>NC_140930.1:16717439-17917439 GCF_045865225.1 Trachurus japonicus
AGACAACTAATGGCTGACCTTCCACTGCAACGAGTGATACCAGATGATCCACCCTTCACGAGGGTAGGAGTGGACTATTTCGGACCATTAGAAGTGAAACGGGGGAGAAGTATCTTAAAAAGGTATGGAGTTATATTCACTTGCCTAGCTGTGCGCGCAGTGCATATTGAGCTCGCCTCCTCATTGGACACTGATTCGTGCATAAACGCACTCCGGCGATTTATAGCACGGCGAGGTCAAGTGGAAGAGATTCGCTCAGATAATGGGACGAATTTCATTGGTGCGAACCGCGAGTTGAAGGAGTCCATTGCTGACTGGAATTCCTCCGAGTTTCAACACCTGTTTCATCAACACAAAGTCAAGTGGACGTTCAACCCTCCGGCCGCGTCGCATCATGGAGGCACATGGGAGCGGCTCATAAGGTCAATAAGGAAGGTGCTGAACTCCACTGCGAAAGAACAACTCATGGATGAAGAAAGCCTCCACACAGTGTTGTGCGAGGCAGAGTCAATCATTAATAGCCGACCTATCACAAAGGCGTCCAATGACCCAAACGATTTGGAGGCGCTGACGCCTAATCATCTTCTACTTTTGAAAACGAAACCAAACTTACCTCCAGGATTGTTCAACAATAACGACCTCTACGTGCGGCGTAAATGGAGACAGGTACAATATGTGTCCAACCTGTTTTGGAAGAGGTGGATCAAAGAATACCTGCCTCAACTCCAGGAGCGCCAGCGCTGGGCCACAGCTTCCCGAAACTTCACAGAAGGAGACGTAGTTCTTCTCGTGGATGACTGTGCGCCGAGAAATTCGTGGATTATGGGAAAGATCATCGAGACTGTTCCTGACAAGAAGGGTCTTGTTCGCAGAGTGCGGATAAAAACAAAGACTAACATCTTGGACAGACCCATTACAAAGATATGTCTGCTTGTGGAATCTGAATGGGCCAGTGGTAAAGACTGAGCTCCCACGTTGAGCCAAGTGCTGGTAACCTCTGGCTCTTTCTCTTTCTTTCTCTCTCCTCTTTTTCTATCATTCTATCTTTTTCTACTACAGCTGATGAAGACAAAGATTGGCTGCTAATGGACTTCGTATCCTTGTTTGAAGTTAATAGAAAAAACAGTGGACATTTCATATGCCTATTAAAGGCAGTCTTTTCATGTTTAAAAATTGAATGTTTCAGAAATTGTGGTAATTGTTCAGAGTTACATTATCAGAACAATTAGGGGCCGGTAATGTAGGTGCCGTGTGACTGATAAAACAGTTCATAATCATTTCAGTACATTATTAAGTATAAACTTTGAATTTCATAATCGTTAAATAATTCATTTTTGATGTTTACAATAACTGTGGTGATACAGATAAAAATAGGCGCCTGTGTCTTTAAGAAAGTAGCTTCGGCACGGTGTTTTAGGAAGTGAAGCAGTGTGGAAGACAGAATAGCCTGAGGAGCCCACGGTTTTTCTGACCGTGTTGAGATCGTATTGAAGACGTGTTTGAAGTGTGAGTGGACAGGTAGCCTATCGTTAAAAGCCCGTGGAAAATGTAAGCTTTTATGTTTTGTATTTTGGCGAATAAACCTGTAACACCTGCTGTCGTGGAGGACGCACTTTTTTCTGTTTTGGACAACACGAGTCAGCCATAAGCTCCGGTGGGACTTCGTTAGAAAACCTACAAATGGGTTAAACTTCTCTAAAAAAAAAAACGCATTCGTTTAAATTCACAAGAGAGCAGGAAATATCAGAAATCACGTGCAGCCTCAATGAGCTGTTCTTATCCACATAGCTTTACAGTGAATTTCTCATTACACTGCCATAACATGACTGAAATCGATCTGTCCTGATTTACAGTTTACAGAGAAACAAGACAGCTCATCCTGGTGTGAATCATCAGGGAAAACAAATGTAACCCCATACTGCTTTGTCATCATATTTGTTTTTGGTCGATAAAATTACGCAGCAGTTTTCAGGCAGAGTCACACAAAACAACTTTCTCCCGGGCAGTCTATAGATCACATGTTCAGTGAAGAGGTCTGGAGCTGGGTGACACTGCGCGCTGTCCTTTCAGCACCAATGCTTTACTTTACGCATGGCCATAAGAGTTATACACAGACACACAGTGGGGAAAAAAATACACACACACACCAGTCCAAGTTGTTATAAGAAATAGCCCGGCATTGATCATATAATGGCGAAAAGGGGGCGGACATGGGAGCCAATTGCACGCCCTGACTTAAAGAAAGCTGTACCAACCACAGTGGGCTAGTGCAGACTAATCTCCTGTGGGGAGAAACCCAAACCATAACTATGCTGTGTAGTCGGATGCTCTGAGCAGAAACTACAGAGCAATATGTCTGAAAGTCGTGCGTAATTAATTTTCATAGAATCATCCTCAAACGGTGCGTAATTGTGTTTTCAACCCATGATGGACATAAAGCGCGCAATGGCTCTAAATGGGGTTATGAGAATCACAAGAAGGAGAAGGGAGTGCTGCTTCCACTAAGATGCGGATATCAGCGCTCTATACTGGGCTGATTGCAAATTTCAGTGGAAGTATTAGTAGGAAAGGAAGGCTTCCTGTAACCGCGTATCGCACAGATAAATTGAGAAACGGGAAGGAGGGGGGCGCAGAAAACTTCACACAGCGTTCAAGTGAAGGTCAGACAAACTCAAGTGGACTTTCCGCTTCTGGAGCGCCAATAATGCGTGTTATTATTATCACAGACGCGACGGAGTAACCCACCAGGGACAGGTCACCACGTCTGTGAGACAGAATAAAAAGTGAGCTTTACTTCAGGGAGACTGGGTCTGCTGCTCCAGCGAGGACGCACCGCACACGGAGATTTGGAGCCACCGGGTCTTTCAGCTTCTCCGTCCACACTCTTCTACTTCTTCTTCAACACCCCACAGTCGGTGTTCAGGGGATGTGACTGCAGATGCTCCAGCGAGAACTCATACAACTTCAGAAGCCTACATAGCAGCAGACTTTAAGAAGAAGTCATATTTCGGACCGGACAGAGGCAGGAACCTACAAACCAAAATTGCGCACAGTTCTTTATTTCACTTTTCATCACTGCTGGACGCACTAGACGTGACCGTTCAGCATTTGACGAAGCAACATAGTCCTGAAGGTAATGCAATTTTAAAAACTTATCATGCAACTCTGAAATATTTCACTTTGAGCAGATGAAACAGGCATTTTCTGTTGCTGCTGATGTTCTGAGACCGACTCCCCCGCCTCTGATCAAGACTAGAGAAAATCATGCTGTTTTTGTTTGTTAAAAGAAATGTATATGTCAACGAAACAAGACTTACTAAACCAGAAATAGCAAACTATTCAACCTGGACCTAGGCTACTAATGGTGTAGGCAAAATGGCTGTAACTGTGGCTTAATCCAAATGTGCCAGGAGTATGATGCGGGGTAGGCTAAAACACGTATAACTTCAAAGTTGTTCTTGCACAAAGTTGGCAATTTGCATCAATGGAGACTCCGTGTTCTGTGTGTGCACTTGTGAATAACGAGTCAAAATGTGATATACATCTATATTTTTCCCCAAAAAAATCAATGATGAGGCAAAATCATAAGAGAGCCATTTGTAGAGCTTGGTGGCCCACTGTCAAAGTCTGATCTCAGTGTTTATTATGGTTTTAACAATATCAGTCAGCAGTTACAATACTTCCCACTGTGATCTCAGCGGGTGTAGTGGAACTCTGGATCATATAAAAGTAAATTATATGAGTAACACTTTGATTTGACATTTCTCCTCGATTTTTTTTCTTTCTTTTTTTTTTTTTTGCAGGTGTCCGGTTTAACTATCTCCAGAGGCGTTGGATAAGAAGTTCTTTTCTTTTTCTCCCCCCCACTCCATGGGAGCTATGAACGGACTGCGCAAGCACTGCACTATGGGACTGGTGCTACTGATGTGCACGCTTACCGACCACTGCAGCGAGAGCGCGCCATCATCGGCGTCCCCGGCGACGGCCGCGGTCGGGAGGGACGCGCAGCAGGACCTGAGGCGGATGATAGAGATGGTGAAACATGTGGAAGAGGGCCGGGGTCGGCACAGCGCGAAAACGGAAGCCCCGTCAACATCACGGGTGAAGACATCTCCGGCGGTGCCAAAGGATTTACGCAACTTGAAAACAGACAGAGGAGATCAGGCTGTCGGTGAGTGGCTGGGCGGGACCCTCATGTTGGATCCCAAGAGGATGCTGCATAATGAAGGATGCAGTCTACTGGAACACATGCTCTCTAGGCTATTCACATTGTAGACTGGCGGAAGTTACACAGGACAGAATTAAAGGGTTATTGCAACCAAACCTGTAGACATATGGTACCACTACATTATTAGATGTCACAATAGTTATGCGATTTATAGCCTATTTTTTAACATCTAGATGAAGTGATCCTTAAATAATAGCCTATCCTGCCAGTGTTGATTTTCATCAATAGCTGCTGTGGATATCTCCCTTCACTGGGATGGTTCTCATTTAGCAAAACATCTCTGCTGGAGAGTATATGACAGATGCCTTAGCTAATGGGCCTTATAAATAATAAAAACAAAAAAATGCATGTCAATTCTGACACTTCTTTCCCTTCTCTCTTCTTCCTCCAGTTGTGTTCCCCAGGGACCTAAGAAAAAAGGAGAAATTCCTTATATATTTAACAGGTAAGGAATCACTGCAAAGTGTGTAAAGTATTGAGAAAGTCAAGAAGACATGTGTTTCTGGACAGAAAAGTCAGGGAGGTCAAAAACAAGAGAAAAGTGAATGACTGTCTTAGATAATGGCTGTAAAACAGATGTTGATGCAGGGGGCTGCAGTGCTGGAAACGCTCTTAACGCCTGCTCTATTTTTTTTTTTCCTTGACCCCCTCTGCTTCAGGTCCACTCTACTTTAGTCCAAAGTGCAGGAAACAAGCGTACAGGGTCTACCACCACACCAGGGACTGCACGATACCTGCATGTAAGCTGCAAATACACAGGCCGTGCTAAACTGTGAGGAATGACCTATCCGGTGTTGACACTGAATGAAAAACAACCACTCATGCTCTCTCTCTCCTTCTCTTCTCAGACTTCAAAAGATGTGCACGGCTTCTCACACGGCTAGCCGGCAGCCTGCAGTGCACAGAGGGGTAGCACACACAAAGGTATCACAATATGTTCACCTCTAATTCAAACATCAGTGCCTCATGCTGTGTCTGCTGTGTTGTGAGGGTCATTGGTTTAGCTACGCTTGTGCACATGGCCTTGCGTGTCAACGTGTAAATTCAAGTGTCAAAGTTTTTATGTGACACATGGTCAGAGGAAATATTCCGACCATCAATCATTGAAGTGAAATACTGATGAAAATTTTACACCCAAAACATGATCACTTTATATTTTGCATTTTTAGGGATTTAATTGAAATGAGTGAACAACCTAATATTATACATAATAACAATGCTCCAAATGAGGCTTTTACATAATTAGTAATACACTAATTCTATTTTGCCAATATACTTCTACTTTAGTATCATTTTTTACTTGTAAGGGAGTTTGGTCACAATGTGGTGTTGCTATTTTTACTCAAGTAAAGTCACTTAAGGCAGAGCCCTGTGTATCTAAGGGCTCAAGTTTATAGAGATGGTGTTTTTCTGGGACAGCTGTTGACGGGGGTGGTACGTATTCTGTTTCGATACACAGGCTCTATAGCAGCAGCACGTTGAGAGCCGCAAATCTGTGGCAAATCAAGTTTCATGATTTATTGTTCATGATTCTTTTTGGGGAGGAAACAATTTGTCAAATGCTGCCAAGTTGGAGACAATGCTGAATTCCACTTCCTCTTCATTGCAGGTTGAAGCCAAACACGAGTTTTCCAGAAGAAAAAAAAAACTTGGGGAAAAAAGTGCCTTGGACAGTAAGATGGAAGCATAAATATTACTCTGACCATCCCAGACTGATCTTAGGCATGGTATTGTCCTTCAGTGAGGTCTGCTCTGCTAACGCGAGGATTACTGCCACCCATCGCTCTGGCTGAGACTCGATGGTTAGCTGTCACCACGAGGGAGCAACCCTGGCAACAAAACCAGACCAAGACATAGATGGTGGAACTGAAGAGTGGAGAAGAAGAAGAAAAAAAGAAACAAGTGGCCGAGAGAAGCAATCACAGAGACATTTCTTTCTTTCTTTGCTGACATCCAAAAAGATGTTGCTAAAACAAACAAACAAACGAAAAAAGGGATTGCATATTTTTATTTTGTTCATTTCTTTAAGAAAAGAGCAAAATCCAAATGTACTATTTTCAGTATGACTTGCCATCTGCGATCGGTTTGCTCTGTGTGAGTGTTTCGGGTTCAGCCCCATTCTTTCTTACTACTGCACTACCTATTACGCAGGCAAAACGCTCTCCCAGACCCCCGGCTGGCAGTCACGGCATAGTTTCACCCACTCATGCTCACACTGAGAAAGAACTGTGATTAAATTATTAACTGCATGAACATTTCTCTGTGTCTTTGCAAGACATGTTTAAAAGGAAGTGGCGGTTGTAAGTCACAGACCTCCTGTGGATCTTGGTAGAAGGTGGTACAGTCTATATTTATATATTTGAAGTGTCACAAGTTTCCACTGTACATAATGTAGGCCATTTACACCAGGAGAAACATGTACATACTGTAAAACAAAGCATTGGAGGAATCCACCTATCTACCTTAAATTAAATTGACTGGCATTTATCAAATGGGTGTTAAATACATATATATATTTAAAAATGAAATATATTTAAATAAATTATACGATTGGTACAAATATGGTCTATGTTGTCTCTTGCCGTATTTTCTTTTACATTCCTGTCCTGTATCAAACGAGGAATTCTCTCTGAAAAGACCACATGACTGGACCGACTCCTGAGACCAGAGATCTGGTGAACTTCCCACTGTTTAAAAAGGTCAACCCAGAGAGAGAGAAAGCAAAGCGTGTGTGTTTTGTTCAAAATAGAGGTTATTGCAAAATCATACTTATGCGAACACTTACCAAAGAGTGTGTCAGCATATTTCAGTCATAAAAATATTCACACAGGGGAAATAAGTTCCTTTTTAAAGGTCAGTTCGCCAACCACTGTTCATGGATTATCCAGATCCAGAATAGTGGGAGCCAGTGGGTGAAATCAGAAGTTGTTATTGGTAATTTGTGTGAAGTGACCCTTCAATATATCTTCCTTTTGGGGGCAGGAGAGGGTTGTGTTTTTGCCTTTGTGTCAGAATGACAGCACAGATGACAGGAAATTAGGAGAAAGAGAAAAAGGTCAAATGTTCCCATTTGGAGTGAAGTTGGCGATTCTCTAATTTTCTAATTCTATAAACACAAATCAGACACTTCTGCCAATGAGAGACGCTGCTGTTGAATATATTCCATTTCATTTTCATTCCATTAGTGCTGCATAATGAATAGTTTATGTAGAAAGTATTTGAGTAGAAACGCAATTTGCTTTGGGTTAAATAACAAGAAAACATTTAAACTGCATGATGTGCAGGAAATATGCCTAATCAATTACCACTCCCATTAATTACAATGTACGTCAGTGTGTATATGTAGAGGTTTGGTTGGTCATGTCGTTCTAGCATTGCCTGGCATTAGTGACTACTTTGCCTTGTGTGCCACGTTTCAGTACCAAACCAACCACAGATTGGACCTCAGTGGGTCCAAAAGACTTGAAGCCATTTTCAAGCTCACGAAATCCAGGGAAAACGATATATCCCTCATTCTTGAGAACAAAGTGAGTCAAGCTCTGCTTTACACATCTACCGCAGTTAAGACCTTAATTCTAGTAGATACACAAACATGGAAACCACCCTAAAATAATTCCTTCAACAACCGGAAGCCCCTAAGTCATCATTTGGGTCATCTTTCCTTCAACTCCACCCTTGTTTAATGTCTTACAGCCCTTTCTCAATGCTCCATCAGTCATTATTGTGAAACTACAAGTCTACCATGTGTGCGAGCGAATCACAGAGGATGGTAATTTATATTGGCATTGATGAGTCCAACTCAAAGGAATCCTTGCCATCTTAGTCAAATAGGTGGTAACCAGTCCAGCGCACAAAAAGTTTTGCATTTGCAAAAAAAAAAAAAACAGGAACATTCCTGATGTCTTGTATTTTTGTTTGAATATCTCTATGTATGGAGTTGTACAAACAAAAACCAGGAAGAAGTGTCACAAAATTAACCATCAAACATCTAACAAAATACCCAGGAAGATTAGCATTTCTTCTGTGACCCTGGTATCAACCTTTGACCTGTGGACCAGAGATGTCAATAATAATCATCATCTTCCAGGGTATCCAAATTCACGTAAAACATAGCACATTCAAAAACGTAGATGAATATAACTTTTTTTATTCTATTAATCTCCTGAATTTACAGTCTACACACTTGCCCCCACGGCATTGGTCGGAACATACACAATGTGGTTTCGTATAACATTTCCAACACTGAAAAAGTGCTTTCAGCAAACATCCAGCAGAGGGTTATTAGTGATGAGTGCTTGTGTGACACGGCCAGAACATATTTGCTTGATTATTCGTGTTTACCCAGCAGACTCAGACTCATGAAGAGCTGTTTTAGGTCGGACGTTCTTGTTAGGAGTTCGCCTCCAGAAACGCTTTGCAGCAACGGACGCACTGTTCGTACACCTTCTCGAAGTCTTCATCACTTCCCTATGAGACAGAACAGATGTAAAAAAAGAGAATTCAATTAAAATAAATTTCAGCTAAACACTCATAGCGGATTCATTTCATTTCGTACATGTGTTCGATTTCTTTTTGTTTAAAACTAGTGGCAAAGAATTTCAAATGAAATGACATCCAATATAGCTGTAGATATGTAGAGCCAGTTCTGTGATGTGGTTTGAAAGCATACAGTAACACACACTAAAATGTCAGTTTCTTACTCAACCGGTAAATTATTTCTACTCCCCTTCTGAGCACCAAATTGTTATATTGTTCTGAAGGAAACTGATACTATCCTAATGCCAACTGGCTTCAATTTATTGAGTGCTGTAGCCCACACTCAAATTTGGTAACACAGTTTCTCATGAGGGAGCAAAAGGCTGCCAAGAGCAGCAAGATATCTTTTGAAATTTTGGTCCTGAGGGTTCAAGGAGGTGGGTTCTTGCTGAAACCCTGAAGGATTCGGGTGGAAAAACATTTCTAACCGCAGAAAAACCTCATTACTTCAGATTCTGTGATTAGTCTGACATGTAAAGATATTTATATCTGTCCTGTCCCACCCCACTGGCTCGTAAGTGAACTGAGATGCTGTCGAGACATGATTGAAAATGAATGAATTTCAAGATTTCTAATGACCCTGAGTGGTTACTCCAACAACAATTTCCACTGGCTGTGTAAACAAGAAAACTGTCAAATGTTCATCATAAGACCACAGACCAGGGCTCAAAATAAGATATTTAAATGACTTGTTTTGACAAACTAACGCTCCAGAAATCAAAGCTATTCAGGTTTTATATTGATCATAATGACAATATGTAGCAAACCTTCACAATATAAAGGTTGTAGCCAGTAATTCATTCATTCAGCATTTTTGTTTAGACAAAATGACTCAAACAATTAATCGTTCATCAATAGTTGCTGAACATTTTGTCAATGAACTTACTGATTGAATGACTCACTGTGTCAGCTCTAAAAAACATGACTATGCGAGCCATGTAAAACTGAATTAGCTGAGTCACCCTAATACCTCTGGGAGGCTGGAGTAAGACAGCATTGACTTTGAGCCACATGCTAGTAACAGGGTGCTAGCATGCTGATGTTTAGCTAGTGATAACATTATTTTACAATCTTATTTTACCATTAGCCTGTTAAGGAACACAGAGTCCTGCTGTAGCTGATGGGGATTGCACAAGTTTTGCAGGTATTTGGTCATAAACTGAAGAACTGGACAAGAGAAGAATGAAAAATAGATGAAAAGTTAAAGTTAATGCAGGTCACCCCGTGGGACATTGAATTCATGTAGGAAATTTCATCATAATCGATTGAACAGTTCAGATATTTCATTCTGGACCAAAAGGCCTGGAGGCGTGTACGAACATAGCTAACAACAGGGCTGGTGGTGCTATCACTGCAGAGAACACAGTGAAAAAAAAAAAACGGGTCAACTGAATCAGCTCATGTAAAGGTATTTCACTGACGGCCATAACAAATGAATTCTGTTACAAAACGTATGTCTCCATTTAAATTTGACAATAGCAGCGACCATCTCGCTGCTCAATTTGCTGTCGTGCCTTGTGGTTGCTGGCGGGGGACCACAATCCAAATTTTCTTCAAGTGTCCAAACCGCACTGACAGCAAAGAGCATTCGCCCCTACTTTTGGCAAAAAGAGCTAAACAAAGACACACTTTTGCTGATCACCACAGAAAGAAACATGATGTTTAAAGCCAAAATGTGAGACAAATTAATACAACTGACTACGGTCGCATCAGCTGTGGTCAACCACAACCCCTTCCTCTAGTCACATCACTAATAATTTGATGATTGTTTTTTTGTTTTTTTTATCTTACGATCCAGGTTTCACAGGATACCCACAAATATACTGTCATTAGGAAAACCAAGCTCTAACCACACATTCTCCATCAGGACCACACAGGAAATTATTACTTTTTGAGATACATTACCATGTATTTATATAAGTTATGAAAGTATAAAAAGTTTGAGTATCCCTAGGAGGCTTTTTTTTAATGTACTGTATTTTGACAACTTATCATCACTAATCAAACTTTCAATCCTTCCCCAACTTTCACTCCCTCTGCTTTTTTTCCCACTCTTGTTTTTTCTCACTCATAACTCTCAAGAAGATAAAAAGCAGCCAAGGACCCGTGTCCAAATCATTTGGCACGACTTTTAACTGCAGAGAGAGCACGCAAGGAACAAAAGGGATGAGTGAGCCATGGAGCGTGAAAAGGCAAACCAGTCTGAAACCAGAAAATACTTTGTAGAGTCAGATTCAGATAATTAAATAATAGCTTGTGTAAAAGTCATTTATTATGGTGTTTACTGGCCTGGAAAGGCTGCTAAGAAGTGTCTGAAGTTTGAAATTTAGGCTTTTATTTGAATCAGGAGAGCAAGAAACTGACTCTGCTGTAGGGTCCATTCTGTTTTGTTTTACTGCTGTTTATTTCGTAAAACGTGTCTGGACAACATCCCATCTCTCCCTTCGAATATTCTCCAGAACTACCACATGCACCTGAAGACCGACATGTTTTGTCCAAAATTGTGGTCTTTAAATAAACTCACTGTGTAACATTTCCAACTTTTTTTTTTCTTTTTCTCTTATTGTCTGTGAAATCCTTCTCATGACATTGTCGTTTTCTAAACAGGTGCACAGCCATCGCGGGAACGTAACAATAATTTTTTCTGTTATTTCCAGAGACAATTGACAGTTTATGTTCACAATGCAGCATCAAATGGTTGCAAGTTTGAAGATTTACGTTTTGAGAAACTTTGTTCTCAATCAGCTTCTGACTAGAAGCAATGGTTTTTCCAAGAACACAGCTTCTTCTGAAGAAAAAGGAAAAAAGTTGTGAAATTTTATGTGAATGGTTTTCTGTATTTGTGTGATTTTTTATGGGCTCTCCGTGCTGGTTTTAGTTGGATAGGGGACAAAAAAAAAGGTATAAACTTCCAAACTCTAGCCAGAATTTCACAAAATGTGAACCATACTGTAATGACTCTGGTCTGGTTTTAGCAGAATTTGTGTTTCGTTTCTACATCGTCAACAGTTTAAGAAATAATACCAGAGGATGTTTCCACAACATACCAGTTTACCGCCCACCATACACCAACAAGTCCACCAGTTCTTTTTCTATGTGCTCGCACGAGGATATTAACATCTCATTCTGTGTTTTTTGAATCCACCATGAGTTCAACTTGATAAAAGTTTTTTTCATGACATATATAGGATTTGAAACTATGTTTTTAGGGGATTAAATAAAAAGGAGTATTTTGAACTTTTTGTTGAGAAATCTAATGAAATTCCATAAAAACTGAACAGACAGACACACAAACAGTTTGTTAATTTCTCACAATTGTCTAACTTCTCTGCTGTGTCTGTGTACACTCCATGAATTTATGGTGAAGACATAATTTTTAATAACAAATTAAGAATATATTATTCAATCTCCAAAAAGGGTCCATTTTCTTAAAATAAAGTTGGTCTCCGTAGCTCAAAAGCAAAAGCAAAACAAACTTTGGTGGTTCATGGTAATGTAGAAGCATGGTAGTGTTTAGGACTTTGACAGTGATTAACTACTCCACACTCCCAACTGGTCCATGTGTCGAAATCACAGAACATTTCATTTTATTTATACACATCAACGACAGTACATACACACAACAATACTTACATAATATGGGTCTTTGATGATCAGCTGCTTCTGGGGGTCATATTGACCAAGAAGCTCAATCTTCGCTCGGTAGTTTTTCACCGAGTTTGCTTTCCTGTTCAATTCACTGTGAAGACAAGACAAAGCGCATAACTCCATGTGGGGAAAAAAAACATACAGATCTGACAGCACGTGATATCTGGACCATGAAAAAAAGGGAGGGAACATGTATTCTGTTTAATGTATTTTTTTTTTTTATAACTAGGCACATAGATGAGAAGAGAAAGCTCAAATACTTAGCTGATGATGATTCCAAATAATAGACAGAATATAAAGAAATCATCAGACTGACATATTTGTGTATAATCACCTTCCTACGAAACCACAACAGTAAAACAACAGCAAAACTACCCATAACCCTGTAACTCATACAGGGGCTCAAATATCTCTATAAAAGAGTTCAGTTCTATTCAAATAAATTTTAAAAAACAACAAAACCTGGCCAGATTAGCCTTTTGTCTAGGGACAAGGTCTCATTTTCTCCGTCTGGTCAGCTTAACATTTGTGGAGAAAAAAAAATGTGGGAGAGAAAGGGGAAAAAGCACCCAAAGAGCAAAGACGAGGCATCCAAAGAACTCAGTAAGCTGCTTACAGATCAGATCTGCCATAGGCATGTGATCTCAAAATGATCCCTAAACGTTCAAAGTAGCAAAAAATATCCCTCCCCTTGACCTTTGGAAAGAGCTTAAGGAAGGATATTGCTCATTAAAAAGGGAGGCATTCACCTACACGTTAGTTATAGCTCAGCGTTACCACGCATTTCATGTGTAATGTGAAAAAGTAGCACACATCACTGTCACGACTGTTGGCAGGACAACCTGCTTTGACCCCTATTTCAAGACAAATGGTTTTTTTCCAAATCAAGGCAGCCAATAATTAAATAAGACGGGACACTTAACACATGACATCTGCGTTTTCAGCCAGTGTGTATTTAACTGTGATCTGCAGTCGCAGTGAAAACAAAATACTGCTGCCATGGGCTGAAACACTGTACCTCAAATTGCTCTCGTCCATGCAGAGAATGTACTCGAAGCTCATGAAATCTTCCTTGGTCACCTGGAAGAGGGAAAGAAATGCAGGACAAGACAAATATTACTTTTGGCTCAGTGTAGAAGCACTACGGCCTGCAGAGCCTCTCTATACTCAGAGAGGGTTCAATCTTATGCAATAAAAATCAGTCACTTCTATCCGACTGTTGAAAAGCACATTTAAAGTTGTTGTCCTTAAAAATTTCACGAAATCAAATCCCTTTATTCTGTTTCTGGTCAATGTTATTATGGCATATGGTTGGTTTTACGTCATTGATATTTTATTGCTTACAATCCTACTGCTGTGTCTCAGTCTCTGCCAGTGGTTTCACGCTACTGGTGCACAGTCAGGTGGTGAACCAATGTGATGAACACATTTCTTAGATGTAAATCAATTTTTTATCCGTTTACATGTAAATAAACTCAATGAGAAAAACATGGGGAGGGGGCTCTTATTGTGAAAAGGCACCGGAAGCAGAATGCGTTCGTCATCTCTGCGCCACAGTATTATTTTCAATGTTGCAAGGGAATAATAAAACAAGCGGGAGCAGCCACACTGTGCTATTACATGGCGAGCTGTTACTCCCCCCAGTAAGATGGCCAACTTCACTGAACACTGCTGTTGTGTGGAAAACCACTTGAGCCGCGCACAGCGTGAAACCAGATCGCAGTTACAATTATTGCCATCTGAACTATTTGATAAACAACTTTGTTTGGCTGCACTGTCAAAGATACTCCAGTGGCTCCTTTGTTGTATTTCTGGACAAAAGTGTTTTTAGTATTAAAACACATCTTCTGCTACCATGGTAACCATGGGTGTCGCCAAGTCATCTAGGACTGAAATCTTCAGGATAACAACTTTAACATCATTCAGGACTCATGGGGATATCTGGTTATGAAAGGGATCTAAGCCGCACATCTGTAGGCATGCGGAGGAGTGTTGTCCAAAGTGTTCACAGTATTCGTGATGATTTAATGGAACAAGCAGCAATAAAAAAAATTTAAAAAACACACACACACAAACAAAAAAAACAAAACAAACAGACATCACTCTGAATAGTTTGAGGATTTTGAGAGTGGATGTATAGGAATGCTGGGGAGGCTCGAGGGCAGTGAGAGACAAATGAGGGATGAGAGGAGGCAAAAAAAACAAGACATGAATGCAATATTCCAGATGTTGAATTATGGACACATTCAATCACAGAGACAAGTATGGACAGTAACATAACATCAGAGTAGTAAACAGATGTTTGTTATGACCGTTTTTATGTCAATCTAAATCTCTAGTACCAGAGTGTCTGGCTGTGGCCGCTACAGTGTGATCATCGTACTTTCCATCCAAACACTCTCACACCCTCTCTCTCACACACAGTGATAATCTCTTGCGATGATAATCACAGGGGCCGTTGATCTCTCGGCTCCCGTCTACCTCACACTCTCAGACGCTTGTAATGTGAATGAGGAATGAGCAGCGAGACACACGCACGCACGCACACGCTTTGTCGTTCCAGTTCAGCAAGTTCAAGACACCACTACCTCACAGAGGCTTTTACATTTTAATATTAACAACTAATAATACTGATAATGACTTGATATATGTAGTATATAGTAATATTAATATCTATTTAGCAATATTTAATATATAGTAAATAGTCTAATTTTTAAGATTAGCCCACAAATAGTAAGATATCCTAGATCAACTGGAAATAGACCTAATTATGAGCTCAAGCTTTGTTTTCATATATTTGCCATATTTTTATTTATCATGCATTTATAACAGCCTCCATTAATTGGTGCTCACATAGGGAGTTATCTTTATAGGGGAATATATTTATTTAATAAACAAAATATAGTGAGTTCTTTATTTCATTATTATTCTTATAATGCCTATGAAGGTGAAATAGCTGTGAGCAGGGTGTTGTGGAGCTCAGTGCATTTTCACTTGTTTTTTTTTTTTTGTTTTTTAATGAAGCTTGTGGGAAAGACCTTGAACACAGATATTATCTGTGAAGTATCAAATCCAAAATGATGACAGGTGAAATTAATGGGATTGCAACAGGATCATGGTATTTTGGCCAAAAGTGATGTTCATTCCTCAAATGTTGATTCAACAACAAGATGGATGAGTGTGAAATTAAAGTTTCAACTCTCTTAAATCTAATGTACAGTTGGGAATTTTTGATAAGGCACTAAACCCTTGACATGCTGTGGTTCACTTTGGTACATGTTTGCTATATTAAACCAACACGTTTGTTTATTTGGGGATACCATGGTTTTTAAAACAGTGTCCCTTCTGGTCGATTTGCTTGGGATACTGGCAGTGACAGAAGTTCAGTGAGGTTCAATGACTTCAGAATCTGTGGGACAGAACGGAGAAAATAAAACGGAGGGTGGGGGGGAAAGCCAGTGATAGAGACGAAAGGGGTGATGAAGGAAAGGAGGAGAGAGCAAAGGCTTGTCAAAGCTCTGTGTGTGGATTTTGCTGGGTTTAAGCCAAGGGTTGAGCCTCCCCATCCCTGCTTTGAGGAGATTAGATGAGGGTCTGACTCAACCGGTTTGCAGAGAGACAAACCATCGAGACGGCAGAGCTCAAGCACAGGATGCAACCCCAGAGTACTTTCAGGGAAACATTTTTTTTTATAAAAAGAGCGTTTTAAGGGCACATGGGAGTAGGAGTTGCATTGAGGATAAACCAACACAGCATAAAAGCCTGAAGGCCCTACATGGACAAACATCTTGGTGTAATTTCAGGCCTGTTTCAGGATTTGAAACACATGCTGCAAGGTGATACAATGACTGCTAGAATGTATTCATCAGGATTTCATAAACACCACAGGTACCATCGTTTCGCACAGCTATACAGACACGGTCCTGACCACAACCTTTACCACTTTCACAGACTATCGAACTTACACAAGACGCAGATGGGTGACAAATTAAAGGAGAACACAAACACTGTGTGTTTCAAAACTGAGCCACAAAGCGGAATACCAGCTTAAAACTGGAAGGTAGCCTGGGAAAAAATATATCACATTTTCCACCAATATTTTGTCCCAGCAGGCAGAAAAAAGCAAATAACTAACAACTGGTGCACCAATTTGTCATCTACAATATGCTGCAATCCGTGCAAAAAGGGAAAACTGAAGTAAAATGTTGCTTCTGGATGCGATGGTGCAACAACGCGGGGCTGTTTTTACAATTATTTCTCTGCTTGTGCGTGTGTATTCGATGTTTTACATAATTGTTAAGAGAAATATTGGCAGGGTACGCGGGCGGAAGATCGACAATTTAAATCCTTCAACACCACCAAGTGTATGATTTTACCTGGGAACTGAACCAGACTGGAAAGCACCCAGTTCAAACTGGTCCGATCAGATGTCACATCCAAACAATCAGAATGTGTGTCATTGCCATTAGTAAGGTGTTTTTCCACTGTGATCCTCCAACACAGTTTCAGTGATCCTCTGCGTAGATTGTCCAAGTATCTGACCGGGACTGAGGGAGCAGACCTTGTTCTTAATAAAATACTACCTCATTTGATGTTTTGATGATGGTGGAAGAGGAAAACTGTATGCAGGGGCCAGTATACGCTATTCAACCCGCTTATTGGACGGTCAGAAGTCCCCTCCCCCACAGTTTTCTATTGCTGGATTGGTGGGGGGGTCTGTCTCCAACTGCTTCTCTAACTTTTCTAAATTGACACCAGCTGTGCGCAGGTAAGAGAAGAGACAGGCATTGGATTTCCTTTACTTTTTCATCTTCTTGACAGATTTATTCCTCTTTAGGGTGAAAAACCAACTGCAACACTATGAAGGCCAGCTACGCCCTGCACCGTCCAGTGTGGCCGTTCGGATCAGGGATAATGACTTGATTTGAGCCTGGCCGGACTATACGTCTTACAAACTGGTTTTGACAGAGCATAAGCCTCAGCATGTCGCCCCAAAATCTCCAAAAGATGTTCAGCTAAGTAAAGATCGAGTCAGCGTATGATCTGCATTTATTTCCATACAACAATCTAGATGGCCTTGTCTGCCACGCCCACTCTCATTTGGGTTTTCTCTTCATTTTGTCACCATTCTGTCACACGACTATCTCAAGATTCATGAAGGAAAACCTAATAATTGTGAAAAATTGTAAACTCTCAATCATTAATCAATTATTTGTTTGTTTATCATGAATTTTCTCTAGGGGGTAAATTATCTACCCATCTATCTATTGGGAAATATGGACAACTGCCATGTAATTTGTTACTAACCGTGTTTGGAAAAAAGGTTCCTAAAGAGTTTACATGTGTTTGAGAAAAAGAGAGACAGTACAAAGCAACAGAGGATTAAAAGCACATTTTAACAGCTCTAATGACTCATTAATTAGAAGCACATGGGCACAAACTTAAAGACCTAAACCGTAGACCCCAAATATTTAGTGATACTTGGTGTATTATGTACAAGCAATAAAATGATACTGCCTTGACAATAATGTGTCTTTCCTTCTGTTTTCCACCAATTAACTTTATATGCTTAAGTTAAAAGTGCAGGTGAGACATGAAGTTGCAGTTTATATTGTAGGAGAAAGTTAAAATCTCTCTTGTAGCGAAGGAGCTATTTGATGTCCTAAACCCTATTCGTCCTCTAGAGCTGAACAATGCAGCTCTGTCCTGCAGAGTTCACCTAACTGTCACAAGAGGTCACTGTATCTGAGGTTTGGGCTACAACTTGCTGAACACACTGAACTTCATTTCTACTGCTCAAATAATCTTAATTGAAAGATACGTTACAAGCTTTCACCATGTACAAGGGTTCAAAGGCAACTCCCATGTAAATGTGAAACAGATTATCAAATGTGTCACATCTGTGTCAAGTCATTATTAAAGCCAGGCGAAGGAAAACTCAAGGCAACCAAATAATAACAAACACAGAACACCACACACCACAACTTCAGCCCATGCAAAGAAGACATCTCTCTGTAACAAAGGCCATAACCCACTGGAGATTTATCGAGGCTAACAGATTTTCTTCTGCTCATAAATCGACTATTTTGATTATAAATCAAGTGCAAAACTGACATCAATTTAAGTTCTTATTGAAGTTTTGCATTTGTGTGGAGATGGTTTTAGAGATTTCTATTTGTTATTCTGGTGTTATTCTATTATTGGATTAGAATTCATATCAAAATTATATATAATTTGATATAATTATATATTTGTACACCCATCAGTAAAAAAAAAAAAAAAACTGAACAAACATCATCATTAAATGACTACTGGTATTTGGTGCATATCTGAATGACACATGTTTGGATTTGAGGTTGTGCTTTGAATCCAGTTAAGCAGTTGAACCTGTGCTTGTATTGACAGAGCACTCATTTTGAATGTGTTAATCTAATCTAAAATTATAATTTAACTGAATCTGTCCTTAATCAAAGGAACAGCATGGCTAGAAACAACAACTGGTCATGAGTGTGAGGGCAGAAGCTTCTGGATGTGTGATGGGCATCATCTTACCAACTCTAGACATATACACAATTATCAATCGGGTGAGAGTAGCCACGGAACATCTTGTTGTACCTGTCGGGCCCTGTGGCTTGTCTCAATGCCATGTTTCCTGAGGCAAGCCAGACCTCGGGCGTCCGGTGAGCTGCCTACATTCCAGTCAGATGTGGCACCACTGTCTATGACCCACTGCAACAACAGAGAGCAAAAGAAGGGGCGCTAACTACTACGGAGAAGTGTAGATGGTCGTACCTGCCTGGCCACATGCCTCATGGGCACGCCATGCTTCTTCATGCAGGCTTGGCCGCGGTGGTCTGGAGGATTTCCTATCTCATAGGTGGAGGTGGCAGCACTGTCTATCCTCCACTAGACAGAGCAAAGCACAGGGAATAATAACACAGCAAAAAATGACCCATGTGCTCACAAAAAGAGAGGTTGTACTTGGTGCAGCATTTGCAGGAAGATAGTTTCATCTTGAGATCATCAAGTGATACTTACAAGCGGGAATGTACAGTACTATTCAATAGTTTGGACACATTTTTATCAGTGAATGGGAAAGCGTGTTGAAACTTTTGATTGGTACCATGTGTCAGATGTTCTCAATGAATTACATTGTGCACTCATTCAGGTTCTATGCTGCATCTGCCACTATAACCCCAGCGCCAACACTACTGCATGTGTGAATATTGGCGTACTGTCAATAGCCAGGTGTTGAATAAGTATCTACTAAAATGAGATTAGCCAACACAGTCACTTGGACTGTGTTCTTTGTAATTTCCCACCAATAACAACTATTCACTTCCAGCGACTATAGTTCACAGTATTTAACAGTACTCCCTGAAAATACTTAGCAGTGTAATATGTAATGTGGTTGTATGAAATAAATATGCAATAATACAGTAATAAACAGTAAAACTGGTTTAGTTGTGTAGTATTTCTGTTGTGCCAATAGCTTATTAATCTATTTTATTATCTGTTGCAAATTTGACAGTAACATTGCATGATATTCCCAGAGAAAGAGTTCATAAAGCTGATTACATTACCTTATCAACAGCACCAGCATCCGTTGCCATCTTCCTGAAGACTGCTTCAGCGATGGGGGATCTGCAGATATTGCCTGTTCAAACCCACAAACAAAATGTCACTGTTTCTGTTTTATTTAAATGGATCACATCTGGTAGCTTAAATGCTCATAAAAGCCACACGGACAAACACACTTAAAAACATAAACAAGCACGAATCGAATAGCGATATAATAAACACAGCTGCACTATTTGCTGTTTATCTGTTACTGATCTGTTTCTTATAGGTTTATCAACAGAAACAGTTGTTTATACTTTGTATGGAGAGCCTGAATGCATCACAATCACTGCTACAGGATATGCAACCTAATATGGTTCACACCACCACCACTGCAGCAGTGTGCACAATCCTAGGTTACTATTTTAAAGTCATGATGACCATGTTCAATTTAGTGTTTAATTTTGATTGCAAGACAGTCCAAAAATATCCCGGACCTTTAAGTTTGGCATTTGTGTTACCCGGATGTAATGAGGATTAACCGGTAGCTACCCTACATCCACTGCTGGCTGCTTTGTTTACATATGCCTCACATGAAACTTATTTGCAGCTTTGGTCACATGAGTGGCCATAACTTCCTGTATGACCGTATTAGCAAAGACGGTTTATCTTTGGTATTAGTAGTGATGAGTGACGAATAGTTGAGTTAAGTTCAATGCTGTGGACTCTGACCTGTCGTAAACTATCCGAGATCATTTACGGGATACACAGTCACCACCACACTTCCCATCTGCAATAAATCAGGGCAGCGTTACGCAGCGTTTCAATAAAAAAAAAACATCATGAGTAAGCTCACGTACTCCTCTGGTCTGGACAAACTGTAACTCTTTCAGGACATAAGTTACAGCCTGTATGAAAGTTGTATGTTTTGTTGCCACAGACAGCATCGCACCCATTCATTTAGAAGAGCTTAGTTTAGCGGGCTGAAACGCCTCCGCTGGCACCGCTGGGAAAACTAACAACCTCCCACTGCACGACTTTACTATTACACATTTATATGCTGGTTAAATAGTTTAAACACAATCTTTTCTTTTGCTCAAAAGAGGTTTCTTACCGAGGCAAACGAACAGGACTGACTTTCCGCTGCCCGCCATGTTGCTCTGTGGGGTCCTGTGTGACGCTGCGTGGGGTGACCGACTCGTGCCTGAACAAAACCTCTTTTTTTCCCCACACCTAGAACTAACATTAAGTTTGATATAAATTAACAGCTACAGATAGGACGATAATAAATGTCAATCAATAATCCAAGTAGGGGGGGTAGAATTTCTCATTTAATCTAATGTTTATTGGCATTAGCCTATTAAAAAAAAACTTGTAGGCCAATTTTTGTACATTAAACTAGGCTATAATATCAACAATAGCCAATTACAACATTAAAATGTTAATTAGCCTACAAATGAATGTATTGAAATTAATAGTGTGATATATTTAATGATAGCTATAAAGTAACCTATCACTCAAACCTACATTTTATTAACTGCGTAGGTGTGTTTTTGCTTAGTTTTCACGAGGCACTACATTGGTATCTGATAAATAAATAAAAAAAGTTTTTGACAGACAGGAAGGGAAGGAACACATTTGCGGTAATTTTAAACATGTGCAAATGTGGCACACTAGTCACACTCTCTTATTTTATTGCAAGATTAGTCAACTGCAGCTTTGAAGTGCTGATAATAAATGTGTCCCATTACAGGGTGGAAAATAACCCTTTATCATTTTTTGAAGGAATTCCTCATTCACCCATGATGTGAATTAAAGACACAACCTACAGTTGTTCCATTAACAAGTATAAATCAACTGTCATGCTTAATGAAATCCATACTTGTTATGACATCAGCGTACAAGATTGGCAAATCGGTGCTTGAGGTCACCTCAGACTACAGCCCCATGGACCCTTTAATAACACACAATGTTCCCTATTTACCGACTCCTGAAGCCCTCCCATATCCTGAGTAATGCTGAGTCCTGGTGTGAAATGCACAGGTCATGAGAAAATCCTGGACTAAGAAAGAGTGAGACATTTTTAACAGCAGATTACTGGGTGTTGTACAACATTCTTTCTAAACTGTGATGTGAGGTTTTGTCTCACATTTATGGAATCTGTGCAAAAAATAATAATAATAATAATAGCCCATTGTTTCTTGTTTAAAGCAGAAGTAAGCGGAATGTTTGTATTAATATAAGTCTTAAATAGTTATATCTTCTGACAGCAATCACTTATAGAGTGTTTGGTCCGAAACACGGGTCTGTCAGTCACTCTCTGCTGTAAGCCGAGGAGAAAACTTTCCTTGTATCCTACAACCTTTATCCAATGAGGAGAGAGAACGGCAAAAAGGGGCGGTCCTCTCTGTGTGTGCAGCCAAGGGATGCGCGTGAATGTGGTGACGTAGGGACGAGGGCGGGGACTGCTAACTCCATCAGCTGACAAGAAGTTAGCCAAAACGACCGGACCGCTTACTTCTGCTTTAATATTAAAACCTATGAAGAATTTTAATATTGAGACTAATGCACTTCAGCTTCATAAATGCAGTATAAGCCTATTCTAATGGTTTATCTTACTGTAATGCTACACATTCAGACATTAATCTTTGCATGTGTAGAAGACCAGTTCCAGGAGTGCACAAACTGTGATTAACAGCTAAAGTTAAATTCATGGTAAAACTGCACTACAGAGGCCAATGAGCCTCAAAGGTATACGAAAGCTGTGTTGCAATTAAAATAATATCAATTCTCACTGGAACAAACTGTGATCAATCAAACATTCGTTGCTGCAGGTGTTTACACAAAAATGTGATTTGTATCTCCAGTTTCCTTGTTAGTAAGGTCATGTTGCCAACAAAAATAAGATATAAATGAAAAGCCAAACTAAAAATTAAAAAAGAAATGACTTTTTTGTTACCACCCTCAGGTTGATGTCCATCAGGGGGGCTACAACAGCAGCATCCTAATGACGCTCAGTCACGCATCTGGAGGTTACTGGAAGCCAAGATAAAGACATAATGGAAATAGTGTTGTAAGAACTTTAATGATTAAGAACAAGTCCTGGCAACTGAATAAATACAACAGGATGTACTTAGTTCCAGCCCCACTACCTAAATCTAAGACTCACAGCTCTGACAAAGAGACAGAGGAGACACACTGGAGGATCAGAGGCCAAAGAAATAAAAACCCTTGAATTTGGGGGGGGGGGGGGGGGGGGGGGGCATTTAGTGTATTCCAAGTTTGAATGCAGTGGAAGCACATCAAACTAAATATGCAACTGCAGCTGTAGCTGTTGTTTTCTGTGACTAAGTAATTATTCACTTTCCCTATCAGCCTTGGTCCTCTGCTGAGCCAGCAGCACTGTGGCACTGTTTGTACTGAGACCCAAGAAAGACACGAAAACCGTAAGACTGGACAAGGCCAGCTGGTAGGATGCTAAAAATGCACACATAAAATTCACATTATAAATCAATACATAGAGGGCTGCACAGTGGTGGGGTTTAAAGAAAAAACATTTAACTGCTGAATCAATTTACAGTTTGAGTCAGTATTCTTAAAAATGTTGCCTCTCAAAAAGATCCACACACTTTTATTCATTGACCGAGGTCTGTGACTCTGCCTGTGATTTGCCTCTAAGGAATGTCTGAGGATGTTTGTGTCTAATTATGTGTTTTTTGGGGGGAGAAACAGAGGAAAAGAGAGTAAAATGTCTCACATTTAATAATTAGATACAGATGCAGTAGAAGCAGATACAGATGCAGATGCAGAGAAAGAAAGTATATTCAGCAGACGCTCCACCCTAATCCCCCCTCCTCTATGACAAACTTGTTCATGCATGTGAATGAAAATGCTTGATCATATTTCTTCTCAGTTCAGTCTGGTAAAACAAGAGGTTCTGGATGAGTAACTCTTGTACAAGTTGGATGCAAAACAATCTAAGTCCAGCAGAAAGACCAGACATGAGTATATCTGATAGGCATGGGACACATTGAACGAGTTCTTTTCCAAAACGCTATAAATCCATTTTAATAGTTTTCCAGAAAATTACATTTTTTACCTAGACCCACCCATTTTGTTAATATTTAATTTATCCTGTTAAAATGATTGTTGGCTCAGTCTGGACATGTTGAACAATGATTATTAAATCAAACAACAATATTGTTGATTAAAAACTCAAAGTTTATTTTATTTTTTCTCAAAACGCTATAAATCCACATTTAAAAAAACAAAAATTGATGGTTTCTGTCTTGAAAAACCAACCAACATGACATGAGAACATCACTGAGGTGCTGCGTGTCTCTCTCTCTCTCTGTGTGTGTGTGTGTGTGTGCGTGTGTGTGTGTGTGCGCGCGTGTGTGTGTGTGTGTGTGTGCGCGCACGTCGGGGGGAGGGAGGGGGGCGGTAATGATGTCTGTCTCTTTACATGTTAAACAAAGAGAACTATGGACTATGGAAGTTTTAATAGTCAAAATACAGACGCTATCATGATGTGAGCACATGTTGCTGTAAACAAAAATACGTCTTTGCTGTAAAAAAAAAAAAAAAAAAATCGATCGTTGATACGGAGGACACGCGGCGTTACGGGGGGGGGGGGGGGATGCGGGGGCGGGGGGGGTATACTTAACGGCACAGTGTCCACCACATAAACAGATACAGTAATTAACACAGAACCCAGAAACTACTGAATGAAATGACTGAAAACAGACCTGGGTTCAGAGCACCGCCATGTTGGACTGCATGGAGCTGCTCATAGAATTCGGAGGAGATGTCGCGTTTTGGCTAAAAATAGACTTGGCGCTTATCGCGGTTTGGAGGAGAACTGCATCTTGCGGTGCCTTTTAAACAGGGAAATGTAGCGATTTGACGTGATACGTTGATGGAGCAGTGTAATAGGCTCAGTACACAGCAAAATGGCGTGACGAACTCATTTTTTTAAAATTTGGCGTTTATCGCGTTTTGGAAAAGAGCTCTTATATGATTTAGCCCTACAGATAAATGAGTTATTTTTATTGTGGGTTATTGTATTTTCCTCAATGGATCACGATAGCTATGTCACACATTTAGCTGTTATTTTTGCACTATAATTGTCTATTTGACTGGGCTGATTCTCTGTCTGGACCATGAATCTGGTCTGCTACAGTGTTAGGAAAGAAAGAGTGTATGCAGTTTTGCAATAGAGTTTTATGTTAATCAATTCTCCTGGCTCTCTGTTGCATCAAACATACATGTCAGATGACGCTATTGTATTTGTTGAACTTTGAACACGAGGAGTGAAGAAATATTACCTCTTAGAAAGACAAAACTGTAAAGAACCAAGTTTCTAGGCTCCTTTAAGATCACAAGAAAGTAGTAGAAGAAAAGAAAAGCCAATGTTACGCAAAGAATGGTTTCATGGTATTTACTGCAATTAAGTTCTTCTGGTGGCATAAACTTAATCCTGGAAAAATGTGCCAAATTGACTGAAAGAAAAAAAAACTTTAAATGGCAGCTTTTCATTTCTGGTCATGACCTAGTCTCGAAACCTTTTATTATACTGTTCGCACAACAGCTTCATCTGGGCCAAAACTGTTAACATATTTCCTTGAAATGAAACTACATGGAATTAGTTAACAGTGCTGAGAGACGGAGAACAAAGTCATTGCGTTCTCTCCAGCCTCCAACTTTAACTGTGCACATCTCCAACACACTATAAAACCCTCTGCTCTTTGCAAGACGAGCACTCAGTCTCCAAAGGTCAGAATTAGAATTTTCCTCAATTATTGTGTGAGGAAATAAAACATTTGATACTGCAGCTATTATTATTACGTAATTATAAGTGGAGTTAAACATGTTGCATTGTGAGATTGTTGGCAGAGAGCATTAGAATTTTTGGAGACACTATTTAGCGGGTACCTTTAAACAAAATGGCAGTACAGTACAGTAACAGTAAGTGTATTGCATTATATTGCTCCAGACCGTGAGGCATTCAGCTATGTATGTTAGAGATCAGGCCTGGTGAACATCCAAATGACCATGGGGCAAGCTTTCATTTCATTTCACTGGCTTTGGCTTTGTAAGGCACTTTGAATCTATCATTCATATGAGTTATGTTTACTGTAAAGAAAATAAAAAACACGAGTGGTTTTTAAAAAAAAAAAAAAAATCTGCCATCACTGCGGACAACATGTGACAATTAGCTGCTAGCTGAGAAAATATGATGTTCTCACATGTGCCGACATTAGCAGATGTGAGTGAAGGTGTCACTACTAGTGTTGACACAAGAGTGGTCAACAGTTTTCGGAATGGTATTGATTAAGGCTTAAATAAAAAATAAATTGTTGTCCAAGGAATATATATTCCCTAGGACAAGTACAAATGTGATAGTTATGAAATCCAGGCCAATGTCTTGTGGAGCTGATCCAAAAGGATAATCACTGATTCCAGTTCCAGGCTCATGTTCACTTTATGGTTTAAGATGTAGGAATTCATTACTATGTATAATAATTCAAGACTTTAGATTTTGCTTTGTTTCTTCAAGTATGGCTCTCATTACTTTCAGAGTCTGGTTCTGAATTGTAATGTCACTGGTTTTTAACCATGGTGTGTTGCAATTTCTTTTTTTAATCACTTCAATATGAATGGCAAAATAAATGGATGGATTGGTGGCATTCCCAAAGAGATTCCGCTTGTGTTTTTGCTCGTTACCCATCAAAATTTATATATCAATGAATGTGGGATTATCTTATTAAAATCGAAAATCGAAAACGAAATAATGGATCTGTTTTGAGTCGAGAAGGATTATCTGGGCCTGACTACACCAGACTTTCTGACTGCATTCAGATAAATGTCAAAGATGTTGTCGTCATTAGGTTTGACCATTGTTACACTTTTTCTGACCTTTATTTGTTTGTATTACAAACCTGCTGTTTTGCCAAAGTGTCAACTGGCTATTTTGATAGCTTGGGGCCACTGGAAACAGGCTACACTAGACATACAGCACTGATGCACAATGAAAGACAACTGGGAGGGAAGCAAAACAGTTAAAAAACCAAAACAATGAGCTGTAAGATGATGCTTTGTGGATGTGAAGAATACTGCATACTGATGATTCTCTTTGGGTTTGTCATGATGAGTAACATCTTTTCACATTACATACAGTATAGTCTTTTGATGCATTGTGAATATATAAATATTGTTTGGAGCAGCTCTCAATATCTGCACCATACTCGTTTACAGTTCATGTTGGTTTCAAATAAGAAATTAGGTTAGAAATGAGAAAAACACAAACGCAGTTGTTTTCGGAAATACAGTAAGGTGATAAATAGACATTAACACACTAAATGAGTGGGAGGTGACGGTGACCTTGTATTCCTGGATATTAGCCCTGCATGTATAATCACCAATTATCAGTCTTTTTACATAACACTCAAACAATAACTGCAAGTAAAAGATGCCTGCAGCAATTACATCTGATAATTTGCGAGCCATTTTTAATTGAGTTAGAGGCCGGATGGTAATTATTGTGAATGACTCAATAAAAACACAATTAGCAAATGATGCAGTCTCGCATAATAGTGTAGAATATGTTTTTCCAACTAACGGCATAAGTTAAGAATTAAATTAAAGTGACAGGGCTCATGGGAGAAAGTGACTAATGATGTCAGTGTTCATGTTTTCCCTGCTCCCCTTGATCTCTCCCTTCAGTCTGCTCCCTTTTCTTTCTCAATTCATCACAGGCAGAAAAGACAGAATTCTTTTGGAACAATCTGTAAAAGCTATATTGACGTTAACTCTGAATTTGATGTGGCACATGTATTAGCAAACAGTCCCCTACAGATCCAGTAAACAAAAAGTAACATATGAATGAAAATCCAATACCCACTCTTTTACTGTAACTCCGTTTTGGGTCTCCACCCAGTCATCATAGATAGATAGATAGATAGATAGATAGATAGATAGATAGATAGATAGATAGATAGATAGATAGATAGATAGATAGATAGATAGATAGATAGATAGATAGATAGATAGATAGATAGATAGATAGATAGATAGATAGATATGTTTGTCATATATTCATTGCAACAAACTTGTGTAGTACTTCCAAGCAATGTTTTATGTAAAGTAAGAGCCAAATATTTATGTCCTGGAATATTATTGATTTGAATTTCGAAAAAATGCCTCCAGATTTGAATTAATAAATTAAAGCCTCTTAACCTTGTCATCCTTGTGTGGAACCATTAATCATAGTGACGCCTTCTGCATGCCTCTGTGTAGCTCTTGATTTCTAAATCTGAGGATTTATCTCAATTTATTATGAGTCATTTGAAGCAAAAATTGAGGGTAAAGTACAAGTAAACACTCCTTAATCCCCAAATGAGTTGGTCAGACTGATCTTAGGAAAGCAAATCAAAAGAAAACATGCAGCTGAATAAATGTAATCAACTCAAAAAATAACAGATGTGGTATGATAATTATGCACAATCACAGAAAAAATATGAGTCCACTTCATTAGACTGGAGTAGCACCAATAAAAGGGCCCTCGGGTCATTGTTTCTTCTCAGTCAGCTGTCAGCAGAGGTAACAAGCAGAAAGAAAACACAACTGTCTTGTTTTTGATGTTGGATGATTGCGGTTACAAATACAGTGTGTGGTGTGAGCTCTTCAAATAGTGATTAAAAGTATAAGGACTTGAATCTGATTCAGTCTTGTTGGGTAATTAAACCAAAGGCATGCAATTTATTCTGATAACGTTCACACAGTGCATTCTAGTGCTGCCCTCTGCCTTTTGGACATGTAAACCTGGTGATCTGGTAACTTGAAGGTTCAGTTTGTTCACAGATGTTTCAGATTCTAGTTCAACAAATGTTTTCAATTATACAAGGAAGCAGAGAACAGGGAGTCAGTTGTTACCTCCTTATTTTTGTGATGGGATTTGCATTTTTTTTCCCTTTAATTTCCATCCATTGCATTCAAACCTTGATCTTGCAGCTATTGTAAGCCAAGAACATTTCAACATACATACTGAATACTGTTGTGCCAGTGTTGTTGGAGGATTTTCTAGTTTGGAGTCAGTATTATAAAAACATTTGTACAAGTTGGTGTAAATTCATGCATATGCTTTAAATGCACTGTTCACACACATGTGTCTATGTCTTGAGAAAGAACATGAGCAAAGCATATTTTAAAACCCATTAAAAGAAAACACAAATGACAATGTCACCCAGTCGATCATTCACTGTCATTCATCTCTACAACAATGGTCTTGTTTGGTTTCAGGAGCAGCATTGCCTCTAGGGGGAAACTAGAAAGGACTTTGCTGTGGAAAACCCCTTAGTTGAAGCTGTGGTCAGAAAATTGCCAAATGTAATCACTCACTCACTCAGCAACACTTAGTGGATAGTGTGTGGAAATGCTCTGTAGGGCAGAGCTGTGCTGAAATGAAGCAGAACGTTTTCCCTGTGGCTGCAACTTTCCTCTGTTTTCTCTTTTTTACTTTGGTTTATTATCATCACCCTTAACAATTTTATTACACACGTGTCACACATCTGTTTGATCAGTTAATCCCTGCTTGCATCACCATGTGATACCGCACCAGCTGCTTATAACAGATGTGCACATACGAAATTAGACATGCACGGCATCATTATCACTGATGATTTAAACGCCTTTTATAAATATTTGTGTACTTTGTCAAACCACTTATGTAAATACATAGATGAAAGGAAGCCACTATGATCTAATACTTTGACATTCAGTGAAAGTAGTAGTGCTGGTGTTGCAGTAGACTGGAGAGCTATTGAGTTATTACAATATAATTCAATGTTTTATGATCTCATCTGATTGAAGCACATCCAGAAACAGGCTCAAATGGGTTCATTGTGGCTGGCTAAACACATGCAGTGTAGGATTTAGTATGCAGACACTTGAATATATTGTAGAGGCACAATGCACATTATACAATACAAAACCAATCCAACTTCCCTTCCCTTTGTTGTTGATTATTTTAACAATCATGTAGGAATGTTGGAATCTATCCATGTTTGTGTCATGTAAGTGCTCGTGCTGTTGCCTTGACCCAATACATTTTGGTATTGCTAGATCATAACCTTAGATCAAAGGAGGCTCCCGCACAATCTTAACTTGCATTGTTTTAATAAAAGCACAACGTTTCGGTCCCTTGGACCTCCATCAGGTTTTCATGCCAGACATACCAGGCGAGTGGGCTATTTTTGCAAATAATGTAAATAATATATTTTATGTCATAGTTTGAGTCTTGACCCCCCCCCCCCCCCCCCACCCCCCCCCCACCCCCAAACCCCAAGAACTAAAAAAACAAACAAAAAAAACACAGCTATAACACAGCTATATCACATTTTAAGTTAAACTTAAACTAGGGAAATTTATTTTCCGTTTTTTATTTTCCCCTCTATATTTGGTCATATCAAGTTTTCTATACATTCACATGACACTACCACAGCATACATATTCTTAAAGCGCAAGTTGTTTTGGGAAAAAAATGATGTAAAATACTTGATTGCATAATAACTTTATAATGTAGGCTACAAGATGCATTTCAGCCCTCTGGTACTGTTATTAGGCTATAAGCTGTGTTTCAATCTCCTGGCAAAGGTTTCTGCCCATCCACTTTAATGCATGCCCACCCACCAGCTAATTTCTGGCTGCTGTGCAGGAGCCTTTGATTGACCGCGATGGTCTTCTCCTATACGCACCTGTCTGCCTTTGTAGGTGTGCATAAGTTTTTAGTGGTTTAGATCATAAGACAAACAACTACTGGTTGATAACCCTGTTGAATGTGTGGGCTTGAGGGTGTTTTATGAGTGTTTTAAGCATAAAACTTTTAGGATCCAATAAAGCCTCAAAATAGACACAGTTTAAAACTATTCCACATTCACCTTGCACATGTTTTTACAGGATTGGCGGTCTCCAGTCATATACAGCTACTGCAGTGAAATGCAAATTGCAAAAAACACATCAAATGCCTTTCCTTCCTTTTTTTTTTTAGAGTTGTGCAAGACTGTCTTTGATGGCTTTGTCTGAGGCTTGAATATATGATGAAATATGATGAATATAGGCTGGAGTAAACATTCATTGCGCAACTTTTAGCACTGTAATGAGCGCTGCGCCTATTTGATGAGTCAGTCTCTCTGTTGAAATGAGGCGACAAAAGGATTTTAGTGTTATTAGTAAAGACAGAAAACCAGTTTTCTCAGTAGGACATAATGTAAGATTTTGTCCAGTATTGTGCAACCAGGATAAAAGAACAAAGACCTCACTTCCACCAGGACAAGAGGGGAGGAAAATATGCAACAGTGTCAGCTTTCACTGTTCTCACTTGTGATGGTATCAGGTGTACTTTGAACGGGCTTGTGTTTGGTTAAAACTAGCCTCGCACAGGATGGGTGGGGTAATGTGATGTGTGTTTGAACAGACAAGGTGAAATCTGTTGTGATACGTGCTCGGGCAAAGAACGGGCTTGAATGGAATCTTCTACCTCCAACACTTGAGAGGCTGTACACTGAAGGATTTACTGCTCTGATTTGGAAAAACCACAATGGAGTCGGCCAGTGACACCAGCAAAATCCTGGAGAAGGGTCCTGAGTACCTTCGGAAACAAATGGAACTGGAGAGTGAGACGAAAGGAGGCATGAGTGCAGTGGAGAGGCTCGCTGCAAGCAAACTCAAATATGTCAAAAGCCAGCAGGTGGTCAACACCACTCAGGAGCCAGTGATCAGTCTTGGATCCTCTTCTATGAGCAGCACAGTTTCCTCCAACCCAAGCTCGAACCGTGGTGGGAATTTTGTTACGGGGAATAACTCGACAGAGGCAACAGGTGGTGCACAAACCTGCTCACCAGGACAGGTACGTCGATCCAGCTCCAAGAAACGACCAGACTCTCTCATGCTTTACAGACAGAAATGTGAGTTACTGAGAGGTTCGGCAAATGACAGGAAGCACCACATAACACGTAGGTTGCTGCTTAACCCTGTGAATAAAAATGTTCCGTTACTCGAGGCAGCAGATAAGGAATGTGGGTCTGAAGGCAGCTGGGAAAAAATCACCACACCTGAGGGAACGGCAAAGGAATGTAGCCCACATGTATCTCCCTCCCAGTCAGAGAGGAGGAGGAATGGAGTGGCAGAACGGCACATGGTTGAAAGCAGGAATTGTGGGACAAAGGCGACAAGCGGTCTTCTAGCTGTGCCTGAGTTTGAGAGGAGATCTGGCAAAGGAGTCAGTCGCTCTCACTCTGACATCAGCTCCAGGTACTCCAAAAACTTTGCAGACTTTGATGCTTTTTTCAAGTACTGTGGGCTCGGAGGCGAGGTCATCGAGTCGTTGGGGAAGGAGAACTTCTCAGCACGTTCAGATGAAATTGCGATAAACATCCGCAGCGTCAGTGTGTCCACTTCAGACGATGGCTTCTCCAGGTGCAGTGGGGACAGTGACGGCTTACTGGAGGCAAAGTTACAGAAAAAGATACGTCAGGAGACGTCAGTCATTGAACGCAACGCACGGATTATCAAATGGCTGTACAGCTGTAAAAATGCAAAAGAGACTGGGAAGAAGTTACGAGACCTCGACTGAGATGATTTTGTTTATCTTGCAGAAGACTATGCTGACACATTTTATCCATTTATCACATTTTCGTGCACACGATACATCAAAACACTACCTGACAGAGATGGAACTCTGTGTATTTATCTGATCCATGACTCACTCAGACCCTTCAAAGCCAGCTGCTAGATATCATTCCTGGCTTTTGGTTGTGGAAAGCAATGACTTTTGCCCTTACTTCTCTGCTGCTCCACTGCACTGTACTGTATGTGTTCTCAGCTGTAGCGCATATGTGCATGCATGTGTGGGCTACATGTATTTGTGTGTGTGACTAAATGTTTGTGTACTTGCGCCTTTGCCCAAACAATATGTGTGTGCAAATGTCAGCTGACAAAACCGAAAGCTAATGAAGAACCAGAGTGTTTGCTCCTGTTTAGACTTGCAGAGAGCTGTTGTACTGGGGCTCACGAAAGTGCACAATGAGGGCCTCACAACAACGCACAGACACAAACATGTTATTTTCACAACAATTTTCATGGCGAAAATGTTCAGTTTTAGATTAGTGCCAACCAGTGCGTTCTCCACACAGGTCAGAATACAGTTCAGTGTGAGTGGTCTTGGGTGGTGGCGGTGTGGTTCTGGATTTGATTCCCAGGCCTGGAGCCTTTCTGGGTGGAGTCTGCATGTTCTCCATGTGCCTGTATGGTTTTCTGTCCAGGTACTCTGGCTTCCTCCCACAGTCCAAAGACATGAACAATTGGTGGACTGGGGTACCGGTATCTAAATTGCCGATACGTGTGAATGTAAGTGTGTGTGTGTTGTTCGTCTCCATATTGGCCCTGTCATAGACTGACAACCTGTCCAGGGGAACCCCACCCTAACCCCTAACCCTAACCCTATCAATAGTGCTTAAAGCAGAAGTAAGCGATCCGGTCGTTTTGGCTAACTTCTTGTCAGCCGATGGCGTTAGCCATCTATTGGTCCTCGTCCCTACGTCACCACTTTCACGCGCATCCCTTGGCTGCACACACAGCCCTTCATGCCGTTCTCTCTCCTCATTGGATAAAGGTTGAAGGATACAAGGAAAGTTTTCTCCTCGGCTCAGAGCAGAGCAGAATGACTGACAGACCTGTGTTTCAGACCAAACACTCTATGTAAGTGATTGCCGTCGGAAGATATAACTATTTAAGACTTATATTAACACAAAAATTCAGCTTACTTCTGCTTTAATAAATTGATTTGAGATCAGATTCTCTGTAAATAATACTCATAATGGATTAATGGTTTTTTCCTGATCTGTAAAGAATTACTAAACTATTTATCATCCACTAACATCCAAGTCGTTAGCCTATAGATGCAAACTGAACTGAACTCTTTCATAAAGGGCATGTTCATGAGCAAGACTTCAAAGTGCCTTTAAATAACCAATTACGTAACCTGACTTTTAAGTTCATAATGTAATGAGTGTACTCTTCAGGTGAATACTGTACATTCCATTACACTGACACGCACACGCGCGCACACACACACACACACACACACACAGCTTCATCTTGAATGTGCCCCTTGCAGTAACAGACTAGTGTTTCTTATTGACTGTAAATGAATTGGTTAAATCTGGTAAATTTAACTGACTAACAAAGTAAAAAGCTTGAAGGATGCTGGATGTTTTTCCACCAGTTGCTCCTCGAGTCCTGTGAGAGAGGAATGTATGTAATAATCTGATGGGCTTATGTCCAGTGACCCATTGTAACTGTATCTCCATTTCCCACCCTATCCCTGCCTGCTTTGTCTCTTCACCACCTTCTCTCTCTCTTCTCTGTCTTTAAGCCAACTTGCTTCAAAGCTGAGAGGGTGTAGCATGAGTTGAGGGGTTGGGGGCAGCTGGGGACAGACTATCGTCTGCCCCACTGTTCAGTGTCTTCAGAGAATTATCATAAACTCTTTTTCGCCAACTAGGCCTATAGCTAAGTATATCTGAGTAGATACATCTGCTATAGACACAATTTTGTTCAAGTTATCCATAAACCTGATGCAAGTCAGGTCCTGTTCGTCCCACTTTCTCGGTGCCAGAAGTCAAAGTGTGTTCTTAATATTTAGGGCGGTGTTTCAGTTACAGTTACAGTATTGACTCACATTTGTATTGTAAGTGAAGAATATGTGACTAGTGACTGTTTCTTCTATCTTTGTTCTTTTTTTTTACTGTAAAAGTCTGACTACGTAACCGTAGTCTAAAATGCCAATAATAGCTGCAATGTCAATGGGTCAATCATCACTTAAGGTCAATTTTGCTGTTGCCTGTCTGACACTGTTTTATACCGAAGTACTGTAATGATTGTAAAACTATATCTAACACAAATAAAGTTGTTAATGAATTTTCCCAATTGCTTATTTTTTTCCATGATAACAATAATGAATAGTTTCATTATGCACATCTGATCCTATATGGCAGGTTGCAGGGTGACATATTCATCAGTATACTTGGCAAGACCCATCTAATGAAATAATAAATGTGAATCCAACTGAAAGCTAAATACATTTGTAGGCCTATATATACTATTAAATGACTTCCATCAATAGTATATACTGTACTGTATATCAATCAGTAAGTTCCTACAGATCAGTGACAAGTCTGAATTTACTGAATAGAGCCTAGAGGGGGCAGTATATAGTAACAAGACTAGACCTAAATACAGTGTTACAGCCTGGAATCAATGCCCAGTCATACAAAGCCTCTGACTGCAATGAAATCCCATGTTATTATATCCAGAAGAACAATTATTACACATAAACCAGTCACAGAGTGTATACTTGAAATTAAGTTCTATTTTTAGTTTATCTGAGACAGTGAGTGCAACAGGTTTTGCATTAGAGCATTTGAGTAATAGCCTAGTATAGTGCCAGCAGATGTATCAATAGAACTGATTTATTGATTTATGTGAAACAGTCATAATAAGGTATAAGAAAATACTTCATGAACATCAGTGCAAAGTGGCTTGGTATTTGTAAATAAAGACTGGTGAGCATGTGTCAACTGAACACAGACAAAAAAATATATATCTTGCCCTGGGGCTGATGTGTTTCTTCGTGTGTTATTACAGGAATATAAATATCGATGCATCACTGCTAAGTAGCATTTTAATGTTGTTGTACTACTGTTGTTTTTGGTAGTCAGGTTTGGTTGTTATTGTTGGGTAGCCTCAGACCAGTCTGTTTCAAGGTCTGGGCCCCAAATGATCAGAAGATAAGGAGGGGAAAGTTTTGCTTCGCAGCAACTCATAGACATTTGGAATGTAACAAGCGTCCCCCTGGGGTCACAGGTGAAAAAGACTTATGACTGATGATTTCCTTTTTATTTATTCTAATTTATTTATTTATTTTTACCACAGAATCTCAATTTAGCCATTGGATAAAAGAATAAAAAGTAATATTTCAATTCCAATGTGTGGTGGAAAAGGGGTAAAAGAAAAGAAAATTAGAAAAACTCGAGTATCATGAACAGGCTCACCTGGATAATATGGCTACAGTAGGCTATATTATAAGGTCAAAAGTCGAGAGAGAGAAAAGCAGTTTAAATCAGTGATTATATATGTTTAAGAACTGTTCGTCAATAACCATATCATCATCACTCACAAAGCTGTCGAGTGGTCCAGCTCCCATCCCCCATCTCAAAATCAAAACATAAGTACATGTGCGCAGTCCCATGTCACGTGTAGGAGAAAGTCTCAACAAAACAGACGGTATAAAAAAAGACAGTGATTGAAAACCACGTTAGCCAATGAGCTGCGAGAATCTGGGTAGCAACAAGATAAATACAGGCCGTTCGTCCAATCAGAGAGCAGCAAGGGGCGGGTTCTAACGCCAGGGTCCGCACTGTGTTTACTTCCGTCAATATTTCCAGCACGGCAAAGCAAAGGGGAGAAGAGAAGCAGAGGCAGAAGCAAGACCATACAACAAAGGAGACGCTTGCCTCTAAACGGTTTGTTTGGTGTTATTATTTTAACTCGAGTTGCATTATTACGTAGTCGAAATTCTTCATTGTCGTCCCGTCGAGACTGCATGCGCTGAGTCGACTGACAACTTTGCCCTAGCTTGATTTTTAACCGTTTAACAATGAAACGACTTTGGTTTGCTAACGGTGTTATTATGGGAAAAAGCTCAAGGTAAATGCGTCACAGTCGTTTTCAGGTGTGTTATTCATGCAGTTATTCAAACGCTGAGATTTTGCATCTCAGTGTTTCAGTGTAATAAAGGGTTCAATATGGATAACGTGTAAACCCACTGGCCTCTATACTTGTTGTCAGACACAGTTGGAGGCTGCAGACTGAAGCAAGGAAATGCCATGATAATTTGGATATTTTACTAATGGCTGCACATTTGATGTTGAAATTTAAATACCGCTGAATTTATTGCATTGAAATATTTTGCTTTAAAAATCTGAATTGATGTGGCTTAAAGACTATTTCAGCTGCAGTAATTGTAAAAAAAATAAAAAATAAAAAAAAGGAAGAAAAGGAAGGAAACAAATTTAGATGGAAATGTCCCAGGTTCCCAGTCCCTCTTTTGAACTTCTCTTAGTCTGATCAAATGACTTAGTGAATGCCAGCTGATTAGACTGACATCTGATGTTTGATCAATTAATTATTCACAGCAGCTCTGAGGTTTGAGTTTTTATCCAATGTTGGTGATCAGATTTTCTTTACTTGACTTGAGTTCTAAGATGGGAAAATGCAATTAGAAACCTGAATACAATATTTTGAACTCTGAAAACTTGAGTTCCCCATCTCAACTTGTGAGAGCATATGCCAGGGGTTATTTTTTAGGTTCTGATTCAAGTTATGTTAAAATCCTAAGGTCTTTTCTGTGTTTCCATATAACCTAGGGCACCAAAATACATCAATCTTGTAACAATACCCCGCTGACCCCCCAGGTGTTTGGAGTGACAGCGACCCTCTGTGTTCACTGTCCCCTCCATTCCCCACCAACTAAAATGCCTTTCTTGGGCCAAGACTGGAGGTCGCCTGGATGGAGCTGGACAAAGACGGACCATGGCTGGAAGAGGATTGTCTTCTACGGTCACGAGTTGGATGACGACAACAGAGAGATAGACTTGAAAGAGTAAGACCATAACTTATTCATTTTGTCACCTAAATCTGTACTGTCTGGGTCAAACTTTATAAGTTTAATTTGAGAAAGTAATTTACCTGATTAGATTGAATTTAACTGACTAATGCCACTATATAAGTTTACAACATATGACATTCACAGAGCATAATCATCACAAAAGCATATACATTATCAATATCCTCTATAGTCTGCTGCCGTCTGCTCTTTTATGAAGTGTTTCAAGGGCAGTTAGATTAACATTTTTTGTTACTTTCAGTGATGTTATACTATCTTGCTGACAGAATCACAATGTCTGACTTCACTTTCTCTCCAAAGTAATGACTCACCACTCAAAACAGTGAAATTTCTTGCCAAAATTATAATATTTAATTCTTCTATATTGCTCAGCATTTATCACGTCTTTGGTGTAAGTGACTGACAGCGAGGACAACTGTCACATGAAAAGAATGGACTTAGATTCAGTGCCCAACAATAATCATAGTCAGAGAAAGTTGTTTTTATTGTAGCCATCTTCCTTCTTTTTTAAATGTATTATGACCTTATAGATGTTTCCATAATGATAACAAGATGTAACACCACCAAACAAAAATATTTCCCCTTCTCAGGGCATTGTTGCTTATTCTACGGTTTTATTGCAGATACAGTTCCATGAGTAATTTAGCTGTCATGATATTTTTCAACAGAATTGGAGGTTGCTCAGAATATTGTCATGCTAAACCAGTGTTGCCAAGAGTAGATTTGATCTTATTGCCCTGCAATTTTGTTTACAAGTTGACTGACTACAGCTGATAGACTGCCAGGGTTCTCTCTAAATGTTGCCCTGGTTGTCAGACACTGTCCAACTTCCACAAAAAAAATCTCCAAAGTGTTTAGAGAGGATTTTTACCTTTATTAAACTGAAGCCACTAGACAGCCAACAGGATATGAAGGGATAGAGATGGGGTACGGCCTGCAATATAGGTATTATGTTACAATTATACGGTAAATGACTTAAATGCCAAAGCCACAAGGGCACCCTAACTGTTGTGTGTGTTGTTAACTAGTGATTATCTGCTTGGACCATGGATTGTTGTTTGCTGCTCAATGCATTTTAGTGAGCTACTTTGCCTGGCAGATTCCCTTTAGGCTTGTAACACAGTTGAAGATGAACAAGTGCAAACTGTGCAAGCGACCTGTGGCAGAAATGTTTAATGGACCAAGGTGAGTAGAAAGAAATGGCTGAGAGTTTGTATAAAAACAGTCTTGGCCATGCTGGACCAATGACACCATAGCTGCACAAGCAGAAATAATTCAGCCAAGCCCTTATCACGGCCTTAGCAGAGAGTCTTTGATGAGGTAATTTACATCCCACAATTGCAGCCTGTCGCTGCCAGCGGGTCGACATGGCAACAGACAGCTTTGAGTATAGGGCTGGTTTGAGTGACTCAAGAGGGTTATTTTACATGAGACAAACTTGTCAGTGTATCCTGTTGAAGCAAATGGCAAAAACAACTGAGGTGGGGGGTTTTTTTAGTTCATTTGTGTCTTTTTTACCTCGTGTAGATCAGAATCTGAAATATCTAGGTCAGTTGTAGTGTTTGAACTGAATTGACATTCTTCTGCAAACTGTGCACTCAAACTCTTAGTATTATTGAAAACACATTTGAAACAAGTCATACAAGCTGGTCGTCATGTTCAACATGTTGTAACCTAGACTTGTTTCATGAACTGAAAACTACAGATTCCTTGTTACTGGGTTGTTGTTAGGGTTAATCTTAACCCTATGATAAACAGACAGACATAAAGTCTCACTTCTTAATTTAGTTGTATCTCTAATGGACACAATTCTTGTCTATCATCCACGAGACAGAGGAGCGTATCTGTAGTATACTACAACACTCACTCAATGAATGAAGCCCTTAGATCAGGCATGTCAAACATACGGCCCGCGGGCCGGATCCGGCCCGCCGGATGATTTCATCCGGCCCGGTATACATTTCTGAGTATGTAAAAAAAAAAGCAAGTCTCTAGATATAACTAAAAGCACAAAGTTTGTTGAATTTGTGTGGTGAGAACTACTGCAAAACAGGAGCAATTAAAAAGAAATTCCTCAGAATCCTTCTACAATATTAGGAAACTATAGCTCGAGGTTGAATTGTCCTTTAACATACCAGTTCTTGTGGCAGAAACACACGAGACAAAATTATAAGTTCAAGCAATGCCTGTTGTGTGCTTTTAAAATACCATCCCTCCCTAAATTGGTTTAGTGAACAGAAATACTTGAATGACCACAGTTTGTTGAGAGCAAAGCTGAAGCACGTCCAGGTATTACAGACTTTCTGGTCTGTATTGCATGTGCCCCTGTGGGCAGCCTGGGTCTCCTCCCAGCAGGAGAGCTGGCTTGTTATCTGCAGGAAACAGAAACTGTTTTGACGCATGCCAACTAGTGATGAGTGGTCACACAAAGGCAGTCTACTCTGCACCCACTTCCTATAGCATGTGTTTTAAGTTCTGTTTTTTTTTTTTTTTTTTTTACAACACTTGTTTGTTGATACAAACCTGACCTAATATGTCTTTGTGCAGCCTGTATTTATCTGACTCACTCACTGTTTAGCTTCAAAAATGGATCGAATGCACACTTCACACTGCACTTCAGGATAACAAGAGCTTTTGAAACTTTTGAAAATTAATAAATAGTTGAATTCAAAATATATCGACAATATTTATATTATGTTTTTTAGGGAAACCAGCAGCAACCATGGGTTTACTATACTGTAGCAGCAGAGCTAGTAAAACCAACAAAAAATGATAAACAACTTAACTTAATCATAACACCATAACTAATAAATAACACTTTTTACAGGCAGACTTTGATTTTACACTGATTCACAGCATGATACACTGCTGGTATTGATAGGGTTAAAGGTGGAATCTCAGCTCCTGTTGGTGATATCTCCCTCAGGCCACAGTGTCGCCTTTTCTATTGATCAGCCAACCAACAATACCTCACAGTATCACATCAGCTTGTCAGCAGTCTTTTCTACAGAAAAGCAAAGGGCATGATGGCAGCAGACAATAACCAGTGATGTCATTTCTTCACATTGGCTGCCCTCCAAATGTAACCTCACTTGGAAAAGGCCAGTGACTTCATGCGGCCGAGGTACGTTTGGCACACCAACACATGTAGGCCCGGAAAGAAAGGGGAGCATTATGATGGCCACTGGCATGGTGGTACACAGTGTTACGGAAGTAGGTTAGATGTGTTAATGTGTCTCTGAATGTCAACAAACCTCTGTCACCTATTATCTGTAAACATTCAAGTGACAGATACAGCAGGTGTTGGACAGTTTTCTGTCCTACTGTGATTACTAAGTCCTCTTGCACTTGATAAAACAGGTAGTAAATGCTGCCTGAATGCATCTGTCCATGGTACATTGAGTAACAGAATTGAAACAGCTAAATGTCACTCCCATGCTAAGTGTATCTTCCTCGTTCATGTTTACCTCCTTCCTCTCAGCTCATGTATTTCAGGATACAGTTTAAATATCTATGAGTCCTTCTGAACCTGCCTGCTGCTGTGTGATGTCTTTTATTGGCTTTGTGGAGGCTGGTGCTCCACATGCAACCTGTGTAAAAAAGCCAGGCTATTGCATTCCTCACTTGTAATACACTGTGACAGAATACTGTGCTTGCATGTGTGTTTGTGTGTATGCCCGTGCGATCGGATAAATGGATAGAGACAAGGGATTACTGTAGGGCTCATTCACCCCCGATCAGTTGACTTCGCATTCGAAGCCACGTCTTCACTTATGATGCTGACGAAGACTTTTTGTTTCTTAACCAAAAGCATGTGTGATGAAATCACCCAGATTGGGACTGGTAATTTTGGTGAAGTAAAAATTTCCTTCAGCTTCTGAGAAGTCATGCACAGAACCTAACGTTTGTATTTTGCACTAACATAAATATCCTCTTGCATTTGCTCTGGGGCCTGGAGTTGGGTTAGGAAAGCTCTGTATGTTGCCACCATTTTATCACTATTTATTTAAAGCAGAAAAGTCTTATAATCAGTATGTAATTAATGACATATAATTTTAGAACAATAATTTTATATGAGAGCAAATGACTCGTATACCACTAAGGATCTGTTTCATTGTAGATTCAACCCCTGATTTTCTTCCTGATAAATTCAGTTATCTTATTTTGAAATGTGCAGAAATAGTGAGGAAATTCTTAATAGCATTCAAAGTAGTCAAACTGCACGTATTGTCTGACCCAACTGGAACCAGCAAATAACTATATATATATATATATATTACACACATTCACAATTATTTATGATATGATGTAGAAGGCATACAATTGATATCAGTCACAATCCTAATAATACTTATTAATCTATTACCGTCCACTTTGATCAGCTGACCAATATAATGTGTTGACAGTGTTGCCAGTCAGGTGCTCAGCTTCAACCAGTGGATTAATAATGCATGGGGAGTCAATTATCAGTCCACTTTGGCCCTTTGATCTTTGAGTGAAGGGTCACTGGTAAATGTGTGATTACAAAGGAATAGATCTCGGTGCAGATCATAGTCTCAGTTTTATGTAAATATGTTACATTACAGTGAAAAAATACAGCAACTACTTTGCAAAAGGACATGTTCCCTGTTATGTATTTTAGTTCTGTTTAGGTCTCTAACACAGAGTATTGCATATGGATTATTTGATTTGGCACATTTGAAAGCATATTTTCAGATTAAGATAAAACATGTAGATTCCAGTGCTCAGATGATCTGCTGTCATTGACCCGTGGTGGAGAATGTAAATAGCGAGAGAAATGTGCACAGATCCCCACAAACATAATCACTTACAGTCAATAATCTGTGTAACATGCATGTTTTCATTTGGGTTTCTGTTGGAGTTGAGCCATTTCAAACCTCCCATGTTATCATAAATCAACCAGACCTAGGCTGCCAAAAAAATCAGCTAAGATATCTTATCAGAAATAACAAGGATACTTATCAATCTACCAGATTTGAATGGCTGCCAGGAATAACAGACACAGTTAAATCTATGATCTGTCTCTCAGACTCTGGATTTACAGTACGTCTGCCATCTGCAGTGCTTCTCCCATCATGGCAGTCGCGGTGAATCATTCTCATTGACATATTGTATTTTCTGGCTCTACATCATCTGAATTTACAACCATAAGAATCAATGGGTATTTGTCATTGATTCAATTTCTCCACATTGTCGGACTGTGCCTTTGATGATGGGTGAAACATATCTGTTGGACATGCAAATCACCTCCATGTGTTTCATAGGACACTAGTAAAAGGTCATGTAGTTGCCCCAGGATGCTGTAGCAGAACTGAGCCAACAGTGATTTGTAATTATTTTGTTTTTATGTTTTTATGTGCACTGGTCAAACCCATATAGTGTTATTAACAAATTCCTCCGTTGCTTCCTCTGTCTAACAGGCTCTGCAGTGACAACAAAGAAAACCTGTTTGTCGGAGACATGTGTGAGCTCACCACAACAAAGAGGAAAAAGGACTTCTACAACAATAACACCAAATCTCAGTGTGAGTTTCCACAACACATAATCACTGTTTTGGCTGCATGAAGAGTTTTTGAATATAATTGCAGTGACGGGGCTCCCACCTACTGAAAGCTTTGTTTGCATTGGCAAAAACTTTTTTTTTTTAACTTAGTATCTCTGTCAGAGGGAAGGTTACAGTGCTTTATGTGATGGCTAATTGTAATTTTAAAACGTACTGTACTGAAAAAGTCTGAAATGTTTCTCCAGTGATATTTTTCAGAGGATGTTTACACCATTGAAACATTTGTGTTGCGTGTGAGTCATGCAGCCTTCCTAAGAAGGAGCCTGTTGGAAACATTGCTCAGGCCTGAAATCCTCCATCCATGACATTTTGTCCATAAATGGAACTCAAATCTGTTTTTAAACAGATTAAAGAAGGAAAGATTAATATCTCATTCTCTCCACATCTGAAAGTCAGTGACACATAGGGAGACAGTGGTGCAAGGCTGTGTCCGTATTACATTTGACAGCTCCAGTTATTTTTCAGTTTCAGATTTTGCATACAAAATATATAACAATCTTTGATGTATTCTTATAGATTGAAGTTCCCTGCAGTGTGTATAATAGTTTGTTAACTGGTGTCACCTTGACCAACTGCAGCAATAAAATGCTGCCTGTGCTCTAAGGTATCAGCAATAACAATACAGTCAAATTATGTTTAACAATGTAAAATGCATGACATGAGCCTTTCTGCCACATAATGAGCCATATTAGTTTTTACATTTTGCTGTCATAACTTCTACTACTACTACATGAACTACTTTTAAACGTTGTTTCATGACATAAATATGTAACTTACTGCATAAAATACCATCTAGTAGATGATAAACAGTACTAGAACGTCAACACCTAGAAAGTCCTTGGACACATCTGTAGGAGAGCCTGTAGACAACCCACAACAAAAGGCATTATCTGTAATGCTGTCTTGTGTATTATAGTTTCTTTTAACTTAATTCAAAAAGACAGATGCAATAAAGCAGAGCCGCACACCTGGGATTCCTGGAGCTTCAAAATGTCATACACATGTTAGTAAGATGTGTCAGCTTCTTCAAATTCAGCCCATGTGTCCATTTCACTAAAAAGTCAAAGCAATCAAAGCTGCACTCTGTTAATTTTAATTTGAACGGACAGTTTGAAGAGATGGGAGTGCTGTGATGGGATTGTATTTGGTTATGTTAGGTTGCACAGATGCTTGTCAGTTATTGTCAACTCATGGCACTTTACGTCTTCAGTTGTCTTCAGGGATAAATGGATCTATGTGCAGAAAGGGAGCACAAAAGAAGTGAGTACTGGAGCCTTTACTACAATGTTTACATCAAATATTTATCTTCTTTTGATTAAAACACGCTCTATTTATTTATCTATTTTTGTGCGTGCCTACAGAGACATGGATACTGCACACTCGGTGAAGCGCTGAACCGTCTAGACTTTTCCAGTGCCATCCAGGACTTGAGAAGATTCAACTATGTTGCAAAAGTGAGCAATAACGAACAGACGTCCTTTTGAAATGATTTTATGACTTTAACCAGCCACTCTTCCACTTACTTTCTTCCTGTGTCTGTCGCCCACAGCTTTTCCAGCTAATAGCCAGGTCCCAGCTGACCTCTTTAAGTGGAGCTGCTCAGAAAAACTATTTTAATATACTGGAGAAGATTGTGCGAAAGGGTAAGAGTCCCGGAGCCAAAGACTGATTACCTATTCTGTTAATAGACTTGAGTTTAGGCCCATACCACGTTAGTGAAAGTAGCAATTTCTTTTCATTTGTTTTAAAAGGGCAAGACTCTTAACGGCCAGATTATGTTGTTTCTGTTGCCACTCATTAACCCAAGCAATCATCACAGCCAAACCACAAAACCAGTAGGACCAGCGTGCTCCATCATTATGGGATTCTGCTGCCTGGTGAATCAATGATCCGCTCTAGACTAAGATTCAGTTTGCCACATGTATATGATGAAACTTGCTTACAACTTACACTTCTACAGTTTCTACAGTCGTAAGAGGGACCTTTGTTTTAGAGACAGCTTAGAAATGGAGATGATGATACTGACTATTTAATCTAACTGATCAATACAATGTGGCATCCCTGTTTGCCTGGTTTGACTGCTAATATATACTATATTTTGTAATGTTTCCCTTTTATCTGTGTTTACTTTTCAAATTTGCAATCTAGTCCTAGAGGACCAATATAATCCTCGCCTTGTCAAGGAGCTGCTAGAGGACCTGAGCTCGACTCTCTACAGTCTGACTGTCCATGTTGGCAGATGTGTCCTCGTGGGCAACGTCAACATCTGGTTGTGCCGGCTGGAGACCATCCTTAAATGGCAGCAGCAGTTGAACAACCTGCAGATTCCCAAGGTAGAGAGATAGTGGATCTGTGTGTGCGTGTCCGTCTATAAAGCCTGTAAATACTGTAGTGATTTGTTGGACCTTATGTGATAATATAGCGAGAAAACCAAAAACGTTCTTTTTCTATTAATCATTCTAAACTGTCCTAATGTTATTTATCGGTGATTACTTTTTCCACAGAAAATATGTGACGGCATGTCATTCAGTGACCTGCCTCTGTACATGCAGAATAAGATCCTTTACACGTTATCTGATGCTTATGACATCATTAACCTGGGACAGGCCACACCTACGCTGCACATCCTCAGCGAGAACCAGACGCTGTGGAAGAGGCTGTGCCACTTTCACTTCGCAGACAAACAGGTGAGAGAGGAATTACTTCATCATCAGACACAGTTGAGAGCTGCTTCTGAATCTGGGATTAATTACTCTGGGATGTACCAAAGGTTGTTGCCATAACACGCTGCCAAGTAGCTCCCCTGCTGTCCACTAGAGGGAAGCATTGCTTTTTTCCCTGTCTGCTTCTCTCTCACACTAACACCCACACACACCCACACAAATACTGTTAAAACACCCACACAGGATTGGTGTTAATGAGAATTTCAGTGATTATATTTAATTACCCTTTGTTCCAGTTATAATTAAGTTCCTGTCCCATGTGTTTTAAATGGGTGTTAAATGGTTTCAGCCTGAGTGTTTATTTACAGCTGTGTGTTTCTGTGTTTGTGTGTATATGTATGTGCGTCTGTGTGTGGATCCAATACACAAATGCAGTTCTGTAGGAATTTGGTGCTAACCAAGAGTGACAACGTGGACTGGAAGCTGATGTACTTCACGCTGCAGAAACACTACCCCAAGAAGGAGCAGTACGGAGACACCTTGCACTTCTGCAAACATTGTAGCATCCTCTTCTGGAAGGTAAATAAGAAGCTTAAACACGCCAACATTATACAGCATCATATAGAAAACACAACATGATAAACCAGTACTGTTCATCGGACTGCATGTAATTTACAATTTCTACATTAGATCAGAGGAAAATGTCCACCACACGTTTTAACAGATTGGTTTAACAATTTCCCCTTGGGGATCAATAAAGTATTCTGATTCTGATTAGCCTTTCACTACTTATGCAGAAGCAGACCAAGTGTGTACAAGAACTTAAACGTGCACCGCTCAAAGAGACTTTTCTCACAGACCTGTTATCTTTTAAACATAGGCGTTTATCAGGTCAATATCCAGTCCGTACCAGAACACACTTGTGTCCTTTTGGGCAACGAGACAAAACATCTTTTATCATTTGGTATACTGAGGGAAAGTCTCACATACACTTTGAGTCTCTCACACACTGATAGCTGTCTTTGGCAGCCACTGAGGTCTTAAATTATAATTAAAATCCCATCTTTCAGATTTTGCCTAATTACTGATCAATTTACTTTGAATTCATAAGACCAGCACGAGAAACTTCATTTTCCAAAACAATGTTCTCATTACTCAAAGGGGAAAAAACAAGTCACACATGTGCACTGTTGATAATGTTAGTCATCGTGGTCCACAAATTCTGTAAACATTGGCTCCTATCAGTGTACTTAAAGGTCAAACAAGTGACTAGTTTGATTAAATCATTTGTTTGACACATGACACATGAGAGCCGATCGCTAATCATGTGTAGGACAAAGATCATGTTCTTGATGGTGTCAACACGTTGTGGGGAAGTTTTGTATGTAAAGGAACTAACAGTGCTTGGATTGAAATTGCCACTGTTGCTATGGGATCTGATCCCTAGTTGTCCTCCTTTTGATAATTCACTTCCCACGATCTTGTTGTCCTCCCTTTGCTGGGTCCCTACACTGTCTAACCTCTTCCCTCTCTGCATCCCTCTCCTTGCTTTTCTTCCCTCCCTTCCCGCCTCTCCACCTGGTTCCCTTTCCTCCCCTGATTCCTTAAGGATCGCCACCTGGCTTTGTTATTCAAGGTACTTTCTGTCCCAAAATGCCTTTCCATTTCTTCTGTTGATCATTCGTTTCATTTTTCTCCCCATGATCTGTTTTATGACTCTTTCTTTTACCATTTTACCATGTTTCGCTTGAGGTGTGTTTTCAGTCGCGCCTCTGTGCTGAGTTTTTAATCGCCTCTAACCACATTGTTAAAGAAAACATGTTTGTTGATCATAAACTTCACTCAATGTTGACTTGTTTTGTCTGAAACAAAACTGTCAGTTGTCATTGATTGTAACTCAAATGTTTCTTTGTGTACTCTAATGTCCAGGAAGTCCTTCATACGTTTTTAGGAACTACTAGCTTGTTATAAACTATTGGTTCACTAAATTTGATTGCGCTATTAAAACTAAAAGCCAGCACAAATCTTAATGATGTATACATATTGTAAGGACTGAGAAACATCTGTTATACCTTCATCATCTTTATATCTTCAATCAAAAACAATCAACTATTGAAGCCTGCATGTTACATGATAAAAAAAATAAGTTTTAGTTTAGTAAGTTACTTGATATATTATGACTTCTAGTCCGTTGTTTATAAAGTTATTTGGGATATTCAGTGTTATGTCAAAAATGTGATATGACAGAAAATCTTCCTAATTTTAAACAGATGATATATTGTTTTAATTGTGGCTTAGTTAGCTACTAGGGGTGGGAGAAAAAATCGATTCACATAGATATCGCGATATCTTTTTTGACGATTTTTAAATCGATTTTTTTTTTCAAAAATCGATTTTTTTTTTTTTGAAAAAAATTTTTTTTTTGAATTTTTGAAATTTTTTTTTTTGAATTTTTTTAAATATTGTGCAATGTGTATTTGTTAGCCTCTTTTACATACAGAGAGTACAGGCTTTGAAAAGGGTTTAAGTTCATTTTATAATGGAGTATGTTAATTTATAGGCTCCTACAGTGTTTGTGTGCAGATAAATGTTAAAAATGCGACTAAAAATCGAGAGAATCGGCAATATCGTAGAATCGCAATTTAAATCGAATCGGCATCCAAAAAATCGTAGAAGAATCGAATCGGGAGAAAAGCATATCGTCCCAGCCCTATTAGCTACAGTTACACTTGGCAGTGAGGCACTGCAAGGCTGAAGCATCTGTGATCAATAGTTTTCTATTACAAATGGACAAACTGACTACTCTGCCCGTGGTTTCACTATTAACTTTATATGGTGATTTTGTGTCGGTGTTGTGTTTACAGCCTGTATGTGTTGCCAAGAATTCAGTTAATGCAGGTTAGAGTAATCTCTTTGTAAGCACTTGTCTGTGTGGTGGAGTCCACCTAGATTTAGTGATGCATGAATCTCCACTCACTCGCTTGCATCACCAAGAATTTACTAACACCTGCTGCATCCGGCTCCTGTGTCACATGTCACAGCACGAGTCACTGCCTCTCCGCTACCTTGGTAACGATTTGGTTGTCCACTGTGTTTCAGGACTGTGGCCACCCGTGCACAGCCAACGATCCTGACAGCTGCCTCATGCCCATCTCTCCGCAGCACTTTATCGACCTCTTCAAGTTTTAAACCCTCCATGCGGTTCTTCAAGCGAAGCAGTTGTTTATCCTCACTCCCCAACCCGAGAGTGTGTAAGAGACTTTTTACCCAAATACAAAAGGGCTTCAACTGAAAGAACTTTTTTTATGTCTTCATTTCCTTACGCACAAATGTTTCCACAAGACAAAGGAAAGATTAAATGTGTATGTTTGTGGATTTTAGGAATGTTGGCGATGGATATATAAAAGAAACCTTCATGTTTTTCCTCTTTCCACACAAACATTTGTCTTCTAGACAAGAAAATCAACTCCTGACAGAGAAAAGAAAAAATCATGTGTAAACTTAATGTCAGATATGTTGAAAGGATTTATATGTAAAAAGGAGTTGTAGCATGTTTATGGTAGATAAGTGGTGACAGGTAAAGTGTAAGGTTTTTTTTATTAAAATGACAAAAAGTAAAAATTCAGTGTTGGAGATAAAGGTGACCCATGTTGACTGATTGTGTATTTAATGGAGTTAAACTGTCAGCTTTTTGCTTGTTTTGTTTTCAGTGGTATTTTCCTGCAATAACTGACTGCATGTCATGTGTGAGTCTCTGTTTACATACTATATGTTGTCCCTTGTGAATTTGTGCTGTGTTTTGTGTACACTGAAGGCGTCAACACTAAGAGATAATAATGTAAAACTCCATTAGTCGTACAAGTTTTTACAATCGACTTTTGTCAGAGCTGTCGAGTGACAGAGAAATGTAAAACATTATTTATTAGTGGAAAAAAAGTTTTGTATTCTTCCTCCAACTTTTGTAATATTCCTTTACTCTTGATGGTACTATCATGACTTTTACGGGACAGGAACTAGCTAATAATGATTATTAAATATTTCTAAAAACCTGCCTCTACTTTTTTTGTATTGTGTCTTTGGGAATTTACTATATAAACAGGTTTTTCAAATATATATAACTGTCTACCCTCCTTAAAAAACTGAGAGAATCTGAACACAGGCAAAGTTTCATGACCAATATTCTTTCTATTGTTTTGTGATTTTTTTTTTACCTAATAGTAAGAAAGTTAACATTGGAAAATGAAAAAAGCTGGCTTGTGTGCAACTTTAGAAATTGTAGTGCAGTGTTGTAATTGAGGTACACCATTTTTAAAATAACTTTGTGTTACAAAAAGCAGGCCAGCTCTAAAGGTTGTGCATTGCAGGACTCTGTTAGACTGCCTCTGCTCTGGTCACTGTATCAGTGAAAATCATCTAAGTGTTGAAAGTAAAGTCCGGTAAGTCAAGCCATGTACATACTCCAAACTGCAAAGCGTTGAAAGAAGAAAAGCCAGACAGTCAGACTGGAGCTTTATTCTGCTTTGAGAAAATGTGACCCAGCCTTTTAGTGAATAAATACAGGATACAGGCATCCTAGGAAGTGGACCTGTATCTGTTCACTTCTGGCTGCGATGAAGCAGATTTCAGTATATCAAACAAATCCAGTAAACAAAGGAAAGGAGAAGAGAAAAGCAGAAACCAACAACATTTTTTGAAGTTTGTTATTCACCTAAAAAAAATCTAATCATTGTAGAAATGAAAGTACTCTTCACCATCTCAGTCAGCATAAAAGAACTGAGCTGGCTATAATGCACACCAACATTGCATCTCCTCCTGTGGGTGAGGCTAAGGGTTTCCTTCACACCATTATTGGGAAATATATCAAAATTGGCGCAGCACAGGTGCATGCTGGGTTAACCCTTAGAGGATGATCTCTACTTTAAATGTCCGGCAAACCCATGACCTCATTCTGTCGACACAAGGCACTTAACAGATGCATGGAGTGACTGCTTTACTTACAAAAAACAAGAACAAAAGTAATCAGATTTTGACTTTTATCTTTCATCCTTTTAATTAAAATACTGTGCATTGATAGTATAACTGTGATTGGGGTTAGTTCACTGCACTGATACTTGTTTGGTTTTCAGTCAGCATTAGTTAGTGCTCAGTTGGATGTATCAGAGCATTGAGAAATATTAGTTAAGCAGTTGAAACTTGGATGTTGCTGTGTGTGCTACAGTACAAACCAGAAGCTCATAATTATGATAACTGATAGGACATGAATGTGGGCAGTATCCCAATTACCAACACAACACCACAACTTCAAAACTCCTCTGCAGTGCCAACTATGATTCACTAAAACAGACATGCATGTTATGTCCACCCAAAAATTCACTTGTGTCTCTCATTTCACCTCACACACATACTTACTCACACACACACACTGGTACACCAGATACCAAAAGTATTTTATAAGTATTTCACAATTGCACAGCTCTTTGACGGTGTTTAAATTAAGGCTTCACGCTCACATTCCTGTATCAGATGCTGTGACTGCATAGACATAAACAAAATGAAAATCATTCTAACATTATAAAGTCTTCAGTGGGACGTTTTTGCATATTCTTCAACGATTCTCTACAACGGACAGACACAAAAACTATAAGAAAATCACTCTTGGAAATATCAAATATCTACATGCCAGACCAGTGGATATCACAGTAAAAACGATACAGTAGTTTAAGGCTTTCATTTGTTGTAGTTTACAATTCATGCCAGTGATTCAAAAGTGGCAATCCTGCCCAAAAAGAGAAAAAAAAACAATGATAAAGGTGACATATGTTGTCTTCATGAACTTCAAAGCCAAAAAAAAAAAAAACCAAGGACAAACTTAATGTGGTGCATTAAGGGCTTTACAATTGTACAGCACCTCAACCCCAGTTGACAATAACACCAGTTTCGTCCAAAACTAGACTACAGACACCCTTCAGGCAGATATTTGGTTCACGTCTTCATCCTCTTTGATGGTATACAGGTGATTAGGGAGGGTTGGGGGTCTGTACTATTTAAACCCCTCCCACGCACTTTCCGACACAATCCCTCTGCTCATCCTGCTGATGCCAGCCAGCTTGACTTTGGCACGGGCCGTCCACCTGACAGCAGCTGTTGAATCCTTGGAGTCCGACAGGTTAGCGTAGCGGGAAGAGTCCTCTTCCAGACCTCTGCCCCCCCAGGAGGCCAATTCCAACGGAAGGCCTAGGGACTCTGGGAAAGACACCGGTGAGTCCCCTTTCTGGATCTTGTCATGTGGGGCTTCATCAGTCGTAGTCTCTGTCAGGTTCTCCAGGTGAGGCGGCTCCCAGCCCTCCATCTTCTCCAGTTTTTTGGTGGGCGAGATCTGCCTCATCGTCATGGTGACGCTCTCCCAGAAACAGTGACCCCTCTCGGGCTTGTCCTTCTTTTCCTTCTCCTTCTCCTTCTCCTTCTCCTTCTCCTTCTCGTCGTCTTTGATTTTCTTGTGAGACCTTGAGAAAGAGAAGCATATACTTTAAAGCTGCCATTGCATTTAACTGGAGCATTCATCACCACTAACACTACAGCTATAAATAGGCTGCACTGGGTGGGGAGCAAGATATCCACAACAGTGAGCCAACATATAGGAATTCCCCCATTGTTTATCACAGTGAAGTGATTAATATGGGGTTTCCTCTTCATACATGTTCCACTTCCCAAAGGGGCCTGAATGAACTACTGAGAAATGTACAGTGGCTCTGTGTCAAATAAACAATTACAAGTGGTTGGAAACTACTGCATGAGACTTTTTCCAAGTCAGAGGTCCTGAGTATCTTCAAACACTGTATTCATCTTATACATATTGGGCCACCATATACATTTTGCTGCTGTAGGCCTATGTAGACTCAGTCTTTGTGTAACCTCACCCTCTGCGGTCAGCCAGCTGCGCTCCAGTCAACAAAAAGTGCTCGTCGTCTTTCGAGGAAAACATCTTCCTCTCCTTCCTCTCTTTCTTGGACATGATCTTCTTCGCCTTTGCCTCCTGGCAGAAAAATGCAGACAAGAGAGCATTTTGATTTTGAAATACAGAGGTGAAAAGAAATAACATCATCTGGTGCCTTCAGGTTGTTATCTCTGATGCCTACATATAAGTGATTTATGCTCCCTGAGGATGATTTCATAAACTTATCTTCAGGTCAAAGGTTACTTATTTATACCCTTAGGTAAATTTTGTTTGCAGTGAATCAGCCTTAACATGTACATTTACAACAACAAACAGCACAGGACCTATGGACATAGGCCTACATATAAAGTGACAACAGTGCTCAGGGGTACAAGACTAAAATGAAACAAATAAAACCAACAATTAGCTCTCAAGGTTTCTTCCCCATGTTAATTTCACAGATGGCTGCTGGAATAAAACTATTGTGTACCGCTTAATTTTGCAGGCTGGTACCATGAGCCTCCGGCCTGATGGGAGCAACTGAAACTCAGGGTTAAGAGGTTGGGAGCCATCATTTAGCATAGAGCCAGACATCCTCTAACTGTTTCGTGTACAGGGATGGTGGCTGGGTCTCTCCATTATTTTTAGGTAGCTAACACTGACAGCTGATTAGATTAGTTTATTTAAGATCTGCTTAGTTAAGCTTAGTGTAGCACAAACGCTTGAAGAAAAGAGGAAACTGCTAGCCTGGCTACAACAATAAGGAAAATACCACTAAACTCAGAAATGAACACACTTGGTATATATGTATCTTGTTTATTTAATCAGTACAAAACTAAGTAAAATTGTCAAATTGTGCTACTATCTATTTTTTGGCTTATCTGAAGTCTTTCGACAGAGGACTCCAGGTTAGCAGTTTTCTTTAGAGCTAGGCTCAGTGCGCCCTAACAAAACTAAACTGCTGCCAGCTGTAGGCTTATATTTATTGTACTGTCACCCACTTTCCCATCCAACTTGGTAGAAAGTGAAGAGGCATATGATATATGAAAAAAGGTCAAACTATTCCCTCAAGCAAGATTTATCCTGCACCAACTAAATATAGATGAAGAAACTTTCCTATTGCTGTTGGACAAAACCTTATAAGTATAGATTCGGTTATCACTCGATAAATAGATAGAAAGAGACGGGGGGGGAAAAGAGCTTGAGTTGGCAGTAACTTTTGGCACATTCCAGTGAAAGACCCTTCACTCCCTCTGAAACTCCCCCGGACTCCCCCGTCACATCAGAATTCCTCCCTGCCCTCACAGCTTTTCACGGAGCACAAATACCACCCTCCTCAGTGATTATGGAACAAACTTTTGGCTCAGTTTCTCTCCGTGCTGAGCAGGAATTCACAATGTTGACTGTCAAGGTCATAGAATGCCCCCAGTGCTCCTACTTAACATCCCTTCATGTGATTATCAAATCATTCAGGATTATTAACAGGATTTCATGAAAGCACCTGACCCCAGCGACCCGTTTGACCTGCTGCTTTTGTTTCTATAATTTACCTATCAAGGAGTGCTCAAATCAAAGAACTGCGTGTTACAGCCGTTAGAATAAGCAAACAGCTAGCTGGACATGAAAGCAGTCATTCTCAAACCAAACAGGAACACATACAATAAGGTCTGTATCCAGGCCTGAGTTCAAGCTTCAAAACACTACAGTTTATGTAAGATGGACCATTCAGGTTTTTACACAAATGTTTGTCCTATGGGGATACAGGATACAGTACACTTTGTTTCATCTAAAACACACCAGAATACTGGTCAGGACTACTCAGGATCCCTTCTCATATCCAAACTATGTGACATTTGGTGGATTTTACTTTAGTCTCACTTTAGTATCTCATCAAGAGACTGGGAGGCACTTTGCTGATAAAATGAAAAAGCAAATCCTCCTCTCCTCACATCTCATCATATTGAAAATTCCAGTGGTTTTTTGGAGTTTATTACCATCAGAAAACATTAACAAAACTTCTTTTCAGCCATTTCAACATCCTGATTCTCCTCATTCTGTCTCTCTCCTCGTTTCCAGTGTGCCATCAAGTGTAAACTGTGGATCAGATTTGCTGTATTGCGAGAAACTAGAGATGCCAAAAGAAACTGAGTGTATCTGTGTGTGCGTGTGTGTAAATTCCACTTTGTATGAGCATGCATGCATGCACATACAGAGGCCTGCCTATTCACCATTCATTACAGCATTAACCTCCAGGCCTTTAGATCCAAAGCTGCTCACTGCCCAGTAATCTCTCTGGCCAAAAAGTAGGTAAACCAAGCAGCTCATGGAGGCTGTGGGGGGGCGCCTTCACCTACAGCTCCACGCTTGGCAGAACAATAGAGCTCCTATTGAGCCAAATTCTTCCATCCATACCTCTGAGGTGAAGGCTGGAGGATTAAAGAGGCATTTGATTTTGGCAATACTGTATGAACTGTAGTTATCAGACATAATTATTTCAGGTTTTTAGAAGCAGTGAGTCTTCTGAACATTTCAGGATTGTTGCCTTACACATTTACTGGGTTCACACACTCACTTGGTGACTTAGCTGCTTTTTTTTCTCTCCCACATATTATGTAATCTGAACATGTATTTCTATCATATTTCTTTTTCTTAATTCATTCAAACAAAGCAATAAAAAATGGTCATCACAAATTTCTCACTTGTGAGATGCAGGAGCAGGAAAATACTTGGTAGCCCATTGTTTGATAGATGATTTGACCAAATAATTAGGCCTTTTCCTGTCTCATTGAGAGCTAGAGATTAGATGTTTTTTTCATGCTAAACTGAGCTAAGATAACCAGCTGCTGGGCCTACTCTGCCTATACAATGTTCAGATATGAGACATGTATCAGTTTTATCTCCAAACCCTTTCCAATAAGGTCAATATACTTATCTACCAAAAATGTCAAACTATTGTAGACTAATTGAACAATCAACTTATTCAGTACAGTGGAAGCGCTGTTATCTTTGAGCCTTATCCAAAATGGGACATTCCACATTCAGGAAATGACTGTGACAGTGGCTGCTTGATGAAAGTCTTCCTGACTAGAAATGACATCAAATCAGCCTTTCACAGATAAAGGTAACCTCCAATTCTTGTACTCCATGTCTACTTTTGTGCCCTAATATGAGCATAAAACAACAGACAGTGAAAGAGTTGTGGCCTTCCACAGTGTCAGGGCAGTCTGGGGCTATTTTCAGCCTTGTTTTTCTTGATTGTTCCTGTCCAAAAGGCCCAGCTCCTCGAAAGAATGTTGCATTTCCTTCCCTTTTTTTTGCCCAGCCGCCTCCATCCTCACAAACAGGACAGGTCGTGAAATGCGTCCTGTGAACAAAGTCACCTACAGTAGCTATACATGCAGTAGGAAGGCAGCCGGAGTTCAAAGACAACACACTGTGAATGTGTTAGCCTCAAGCCTTACACGCTTCACACGCTCTGAACAGCTCAGACATGATAGCGCCTCTGAGCAAAGACTGGAGGTCTTACATTTCTCTTATAAGTAAAAACACAGCATATTATGTTTTTTCACACACTAGGCACAGCTGCAGATAAAATCTCCCACATCATAAAACCTTTATTTACAAATGCAACACTGACAAGGATGATGACAAAGCTAAACTGGTTGAGACAAAGGCCTTACCTCAAAACTTAGCTAAACACATATGACTTGAATTTTGTTATCACTCATCTGCGTTGCATCGGGTAGCACCAGCTATTAGTAAATTTATCTAAACTGTGAGTACGAGATCCTTCCTAAAACCATATTTTTTCTTTAAATCTTAATCTACAGGCCCAAATGAAATGACCCCACACAGTTCCTAACCAAGAGCTTTGTGATAGATAAAGGTACACACACAGAGATGCGCCATAACAACAAACAAAACGGTGATAAGATTAAGGTTAAAGCAGAGGATGGTAGCTGAAGGCTGGTGTGTTTACAGATAAACACTGCAGCCTCAACTGTCCTCAGACCCTCCTGCTGTACCTCAGCTGCACTGTGAAAAAAAACACTGTGGTCATCTGACAAGAAGGAGTTGTCTGTGAGTGTGACTGATTGTGTATGTGTGTGTAGCACTGAGTTCAAGGATATGGACATTTTTCGGTGAGATTGACACTTTTAGAGTTACACAACAATGTGTGACGTCATAAATGCAAGATTGTGAGCATGTGTGTGTTCTGTCAGTGTCTGAGAAGATAAGAGTGTGTCTGGGCGAGTGCGTATCTTTACGGAGTCAGTGTCAGATGTAAAACATTGTATACACTGTGTAAGTCTGGAAGCAGATAGTGTGTTTGTGTCTGTGTTAACTCTAAATAGCTGTGAAGTTGTGCTGTTTACCTTGGATACACCAGTGACGGCTTCCTCCTCCTCTTCCTCTGCTTCTATATCTTTGTCCTGACACAGAGACACACACACACACACACACACACACACACACACACACACACATACACACCAGCAGTGACTTAACACAAATAGCAACCTCCCAACACAAACATGCACACACACACCATCCACGCTTTACAGCAGGGATGTGTGAGTGTGGAGTGTGTGCAGGCTTTCCTGTTAAAGAGAGGGAAACCTTTTTAGACCCGTAACACAAACATGCAGTGTTTGGAGAGCGAGATGGAGGGATGGACGACTGGGGGAAGACGAGGGGAAGCCACAGAGCTCAGAGGGCAGCTTTAAACAAAGGGGAGAGAAAACAAATCCATGAGCCAGTGCGTTAACAGAAGTATTTGGGTATATAAGCAGAGCTATTTTGGTTCCATTGTGCTTCAGTCCCCCGATTTCTTTCCCCATTTTTCATATATCCTTTGTATAATATTTGAATTGCACTTTGATTACTTCTATTATTCGATGTGACGCACACACATTGAGAGACAACAATCAAAGACCTGAACACAGCAACTTGACTTGGAGGGTTTTTTTGATGCACACATAAACAATTTACTTAAATAATGGTATCCATTGTTGTTTGAGCATCAACATCTTTGAACATCACTTTGATCTTCTCTCAGACATTACAAATTCTTGGGGTTTAACAAGCCGATAATCCTAGATTTATGACAACTACACCGACATTTACAGTGATAACAAAAACCTGTGAATTAAAAAACACAATCAATCAGTCAGGATAAACCTAATTCTTATACTCTGGATTTATATGTCCATAATCGTGTCATAAATACAATAAAAATGATAGGCCACAATTATTATGAATGTTTTTAATCTTTTAATGCCTTTGTCTCATATTTAACTTTGTCCTAGTTGTGCAGTTTGCCTTTGAAGGCCTTTGACTCCATTCGAACATGCCCCACAAGACTTAAAGACATTAAATCATAAGAGGGCAGCAAAAAGTCATCAGACGTGCAGCTGAGCCTGAGATTACTGAAGTGGAGCCAGAAATCCTGTAAAAATGATCAAAGCTATAAGAACTTCTAACATCTTACAACAACATTAAAAAGAGAGGAGAGAGAGACAGACAGACAGACAGACAGACAGACAGACAGACAGAAAGACAGTGAGGGAGAGAGAGAAGAAATGGCAGTTGGACATGTCTGAGCAAAGTCTGCTGGGTCTCCGCCACCTGAGCTGATCAAAGACGCACACTCACACATACTGATTGCTAACTACTGTTAGAGTGTAAAAGCATTAACAACTTGGAACAGAGGGTAAAGCCACTGAAGGGGACATTCAGGAGGAGAGAGTAGTGTTTGGGGGGTGGGGGGACACACTCCTTACAACAGAAAGCAAGAGTTCGGCTTTCACCCCTCAGGGGGGCATTTTTCTCTGTCTGTCTCTCTTTCCCTCTCTGACCATGTGTGTGTGTGTGTGTAGCGAGTGTAAACTTTAGCACTGTGTTGTGTTTATAAAAGTCAGATTACTAGGCAATAAAGACGCACAGTAAATTTCAATATGAAAGCATCTGTCGTGTTTTCACTGCACTCACATACCAACAACGCACCACAGTCTCCAAACCCAGTAACTGGGTGTTTGTGCCTGCCGTACTGCCTTAGCAACAACACTTGATTTAATATATTAAAGAAATAGTATATTTGTATGCCAAATGCTACAGTTAGCTTAGTTTAGCATCTGGAAAGAGGCTTTAGCACATTCCTGCTAGTGCATAGCCACATCAATTCAATAGATTTAATTAGCTACTTTTTATGGAAGTTTGTTAAAAAGGCCACAAATACGTATCTCATTTTAAAGTAGTTGGATCAATTGCATTTGTTAATATACTGCCGACCTTTGCTACAGTTTTTCATCTTATGAGAACACCATCACCGTCACAAATCTCATATTTCCAACTCGCAATTACAAGTCAGAGGCTGATAAGACAAGTTTTACCACTTGAATGTGGATCATTATCAAAGAGGACGTGAGAGCATATTTAATCTTTCATTGTCAAAACAATAAGTTGTGGTTTAACAAGAGGAGCAACGATTGCCTGGAGGATCTGAACAAAGCCAACCAGCTACATGTTACCACTCGTATCCAGCCTTTGTGCTAAACTGAGCTAAGCTAAGATAACCATTATGTCATGGCTGCAGCTTTAAATTCAGCGTTGCATGAATCTTCTTGAACAATCACCTTAGAAGCTTCTAACAAACAGTTGTTTTGGCATCCTGTCATGATAATCTGATTCATACCTACAAGACAAAACTCGATTCCCATATTGTTAACCCCTTTCTCTTCAGTAGTTAATCCACGCGGTTTTACTTTTCTTTTACTCATTGCCACTAATGATTTAGATGTGAGGCCTTCTGAAGTGCTCAGACCTCATCTGTGCTCTCATGATCCCACTTCACAGAGCAGGACCCGACAGTGGAATAAGAGCGGTTTTACTGAAGTATTCACGTGTGTTACCGCTCTAAGCCATAGACAAACAGGCAGCTCGCACCTCCCGTGAGCTCACAGCTGTCTCTTACAGCCTATTGAACTTCTATAGATGGTGAGTGGTGAGAAAGCAAAGCTGAGGCACAGGACCTGCTGTCGCCCTTGAGCGCTGTGGAGGGAAGAAAGATATTGACTTCAAACCCTGTGTACTGCCACCTCCCTCCCCCCCTTTTCTCCCTCTGTGGATGTATTATCCCGTTATACTTATGTGCCACTGCCTGCCTGTTGGCCTCTGCATGTAAAGCATGTAAATCATCTGTTCTGCCAAAGGCTGTGATACAAAAGACAACCTATTGTATCTTGCCATGACAACATTAGACAACTGTTTTAAGAAAGTACTAATTGTGCAAGAATCAGACAAAATAACTGATTTAAGATCAGAAAAAGATCAAAAAGATCATAGGTCATAGGTTTAACTCCTGCACAACCAGGATGAATGAGAATAGAAAAAGTGAAAGAGCAGTAATTGGGAAAACCCTTGAGCAAGGTCCTTTGTAACATTGCAGTGGAGTTGCACAGTAGCAAACTATAATCATATTGTGGTTGTTCTGGGGCAGTTTCCAGGTATAAATATATTTGTAAGAACAAGACGTTCTTTTTCAGAAAATACACTTAAACTTGAGAATATGCATTCATGTCTGAGCCGTACAGTGCAGTACAATGAGCACACAAAGCCAAACAATGAAGCAAAGAGTTGAATCAACTGCTCTCACACCACATTATTTCTAAAGTGGATTTTTTTTTCATGCAAAACTGACACAAATGTTTACTTTCATTTTACATGTTGATGTTTGATAAACCTCTGTGACTTAAGGATCTCCAAAAGAATTTCCAAAGAAGCTCAACATCTATGCTGTGATAATGATACAAAACTGCTACACATCGTTTCCTCTTTCTACTTCAGTGGCTGTGTGAGACGGTCCAGACTGTGATTTGAATAAGGGGAAGGAAAAGACCATATGTCCAGACTGTGTTATCATAACTTTTTATCCTACCCTCATCCTGTATCACTGCTGAGTTAGATCTGCCTCTTCACTGCGTTTACGACATTTTATGATCCCACCCCTGACCCCTGGACGTGCTGCATTGCTATGGCAACTCAGAAGTGGACCTCCCTGAAGACTTTTCCCAGGATTTCTGGGGAAAAGTCGTCGCTCTGCTCTCAAATCAGCTCCTACCAACTGACTCGTCCCAGAGACCACTTGAGAACAGAGTCAGAGAATGATCTCAAATCAGCTCTTCAGAGGTAAGGCCCTCATGCGTTGGTTGGTTCCCAGGGAGGATGTTAAGAATGGCCAATAAAAACCAGCCAAGGGTCACAGATCTCAACATTATCACAACACCAGATGAAAAATGTTGGGAAATGGTGTTGGTTGATCTTCCCAATTGCCTCCTACAGTATGTGACAAGTTACAGTAATACATCCAGTGAATGATGTAACTCTGACATCATCACAGAGTAGAAGTTCACAATGTTTCATCTTTGTTCATCTCTGTTAAAATATTAAAAACTACTGACTTCGTTGACTCAGTCTCTTTTGTTTTTAAAATATATGTCATTTTTGTCAGTTTGCACAGATTCATGCAGTGTAACATTGTGAAGTTCTCTGAAAGCTTGTTGAGTAAGCTACTACACACAGACACTCTTGAAACTCTATAAAAAATCTCCCCATAAAACCTTCATTCATCTCACACTTTAAAAAGTCTTTTTTTCCATTCATACACTAAAGTGACACCACAAACATAAGAATACCACGTTATTTTGACTGTACAATCTTTCTTTCCCCCCAGTCTTCTGTTTTGACACCTGAAACTTGTGCATTTAAATTTTTTGGAAGAGTTCCTCAGGTTATGTAACGGTCTTTGCTGTAAAGGGTTTTACTCTGAGAGGCTCAAGAAATAAACATGTCACACTGCTATTTCTTATGAGCCAGGGCTGCTGCATGCCTTTCGCATTTTCTTACATCTATGTGTGTGTGTGTCTGTGTATGAGTGTGTGTATCTTGTCACAGGTTCTCCCCTGTGCCCTGCCAACACCTTGACAGGACCCAGCTGCTTGCGAGTGCTGATATAAAGTCAATTAGCCCTCACACACACCTGAGAAATTATATTTGTACCTGTGTGTGTGAGCGCACGCATGTGTGTGTACCTGTCTCTTTCTTTGTGCTTATTGTCCATGTTTCCCTGTTTCCTGTGACAAGACTGCCCATTTATACATCCATGGATTTACACCGTCTCGAATTATTACAGTGAGTTTCACACCTTGATTTCCTTATGTATCATCACTATTTCCTCATTGACCTTTTACCATTTTCTTACATTTTCTTCTCAGATGACATTATATGAGTCTGAACTGTCGTCCTTCTTCTCCTCTTCCCTTCTCTACAGCCTCAACAGCATTTATTTCTTTACTTTCAGTGAGTTTTCCAGCTTCAGTCCATGTAGTAGCCCATAGTAATGTTGTTAACTCATTATTCTCCAAACAACTGAAATGGTTTTTCACCCAACTTTGCTGATAACCTCTGGAGCTTTTGCTTTGATATACTGACACTTGTTTCTAGGGGAAAAACCAAAACAGTGAAACAATGGGTTGAACTAGCAGAGCAAACCAGTTTAGTGGCTTTACACATTATGATCCTTCGACTTTTTAAACCTTGCTGTTTAAGGCAAAACACAACAAAGGCATATCTGTTTCCTCTCCATCTGACTCATTATTACCTTGTAGGAGTGATGATAGTGCCAGGACATGTCGTCTTCCTCTGACGCATAATCCACCAGCACTTTGCTCTTGCTTTTCTTAAACATATCTCCACTTGTTGCTGAAACAAGCCGTCCTGGTCTCTTGAAAATGCTTCGGCCACAAAAAGAAAAAAACACAAAGAGTTCAGAAGTTCAACTTGAGCAGTTTGGTCCCGTCCTGTCCGTGTTTCCTCTGGAGAAGCTCGCCGCGACGCACGAACCTCAGCGCTCTTTTGGTTTATTTCTCCAGCAGCAAATCCTGCAGGCTTTCTCTGGAAACAGCTTATTCATTCATCGAGGTGCCAGGAGCTGGAGGACTCGAGCTTTTCCTCCCTCCTTTAATGACGCTTAGCTTACTATTCGTTTCGTAAGTGTTTGGCTTGTTGTGTTTGGTGCGTTTTTACGGAGCCTCGACCACCTGGACCTCAGCGGCGCCGTCGCTCCTCCCATATCCCCCACGCTCCCGGTCCCGTGAAGCTGCAGTGGTAGACGGAGACGGAAGACGAGGGTCACACACGTTTCATCTGTGGCCAAAACAAGCATTTAGTAGCTGCACTTTTCCTGCAAAATAATGAAATTGCTCTTTGAACATTTTGAATGAGGACAGTGTAAAACTGATACCTGGAAGATGCTGTTTTGTCTTCTCATTTTCCAGAGAGTCAGGTTGTGCAGTTTGTCTACGAATCTGAGGATATTCTGTAAATTACATAAATATATTTTACTAATGAACGCATACCTAGATCCATAACTTGAGAAGTAAATAAGTATTAGAAGCAAAATATATGAAAATATAGAAATAAAAGTCCTGAAGATTCAGTGTTTTTTAACTGGTGAAGTCTTAAAATAAAGTCTTTATGTAGGCTAATTTAAATAACATAACAACATATTGTGTGCTTATGTACACACTTAATTTGCAAAGTAACTGTGGCTTTCATGTAAAACATTTAGAAATGTGCAGCATCCCAAAACTGTGAAATAAAAGTAGAATATTTCACCGTGAAATAAGTAACTCAAAAGTAAACTAAATACACTCAAGTAAAGCAGAGGTACCTAAAACTACACAATACAATGTAATATATATCATATTTTTATAACTGGGTCATGTTTTCATGAAAGATTAAGATTTAACAAATTCTTATATAATAAGAATTTCAAAATAAACCACATATTCAGACATGACCCCACACATTATATCAGTCAGATCCTGTGCAATCTCATATTTACTATAGACAGAGGGTGTTTATTGTATCATGTCTGCAAGTGACCAGCAGTTATAAAAATCTCTCTCTCTCTCTCTCTCTCTCTCTCTCTCTCTCTCTCTCTCTCTCTGCTTCTCTCTGAGACCTGTGACGCCAGGGAAAACAAATGACACATTATGCTGGTGGGTTGACCTCTTTAAATAGCCACCGTTTAGCTCCGGTTAAGACCACTCACCTGATTCAAAGGTCCTTAAACTCCTGTTTCAATGTCTACATTATACAGTAAATCAGTTGTCAGATGTGTAAAAACAAACAGGGAAAACCAAAAGAAACACACACATACACCTTCTTTGTGTGTTTGGGATAATTTTATGACTTTTCTGTCCAGAAAAGTAGACGTTTTGAGGCGTTGGTGTTTTTATTAGCACTAGCTGTTAGGCAATGTGTAATCTGGATTTAACAGTTTAATAACTCTATTGCAGCCGCTGCAATCAGCACCAAGACACCACTCACCCAGACACACATTGAAAACACTTGTTGGTTTTTACTACACAAATAAAATATCCAAACACAGTCTGTTTCAAATAATACTGTCTTGCCCGTGTGTGTGTGTGTGTGTGTGTGTGGCAAATGCCCTTGTGTTCCTATAATTAATAGCTTTTATATTGTTTGGTGTCAGCTCTTCATTAGTGCCAGCTGACACAAGCCATGAGAGGCTGTTAGGACGTGTCCATCACCCATCAAAAGGCGGGTCAGCGGCCTTTGACACTGAAGGTCATCACTGGGTCAACTGTTCATTTGAGACCCATTCTTGGACATGCATTCCCACAGTATCTCTACAGAGGTTATTTACAGTCGAGGTGGCCACGGCAGCCAACATCTCCATCACTAATCAATCCTCTTAGTTGTCTTGCAACCCATAGATCAGGGAGGACGCACTGACATGTTGTCTTTCGTGTGTGATAAGAGGAATTGAATTGTCCCCAAGATACATAGTACAAAAAAAAACAGGCAGCTGATTTTAGAAGAAATATACATACATAAATATACAGTATATGTACTTGTTTTTAATATATATATATATATATATATTTTGCCTTCAATAGTTGAGACAGACAGGAAATGGGAGGCAGAGAGAGGGGGAATGACATGCAGCAAAAGGGCCGCCTTAGTTGGGATTCGATACGGGGCCGGCTGCAGCGAGGACTATAGCCTCTGTATATGGGGCGCCTGCTCTGCCAACTGAATACATGCACATTTTTACATTTTTTACATTTAATGTTACAATTATCCTCATTCAACTTTTTTTAATCCGATGAATCTAAGGAAAATGGAAGTGTAGGCTGGATCACCAAAGCTGCAATTTCAAGAATTTCAATTGCATCTAATCCAAAATGCACCACAAAATCACAATATGCATCTGTTCAAAAGAATTAATCTATTTAATCTATTTTAAATCCATTATTATTATTTTTGTGCTTACATTATGCATTTTGTTTAACAAAATTCTCTTCATGAGTTACCACTGTTAGGAGGCAGGCAGCTTGTTTTCTAGTACAGTACATTCAGTATAGGCTACGTTCGTCTCAAACAGAAACTGTGTATCTGTCTGCCTTGTAGAGAAACAGTGGTTGAAATAAAAACAAGGTTGTCTGGCTGTGAGTTGTTTGGGTCTCGTCTTAGCAGCTAGCTCAGACAGATGCCCTGAAATCCTCCTTAAACTACACCAAGCACTAGTGTATCTTCACGGTAAACCTTTGTTGTTTGTGCTTGATCCAAGTGGACACAAATCTGGAGTCATCGGCGTCACAGTTCCTCACTGACAAACAAGTAAACAAGTGTTAAGCTTTCCTTGTTCTTTATCACGCAGCAGTTGAAACAGTACTGCTTCAAATGATCAACTATACAGTTGACTGTGTTCAATAAGTTCTGCAACTTTTCTAGCCTAAAGAACAAGAACGCAACAAATAATATATGAGCTCAGTTACATGATCTGTCACAAACATCACAACACCACAAACTATAATAAAGTGTCAGTGGGAGCTCGCAGACCGATTTACTGTTTGTCCTGCTAGCCATACAGTATGTATGTCAGCATGTACTGTATTTGCATTGTTTAGGAGCATATAAGTTACTCTTACATCAGCTGTTGATCACTAGACAGCAGGTCAGGTCTGTTGGGGTCAAACAGTCTCGGTGAGACACAGCTGGGATTATCCGACCTGCCTCAAATGTCTCGCACGGACACAGATGTACTGTTCAGCTTAAACTGCTGATCGAGGAGTTACAGTAAGAGTGTCCAGGACAGTTTTGTGCCTGTGCCAAATTGTACTTAGAAAACGTGGGCAAACTCTTAGGCCTTGTTATTATTTTGATCTTGCTTTGAATTACTTATTTGAAAGGGATCACTCAGAAACCCACCCTCAATTATTGGCTGCATTTTCCTTCAGCTCTAGAGGATGTTTTAGTGTCTTTGAGCTCATCATTTGATTTCACTGGATGTGGTTGGCTCATCATCATCCCAGTCAGCACATTTCTCAGCTATTTTCAGCAAAACAAAAAGCACTGATCACCCAGTGTGCAACACCTGCCCAGTACCACATGGCAGACAGGAAACGTTTGTAACTATATCTGATGTACATGCTTGAGTATTTAGCGGCTAAAAAGCAAAACAGTGGAGACAAAAAACAGAGCTAAAACAAATACAATACCGAAACATCATATGAGAATGTTACCCCACATTTGCTAGATGTATACACTGATAATTGTTTCAGCTAACACTGTCCAAATATCAATTTAAAGGTGATTTCATTCAGTATTAGTACAGTTTTCTTTCTGCTGCCCCCAAGTGGAAGTAAAGTCATCAATTTCCTATAATATGTAAACAAATTAAAACTGAAATAAAAGATTGATCCATCTCTAAAATTTAGTTAAAATGATATCTAATTGGGTTGCTCTGTATATTTAACATTTCCTGCCCATATCAGAGATCTCTCCATTTTTTTTTTTTTTTTTTTAAAGTATATTTTTTGGGCTTTTATGCCTTTATAGATAGTACAGTTGAGACAGACAGGAAATGGGGAGGCAGAGAGAGGGGGAATGACATGCAGCAAATGGCGCCCGACGCGGGACTCGAACCGGGGCCGACCGCAGCGAGGACTGTGCCTCTATACATGGGGCGCCCGCTCTAACCACTACGCCACGCGACGCCCCAGAGATCTCTCCATTTTTGTGCCTGTTGTGGTTACAGAGCAAACGGAAGGGAGCCAGCTGAGATTAACCATGACTCGCCAACTATCTGATAAGATTCACAGGTCACAGGGTTGAGTCCTGCACAGACCCATGGGACCACATCAAAACTTGTTAGCCAAGAACAGAGATTAAAGCTTTAATTATGTTCACAGGCCAACTCTCAGAGATGTTCCTCAGAGGCTCTGCACTGAGTTAATGAGCAGTTGGTATCTGCAAAGTGACTTAAACGTGCTATATGGACAGTAAATGCTCTGTGAACATAGTTATTGATGTGAAGTTGGTTTTAAGTTTAACATCTACAAACTGTCCAGAGTAGTGCACAGTGTGCCTTCTAGTAATTCTTCAAAAAAAAAAAAATCATTAGTAGACTAAAGCATGCTTCAACAAGAGAGCTCTCATTGCAATTATAGACTACTCTAAACCTTCAAACATGTCTGCACAGTAATTTAAGGAAATATAAGATGTTGGAGCACATAACTCTGCAATTGTAATTCAAACAATTATTATTATGAACACACACCCCTTAACAGTAGCCTACTTCTTGCACAAACCCTTGTTTGAAAAGGACTAACTTTTACTTAGTTTACCCGGTTAAATCACTCATGGCTCTTGGTGAACTCAAACAAATGCTCCTTTTCCTCTTTCCCTTTTATTTCCTCTGTTTGCTTCCTAACAATGGCCCTGTCTGTTTTTTCAGAGAAGAATTGTCAAAGACTGGCTCATTCAACGCTGCTCTCTGTGGGATCACTGGACAGAGGTATATTACTGTAAAGAATGTGAGACCAAAAGCCTAAAAAGGCAAGAAAAAAAGAAAAAAGAAAAGGACAATGTTGAAGTCAAAAGTATTAAAGCTGAGGTGGTGGACAATTAAAACATCCCAGGGGGTCTTGAAGCTGAGAGCAGATAGTTTGAGTGTCCTACACCTGTTAATGTGAAGTGCTGAGTCATTACTTACTTTAACACAAGAATCCACTGGTCCCTGAGGCAACTGTATAAAACTCAGCACAGTAAATACATCATTCAGTAACTATAAAGAGTTTAATTTCAGTTTTAAACTTGAAAGAGGACATTTTATCATGTAATTGACCAGTTAAACCGAATGCAGGCATCTGTTCACAAGGTAATTTTCAGTCACACCTCATTAATTTTGCACAGTAGACCTAAAATAGGTTGGATGTGTCTTGGCATACACACCTCTATGTGTATGGTAACGAGCTGCCAGATAATATCAAGCATCCACACAGCTGCTGGTTCCCCATTCAGCCAATAATAGAGCCCAGGACATATTACACATCTAAAAGCTACGTACATACATATAAAAGCTAAATATAATTTCTGCCATTGTCATCTGCTAATGGGCCTTCCTGTGCTTGTTTCCTGTCTGTGTGCATGACAGCACTAATGCAATGCTAATGCAAGCTCCTGCACACGAGAGGTGTTTTCATGAGCTCCAGGTAGAGAACACATTTAAAACAAGGCTAAGCTCTTCCGCTGTTTAAGAAAAGCCATTTAAAGGGAGGAACAATGTGCTTCGTCACTGAGGACACACAAACCAATGGATAAATTCATCCAGGCTAAAAAAGGAAATGTGCTCTATCACACCAGAGCATGAGTGTGCAAGTGTATTTATTTCCTTATGTGTATACAAGAGAGACAGAGTCAGAAACGTAAATATATATATACATAGATAGATAGATAGATAGATAGATAGATAGATAGATAGATAGATAGATAGATAGATAGATAGATAGATAGATAGATAGATAGATAGATAGATAGATAGATAGATAGATAGATAGATAGATAGATAGATAGATCACAAAAACATTTTCCAAGGTATCTTGCCAAGAAAACAATTTAAGGATGACCAAAAATTTATAAAAATGTGAAAAGCATGGCTGAATAAATGCTATTTGCTATTTGTGTAAATGATATTTTGTATGATATATTTTGAATATGGCTGAGGGTTAGTGAAATGTCATTCTGGGGAACATTACTGTAAATAAAATGCATTATGGACATCTTTTCAAATACAAGCGAGAACATTACTTCATCAAAAATATCTTGTGTATAGAAAATATTTGCAGTTCAGCTTTTTAAAATGATTAGATCTCAGGACACATTGTACAGCCCATGAGAGAATATCCGTATATCTGTTTTGCAGCCTATCTACATGGAGGTCAAAGGTCAAGATCTGCAGCAAAATAGCCACACTGGAGCTGTTGTGCTCCAGTGTTGCTCAAGGACACTTCTCTGAGGTGTTTAGATACTGTACTTGCCAGCATGGAGGCTTGAACCTGGGCCTCTCATCAATTAAGAAAGGCTGTGAGAACAAAGCTTGTTTTCCCATGTTAGCAGCAACAGCTGTGGTCCATGGCCGTACTGTCTTGTAAAGACTGTGCACAATGTGAGACTGTCCACTGTGAATAGTGTGAGGAGCTACTCTGAGCACTTAAAGATACATTTATGATGTGATTCTTCAGAGCTGATTCACCTGAGGCTACACGCGGCTGCACTGCACCATTACATATAGATATATCAGGCTACTCTTGGTATTTGATCTCATTTGATACGGGTATGATGCTGTAAGATTAGAATCTAAAGGATGTAACACTGACAGCTCCTCCAGGGATCCAGACACTGCAGGAACACACAGCCGGGGAGTATCAGGCTTAAAAATGTCTAAAAGACCTTGTGGACATGTCCCTTGCTCCTTCTCATCCATCTCTTCAGTAGCAAAGACATTCAGCTCTTTGTTGTTGGCTGCAAGAGATGGTAACAAGAGCCTCCTGAGGAGACGGCACTGAAACAGACACACAATGGACCCCTGTGTATGTGTGTGTGTGTGTGTGTATGTGTGGCGATTTGGGGAGAGTGAGTAAGAAATGTAGTATGTCTGTGCCTGTAACTCCTGACTGGTCTCTGCCCTGAGGCTGGGAACCTGATAAATAAGCCAGACAGACAGGTGTGTTTCATTGTGTGAAAGGATTCAGACTGACAGCCACAGTGATGTTTGGAAGTGTCCAGCCGGTGGTCCAACTCATGTTCATTGCTGTAGGTGCTCGGAGCTCCCAGTAAGTTTCCACACATTTTCGCATCTCCCCACAAACCCTCCAACCTCCCATTAAATCCAGACTGGCACAACTGTAACTCTGACTGGCCCCTACTGGGTTCCCAAAGCAGCTTAGATCTATAACTGGGTCAGAGTCTTAGCCTTGACCATGGGCTGTTTGCAACTAACTCAGCGACACTGGAGGCGACCGACGAGCAGATCAACCTCCCAGAGCTGAGCCGCAGTGAACCAGCAGGAAAAACAAAAACTTCTGTCAGGAAAACAATATTCATTTCCTGATGTAGAGTGACAAACCACACAATGCAAGAGTAAGGCATAGTTTAAAAAACCCCAAAATGTTCCCAAGAAACAGGATGTGATTGAAGCAACAGCTCCAGAGATTCTCTTTGGCCAAAACTTTGCCCTGCACAGCATCAAAGTTTTGCTAAAGTAATGATGATGACAAATTGAAACACTGAGGAGAATTGAAAAAATACCTCTTGTCCATTGAAGTATTTGTTTCGTTGAGCATAAGGCATTGTGTGTGTGCTGGGTTCAGTCAGTTCAGGTCGCACATTGCAAAACGTACCCATCTGAGAACCATAATGGAGAAAATGGCTGAAATCTAGACTGACACCTAGTGCATGAAGAAGGTATTTCTTCTTGCCAGTGTGTGACACAAAGCTCTACCAGTAACAAGAGGAGACATGTATCAAATGTAACCATTTGTTTCAACATTTTTTTATTTGTGCATACAGAGTGGTGCAATCATAAAAACAATACATGTTCAAAGGTGCTTTGTTATGCATTTAAAATGCTTGAGCTCACAGCAAACCTACAGCATAATGCAACCACACAGCAAATTTACTACAGAATCCATTATGGAATACAGCCTTGCAAAGTATCTGCGACAAATAACATGAAAGCACACCTATGACATGTAATTAGACCACAGAACAAGCTAAGAGTCATGTGAGCAGGTCAAATACACACAGCTTTAGAGTAGCGTTAAATACAAACTCTGATCAGATTGTTGGTATTTGAGACATTTTATGCCTCTGTACCACAATGAGGACTAACAGTCAAGTCAAACAACATGCAAAACATTTTAAGCATGACAAACTGCTTATGCAGCAACAGTTAATAATAACTACCAAGATAATATCCCTCTTCCACTGTCTATTTCAGACTTAAATCCACTGGTTCAATCCCAGTCACGGAGCCAAATGATATAAATAACCCCACTTATTGCTTTGTCACACTTTTACCTGTGTCCATTTCAGGGTGCGTGACCCCACTCAAATGTAAGCTGGTCTAAAAAAGACCAGAGTATCATAAGAGGCTCTGTGAGGGATCATGGTATCACTGCACCTGCCTTGTGACCTGCTTACATCGTGGTCTTAACCTCTCTTTACATGAACCGGGAGATAACGACCCAATCTTCTTTACAATTACAGTTTTAACTGCTAATTTCCATCCCTCATCGGTGATACATTCATATGCTGTCAAAGTTTTTTTTTCATGATAAATCATCGTGCACAACAGATATTTACAGCAAAGAGGTTTAAGAGACCTTAGTGGTCATTCATCTACATTCATCTTGTCCGACGGTGGTGTGCAACTGGGAGAGATCTGGGTGGATTCACCTGTTTGTGCAGGTGGTATCCAGGGTGGCTGTCCTGGTTCCTCTGCCTGACAACAGCACAGCAGCTCTGTGTGTCAATCCAGCTAGATGTCGCCCAGTCCAGCTCACAACACAAGCTGGTAGCACCCTCCACATCACGCTCTACTAATCTCATTCAGCGTCAAATGATATGTACAAGGTTATGTACAAGATTTGTACACAAAAAGTGCAAAAATAGCATCACACATCAAAAGTCACACATTTCTTACATTTCTCTTTGTGGAGTATTTTTTCTCTGTGCAATTTCAGAAATTGAATGCAGCCAAACAGATCCTCTGGTATTTTGTCGCACATATAAGAACAGATATCAAGCCATAAACTCATACTGTGAATTCCAGACTCAAGGATGAAATCAAACAGAAATATAAAGGCCATGAGACTCTGATTTGAAGATGCTTTTGATGTGAAATCTTTCTTTCTTTCTGTGTTGTGCAATCTTACCAAAGAAATCAAAGATGCCAGGTTAAGATGTCACAACACTGGCTGTCGTATGATAGGGGAGGGACCTTGGGAGCTCTGTGTTACATCACAGAAATTGCCAAAATGCCAGAGGAAATGTAATGGTGATTAAAGGACTGAGGATTTTGGAAGCAATTTCTAGGGGATCAGCTCAGCTGCATTTAGTAAAGTGTCTTCAAAGACGACTGATGTATGTAAATGCTTTATATCTTCTTTTTTTTAGGGTCAGTTCAGACTGAATACTCCCATGATAAGGCACGGGACATGGGGACAGACTGTGGTTCAAGTGCAACGTCAGCCAAGTTCAGCACAAATATCAAAAGCTGCCTTTCAGTTTCTCCATATACCAATAACATTCAAGAATAAACTGCACTGTACTTAAATGGAGAGGTAGATATTTTTACTCTTTACTGCAGTAACCAAATCCTTAAGGCAAGAATCTTTTACATCTCAAACAACACAGTCATAATAAATCAAGAACAAGGATGACGTTGAACTTGAACCACACGGGATCGTGAAGAGGGATGCACAGAGAAAAACTTAAAAGAAACCTGGTAGAACTGCTTCCCCCGACTTTGCTCGTCTTTCCATGTTGCTATTAAAAGGACTAGTTAAACATTTTGAGAGATATGAAATAATGCAGAGCGAACTCACAGGAAGCAGCTTAACTACTTTAGCTTAGCACAAAGAGACAGGGAAGGAACTAGTCTGGGCCTGGCAAAGGGTAACAAAAGCACCTACCAGCACCTCTGAACCTCACTAGTTACTAACGTGTGTTCTTGTGTGTGTGCATGTGTGTGTGTGCATATGCTTGTCCCCCATCTTCAATCCATCTCATCTGAGCAGGTGACTGGACGGCTTGCAGTGCAGTGTCATTTGGCGGGAGCTGTAGCCGGACATGCCAATCCCCATGAGGCCCATCAGGATGGCCATGCGCGGCATTGCGGGGCCCACCCGGCTCTGCAGCACGGTCTGGGCTGCCTGAGTCTGAAAGAGAGAGCAGGGGTCACCATCGTCACTGCCCACGAAGCCACTATCACCTCCACCAGGCATGATCATCACCAGGGAGGATGATGCAGCGTTCCTCCTGGGTCTGGCAGCAGCACAGTCTTTAAAAAGATGACCCTGGTCTCGTGCCCTTCTCACCCCAGCGATGGTCTTTCCATAAGGAAAGAGCCGCACCAGAAGTTCCATTTCCTATTAAATTTCAGTACTTATTCCATGAATTCATACAGTCCGCTGCAGGTTTGGAGACCTCTCAAAATTTTGAGCCAATCCAAGACATGTCCTAAAGTCAAATATAAATTGAGTTAATTTTTTAGCTCATCATTTATTGTCCAGACAAAATCATCGGTCCCTAACTTTGTGATTTTTTTCAGATTAGGTATTAATTCATGGATTTAGATTGATTAGACTAAAAATGGGATTACATGGGAAATACAACTTCCCCTGATTCTACGGATAAATGAACCATTTGAAACGTCAGATGATCTGGAGAAAAATGCATTGTCACACAGCTGCAAACAGAGCTGTTTTTCATCACTCATAAAAGTTGATACATTGGAGATGCATGGGCCTCACAACAGATCATGATGTGAGGTTCATGCAGATCATGAAGTTCAAAGACCGCGTTACAAACAACATAACAGTCATTTGCATAAGCCTGGCCTATTTTCCCTCCCAGTGTCAATTATCTAACATAAACTCTGATGAGCTGAGGCGCAGATAATGAGGTTTGACGCCGTCCAGTTTTAATACAAACATAAGTCATACTGTAAGTTTCTAAAACCAGATGCAAGTTTTCAGAAATACCCACCCTGGGTGATTGGGAACATGGGTCTCATGCTATTCCTCTGGAGATCCAATTAGAGGGCATTTACCTGACCCAGGGGAGCTAAGGCATCTCTGATTCAAATCCATTCAAAGACAGGCTGCTGTAATCCTCTATTGCAAATCCCACCACGAACACACACGGTTGTCCAAGTACAAGTATGGTGTCAGTTTAACATGAGATGCAAAGAGACAATTTGAGACAAATCATATTTCTGTTGACCTTCTCTGAAGAAGCATAAAACGGCTCAACTCAGTTAATCAATTCAATTCATACTAAAAGCATCATCAAGAGAAATCTTGAGCTTGTCATGTTACACACTCATGTTCTGTTAATTATAATGAAACAGTAACTGAAGCACAGGGATATGTGCTCAGCCTGAACTCTAGATCTCCACAGTTGTTTGTTATTAGAGTCTCTAATGGAATTTACTGCACTGTTGCGACACTGCAGATGTCCCTTGAAGTCCAAGACTAATCATTAATCTATCTAAAGAAGAAAATCGCCCTAAAGCGTCTTACGCACCTGGAGGTATCTAATGTATCCAGGGGACAGCCGAGAGATGCGAAAAAACATTGTTGTTGTTATCTCCACTGCTTCACAGCTGAGATCACAGAAACCCCTCTCTGCAACCAGCCCTGGGACTTTCTGCTAGGCAACTTTGTCGCCGTGAATCCCTCCACTCCCTCGCCCGTTGTGTCTCTTTGGCCTCAGTTCCTCTCCACCAGGCTGAATGTGGCAGCTCTCCCCCGTGTCCGAAGACACTCTCTTCACTCCTGCTCTCAGAAGAACCCACGCATACACACCTGTACTGTGATAATGTCCCCTGAGGGAGTCCAGTCCCTTTAGGTAGTATATAAAGCCTTGGCTTCATTGCATAAGCTGGTCACATGGTGTTGGACTGTGTTTGTGTGTGTGTCTTCGTGTGTTAGATTTGTGTCACTGGAGGATTAGCAGAGCTACTGGAGTTGTGGTGGATTAATATACCTGTGAGAGGTGGTTCAAGTCCATTGGCCACCAATTATGAAGGGAACAAACCCATCAACGGATGACAAGGCAACACAGCAATGACGTCTGCTGGGGTCACTGAGAGGCAGTTTAACAATCAGGTACAATTAAAAGGCAAATCGCATTGCAACAGTGTACACAGGGTTCTGGCACAGGCGGCCATATACGGATAAAAAACATCAACATACATGAGCCAGATTGAGGATCTGTTCTAAATTTGTCTAAAGGGTCACAGCTGCAGCCTCTCCATGAAATGCATCCCTTTTTCAAATGCTCATTGTAAACAATCCATTAAGGAGAAACAAGATGCACTAATGTACTATAATGATCAATATTTACAGATAAAATCATTTTGAATTAATTGAGAAATATACTACTTCCTAGGGGGGTGAAACAAAATAAATAGCTGTGTGCTCTCTTAACAAAGTTTGTGACACACAATCTGTAAAACAGCAAAATAAAGAAGACGTCTCCAGTATCCTTTTGATGTAAGAACAAACTTTACATGTTGTATGCCTCCAGTATTGAAATACATTGCAAAATTGATGTCAGGACACAGCGTTCAGCTGCTTCCTCTGCTTAACTCTGTGGTGTCACGAAAACCAGGAATTGACACTGTTTCTCTAAGAAGGATTTCACAGACTCAACAATGAAGGCATGCGATGCAGTGACAGGTTTCAAGATGCATCACGGAAGGAAAGCATTAGTGGAAACTTTATAGCTGTATCAACTATACCTTTCTCAGCACTTGAACATGCACCAAAGAAAATTATAGCTACATTAAACTTTAGGAGAGAACATATTTTCACTCAGTGTGCAACTCCAGCCACAACAGTTTCACTGAAATGTTCCTCGGTGCCTTTCTTTCTCACAGGAGAGCAGAGACCTCCCAAAACATTGCAAAGCTGAAAAGACTGTAACAATTGTTTGGATGGACAGCTGCAGGCTCTCTTTACTCATATGCCAGGAACGGATTAGTCCAATCTAACAGACATGCAAGACTGCTTTAAGGAAAATCTAATCACTTAATCACCCAAAAAACAATGCAATTAAAGTTTTATGTAAATTAGTTTCAGCTTATGTTATTCTTGGGCACAAGAATACGTCATTTGAAGTCCCATTAGAAACAAAGACTTCAAACTATCAACTGTCACATCATGTGAAGTTAATGTGTTTTCTTTAGCTGTAATAACAAACAGGCTTGTTGTCTTTTTTAGCAGAAATCTTAATTAATAGCATTGCTTGGGACAGTCAGAGAAGCCTACATTTTCTCCTATAACGTTGTTTCCAATTACTCACCTGAAGTGTCTCAGTTGACATGGAAATCTTGTGTATCACATAGACTGTATGGTGTTATCACTGTTTAAAAACACAATTACTTTGGTCTTTCCAAATTCATTTTTGCAGAATTTAGTCAGATTATTTGAATGATAAATAGGCTATTGTGAAATATTTTTCTCAATATTGTATCAGTAGCCTAAGGGCACCCACAGAATTTGAGAGATCTGTTGAACGCTTTAAAAACCTCAAAAACCCATCTGTATAGGCAGCCATTCTTTGACTGTCTTCTGTGATTAAGTTTTGCAAAGGCTGCTTATGTTTTATTTTATTTGTATGTAGCCTATGTAGGCCTATATGGTTTTGTATTTTAATCCTGTAAATCACTTTCTCTCTGTGAGAGAGTAAAAAATGTTTAAAATGTACTTACTTCGTCTGAATATGACAGTTTTTGTACTTGGAATCCAGTTAACAGTAAGTTACCCAGGTAGGGATCCCTCTGAAAAATAATAATACGAATAGAAAGTAAACTGGAGAGAGAAAAAACAGGCACTTGTGTAGACAGTCCTTACGTCCTTACGTCATTGCTACGTCTCGTCAGTTGAAGAAGGACCCGAGAAAGCTCTAAAAACATAACGCGGGCTAATGTAAACTTCAGAAGGAGTCTATTTATATCCAAAGTTTCCTTGTTAATAAAAGCCAAAGCAGGAAATTTCGACACATATGTGGAAGTAACGCTCTGTCGATGCTGTCTCATCACAGAAGAGTGAAGTTGTCCTTCTGAGCTGGTAAAAAAGACGAGCTGGCTAACATAACAAGCTAACAGCTAAAGCTGTTACAGCTGCGCAGTTTCGTTTCTCAGAAAACTCAGAAAACTCCCACACTGACTCTGACCGGCCAAGTCTGTTTAATAGACTATTATTCACTGCTAAAACATACTTTGGAGAGTGGCATGGGCCGACTTGACCAAACTTTGATAGCTGACCGCTGCTAGCTACAACACAGCCAAGAGGTAACCGTTCACATTTGCTGCAAGTCTATCAGCTCTCTGGTGGTAGTGGGACGTTTTCAACCTGGAGGAACAAGACGCTGCATGTTTAAGTTTATCAGCCGTAGTCATTAATGTTAAGCTGGTACATGCAAAGTGCTGGGGAGATGAGAAAGTGGGGGTGTTTACACGTGAATTTACGTAGAGACTTGTTGATAAGATTATATTTTTAAGGCTGCAGTGCTCTGCCCTTCACCTGATGTCATGACAGAAAATAAAAAATTCACACCCAAACTTCCAAACTAATTTCTACAATTCCTCAAATTTCTACTCTGATTCCCCAAAATATAAAACATATCAGAGGGTATTGCTTTTTACCTGTCCTGTTCAGTCCTCTCTGATGTTACATATTGAGCAATAATATGTAGGCCTATGTTAACAAAAGTTACATTAGCTGTTTTATTTTGTGGTGGTGAATATTTATAGTATAGTAAAAATGTGAAAGCCCAAAGGGATGTCGTCAAACAGTTTAAAACATTAATGCTACAAGGAAATGAGCCATAGTAAGCAACATATCTCATTTGAATCCAGCAAATGTTTTGCAGCCTATAACTGCAGATTTTTTCTAGTTGATACATTTTGCTTTCAGTCCACTCATCAGTTATTTGACTATTTATTCAGGTTCAGGCACTATATATGTTTGTTGGCTTGGCTGCTTCTCGTGCATGCATTATATTATACTAAGACAGAATCTCTTCTGCTCTGTTGTGATTTATGTACCATAATTTATTGCATGTAAGTATTTCTATCAGTCCGGGGTTTTCTTTTATATCTTCAATGTGCTACTGCACCAGACAGAGCAACTTATTCTTATTCTCCTCTCTGCTCAATTTCAGCCATAATGAAGAGAAGAGCCGAAGCATCGTCAGCACCACTGCAGGGCACAAAGAGGCATTGCGATGATAGCAGCTCAGATGATGAGTCAGAATTATCGAGACAAGGTAGAAAAATTTCCCTCTCCTCAATAATAGCTGACAAAGACCCGCTTGTAGTATATTCCATGCTGTATGTTTACTTAATTATCAAGTCAGTCAATGTTATGATTTTGTTTTAAAGAATCGTATCGTTTTTCACAGTTGTGATTTCATTATTTCATTTTAATTTAGTTCAGTACATTAAAATATAATACTTAGTGATTTTGATAATCCTAGTAATCAAGGCTTTTGAATCAGGTGTAAATCACTATTTGTATTGAGATTGTATCTATTTATTGTTTATTTTGGTTTATCTCTATGCTCTTGTTTATAAATGACTGGTTTGTACCTATTTGTTTATGTTTGGCTGCCTGTGTTTTTTTTTCCTACTATCCAGACTCGAGTCAAAATGACTCCCTCAGTGACCAGGAGCAAAGCAGACCAGGGTTTTCCATGCCCTCCATATCATCCTTTAATGCAGCTCAAGACACAGACACAGACACAGACCCTGCCTCACAGAACAACAAGTTTTCTATGTACAACAGTGTGTCACAAAAACTCATGGTAATATATTGAATTGCACTTACACAACATATTTCATAGTTAATTGTTTCAGAATCGGTTATTGTATTTGTATTGAATATATTTGTTGGTCTTTATGAAAGTATTCATTTTGATTTTTTCTCATTTCATAATCTGTAACCTCTCTCTCCTTTAGGCCAAGATGGGTTTCCGTGAGGGCGAAGGTCTGGGGAAGTTTGGGCAGGGACGCAAGGAGATCGTTGAGGCCTCCACACAGCGAGGTAGAAGAGGTCTTGGCCTCACGCTGCAGGGCTTCCAAGGGGAGCTCAATGTCGACTGGCGTGATGAACCAGAGGTATGCAGCAGTGTTATCTTTTACAGAAGTGTCTTGAATTAGCTTAATGATTTTAGGTTTAAAATACCATACGGTTTTCAGGCAAGTCTCAGTTGTACCTGACATGATCCTTACTTGTCTCTTCTCCATCCTTTTGTGTTTGTCTTAACAGCCCAGTGCCGTAGAGAAGGTAGATTGGTTCCCAGAATGCACCACAGAGACCCCAGATGCAGATGAGCTGAGGGATTGGATGACTCTGGGAAACGTAAGCATAAAAACGGGGGCACTGCCTGTTCATTTTGATGATGCACGTCATGCATTTTGTTATTCAAGTCTTGTTTTCAACCACTTACAGAGAAAACTCAAGATTGAGGATGAGACAGAATTTTGCACTGAAGCACTCCTACACACTCTTTTAAGGTGCAAGGTGAGTTATGATGTAGATGTGACAACTACTGTTTAAATACATTTAATTTTGATGTGTGTTTTTTTAATCTTATTTTAGGTATAGAATAACACAAACATGTTTCTCTGTGAATCACATTGTTTAATTGTCTCAAATCACAATACAGTGCCTGAATGTTCCTGAGTTGTGAAAGCCCTGTGTCTGTTAAATGTTCAGTCAGTGTTTGATGACCTGGAGGGCGAGGAGATGAGGAGAGCCCGGACACGCTCCAACCCTTACGAGACGATCAGAGGAGGTATCTTCCTCAACAGGTCAGTCTTTAATGAACTTACTACAAGTCAGAGAAATAAACACTGGAATATCATTTATGTACATTTATGTATTCACCTTAATTACTTTTCATATATTGAAAAGTGAGTTACAGAGATGCGTCTGCCTTTTACCAGTTAATGACTGCTTTTGAGCAAAACTCAAAAGTGTGACTGTTTGTGTCAAAATTTGTGTCACAGTGCAAATCAGTTATACTATATGATTCATCCCTGCCTTCTGAACTAGAGGCAACACATATAACAAAAACTGTAGTAGATTATAATGTGTTGTGTGGAAACATAATTCATATTCCTTGTAGCCGACTCCAAATAAATAAGCTTGCAGCGGTTTACTTTTAATTAAATTTTAATAAGTAATCTGTGGAGTACCAATCCTTTACTGACAACTTGTTTTATATGCTGTCTGTATTTAGAGCAGCTATGAAAATGGCGAACATCGACCACTGCTTCGACTCGATGTTCACCAACCCAAAGGATTCACAAGGGGTGAGTGTGTCAAAGTAACAGCTGACTGAGCTGACTTCTGAGCTAAACTGTTGTTGCGTCAGGACACACGGGCTCATAAAAACAGATGGTGAGACCTAGTGATGTCTATTTCCACTCTCATTATGTAGAAACCTCTGACAAAGGATCGCGAGGGCGAGCTTCTGTATTTTGGGGATGTCTGCGCGGGGCCTGGAGGCTTTTCAGAGTACATACTGTGGAGGAGACGCTGGCACGCGAAGGGCTTTGGCATGACGCTGAAAGGACCCTGCGACTTCAAACTGGAGGATTTCTATGCAGCGCCGAGCGAGCTCTTTGAGCCATACTACGGTACGGTAACAAAAGCTGCACGTCACATCCCACACCCAGGAGAGGTCTGATGAATGATGCAGTGACAGCTTGACCTCTGTGTGCCCCAGGGGAGGGAGGGGTGGACGGAGATGGCGACATCACTCGGCCAGAAAACATGACTGCCTTCCGAAACTTTGTCCTGGAGAGCACAGAGAGAAGAGGGCTGCACTTCCTCATGGCAGATGGGGTGACTATTCCATGATTTTCCTTTTTTTACTGCAAACTATCCTCTGCAAAATTGAAAATAAAAAAATCCCAAATCAAAATTTCATTTCATAGTGAAAAGTAAAACAAACCTGAGGTTAGAGTTTTCTGTTTTGCGACTGGATCAGTTTTAGTTTGATGACTCTGTTTGTCCGTCTCTGGTAGGGTTTCTCTGTGGAAGGTCAGGAGAACCTCCAGGAGATCCTGAGCAAACAGCTGCTCCTTTGTCAGTTCCTCACTGCCATCTCTACACTCAGGACAGGTGTGTGTCTGTGCATGAATTAATGTAGTGAGTCTCCATAACTGTCTGTCAGTGACTCTTATATTTCTAGTAGAGTGGACAGATCTTGATGTTTCTACATTTCTGAAGCCTGCACTGTACGTCAGGCTCCAGAATAACACAGTGACCCTCTTTGTCTTTACCAGGCGGCCACTTTGTCTGTAAGACTTTTGACCTCTTCACCCCCTTCAGCGTGGGCATGGTCTACCTGCTCTACCTCTGCTTTGAAAGGATCTCGCTCTTCAAACCTGTCACCAGCAGGCCCGCCAACTCAGAGAGGTGGGTGTGTGTGTGTGGATAAAATGTCTGGTGATCCTATGCAGAGCTTTTGGTTATTATTATATTTTAATAAATAAATAAAAGAATTGATACTACAGTGATGTTAGACAGTGGAAGTAGGGACAGAAGCTTTAAACTAATTCGGCAGAGCAGCCCCAAACAGCTCCTTCAGGTTTTGGATAAGAGACATATATAATTCAGACTTAAATCTGGGAATCAAAATGTTCCGCTGATTAAAAACCAATCGAAATCTAAAACAGGTGATGGATCATGAACACTGCAGTGGTAATTTGTTTCATTTTAATATTCAAGCGTTGAGTGGAAAAACCAAGTGGCAGCAACATCCAATGGTGGAAAACTCATTTACTTTGTTTTCAACACATCATCAGGTCTCAGGCTGCAGAATATCTGAATATTTTCCCCTGTTTTCAGCGGTTTATTCTGCCTCAGTGGGGAGTTTTTCCCCACACATAAGGTGGCTGTGCTGGAAAAAGGATTTAAAAAACCATCAGAATAGAGAAACATTATCTGGGCGGCATGTGTGTGGTACAAATCTTAGTCATTCAGTCCAAGCACACGACTGGTTAGAAGAAACGTTGAATGTTTCACTGTCAGTGTCGGATCTGTCACTTCCTGCATCAGAAAAATATTTTTCATCTCATAATGATCCTCAAAATTATAGAATATTTGAATGTGCAACATCTCAGTTTCTCTTTGCTATAGATCTAAATGTTAGACTAATGAAGAGAATCTGTATGGAAAGGTTTTGTGTCTAAATCTCCCACTCACTCCTGCAGGTACATAGTGTGCCGTGGTCTGAAGCCCGGCTCAGACGCTGTCAGGGAATACATGTTCAGGATCAACCTGAAACTGAACCAGCTGAAGAACACAGAAAGAGATGTTGTAGAGGTGGTTCCCCTGAGCATCATCAAGGAAGATACCGATTTCTATCAGTTCATGGTCAACTCCAATGAGAGGTAGAGATGCATGATATTCAGAAAGGCCTGTATCTGATCACTCAAATCTCAGTGACTGACTGGAGCTGAATAATCTCTCCCTGCAGGCTCTGTGTAGTCCAGATCAAAGCCTTGGCCAAAATCCACGCCTTCGTCGTAGACCCGTGAGTAACTGTTCTTGTACTCACTTAACTCTCTACTCGTCTGCCAATCAATCTGTAGCACAGTGTATCTGATGTGTGTTCATGTGGTGCTTAACTGTCTGATGTTTGTAGGGCCCTTTCAGAGACGAGGCAAGCCGACATCAGGAAGGAGTGCCTGAAGCTCTGGGGGGTGAGTGGCGAAACTGAGATATTTGTACCACAACTGAAGCTGCACCGTAACAGATCTGATACAAAAAGAGTTTTGTGTACTGATGCAGTTTAATTCTATGTAATTCCACCTTTAAATATGTGTTGTTTTGCTTTTTTTTTGTCTATTTCCAGGTCCCAGACAAGGCCAGGGTCACTCCTGCTTCCTCAGACCCAAGGTCGAAATTCTACGAACTAGTCAAGGTCAGTTAATAAAAATTTCTGTGTGTTTGTAATTTAAAAATGGTTCACATGTTTGCACTTACATTCCACACTGTATTCCCCATGGTTAAGAACTAGGGGATTTATTTGTCTGTAAGTGGGAATCTGCACGTCTTAGACCGTATACAACTGAACATTTCCTACAGACTTAAGAAATAATGAGTAGAAAAACATCCTGTTTAGGTCAGGGTAAGCTGCTCAAATAAGTTCTGATCCCTTTGCTACTTGAAAATGTTGAGTTTTTCTGCTCTTCGTACCTAACTCCCCTTGTGTCTGTTGCTCCTCAGAATTCAGATGTGGAGACTTTTCAGTGCAAACTCACCCCACTCAACTCCACCACTCTCGAGAAGTTGCGTCATATCCTGGATCACAGGTGCATCGTGGGAGGTGGAGAGCAGATCTTTCTTCTAGCGTTGGGGGTGAGTCTTAAGAGACTATGTCTGGCTTGAATTTGTGTGTGTGTGTGTGTGTGTGTTTTCCTGCAGAGAGGTAGTGTGCTTTTTATACAACTTGCAAAATCCCCTTTGTTACCCTTTAGGAATCAATTCAGTTTTCCCCATTTGATGTCTGATAGCATCACTCTGCTGTTAGTATATTATTTCAAGCAATAATGGACACCTGGGCTAGTTTAGCTTTTCTTTATGTGCAAAATAGTTTCCATCTCCTCTGGAAAAGATTAAAACAAAGAGCCGAAAGGCAGATCCATTCACTCCCAATATCTTTATAGTCTTTGTAGATGGATAGCGGTGACAGCTGGTGAGAGGCTTTTCTCTTTCTGCGCACGATAACCTGTGTTTGAACCTGTTTTCATCTTATGTGTTCTCTCCAATTCCCCTGAACTTTGTGTAGAAATCTCAGATATACACATGGGATGGGAAGATGCCTGTGCGCTGGAGGAAACTGGAGAATTTCAAGCTGGAGCTGCCAAGAGATACACTTCTGAGCGTGGAGATCGTCCAAGAGCTGAAGGGCGAGGTCAGTAACTGAAGAGTTTAAGGGCTAAGCAGATGAAATATGGGAAATATGGGAGCCAGTATATCAAACTCCTTATGATGGACTCCACTGTAGTTATAGCTTAAATTATAAGTTGATGCTTTTCTCAGGATCTTGTGATTATCCAGAATGTTATTGTTATATATGGACTTACAGCGGGTTTCAATTATCAAAGAGTTTCCTCCAAAACATGATTTATAGAATCAGAGCTAAATTTAGATGCATTTTTATCACAGCACATATCTTAACCTGCTGCTTACACATCTGGTTTTACATGTGTGCGTATTTTATTCCATAGGGAAAAGCTCAGCGGAGAATCAATGCAGTTCATGTCATGGATGCACTAATAATCAACGGCACTGATGTCAGAGATCAGCACTTCAACCAGCGGTAGGACCGCGTCTCTCTATTCTGTGGCAAATATTTATGGCACTATGTCTGTTCTGAGTCATACTCATTAAATCACTAATGTCATATACCTCAGCTCTCATGATCCACCGTTTACTAACACACTGTAGCTGCTTCTGTGCAAGCACATTGGATTTCAAGTTCTCTATACTTAACTAACATAGTGATCATTACATCCAGGATCCAGATGGCTGAGAAGTTTGTGAAGGCAGTGGCCAAACCCAGTAGGCCAGACATGAACCCTATCAGGTATTACTTCAATTTAATCAATTCAACCATTTATTTTGATTGCAGGTTTATGTGCATGGATCTTATTTTCTCTGGTGAGGCAGAATAACAACTGAGAAAACGATAAAACATCTAAAACATTTTCTCATTACACAAAGCACAAACAGTCAACCTGCCAGTGTGACATTAAAATGAAGCACTCTCTTTTTCCCCAAACAGAGTGAAGGAGGTGTACAGGCTGGAGGAAATGGAGAAAATCTTTGTCAGGTGAGGAAACACAAATCTCTCATTAGGTCAGGTCAAGTTTCATCTAATTCTTTTCTTCTTCTCTCTTGTGTTGAGGTTTTCCAAGACATTTATTGTCTCCTGTAAAAACAAAAATGTCATTTGTAATGTTCTGGTTTTCCTGATGCAGACTAGAGATGAAGGTAACAAAGAGTTCAGGAGGAGTTCCTCGTCTGTCCTACACCGGCAGAGATGACCGACACTTCCTTCCCACAGGCCTCTACATCATTAAGACAGTCAATGGTTTGTATGGCTGAGTCTATTTGATCATCTGTATGTATGTGTGTATGTGTATGTGTGTGCTGCTGCAGCTCAGTGCCAGAAAGCTGCTCTTAACTTTTACTTGGAGTGACCTTTTTAAAATCACTGACTTGTGCTTTTTATGCTGTTAATAAAATGTACAAAATGTCTCCACCTCTCTTCCCTCGACTTTTAGAGCCGTGGACGATGGCATACAGTAAGAACTCCAAGATGAAGTTCTTCTATAATAAGACCACCAAGGAGTCCACATATGAAATGCCCCCAAACTCTGCTGCTCCCTTCCAGTAAGTACTTTCCTTCTCTGTTTCTATTGAAAGCACGTGATTCTATCAAATTCAGTCAGTTTTGTGGAGCTGGTTTGTTAGAAACATTTTTTATGTGTGCTTGTGCCACGATAATTGATGATAAATTTGCCTTCATCCTCAGTGTCTGCCACTCTGAGCGTCTCTTCTGGGCCTGGGTCGACGGGGTCATAGTTCACGACTCTCAGACCCGGATGGATCCTGAGAAACTGTCCAAAGACGATGTTTTGTCCTTCATCCACCAGAACTACCAGCCCTGAAATACTCACCAAGCCCAGAGCTTCACCAGCTACAACCTGAATACAGAATGCACTAAATGATGGAGGACGTAGAGCCTCCGAAATGTTGTGATGCAATTTATTACTTAATATTTTATTTTGATAAGGAAAGGAGGATTAAGATCGAAAGAATGTGTTTATGGGTTCCTGTTTTTATTATTCGCTTGTATCGCTTGATATTGATTAATAAACTGTTAGACTGTTTCCTAGGTCCTCATGTTCCTCCGTATTTATTACGTTGCGTAGGGAAATTGTCGTCAGGTTGTAACTGGTGCTCTGGAGCTGAACGCCGTCTCGTTTGCTGCTGTTTGTAACAGTGTCTCCTGGACTCTTTGGACAAACCACTCTGTCTTTCTGCCTTTTCCACTGCCCTTGGCTCTAAATTGTGATGAGTAACTCACCTCATAGAACAATATGAAGACAAAAAGCCGCTGCCATTGTCTCTCTGTTGAATTGCATGTCCCTATAGATGTAGTTTTTATGGGTCCTAGTCTATGCCATGCTTGTGTGTGTTTGCACACACATTAGGTAGTGTCACTGCATCCACATCTGTAAACACACCCTTGCCTTGCTCTACATCTGCTTTAAACAGAGCTGCTCGTCTTTTCATCTCTGCGGAGACGAGCATCTGTTTGCAAAGTCTCACACAAAAACAGGCTCCTTGTTGTTGCTCAGTAGCTGGAGCCTGAATACAACAAACACAGCTCTGGATTATCCTCAGCATCAATTCCACATTCATATCAATTACAGATGTAGCATCTTTCCGCCATTCATACCTGGCCTGTCATGGAGTGTGTTCAAAATCTGGAGGGTGTCTTAGTTTTTAGGTTGTTTCTCCCCCTGACACTTTGTGATCGTGCCTGAAATTGCCTGGACTGTGTGTTTCTTAAATGCTGCAAATGAGTTATTTTTCACTTGTAAAGTTCGCTATCAATCCTTTGATGTAAATAATAATATGGTAAATAAATGGGAGGTGTTCATCCCAGAACATATTTGACTGTCTGGTGCAATGTGATTCAGTCTGAGTGATGATTTTAACAGCTGCAATTCCTGGTATGTACTACCTGTCCTCAGTTTGTCTTGTCTTGTCTGTCTGCAGTGATATAATCAAGTGTAGTGGTATTTATGAAAATTCACCTTACAGTATGACCACAAGTAAGACTTATAAAGATAAACACTTTTTTAGGTTCAATTTTAGAAATTGAACCTAACTCTTAGAGCCTCATAATGATCATATTAGTGATTTACATAATATCTTTTAAACAATGATAGATTGGGGTATCCGTTTGCATACACAGTTTCTCAAAATAATCCTAAACCAACCAGCTACTAGATATGTTAGCTCTGCAAGGAAGTCAGACCTAAAATATGCTATTTATCTGTGAAACTGTTTTTTAATATATTTCTTTTAAATATTTTTTATAGTAGCCTATATATTTTGACTTCCGAACATTGCTTTTGTGGTTTTTAAAATGTAGCCTATTTAAAAAAAAAAAATCTATTTTACTCTTACTATCACGTATCTATATTTACTGCTCCATTTTTGTTCCAGTGAACCTCACTTTATTTACTCGCTGGCATCGGGCTCTTATTTTGAAAGCAAGACCCGCTCAGCCAATCAGATTGCAGCATTATATAACCGGAAGCGACTGTTATGAAAACATAACGAGCGCTCTTCACGCCCTGACACATGCTACACTTCGCGTACATTTACAGGTAATCGCGTCTTTTTTTCTTCTTTCATTTGTGTGACTTTACAACATGCAAAGATGTCAGATGCGTCTAAATAAGTGTGTTTGAGTTTTCACGTGAGGCATCACTTCATAGTACGTTAATTATTACCTAAGGCGAGTTGTTTTACAAGATAAGATGCGCTGGATACATAACTAGTGTCATATGACTTGATGTAGCCTAACAGGTTGTTCACCCGTGTGAGGTTTTATAGTGAGTAACTGTGTGTATGTGATACTTTGCAGAGGTTTTTCAGTCAGTCGAAGTTAAAAGGAGTTTTTCCATCATGCTGAAAGCTATGGGACAAGTTCTCTTCTCCACTGGACTGCAGAATCCTAAATTCACAGAACAGGAGAAAAAGGTAAATGTTTAGTCAGATTTCCCTCTGACCTGATGTTATCTTTGTCACACTGACACAGGACCAAAGTGTCAGTGTGATAGAAAAATACAGTGTCTTAGATAGCCCAGAAAACAGTAGTTAAGCAAAGTATATTTAAATATGTTTGATGAATGCTAAATAAGTATAGGCTACATAAACAATAGAGTATCAAATGATCAGGCCACATGTGACCTTCCTTCCTTATGTTACATGCTGTCTGGCCAACCCAAGGACAGGAAAACATAAACACACATTTTCCTTCCTTGTTGTCCTTCTATAATGTCTGTTTTCTTTCTGTGTCAACTGTTATGACCTGGTTTCACTGGCTGTGGTGTAAAAGAGCTTGAGAGATGATTGTATGAGTTGCACTTGTTAACTGCATTTACTACATGTGGTAAAAGTTGCTTAAAAATCTGACAACAAAGATGTTACTTAGAGATGCTACAAAAGATATTTGTGTTGCATGTTACATTTTATTTTGCTGTGAAAAGGGGAAAACTAACGATTTGAGGATGATTATTTTTTTATTTGAAGATTGTGCAAAAGCAACAGAGAGAAGCTTTAATATTTGGTAACGGTGAATGAAAATGCATGACTCATCAGTTTAGTAACTTCAATCAAAGTCCAAGTTTAAAAAAAACAACAACGCACACACACACATTTCCAGTGTCACTATGCCCAAAATTTCTGATCTGGTCTTAATAGATAGACCTTGACCTTTGTTTTTTAATCAAATGTCAAATCATCTCTAATGACACTAGTTGTGGTTTTCAAACATAATGAGTGTGTGTGTGTTTTCCAGGGAGAAGACTATGAGGTCCGTACCTACCATGACACTAAGTGGGTGAGCACCACTGTGAGTGGGATGCAGCTGGACGCAGCCATGAACACCGGCTTCCGCAGGCTCTTCAAGTACATCCAGGGTAACAACCAAAACAGTAAGTTCAAATCATTTCTATTTCTGCCTCTAAAACGTCTCCATCCTGACGTTTGTGCTGGTTTTAGGCTCCTGTTGCTGTTAAAGCGACCACTTACTCACTCATCAGTCAAGTAAATAACACCATGATGTTGCTGAATGAAGTTTTGGATCGTTTTAGTTCGAGACAGGAGAGCCGGTGAATAAATGCAAGAGAAAGTTCACTTTAGTGCTCGATCAGCAGTTTGTAACAGCACCGCTGCCTTTGTCTTACTCAGCAGATTACGGCAGCATTATTTATGAGAATACATAGTGTTTGTGCTGTTGACTGGTGAGTCTGCAGTGTGATCCATAATCATGGTGTTTAATCTGCTACATCTGCCTCATTGTGTTTATCAGTCGGCCATCTGCTCAGGTTTAGAGTTTGTCTGGAAAATGTTATGTCAGTGTGTCTTACATGGGCCAATCAGCACCACTTTTATATAGAAGCTACATTTTTGTGCTTTTGTGTCTGTTTTCTGTCAGATTTGTGCTTTTTTTTTCTCTACTCTGATAAGAAAAATTGTACTTATTACCCTAGAGGCCAAAGTGGAGATGACGGCCCCTGTGACGTGCCGTGTGGAGCCTGGAGCCGGCCCTGCATGTGAGTCTCAGTTCATCGTGTCCTTCTACATCCCAGAGGAGCATCAGGCCAGCCCACCAGAGCCCACCGACCCCGACGTGTTTGTGGAGCACAGGAAAGAGTTGACAGCTTATGTTAGGTAAAGAAAACTTACACATGAACATATTTTTTAAAGCTAATTCAAGCTGATAAGTGTATCCAAAATCATCCAAATGATGATGGATACGAGACAAAAAAAAAAGGCAAATTTGAAGACTTAATTCCTCCTCTTTCAGGACACATGGTGGTTTCTCCAATGAGAACATGAAGCGTGAGGAGCTTGTAAAACTTCTGGAGAGCCTGCAGAGAGACGGCGTCCCGTACGTGGAGAAGCCGTACTACGTGGCCGGGTACGACAGCCCCTTCAAACTGACCAACCGCAGGAACGAGGTCTGGGTCCTCAAAAAGGAGTAGAAGTAGTAGAGCAGTAGAGAGTTTTAAAGGTCACGCAGCATCAAACTTCACAGAAACTTACAGCAACACTAGATTTTTACATAATTCCACAACACATAATAAATGTCTCCCTTTTTTTAATTAAGGTTTGATGAATGAGGCTTTAAAGGTCATTTGAACAAGTACTAATAGAGATCTTTTTCTGACTGTGTGTCAGTTTGGCTGTGAACACTTGACTAAAACTAAAAGTTACTGAATTAGATTCACAGTGAACTGACCCAACACAGTAACATGAGCTCTAATATCATCATGTAACACACAGCAGTAGTGCAGCAGGGTCTCCAGCAGAGGGAGTCATGCAGTCGGAGGACACCTCACCTCCCTCTGTAGGTGCATTTAATAGGGACAAAAACCTCAAGTGCCTCATTGCTTTTCATGAATGACTTGATGAAAACACATACATTTTCATCATTTTTACTGCACATTGCTAATTTCTATTTATTCATTTATTCTTAAAGGGAGAAATACTCTAAATCTCAGTTATCTGATAAATATGTTTACATTTAGACTTCAATTTAACAAGAAAAATAATAACATGTACTATGTAGATGCCTGTGTGTAGGTACATTTTATCATATTAGCCATCACTTAACCGCCACACGCTGCTCCTGTGAACAGAGGTGTTGATTTAAATGGCTTTTAATGTACATTTAGAACTGCCGGTATCGTTTTAACAGCCTTGTCACAACTGTGAAATGGCTCTGCCTGATAAAACGTTGGTTGGTAGATAGATACCGGCGCCCACACCTCACCTCGCCTCACTTCGCTGTCACGGCGATCGCACCTGTCGTGATGAACGACTGAGTCACCGTTAATCCAGACCGGTCGCAGCATCACCAGCATCTCATCATCTCATCATCTGTCATTTTTATTTTGCAGCACATGAATTAATGAGTGTTTAGCTACCTGCCTCTGATCTGCCTACATTTTTTTTGTGGTGTGATGATGTGGGTGTTAGATATTGGCAGGTGCAAGCAAACACACACAAGATGCCTTTTTAAACAAGTGTATTTTTTTTGTTTTTTACATACATTAAAGCATATTAATTTGTATATTTTCAACTCCTGATATACTAGAATGTGTTTTTAATCTTGTAGAAGGGAAACTTGATAAGGGAAAGCTGACATAAGCACTGCACTGATGTATGAATCATGGGAAATATGACTTGCTTCTAAATGATGTTAAATTTAGTATCTCATCAATAATAAATACAACTCATCATCAAATGATCGATTACGCTGGTAATTTATTACCTCCTTCTCCACTGTGCAATTATGTTCTTGCCATTCCCGTTTTGTGACGGGATTTCTCGTTCTTTCTTTTTTTGAGTTGTTTATCTGATTCAGATCGTCCTCCACACTCTGATGGTCGTGACCTTTTAGCCTATCGGGTGCAGTGAAATCCTCGCCTCACTCAACTTCCCCCTGTGTCCTCTCTCACCTTCTCCTCTCACGCGTTCCCCGTCGCCATCCATGTCTGCTGAGTCATTCGTTTTTATTTGTGGAGGAATTGTTCCAAATATCATGTTCAGACACTCAGCAGAAACGACAGCTGACAAACGACACATGCACACGCCCCTCCACCTTTCCTCCGTTGTTCAGAAGACAGATCGATCTCAGCCGCCGCAGACAGGAAACGTATAATAATGAGTCTCTCTCTGTTTTATTCCAAACATCTCAGTGGTGTGTTTTAATTTTATCTCCCCCCCTCCAGCCCTGTGGAAACCTTCAGCCTGATGTGTGGAGGACGGGGGGTAAAAATACTTCAGTGACAAAACTCATTTTCTGGAGACTAGAGATTAACTTTGTAAAATTAATGTGTGGTAATGAGCAGTGCTTCATTGTGATTCAGGTTTTCTCCTGTTTCCTTGCCTTGATTTTTAAGGCTCCAGTTTCTTCCCACCACATCCCATATTGAAAATCAAGAGAGACTGCAGACTTTGAATTGCCAGAAGAACTGTGGGAGTGTGTGAGTGGTTGTCTTCTGTGTGTTAAATTACATTGATGCCAAAGCATTGTTGTTATTTCACACAGACAGGCGGCTGATTGTTCAGTTTATTTAGTCCATGGTGAATATCAGGGCTGTAAAAAAAACAATCATTTTTATTATCACTGAATGTTACTATTATTTTAATCAAAGTGAGTTAGTGTATGAAACAGCACAAAGTGAATGTGAAATTGTTCTGAAATGTTGTTTTGCCAATATTCTAAAACCCAAATCCAATTAATATACTGTCATGTACGACAGAGAATAGCAGCAAAACTGCTGAAAAATGACTTGCACAGTTATAGTTAATAGATAAATTCCCCTTTTGATCAATTAATTACCTTATTGAATTTATGATTATAGAAGGTTGAATTGTAGAGGACACTGAACTTATGAGGAAATCAAAAGTGTTGTGAAGCTGTTGGAAATTCTCTACCTTTGAAGGTCAGGGCTTGAAGTCTATTTCCCAAGAAGAATATTGAAGAGTTCATTTGCAAAAGCAGATAACTCTGTTTTTATAAAATTCTAGAATCTTCATTTTTTATTTTTTATTTACATAAAGGTGATATCAGTCAAACCAAAGTTGAGTGACTTTGAGATGAACAAAACAGACATATCTCAAAAAATAAAGTTTTATTGAAAACAACACTATGCAAAGAATAATTACAAAGCCTCAGCTCATTTTTTTCAAAATGGCACTTATCTGCTTTTGCAAATGAACTCTGAGAAAAATATAAAATAAACAAATATTTCTTATTTCATTTTACCAAATTGTTAGTTTTTTCGTCTAATCTTTATCTTATTTTGAAATATTTTCCATCTGCTGGCCCAACCTAACTATTCACCTAAAAGCATCAGGGTGGATGATGTTTGTCTTTTATTAAAATGATCTCAACTAAAATGCAAGGGCAACTTGAGACAACGGGTCAAAAATTGACATCAATTGTCTTATATGGGAAAAGTCGGACATTTAATTTTGGAGAGACAACTGGCATCGTCTTTATTGTTGTTGGTTTACTGACTGTCAGTCTGAGAAGACGGAACAGCCATATGCACACAACTCAATTTTTATGTAAATATAATTGAACCTTTTGAAAACAAAAGGTGACTGAAGGTTTTTGACATTGACAGACACTGTGCATGTTCATTTTTTCCTCAGCACTCTGGCACTGAAAGATGTGGAGGAGAATAGATTTTTGTCAGTAATGTAAAATATATTACTCTTCATTAAGGCACTAAAATATTCAAAGCTACTGATGCAGCCCTTTTCAAACAAGTGAGCAGACACTTCTCTATTTGCACCAATGTGTCAAAGTAAGTGTAAAAAATGTAAATATAATATTTTGCTGTTTATGGCTGAATATTCAGAGCCGTGTTAATCGGGCTGAGTCATTCTACAGAAACTCTCCAGGCACTAAAACACAGTTGATGACTATTCAGCTGGCACCTCTACTGCTTCTCTGGTCAATATGGTTGATCTGTTTCATTTGTCACCTCATGCATCCGTGTCTTAAGGGTGCAGCACACAGGGTGTTGAATATAGGAGGAAAAGCAGTGGAGTGTCAATAGTGTGATTATGCTGGCGGGTGGGTGGGGGGTGGGGGTGTATTGATTTCTGTCTGACAGCCAGATGGACGCGGTGTTGTTGTGGAGCGTTGAAGGACAGGTGACTGTGCTAAACAGGAGGGTGGAGGAGGGATGGCAGTCGAAGGCCGTCACAGCGCCTCTGTGCCTCTGGGAATGAACGCTCACGGCGACGGCGTGGACCTAGAGGGGACGTGGAAGTCACGTAGCCACGACCGATCAACTGTGCAACGGTGGAAATGTCTATTATGGGCTGAGCCTGTGATTCAGTGAGTGTCCTAATAGGATGTCCAGATGGAGACATAACTGATGACCCTGTAGGGGGGGTGGTGGGGTGAGGTGGCGGTGGCCTCTGGAGTTTTCCAGATGACGGACGAGTGTGGATGCCATGGCGATGGCGCTAATGAGGCGGTGATTTGGGGTGTTGGGGCGGGCAGATGGCTGTGAATCACTCGGAGGGAGAGAAACCACACAGAGACGCTTTAAATATCACCTTGTTTTTGTTTTGTTTTTATTACACAGACATACACAAGAGTGTTAGCAGCCTGCCTTCAGCTCCACTACTTCACCAACTTCCTCTCTGTCCTCCAGTCTTTTCACAAAGCTCTCTGCGATTGAGACCTTCCCCTGTCACGAGACGAGCCCGGGCCTCCCCCCCACCCCCCACCCAAGTGCTCAATCACGGTCAGGCGGGAGCTGGGGGCGAGACACACTTTGGTCACAGGTGATTAAACCACAGGGTGTTATGGCTGTTAGGAGGTTATGACGTGTCGAGCCTGTCACCTCGGTTCATGTCTCTGGAGGGAGCCACATTTACTCAGCTGTGAAAACCAGTGTGGGGTTTGCACACAAGTGGAGAGTAAGGGCAGTAGAAGCATAAATATTGACATTATTGCATGTTTGAAGCACCTTTTTTCTTTTTTTTTTTTTTTAAAGAAATGAACTGGCGGGATGAGCGTAGTAAATGTGGCCCTCCTCCTCGTCCCTCCTAACCCTCCGCTCCCCGGCGCCTCCATCACCCTGCTTGACAGTTCACCGTACTGTCACCCTGCTATGTGAAAATAAATAATCTACAAAACAAAAAAAAGGAAACCACTCCTTTCCAGCAAACACAGGGCTCTCTAAAAATGTACAAATTCATTTGAAAATAAGTCAAACTGTTACTTAAAACTCATTTCTCTATGTATTTACATACAGAACCATATAAAACTGCAAAGGGATCAACTTAGCAGAAAGGTCAGCGGCATTATAGAAATCATTTAAGCCCTAAAAAGGTTCTAGTAGGTCTCCGCAAGCTTAACAATGGTTGGACCATATGCATGTGGTGTCAGACAAGTGGTCACACTCTGATTGTGTTCACGTCCAGATTAACAGCCAGATACGCTTTGTTTGTTTGTTTTTTTAAATTTCATCTCTTTGGTAACCAACATGCTCACAGAAAAGACCCGGACAGTAAGATTTTGCTTTTTCTGGCTTTTTAGATTCTTTCTTAACCTTCAAAACACAAGTCTTGACATCACTTGTTTATTAAAACAAGCTTTAAAACATACTTTTTTAAAAACACAAACAAAGAAAAGACCTATGCACAGTGCAAAATCTACAAACTAAAAGTTAATTGATAGAGGTTTTATGAGCCTTTTTCATTGAGTAAATTTGCTGTTTTGGCTGAGCCTTCGTACCCCGACCCACTGTCCACTTCCTGCCCGTCACTAGGTGGCAGCACTGAGCCCTCTGCACTTTCTGTGAACCTCTGAATACACCCCAGCTCTGCAAACGACACCACTTGAACCATAAGAGCAGAAAGCCAAGAAGAAAAAGAAACCTGGTGATAACCGTTAACTGAAGTTGTACCACGGAGCCGTCTGCTCCGCTCCGCTTTGCAGCGCCACGTCCTCCAGCTCTTTCTGCAACGCAGTGGGGTTGTTCTGAAGCCAACGTCCGCCGGCCATGGTGCTCTCAAAACACTTCCCAGAGCCAACAGGAGAGAGGCAGAAGCTCAGAAGATTCATGAGGCCGTCGTCCAGCACACCGTTTACATTCCACTCTTTCCAACTGCCTAGCTACGTCGTCACCACAGCAGCAAAGAACTTGTGACTTTTCACTTCCTTCGATTCACCTTGAGTTTGCCGTCTGAACCTTGTCCTTCAAAGAAACTAAAGGGTTCCTGCGTGTTAAGGACGAGGTAAAGTAAAGAAGGGGAAAAAAAACAGCAAAACAAATAGAAAACAAACTAAGAACACCAGGCGTAAAAGAAACACTATTCTTTTAACACAAAGGGTGAGTCACCAAACGAAGGAGAGGATGAGAATCTGGAGAGTTTCGAAAAAGCTGCAGCACAACCAGTTCTCCACTTCAGACTAAAGTTCAGCCTGGTCCAGGGTGATGGGGTGACCTCTGACCTCACACCAGGACCTGACTAGTCCATTCCCTCAGAGGCAGCGCAGAGGGGGCGGGAAGGGCCTCCTATTGGCTCCTCTTCCTGCCCCCCCGCCCGGTTAACGACGAATGAGTTCTTGAATGAGCTCTTTAACCTCTGCTCTCTTCAGATAAAGTGCCATTGGAGTCTTTGAGCACAGGGAGAGTCAGTCCGTCCACAGTGTCTCCGTACTCGCTCTCGGCCAACTCCCCCTCGCGCTCGCAGATAACTGTCATTGGGCTGCTGAGGAGTCGACTGCGAGCGTTGTATTTGCTGCTGGCGGCAGAGGGCGGCGTGCGCGAGCGCCCGTACTTGAACCCGCTCATAGAAAAGGACGACGACGAGGTGGGAGAGGACAGAGCCAAGGCCTCGTAGCGGCTCCACTCGTCCGTCGCCCGTTTGCCGCGGCTGGGGGAGGTGCAGGGGCTGTGCGGCGCCGTCGGGGAGGAGGGCGAAGAAGCGGGAGGGTCCAACGCCGACTCGGAGCGCGTTCGCTGGAAGCGGGGGTCGGTGGAGCGAAGCATCTCGGCGGCGGACATCCTGAAGCTGGTCTCGGAGCGGCTGCCCTTCTTGAGGAGGAGGGCCTTGAAGGTGTCGCTGCTGGTGGACGACTTGCGGAGGTTGCGTTGGATGGAGCCCGACTGGCGGGGCAGAGAGGACACCGTCGCCGGGGACGGTGGGCCCGTGGGGGTGACGGGTGGAGACTGTGGGTGGCTCCCGCCCCGAGACTTCTCCTCCTCAGACTCCTTGCGACCCAGGACCTTGCGCTTTGACCTGGGGAGGGAGAGGGACGAGCAGATTAATGACATGTTTGTAGAAATTCTGCAGAGTGAGCGAGTGCAAGCAGCGTTAATTCACTGGTAAGTAGTCAAATAAACTGAACATTGATGTGTCAGAGGAGCGAGTAGAAAAAATCTATTAGAAAATGCAGGAGTTGGGGGCAGTTTTGTCAGTGAACACATCACATCCAATTACTTTAATTAAAATTAGGCTGCAGCATGTGGGATTTCCTACATGTGACCTTGCGAATGTTTGTGTTGTTGAAGATGAAATAAAACTAAAACTGTATTCAGAATACTTGGCCCACATGCCAAAAAATCGTTGTCCTAAATTTGCCATATGTCAGCTCTGCCCCCAGCAATCATGCATCACAGCACGGCTCTTAAAAACAAGTCAGACAAATAAGAGCAGTGTTTGGCGTGAACGCTCGAGAAAAAGGGAAAAGGGAGAATAATGAGAAGAAGAGTTATATATATATATATTATCATTAAAGAAATCCAATGAGTCTTTACAGGAGAAGCTGCAGACGCTGCAACTTTGCAAGGAAGCTCAGACGCAATGAAATTACTCCACAACACAAAAGTGGGAGAAGTGCCCAAAGCAGCTTTAATCGCACAAGGACAATTCAGCCTTCTCTCAGCAGGGGGTTTGGGGGTGGTGGGGGGGTATCAGAGTGGTGGAGCACACCACTCAGCCTACTGTCTATACCTCCTGTGCTAAAGCGTAGCAATAAAGCTGAACACGGGTAGAATATGTGGGGATTAGGACCAGCAGGGAGACAGCCTTATTAATCTGTGGTGGTACAACGGGGGTTGCACCCTGGGATTAACTGCAGCTAATCCAAAGGTAGCATCACAGCGACGGCAGCAACGAGAATGGCTAATTAAAGGGAAGAAGGGGCTACTTGCCACTTCGCACCTCTCTAGAAGGGATGCACCCACACACTGCGCGCCCCCTCTGCACAGGGGGTGAGGAAGAGGGGAGACAGAAATGATTAAAGGCATGAAAAATACAGATTGTGTGATAAGGGGAGAGAGAGGGTGGATGGTGAAGGTAAGCAGAGGGCGTGAGAAGGGCAACGGTGAGGCAAAATCCCTCATCCTCGGATTAGATGGAGAGAAAGAAGTTCCTCCGTAGAGGACAAAGAACCTGTGGAGAAAATAAGTCTGAAGGTCAAATGAGAGGGAGGAGGAGGAGGAGGGGGCGTAGGGGGGGTAGAGACAGAAATGGTTTGTGTGAGACTTCGTCTGCTTTCTGATTTCTGCTGCAAGATCTGCGTCTGTGCCCTAAATTCAACCTCCGTCTAGCGTCGTCCCCCTGTGAGCCTCCTCGCCACATTAGCCCAACAGCATTACATAAGATTTTCTCTCACTCACACACACTCACACGTGCGTACGCTCACACACCTGAATTCAGCCGACCAATTCGGCTCCGCGCGGAACTCGCAGTGGCGCAAACGCACAAATAGGAAAACAGAAATGCACGCTCAACGGACGCCAAGCGAGAGTCAAGACTGCAATTATAAGACACGGCTCCGAGTTACTTGATCGATCTCCTCTTGGCTGTGTTAATTGTTTGGTTTGGAGGATTTCCCCCAAGACAAGTTGCATTTCCTGCTGCAGCTGTGAGGACGCTTCATTCAAGGTTTTTATCATTCTCCATTTTCACACAGAGAGGGAGAGAGGCAGAGAGGGAGGGAGGGAGAGGACAAGGAATGAGGAGGTGAAATGACAGGTGAGGAGGGGAGAGGAAGCAATTCAGGTGCAGACAGCATCACAATAAGAAAGACACTATTTAAAATTATAAATAAACACGGATAAATAATCCATATTTTAAAATTCAAATAGCTCAAATGGATTTTTAATAAATTAGAGGCTGAGTTTATTATTTTTCCTCTTCTATCCTTTCATAATTTAAACAGCACGGCTGAGAGTCCATCATCACTTCCCACTTATGACAATTTGCTCTATATGTTCTACCCTGGCGAGGTGTGATGGAGGAGGACGGCGGCAGAGCAAGTGCTAAATACAGTTTGTGGTGAGGTTTATTCACGCACATTTACACAATCTTCATGTCTAATTAAGCTGCACAATAATTCCTGTTTGCCCCATAAATACATACACAATCTGTTGCCTGCAGAAAGAGAGAGAGAGAGAGAGAGAGATGGAGAGAGAGAAATCCTGTGAAATGAAATCCTGTGATGCTCAAGAGAACTCCGACTGCCGCCTGCACGTGACCGTGAAACACAAACTGGCGGGCTGCATGAGAAATTTATGTGTGTGCTCGCTTTGAAGCACGGAAGCACGTATGCAATATATGTCAGATACCCCCGGAGCAGAGGAGGAGAGACAGAAACAGAGAGAGAGAGAGAGAAAGCGCGCGTTGGTCTCTCAGGTGGCCTCTAACCTAGATTAAGACCAGAGGGTGTCGAGTGGTTAAATTATGGATGAAGCAACAGCAATTTCTCCTGCTGGGAACGAGCGACGCTAATTTGACTACACTAACACAGATGCTGCGATAAACATTTGACCACTGACTCATGTGGCTTCCTAAATTGTTGCCCTTCAGTGGCCAGAATCAGAAAGAGAGAAAGAGAGAGAGAGAGAGAGAGAGAGAGGGGAAAAAAAAAAGCTCCCGGGTTGAGAGACCCCAGAGACCGGTTATTTGACAGATGCATACGCGTGCAGATGGGACAGCGCTGGGTAAAGTTATGACTGAGAGGTGGAGGGTAAGAGGGTGAGAGGAGGAGGAGGAGAGGATGATGAGAGGAGGAGAGCGGAGATTGAAAAACAGAAATCATGGATTGAAGGGTGAGGGTGGGAGGGGTGGGAGTTCAGGGTGATGTGTTGCGGTTTATGGGAAGGCAGCGGAGAAAGAGGGAATGAGATGCTGACGGAGAGAGAGAGAGGAGAGAGGGAGAGAAAAACAAACAGAGAAAGCGGGACGACAGAGTACTAGAGGAAAAATAAACTGGCTCGGTGGAATAAATTATGTATCCAGACTAGAGTTGAAGCGGGAGACAAGTTGGAGTGGATGAAGTGGAGCGGCGGTGGAGAGAAGAAGTGCATCATGGTACCTGTGAATGGCGGCAAAGAGGTCCTCGGTGGTCCGGGGCCGCGTGGGAGTCGGGGTCACCATCTTCCCCCCGTTGGTGGACGGGGCCGGAGACGATTCGGCCGTGCTGGACTCGAACACCTCACCTGAGACGCAGAAACATACAAGTTACACACACAAACACACACACACACAAACAAATCGCACACACTTGCACATGCTGATGAATCCACCGTCCTGTCGCATTAACCTGGCAGGCTATGAAATCTGAAGTGGTACCGGAGGAGGTGCTGGACTGTCTTCTTACATTCTCTAGCTTTCCTCTCCTTTTCTTCTCCTCTAGTTCAGCCTCTTTTCTCCTCCTCCTCCTCTTCCTTCTCCTCCTCCTCTTCCCCCTCCTACTCCTTTCAACCTCCGCGCTTCGACTGCCTGAGCCGCTGCGGGCTGTCTCACTTTACGCTCTCCCCATCCTCCCCTTCATCCCCTAACCAGATCTGTTCCCCTCCCCTCTGATACGACGGAGCCCCTCCCCCTTCTCCCTTCGACCACGAAAAAGCATCTCCCCTGGGACACTTCTCTCCCCCCTCCCTCCCTCTCTCTCCCTCTCCCTCCCTTCACCTCAGAGGGAGAAGGGAGCGGGACAGAGTGAGAGAGAGAGAGAGGCTGAGTATAAGAGGCTGAGAGCGAGGATAAGAGATTAACAGAAAAAGAAGAGGGAAAAAAGCAAAATGGATATTTGAAAAATAAGGATGGATGGGGGGGGAGAAGTGGGAGAGTGAGGGGGGGGGGCAATGCAGGGAAAATGAAGGGACAGTAGCCACGAAAGATCTGTGCATATAAAATGCAGAAGAGAGTGAGGAAGAAAGGATGAAGTGGAGAGGCTGCAGCACTGCCGTCCCGGTGATAAGCCGCGTCTCCTGCGCTATTTCCACAGTTTTCAAACCTTTTACAGCTCGGGGTTTCAAGTTTGCCTCCTCTTGCTTTGGAGGGCAAAATGAATTTCACAGCTGCCCGAGGAGCCGGCCACAAGCAGCAGCATCACTAATAACTCGTGTACAATTATGGTCATGGCCTCAACTCATCAGCAAATGAAATTAAATTGTTCCCTCTCCACAAAGTCTGCACTTTTCTGACTTTAATTTGGCGAAAAAGTAAATTTAGTAGATTAGTCAGACTCACCTGCGTCGTCCTCCTTGGAGCTGATGGAGCCGGTCGTGCTGCTCGCTCCATCTCCCTCCTCATCCTCCTCTTCCTGAGCCTCTCCATCTGTACACAGTCCATGATCAAGACTTGTCTCCTGGCTGCCAGGAGCAGAGATGAGTGGCTCATCCTGGATTTCTGACGATGCTTCGCTGCTCTCCGCGAACAGCTCAGAGCTCTCTGAAATCTCCTCCTCTTCCTCCTGTTGCTCTTTTTTCATCTCTTTCCCCTCTTCCTTTGTCGGTCTTCGCCGACCATCCACCGTGTCCTCATAGTGACCTGGACCTTGTCCATTGATTTGTGGCGGGTTAAATGGCGGCAGAGAAGAGAGTTTGGGTTTCTTGGAGACTGCTGGGGGCTTCTGTTTGACTGGGGAGCTCTTAGGAAGACTTGGCAGAGGTTCCTGCACTTCGTCTGTTTCTTTTCCATTCAAGATATAGTAACTCTGGTCCTCTTTTCCATTTAAGACAGCACTATCTGGTGTCTCATCTGTGATACTGCAATCGAATGACAACTCCTCTAAGAGCTTTGACACAGGTGATGGTGAGGAATTACGGGACTCGTCCTCTGGGGAGCTGTTGAACACGGGCAGCACAGTGGGACGCTCCTGGGAGTGGGATTTCTCCAGGGTCAGGGGCTTTAGACCCTGAAGGAGGTCCACCCCCATCTCCTCCTGAGCATCGATGTGGTCCGATTTGCCATTAATCTCCTTCTCCGGCCGCTTGACAGAGCGGAGCTGTACACTCTGCAGAGCGAAGGGGGTGATGAGGGGTTTGGGAGAATCTGTGGGGCTGTTGGAAGGGGCCGGTTTGGGAGCATCCTTCACCGCCTTCACAGGAGCCGGGGAGGAGGAGGAGGGTGGGACAAAAGCAGGCAGCGGAGGAGGTGGAGGGGGCCCGCAGGAGGGCACGGGAGGGGGAGGCGGAGGGGGAGGAGGACTGAAGCTCCCATTGAAGGAGGAACTGGGGTGGATTAGTGTTTCAGGGGATGGAGGAGGGGGGAATTCTGGGGAGGTGGAGCAAGCGGGGAGCGAGCTCAGAGGAGTGGTTGGTAACGGGGGAGTCTGGGAGCTTGGTGGAAGAGGGGGAGGGAAGGGCGGAGGTGGGCTGAGAGGGGTGTTGGGAGCAGAGGAGGAGGAGGAGAGGGGAAGGGGCGGAGGAGGAGGAGGAGGAGGACCAGAGCTCTTCAGTGAGTCTGAGGTGTTGGAGGAGAGGGAGGTGGAGGAGGAGGAGATGGACACGGAGGAGAGGAGCGATGACTTCCTCTCAGGCACTTTGGGCTTGGGGCGGCCGCCGGAGGGGGACATGGACCTGATGAAGGAGGGGACGGGGGTCCCGGCGGTCGGGGTGTTGGACTGGCTGGAGTAGCCGCTGGAGGGGGAGGTCAGTCTGTGCACCCGGTCCGGGGAGGAGCTGGAGGTTTTGGGCTTCACCGCCACCACGCCTCCCTCCTGACCCGGCGCTCCGGGGGCCTGGCCGCCGCCACCACCGCCGTGGACCTCGCCTCCGTTCTGGAGCTCCCCCGAGTGAGACCCCACCGCCGCGTTATCTGCGACCGGAGGGGTCTGCGCCCTCTGGTCCCCGTGGTTACGAGGGTAGTCCATGTAATAACCCCAGGAGTCGGCGTAGTCCGAGCGCAGGCTGCTGGTGTCGCTGTGGGCGGGCGTCACGTGGCACAGCGAGTACACGTTGGACACGCCTCCTCCGCCGCCGCCGCAGTTTGCGTTGGCCGCTACCAGCGACGCCGCAGAGCTGCAAGCGCTGATGCTGCTGTGACTGCGCGGCCGCAGCACCCAAGGGTCGTCGTAGTCGCTGCTCGGGCTGTGAGAGGGCGAGGACGGAGACGCGCCCTTTCCTTTCCCTCCCCTCAGCCCGATTTGGAGGCTCTGCTGCAAACTGGCGATCAGAGTCTCGTTGAGCATGGCCCCGTTCGGTTCGTTGACGCCGCTGATGGCGCTGACGCCTCCGAGGGGCTTCTTCGCACCAGGCTTGCGTCTCAGCGAGTCCGTGCGCGCCGGGGGCAGCGGAGGCTTCTTGGACTTGCGGAGGGAGATGCTGCGGGACAGAGAGCGGTCGCTGTACAAGCTTGCAGAGTCTTCCTGATTGGCCATCTCGCGACACTCGTACATGCTGTGTCTGGCGGCTCGCCCGGCCGCCGCCGCCCCGTGCCCGCTGCCGTGGCTGCGGGAGCGCAGGCCGGAGTCCATGTGCATGGAGGTGTAGTATCCGTCGTTGTCCTGGGAGTAGAGGGAGCTGGAGTCGGTGGTGGTCCGGGAGGAGAGGTCCAGGCTGCTGTAGAGCTGGTTGATGGGCGTGGAGCAGCTGGAGGTCAGCGTGCGGTGAGGGACCACCACGTTTTCCGGCGTGTCGTAGATCCACTGCTCCTCCGGCAGACAGGATGGCGGCGTGGGGGCCAAGGTGCTGCGGCTGTGCGCGCTGCTGTCCGAGTGTCCCGACTCGCTGGCGGGCGCGGCCGCGGCGATCGGCGGCGCGTGGGTCGGGGTGGACGTGGCCAAGGCGGGGCAGGTGGAGCTGTGGGAGAAGGCGGCCGGGCTGGAGATCACAGAGTTGGAGGACGAAGCCACGCTGAGCGGTCGGGGGACGGGGTAAAGCGGGGAGTGGGAGAGCTGAGCGGAGGTGTTGAGGGCGATGACCTCGGCCGAGCTCGACAGGGTGGCGTTGGGGATGAGCGAGGTGGAATAGGCGGCGTGTGGGGACACCACACAAGCCGGACCTCCACCCCACTCGCTGGACTGAGTCCCCCTCACCTCCTGAGACTTGGGCCGGGGCAGCGTGCCCGTCCTCGGAGCGTTTCTCATGTGCACCGCCGTGTCGTCGACCTGCAGCTTCCCTATCTGCCTCTGAGGCGTTCCCTGCTCCTCCGACTTGATGGGGGTGCTGCTGTAGATGGGGTCGGCGCTGAGCGACACCCTGGCGCCCTGACGCGGCAGACTGTGGAAGCGGGAGGGATCGCCGTTAAACTGATGCGGCGGCAGCATCAAGATCCCCGAGCTGTCGCTGCTGGAGACGGAGATACTTCCTGTGGAGGAGGAAGTGGAAATTCCGGCCATCTGGGCGGCGATCCCTTGTCCTCTCTGCGCCCGGATTCTTCTCATGGACGGGGGGACGACCTTGACCTCCTCGGTCTGGCAGCTCGAGTCTCTGGTGTCTGAACGTCGGAGGGTTGAGTTGACGCTTCCGACTCGGCCCAAAGTGGAGTACTGTCCCGGGATGAACATGGATTGCGGACGGAGCTCTCCGCCGCGTCCTTTTGCTGCTGTCAAAGGAGAGGAAAAGAATAAGATAAATGTGCGATTGTTCAAGGTATCTATTGTTTTATCTTTGTTTTTCCCCCCTTTATAACTTACTCAGCCACTATACCCCCCCTTGTGCTCTTCAGCTACACCGTCAGATAAACTGCGGTCACAGGGAAGCTAATTAATTTGATTTGCTGTAACCCTGCCTCGTGTGTTAATAACTTCTGGTCTTCATTAAGGAGGAGAGGATATGAGGAGAGACAGGAAGAAGAGGAAGAAGACTCTCGACTATGCTTCTCCTGCTTAACTGGCTCTGGCTCAGCTCGATCGAGACGCAAATAGCCTCCTGGGGTCCAGGAGAGGCAGCTGGTGAAGCATGAGCCAAAGCACATACATGGACGCAACAACTGTACACACATAACACAGTGTTGTTGACATTATCATGCAGTCACACAGGACAGGACAGGACAGGACAGGACAGGACAGGACAGGACATACAGAATGATGCAGATACAGACAGGAATGCAGATACATTAACACAAGACACACAAACACTGAACATACCGGCTAGAAAACAAACAATTTGAAGAATGTGCTGCAAAACTGGAGAGGATGTCTAGTGTGTCTCCCATCTGTGGTGTCCCTCCTGTTGATGCTCATGTTCCAAAAACATACACACTCTTGCGTCCTTCCTTTTCTCTCTCTTTCTCTCTCTTGCGTCGTCTCTAAACCACACATACACTCTTCCTTTTGCTAAAAGCTGGAGTGACAGCTTGGCTGCTGCTGCTGCTGCGATAGATTAAGCTGCAGGTCTACTTTGCAGGCAGCTCTAGAGCAGAGAGAGGGAGGGATGAAGCACTGGGACAATTACCCCGGCCCAGTAATCATGACATTCAGACGCCGTTGCCGTTGCCGTTGGCTGGGCGCTAACCAGACTTTAAAGCTCTGTATCCCTATCAGGTAACCTAATCGCCGCAGAGGGACGACTTTCTCCTTAAATACTGCTGTCACCTTCCAGCTCAGGAGATGTGTAAATAAACAGCAGCCACGCGGTGCCCGGTGTCAGCTTAGTGAGCTTAGTGTTTTGCTTAACACCCGGCTCAGATGAGTAACTATGGGTACGGGATCTCTGAACCTTGGTATTTGATATTCACCCCTCATGGTTTGGACGATCATTATGTTTCAAAAATGAGACAAAAGAAGAAGGTTGGTGTCTCCATGATCAGGAGTCCTGGTCGTGGACTTATGTTGGTAAGTAAGACACACATGGGACACATGCTAAGATTATCAATATGGCCCCAGGATTAAGGCGCACACACACACAATTAACATGCACAATTCACAGAAATGAGGCAGAGCAAAGTTGACCCCAAAGGATTATGGCACAATACGTATTTAAGTGTGGCAAACCCTGTACTTAACTTCTCTTATGTGACATGATTTTCCAACAGGCAAAGTCTCAAAGGAGATTATAATGTGGCAAAAGTTTCTTGAAAAGGAAAAAGGGGGGTGATATTAAAACCACAAAACAACTGAGGGGGATTTCATCACTGCTTTCCTGGCGTTGGATGCTATACAGCTGAACAGGGTGGAGGAGAGCAAATGAGGACACTTGTAACTGAAACAACGAAAAGACTGAACAGCTGCAGGGCCTTGATCCAACACTGTGGACTTGCATGTGTCATTCTCTCCTTCTCAATATGACATATTCAGAACAACACCAGTGATGTATTGTTCAGTCAGTGTGTACGTTTACGTTGATGGAAACATGAGTCCATAGAGAGTTAGAGTTACAGGAAGTAATGAGAGGAGGAGGGATACTCGTCCAGAGTGTTGGTTCAGGTCTATGGACAGTAGAGGGCAACATACTATAGCCCCACAGTGATCCATACCTAGCTCCTGGTTGATGTTGTCAGGCAGCCCTGATATTGTCTTTCTGCGTTTGACCTTCTTGGGCCGGCGGGACACGGTGTCAGTGTTAATGAGGGAGCGCCGGAAGCTGGCCTGTCGGTCAAACACTGCCCCTGGTAGCCGGGAGGGCGAGAGCAAGGCAGGCGGACACACAGGCAAACAGCAGTCGGTTAGTCGGAGGGAATAAACTCAACAACATGCAGAGGAGTTTTGTGTTTTTTTGTTTTTGTTTTTTTACTTTGTTGAACATGCGACAGTAACAGGGCAGGAAACCTAAAGGGTCACTTCAGTCATAAGTAGAAGCGTTTTCTCATTTCCATCCTGTTGCATCTAGACTTGGATTGAGTCTGAGATACAATTAGAGGTAAGTGAGATTTTTTTTTAAATTATTATAATTAGGGTGAACTGACCCTTTAAGATTTTCACCCACCAGCCAAGGACAATAAAACAATTAACCAGCCATTCCCACTGTTTTATTGACCGAGCCTTAATTATCAGAGCAGTGGAGAATGGCTGTTGAAGCGTTTAGTTTAATTTAACTTAGGTAAAGAAAACTTTACTTTTTCTGGCTGATGGTTCAAATTCCAACCCTGAATACAAATAACTGTGTAAAGGTATAAACACACATTAGATGTGAGATGGTGTGTGTGAGAGGGGGAATCCATGCTATTATCACAAAAACACATGCACAAGACAGATATGAGATGAAGCAAGTATGCCCGCGCGCTTCTCACACACTTTCACACAAACGCAGTCTTTCATCCCTCTCAATATCTCTCTAAATCGCCGTCCAGTATCCTTGGAGGAACAGCAATATCTCACTATGAACTGCTCTTCTTTCTGCTATCTGGCTCGCTGGGGACGGCCTGCAGGCGTTAGGGAAATAGAAACTGATACGAGGGCAGATAGTGTCTATCACATTTCCCCCTCAAAGTGACAGAAAAGTCCCTGATCTCGCTCTGCGCCTGTTTCACTCTCTCTTTCTCACTAATCTAAAGTGACAGCAGATGAAGTCAACAGTGATTTACATGGAGTGGGACCACATTAAGCTCTCATTAGTGCCTAAAGGATGATGGGATCACAGTTATATTGGTACTGACACCAGCAATTTTAGATGTTGGTACTGAACTTAAATTTTTGACACCTTACTCTTCATTTATGCAGATGTGAGTAGATACAATAGCTTATAATATATCAAACAATATAGCTCAATGAATGAGATGCAATATATACAAATATATGCATATGTGTGTGAGAGACATGCTAACATGGGAACAGCGTTGACGCGTTTTGCTGTGTACGGGTGTTCATCTGTCAAACGGCCTGCGATCTGACATCAAGTCGGTGGAAAAGCCTTGACCCTCGGATGAGCTGTCACACAATTTTCCGACACTCACACACACACACACACACACACACACACACACACACACACACACACACACACACACACACACGAAGGTGAAGGTCAGTCTCCGAGAAGCATGATGGAAGGGGAGAGATACAGGAGAGGAGCCAGACACCCATGACTGACACAAACAGTTTTTTCCCTCTGTGGATGACTGGGCACAGTAATTGATTAGTCTATATCCACTCAGCCACAGAGGGTTGATTAAAGGAACAGTCTGACAATTTTGCTAGTGGGCACATTCCTCCTATTTTTTGTTGCCTTACTGAGAGTGAAGGACAATCGATGTAATTAAGACACAGAAAGCGCAAAAGACATTTTACAAATTATTATAAAGTTAATTTTTCATCATGTTAATGGGTAATTTTCTCCTTCTGCTTCTCATTTTTGTGCTAAGGTAACCATGACAGTTTTTTCTCCATTTTAAATTTGGTTGAGTTGTTGACATTGAAATTTGGAAGCTTACAAAAGTTTTACTTCTGCAAGTTTTCAGATTTTGTTCTGCAACAATTTTGAAAGTCAAAACATTGCATAAGTAAAAACTTTGGGGAGATTGAAAACTCCCCCAAAAATGGTTGAGCAACATCTTTACTTTGGCTGTTTATCTTCTGGTTCTGCACCAACCTGGGGTTGAATCTCAACATTAAACACCCAGTGCTTTCTGAGAGACATGATTAAATCGTCAGAAAATCCCCTTAACACATACAAAACAAAACAAAACAAGATGTGTAATCGATGGTAAGAGAGTGAGAGGTGAATGTTACAGCACCACCCTGGATGGATGAGCCAACATCGAACTCAATGTCGTTTGATATTTCTACATTTCTACTGGATATGGAACTAGAGGACCAGGACACTGATGATGGGGATTGGTCACTACTCACTAGGGGCTGAGACATGAACTACATGGCTGAATGAGTGCAGCGGTCAGGAGATGGGCTGTACCTGTGACGTTGATGGCGACTATGTCTGTGGGCACGGCCTGGGCCACCTGCCTCATCTTCTCCTCCGGGGTGGGGAGGGGTGGAGCGTGCTTGGTCCATATAATCTGCCCATCAACCTCAGACACCTCCCCTTCTCCCACCCCTCCCTGAGGGGTCTGGGGCCTCATGGAGAGCTGGGATTTGTCATCTTCCGCTGATGAAGCTGTGGACTGGGGGACAGAGAGAGGGGGAGAAAGTGTTAATGAGACAGGGCAGGAGGGGGGAAAGAGGGGGAGAGGAGAGATGATAGAGACAGGAGAGAAAAGGAGTAATTTAGATGACAGGGGAAGAAATTAGAGGGGAAGAAAGGAACAAGACAGGGAAATGAGTGACAGAGGGGAGAGAGATGAAACATGATGGAAGGTAATGGAAAACTGTAGAAACCAAAGATTTAATCCTTGTTGGATTAGAGCAGAAAACTGATAGATAAAGAAAAACGTCAAAAGAATAGAAGAAAATGTGAGTGAGAATAAAATATTACAGAACTTAATTGTCCAAAACCATAAGGGGCAAATTGTTCAGGATATATTGCCACATAAACACAAGTTAATATATAACACTGCTATGACCTTTCTGTTGTGGTGCTGTAAATGTATTTCACGATCAATCAAACCCAAATGGAATCACACACATATATATGGTATATAAACGGCACACACGACACAACATACACAAACACCGATCAGAGTGAACCAACAGCGCAGTTGGGAATAGGAGGATAAAAAAAACCAGAAGAGAAGAGAAAAAGAGAGAATCACTCATGCATTAAACTGTCAGAGGAGCTCTGTCTATGGTGGAGCAGGATTTACCGCAGAGATGAAACAGAAAACAGTGTTTTACTGCAGCGTAGCGACTTTAAATTGAGCTGTTTAGTCAACAGCAAAACCTCAGTCAATGCCCAGATCCATTTGAGCTTCAATTATTGAACAACACGGATTCTGAAACGTGTCTATACACACAGAGTCAGTGCCACAGCGGTCCACGTGTGTCTCTGGTTAAAGATCAGTTCTTAGGAGCAAAACCATCAGCCCTCACTCTCACTGCATCACGGAAATGTGTCTGGAACGCCTTCGGATTTTCCACCATTGGAAAAAATAAACATCTTCAGTGTTTCTCAGCATCTCCCAAATGAAACAACGGCAAGAAGTCCCTGGTTCCACTACTAATGTTTACTCTGACAATCTAAACCATCAGACTGGCTGGAAAGCATAGTAATTAGTGCCTTTCATTCATACCATGCATGGATAGATGGGTAAATAAGTGGGAGGCAACAGGGTGTGGGGGTATGTGTATGTGTATGAGTGGGGGGGGTAGGGCTTGTTATTTTGCATCGTTGTGGCTCAACCAGGAGCCCTGTTTCTCCTTTTGAAGCTACTGTCAGGCAAAGTTAGGCTCACTGGCCTCAGGACAACAGGAAGTGATGGGAGGAATGAGGGGAAGGGGGACAAACAGAGGAAGGCAGGAAGGGGGAAGGAAGGTAGAGAGGGAGACGATTGGCTGTGGCTGAACGATGGAGAGAGGGGGTGAGAGAGCAGAAAGTACAAACACGGATAACGAGAGATGAGAGGCGACAGTTCAGAGAGACAACAGCGTGTTATGAAGGTCACAGGTCAAGGCCGGCATGAAATGAGAGGGACTGGCATCCAGGGGCTCTGGGGGGGCAATGGGGACCCCGATAATAACAGTGAAAGACCTGCTGGCCCTTTCTGGACCTCATATATCATGTCTGAGTGTTAGTGTGTGAGAAATAAAGACAGGGGGGTGATAAAAGAAAGGAGGAAGGGGAGGAAGCACATCTGTCTGTCAAACCATCTACTCTTCTCTTCCCTACACTAATGGTTGAACCACACAGAAGAGCAATAAATAATCTAATATTTAATACTCTGATTGATCCTCTGGTAATAATTTATTCCTGTCTACTTCTCTCAACCCTCCCTCTGTTTCTCCATTTCTCTCCATCCCTCACTCTCTTGTGAACTTACACAAACTTCAGCAACTGTACTGAAAAGATCACTAAAGATCAATAAAAAGTCAGCAGGTCTATATCAGGTGTTTATTATGTCTCTCTTTGTCTATACAATGTTGCTCTAACTGAGAGTGGGAATATAATATCTACATTTCTGGTCCAACCACTAGAGGGCAGACTGATACTGTTGAAATCACTGGAGGTGAGTAACTGAGCTGCTGAATCAGCATTACTTTCTGCATATCTCAACAATGGTGTGTTTATTAATATGTATTTAGATATATTCATTTGTATTTAAATCTGTGTGTGTTCTGTGCATATGAATACCTTCTTGTCATTCTCATCATCCTCGTCATCCTGCAGGCTGCTGGTGGACTGAAGGGGGTCTGAAAAGGTGGGACCCTGGGAGTAGTACTGGGAGCTCCGGAAACCATCTTTCCTCAACTTGTCACATTCTGCAGAGAGACAAAGAGAGAACAAAAGATGTGAAACTTTGACTCAAATGAGCTGAAATTACATTTGTTAGGCAGCTATAACCATCACAAATCTGTAGCTGATGAGACTTTGTCATGAAACAGACGGAGATACAAAACAGTTTTCCTCATTTTGAGAAACAAGCATCATTAGTTCACTTCATACAACCTCACAGACAGCTCTGACTCAACAGACCCAGTGGTGAATATAATCACTGATTATACTCATGTCAGGAACTGTAGCGTGCACACACAAACCAATTTGTGCATAAAGTAGTCAGTACAAATCGGGCAAAAACACCATTATACAAATGATGTGTGAAATATTTATAAGACTGTGTAACACTGAACTCTACATCGTATAGCATGTCTTTGGTGTGTGTGTGTGTGTGTGTGTGTGTGTGTTAGTCACGTGAGTGCAGTCCCAGTTGGACGCTGCCAAGCATTGCCCACACTTCCTCTCGTCACCACCTGCTGTGATGTGGTTGTGATGTATGTGTGACTGTGTGTGTGTGTGATAAAGATGCGAGTGTGTAAATGATTGTGTGTGTGTGTGTGTGTGCGCGCACAACCAAAGGATGGGGGTATCAGTTTCAGTCTGTCACACACAGATGGCAGAACTGTCCCCCCTCTCCTCCTCCACCCCCCTCTTGTCTCAGGGAGCGTTTAGCACATCATCTCTCTCTCTCTGTCCGCTGATGGATCTAATAGTGCATCCTTTGTCTGGTCTTCAAACAGCTAATCACACGTAGTGTTACTTCTAAAGCTTCAACTAAAATACACAGTAGAGAATTATACGTGCTCCTACTGCTGCCTGGAGCCTGTAGGATGGAGAAATCTAACAAAGCAGGTCTTGAAAAACTCTTAACATCTCCTTCTTGCCTACAGTATCAACCTGAAAGCATGAATGAAGCTTTTTGTGTGTTCCCCCTGCATGTTATTGATAGAAATGGAAAAAAAAAAACCCTCCTGGCGAGCCTTTCATCTTCATCGTGGGGATTTATTCAGTGTGTGATGCACAATTAAAACTCCTCTTGTTGGATTACAACATGTGCACCAAACAGTTTGTAGCCTTGCACCTTAAAAAGATTCTGCTTTTGATCCTTTCTATGTCCCGTCTATCTCCAGAGCTAATTACAGCCCATCATCTCTGCGGAGCAACACACGCCGGTGCATGTATAATACTGTCAGTTAATGGATCCTAATGGGGTTGGCAAACGTAGCTACTGTAACAACAAGCTGATGTGGCAGCGGTGTGGAAGAAGGGGTTTAGAAAGCGTGATGATAATGAGCATGATGACGGGGAGAGGAGCTGATTGGTGTTGCGTGATTGGGGACGGTTGATATAATAAATAAGCTCTGATGAGCTGAGAGCGGCTTGTTGCTAGGCAGAACTGAAGGGAGGGGTAAGTGACACCAGTGGAGACCTGCAGAGGGAATGAAGGACGTTGCGAACAAATGAAACGACATGAACGAGGTACTCATATGTACATTTCACAAATTTGCTATTTGCTGATCTTAAGCAGATTAGAACATATTGGTGCAACATATAGGCCCCAAAAAATGTGCATGGTCCTGTTTATGTGTCCACCAGTTTGCTGTGAACGGATAACCTTCAATGCCTGGACACATTTTATAGTGCAACTTTTCTTCAAGTTAGTCAATTTAATTGTCAATGCCACGTTTTAACCTGATGAATATGGGATCATACTGGACGATCGATTCTCTGTCCGACCTCACAAAAGGAGTTTGAATTGAAAAGGCGGTGATATAAAGATTTCTGTAAATACCACGGCGTCAAATAACATAGCGCCTCTAGTTATCACTGAATAACAGAATTGATTATAGCACGTCACATTTCTTTGAAAACAATAATCACACAACAGTTATATAACTTTCCCTGATGTATTTCGACCTGCTGCCACGTTCTGTAACCACTAACTGGTGAGCGAGCCTCCTGAACGTGTGTGAAAAAGAACAACGAGAGGATGCACGTTGCCATCTGATTGGTTATTGATCATTTTTGCTTTGCAGAGCAGAAAGCAGACTCGTGTACCTTGTTATGCTCACGCTGGTGGCACTGTGACTGGATGTAATGACTCGTTACAGGAGCTGCACGTGGTTCACACACTGTATGGATATGGATATAACTGTTCTAAATGTGTAAATTATGGACATTTAATTGCTACAGAGATCATAGCATCACAGGATTTGGAGATAATGTTCAATAAAAGTCATCACTGTGACCAGCGTTGTTCTTCCTGAGGCTGAGTGAGCTGTGACAAGCTGTGACTGCCACTCTCAGCTCTGCAGGAAGAGCTGAGAGCTAAAACACACACCAAGTCTGAAATGGACAGCACAGGTGCTCCCATCGCACACCTGTTGCCTTTCAGTTAGGACCCCTGGGGCCGGCTGGTGATGATAGGATGCTTGGATGGCGACAGGATGAAGGGGGGGTCGCGTTAATCCTACCTCCCAGGTGGTGTTTGCGTACCTAGCAACATCAATATTGCAGGAAGCGATGTGCAACGGCAACAACACACAGGTCAAACAATGGGGAAGACAAAGAAAACCTGTGTCTGTGTGTGTGCATGTGTATGTGTGCGTGCGTGTGTTTTACAGTGGGTGAATAAGTCTTCACACACCCTTGCATCAGGTTACATCCACCCCCTCCCCATTTATCTTTTTTTCCTCCCTTTATCTCAGTCTTTTTTATCTGCTGACAGACAAGGCCACCTCAGCATGTAAACAACAAGCCTTTTACTCTAACACACACACACACACACACACACACACACACACACACACACACACACACACACACACACACACACACACCTGCCCCTAAAATCTTTATCTGAGAAAACACAACTTTCCCAGGAACCCTGGGTGACAACAGGTGCCAGTATTTACTGGTTTTTCCGCTTCCTTTCCAGCAAAAGTTGTGGGAATATTAGAAAGTCGTCACTGTGTTGCGACTTGACTCCCTGTGTTTGCTTGCCAACAAGGGTGTGTCTAATCTTGTCTAATTGTACTACACAAACAGGAAGAAGAGGATCTCACACGGTTGTGTTGTTGGCGAGACACAAATGACAAGTTTAGACATTTTTACAGCTGAGGGCAAACGGGATATGAGGAAGCAGATGACGGCATTCATCAACATTCCCACTAGTGACATTCGTCAGGGTTTATTTCGCTGATGTGGCTGGATGTCTGGCGTGTGGAAGTGTCAAATGTCATTTGTGCTCTGGGAAATTGCCCGAGACACTTTTCTGAACTTTTTTACTTTGAGTTAAATTTTTTAGATCAGGCAGTGAATCTTCAATCAATTTTTGTACCAGTTTCGATGATTCATGTGTCATAATACATGACTCACTGCCATATATTGTACAACAGCCACAGATTAACCAAACACACCCAGCTATGTTGGGTGAGTGGTACAGGTTGAATCATCATCTTACCTCGCAGGGCGGTCTTGAGGTTGACTTTGGCCTGACGGTGGAGGTCTTCTACGCAGGGCGGCCTGCTGCCTGGTAGGAAGACGTTCTCCTGCTGGTGCCACGGAGCTGTGTAGTGAACTGTCCACTTGCTCTCCTCATCCAGGTTAGACACCGCTGCAGAGACACACACACACAACAGATTATTGAAATGAGTTCATCTTTAAGTCTTTATTGACCATAATGGAGCTCCTGGATATTTGTTTTTATCATCCATCTTATATTTTACATCGGCTCCCAAATTCAAAGATCAGACTTCACACAAAAATCTCCTTCTGAAGCAGAACTGGCTGAGAGGGTTTGTTTGTGTTTGTACAAGAGGAGGAAGAGGAAGGACGGCGAGGTACTTTGTATCTAGGTGTTGGTCCTCACACCAAAAACATGACACGTATCTGAGACATCCCACAGTCAGCTGGCCACACACCTCAGAGTGGGAGGGATAAACTTGCTTGAGCAACTTGGAGGGAAACGCTGGTTCTGGTCAAATCTGGTATTAAAATGTATCTCAGCTGATCAGATCTCAGGTGGACAGCTGTAACCACGTCAGCTGACACCCAGCATTAAAGATGTGCGGTTGTTTTTAGGCAGTCCAACTCTGAGAAACAGGTCTGTTGTCAATATGTGAGTGAGAGAATTCACTGAAAATGAGTTCAGGTTTAACCCATTTGAAATAGTTAAAAAAAAAAAAAGTCTGCATGTGGTGATATTGTGGCAGGCAAGCACAAGTCAATCATTTTAAGGATCGATCAAGATGCATGTTAATACCAGGTCTGAACAGGGCCACTGACCAGTAGATACCCAGGTCACAAAATGTAAACAAACTACTGAAAATGTACAAAAGTCAGGTCCCATGTTCTTGCAAAGCCAGAGTTAAGTCCTCTAAAGAAATAGTTAAGAACTACAAAAACACTGTGGACAAGAAAACTGACCATATAAAAAGTATATAAGCCAAAACAGCACAACCTCAACACCATTCAAGGTCAGGTAACACAACATGGAGCACAACATACACATCCAGTTAAGATGAAACCAAGACAGAGACAATAATCCTCAAAAACCTCTTCATGTCAGACTTGGTTGATGAACTTTGAAGAAGAGACTGAGCCTTTCTCTCACTTGTGAGTCATTGTAACAAATAGCTGACGTGTTAATATCAAGGTAATAAAACACACACACACTATCCAAAGTTCGAGCTTACCAAGTGAGCGAATCCAAGCCAAAGTTGGTGATCGTGGATGTAAAACTATTTCCATTTAAACCGCAAAAGGTTACTCAAGATGACCATCTGTGTGTCCCTGTCCTGACCACAACAACACGTCCGTCTGACTGGGAGAGCAGGAGAAGGAACCAGGAGAAAGGGGATGGGTCACTAAAAAGTGTCTGGGGGGGGGGGGGGTGTTTTTGTTTGAGAGTTTTTTCACAGGTGCTAATGAGCCATACTAGGATGCATGAAGAGTGTGTGTATGTATGTGTGTGTGTCGGGGGAGGACAGAAGGCCTCCGAGGCTGAGGTATAGGGCGGGGGCCTGCAACTGCAATTTAGTCAATGGTCAAAGTGTGAGACAGTTTGTAACTGCTTTGATATACAAATAGGCTTTTTTTTTTTTTTTAAAGTTCTGAGGTTCAACTTCACTCACATGTGAGGTTGAACTGGTCTGAAACCTCATAAATACAGAAATGTTAAACAACATTTCAAGATGTTTACGGGTTTATAGTGGACACTGCAGTGTCATGTCCTGCTGCTGCTGCTGCTGCTGGTAACTAATAGTTTAACCTCTGTACAGGTTGTTGAGGGACGGACAGTCGTTAATAACTGCTGCTGCAAACCAGGGGGGGTCATTGTGTTTATTCATGTTCCCTCTCTTTGTGCGACCAAGACCCCTACTCTCTTTTTTTAACTTCTTCTGCAATAATAAAACTCCCCGTTCACAGTGGTTGCTTGGTCAGTCATGTTAAAGAGTAAATACCACATGTACACAGTAAGGCTGGGTCAAACAGTGCGTGTTTGCTTGAGGCTATAACAACACTACATAGCTGAAGCGTACGGCCTAAAGCAACACAAGCTGCAGAAACACAGTGTGGTGTATATTCTGTGACTGACTGGTAGTGGTCTCATTTGAATAAACGTCTTTAAGGGCTGCAATTAACAAGTATGTAAATGGTTAATTTGCATATGGTCTTTTTTTGGTTAATGGTTACTTTGGGAAATGTATAAAAGTGTTCACTGAGAACAAGGTTATGTTGTTCTGTCCAAAACTCTACAGATATTCAGTTTGGATTGATATGTGGTGGAAAAAGGCAGGAAATCTTCACATTTCACTCTATGAATTGTTTGAAAAATAATTAATTTCAGATAATTTCCTGTGGAACCAGTGGAGTGGATCTAATAGACTATCCATTCAGCCCTAACCCACCCACCTGGCACATGTTGTGTAGTTAATTTGACAAAGAGGCAGTTACAGACAGCTACACCACCACATACCTGACGAGGGTCATTGAGCACCTACTGTTTGCAGCATGTGATGGGTGGAAGCGCTGTACATAGTGTACAGTGCATTGATTGTCTGTCTTCCCGTATTGTCAGACATGCTGTCTTGCAGCGTGCCTGCGCTGGTTAGCATAATCAATCAAACACATCACGAGGCGAAACTGGTCTGAGCACAAGTTTGGACTGCAGAGCAGCACGGGGCCGACGCACGGAGCCACACACTCACACGCGGTTCAGTTGGAGCAGTTAAATGTGAAGGTTAGGGTCACAACCTTTGAGCAAGGCACAGACACTGCAGCTGTCTGTGACTAAAAACTAGAGTTTTAAATAATCTGGCTAAATAAAAACTGTCAAAACTCAACTTCTTTCCAGCACAATTTTAAATTTTCTTGCCTGCTCCCCCCCTCTCAACACAGGTAGTCCTCCCCCACCCTCTGTTCCTGACCATGGGGCTGAATAGACCTCAGTCAGGCTATAGGCAAACCAAGACCATGGGGACCTTGGGGACACAAAGCCTGTATTGTCCCTCTGCATCAGTCTCCACATCAGGCCTTTCAGTGCCACAATACCTCCTAGCCCCTCATCTCTCACACACTCACGCGCACGCACACAGTCTCACACAGACTGGACTGTGGCGCGAAAGTCTTTCAGAAGTCCACTAATCCCTCTGTCCATTGACACGTCCCTACGCTCTCCCTGCGCCCATTAACAAACACAGACTGAGGGCAAACAGGCTACTAAAAACTCTGGGAGGACACAAACAACCCACAAGGTGCATCGGCGCTTAAAGTGCAGAGGGCTACACATAGTAATCCCTGCACGCACACATGTAAGAGGTATTAGCTGTCACCATTAATAACAGTGATCAAATCGTATTGACAGTATGTGTTAATCCTGAAGCGGGTCCCCGATCACCCACCAATCAATATTGAGCATTAACTTCCATGCGTAGTACAACTTTCTGAATTTCATTAAGGGGCCAGATTAGCATATTCCCATACAGGGGAGAAATGGTCAGTTCATGCCCCACAAAAGAGTTATAAGTGTAAAATCATCGTAATTAAGAGTGAATTTGAGGATATATGCATCAAAATCTTTGCACTTTGATCCACATTAAGTGACATGGACCAAAGGAACCAGAGAAAAAGCTCCAGAAAGTGAGCAATGCTCAGTTAGGCATCTACAGCCTCCTGCAAAACACTGCAAGCGCTGAATTGCAGCTGAGTACCCAGGTGCTCAGCTAAGGAGCAAAGTGCAGGCATGTGCAAGATGGATACCAGATAAGAAGCAGAAAAACGCTGAGCTGATGATTAACAATATCACTTCAGCCTTGACTTCAACACACACACACACACTCTTCAACACACATGCATGGGCTATAAATACACCTGAGATTATATTCAGTACAAGCGGCTTTCCCCTGAATCAACCAGGTCTTTGTCAAACATCCTCATACACAACCACTGATAGAATAATAGCATTGAAGTATTAACAAATCCTCCTAACCATAATCTTAATGGCACAAACACACAGCACCGCTTCCTTTATTATAAAGCTGAGACGTTCATACGTGAATAAAGTAGTTGTGTGTTTATAAGTGCCTCCAGCTGCCACCTTTACAAACGCCATCGGGCCATTTAGTGCTAATAGTTGAAGACTCTGAAGTCTTGGCCCCGTGGTTACCTGGTAACAGGGTGCAACAGAGAGCTGTGTCTGGGCTCAGTGGAGGCAGCGCCAGGGGTAGTGCACCCAGAGAAACCATTAGTTGTAATGAAATGATTTACAACTCATTATGCTCATATAGATCTACTTTTAATACAGAAAAGCGTTAATGAAGCAATGCAAATGGTTATTTAAATAGCTGAAACAAATGGAAAGCTGTTGGGAATTTTAGAAACTCAACGCCCCCCCTGATAATATTCAGAAATGAGTCAGAAATGAGGCAAAATGCGACCAGGAGTTTATTTTAGCATTAATTGTAAGTAACTGGTTTTGACTTGTATAACTTTTAATCTGGAAACGAAGTCCAAACTACTGAAAACACACGTTACTTATCAGCGTTGAGAGAAGTAAAAAATATCTTACCCTTCCTTTTGAAGTATTTAATCACAGATTTTAACGAGGTCCCGATAAAAACCATTATTCCTGTTCAGTGTACGCGCCTCTCACTTGAGAAAAGAAGTGCCCTAATGAGGCACACACACACAAAAAAAAAAAACTAGACAAATCCAGAGAAGGAGATGGAGGGATGACGGAGCGCTGGCGTCGGCTCTCCTCCACTCACATTCTCACTTCTCGGCCGAGTGTGTGTGCATGTGAGCGTCTACCACGCCGACAATGAGCCTCTACTCCTATCTGTCTCTAAACACACACACTCGGTCCACCACCACTCCCCCCTCAGGCAGTCCAGTCCTCAGAGACACACACACACACACACACAGCGGGAGGGGTATAGGACCGGCCCCTCTGTTCCTCTGTGCTTTGGTTACCAAGGAGTCCTGGCTGCCTCTCCCTTTATTTCTCATGATCACTCGTTCCTCTCTCGCTGTCTTTCTCTCTCTACACGCTCTTTGGTCTCCGCTCTGCGGGACTCAAGAATATAGCTGAAAGTTAAACCTGCTTTATTAGAACGAACAGGCGCCATCGCACTGGTTTTTTTGCTGTGAGTGTTGATTTTCTCCCGCCTGCTTCTCCTTACTTTCTACTCTCGCTAAAGTAATCAGTGCTCTGCCTCTTCCGCTGCCACCACAGTCATCTGGGGAATATTTATGCATGTAATTAAACTTTCAGCCACCTCAACAGGAGAACCTTGTACATCCTTGGAAGGAAAAAAAAAACATGTTGAGCTTTTCACAAGGTAATCTCAGGAGGATGCAGCTTCCACCTGCATGCCAAGTGTAACGCAAACAGGAAATATTAATACACACAATACATCATACTAATGCACCGACTGTTTATCCTGTTTGATCTCATTTTGCACTATATGTTTTACTGCAAACACTCAGTCCAAGTTTACAGCCATTTAAGGAGTCTGGACCCAGAATAAAAATGGATTTTTCTTTTAATCTCTCTATAAATATCTTATTTTATCTCTTGTCTCTCTTTCCAGGATGTTTTCAATCAACCCTTCTTCTTCTGTCTGCTCACTCCCAGCCTGCTGTGTTTGCACATGGCCACTGAATCTGTGCCACATGAATATAGATCACATACAATCCTCCCATTGTCCAATCCACTCACAATCTATCACACACACACACACACACACACAGACACACTGGCACCCGCCCATTTAAACACGAGCACGCACGTACACACATACATATGCGCGCACACGCAAGTGCAGGACGACCCCTCCTTTTGCAAATGTATTTCTTTTCAGCCCAAATGGTAGAGGAGAAGGGCAGAGAGGAGGGAGGGGGAGGGAGGGAGGGGCTGCAACAAGAGCTTGAATGGGACTGCAAATGATCCTTGAATTTGTGGGTAAAAGGATCCCTCCCCCTCCTCCCCCTCCTCCCCCCCGTCCTCCCCTACTAGACCTTGCTCATCTGAATCTTTCAGTCCCATCTCTGAAGTGCTGTTTAGATGTGTCTGTTTGGTAACATCTGTTGCTGTATGAAGCTAAGTTGTTTGCATTGTTAGTTCCTGTCCTTGAGAGACGAGGCTCTAGATGTTTGCAACAAGTCATCAGCACAAACACACAAACACACACATACATCACTGCTACTCGGTAGACTCAGACCAGTTGTCAAGGTCATCACAACTTGGTTGCTGAAATGTTTAAACCAGATCCAACATGGCTGACGTCATGAGGTGTTGCGGTTGTTTTTAATTTTCTTTTTCTTCTTTTTCTTTAATTCACCCAATAACATATAAAACATTTTCTAAAGTGATGTTCACGCAGGTTTAAAGCGCTACATTTAACCACATGATGATCCTATAGTATTTACAGAAACTTCATCATTTCATGCCAAAGCTGAGCAGCAGTGTCAGGCAAACTATTACCAAAACAGTTAGATAACCAATCACTGAAATATTATTTAATTATTATTTATAAATTAGTGAAATATATACCGTCTTCGTGCCATCTACTTTCTTTGATAACACTCTTCAGTCACACTGGACTTGGGGAAATGTTATTGGCATTTTTCACACTTTTCTAGAGTGAACCATTGATTCATCAAATACAATTATCTGCAGGTTAATCAATTATCAAATAATCTCTAAATGGAGCACTAGTGGGGTTAACAGGTTAAAAAGAATATTGATCAATTCAAATCAGCAGTAAATGCAGACGTATGTGAGTCCTTGAGTGAAACATTTTGTTCATGTTGTCAGGAGCTTGTGTTTGGCTTGTATCGAAGAGTTTGGCACGCGAGCGGTATTAAGATAATTTATGCAGACGCGAGCGCAAGCTGCATAGCTCATTAATGAGCCTATTGTTCTTAGGACAGTGTCAATACACTGTACACACACACACAGATAGACACGCACATGCACAGTGTGACAGACAGGTCAACAACTCAATCCTCTGAAGGAGGGCTTCATATCTAGGCCACCTCTAGGATTAGGGTGATCTATCCATTCAGACGTGCAGCCATATCCTTCCACTCATTCATTGAAGAATGGAAGCCCCCCAGTGACCCCCCCGCCCAAACAATATCAATTTTTCATCTGTTCATACTTAGCAGCAGCATGAAGGAAGAGCACAGACTCAGTGGATGACTCTTCACGACCGCAGTAGGAAGAGCAGCTAAATGGCGATTACCTAGAAGGAGGCAATATTGGTTTTTCCTCTCTCTTTTACAACTTACAACATAATCCTGATGCTACAGCTCAGAAAACACGCAGGGTAAATTCATGGCATCGGCAGCAACTTCTTTAATTGTTGCGAGATGAAACTAAAGGCAATTATGTGAGACAACATGATGCAGCTGCCTGTGATTGTGTGCTTTTCTAATCTGGGCTGAAACTGATGACACGATAAGGAAATCATTTGCATTCAAACACAAAATCTTAACACATGTTCATTAGTATTAGACCCTGTGGCAAGACATGCAATTATCTCTTCTTGTAAAACAGCCAGCAGTGTGTTCACGAGAGACGGCGGTGACAGAAAGAGAAGGAGAAAAGGAGAAAATTGGGGTGATGTGAATAATTAACAAGTCTTTTTTTTTTGTTGAATTTTGAATTGGACATTGTAATTAAGACTCAAGGTGGCAGAGTGATAATAAAGATGAGAGGCTGATGAGGGACCCCTGATCTTCCCCCTGTCGTTGCTTCCCATTTGGATTTCTATCAACCTGGCACAGGCAGCCGCACAATTTCCCTCGCGCACACGTCCAATTCTTTCTTTTGTGTTTTATATCCAACTGTTTATTCCCTCCATCTCCAGTTCAGTCGATCAATTCCCAAACGCAACTTCTTCACAGTTGGGTTCTGTGCTATAGGCTGGCAGACATCCGTCCAAATTCCCAAAAGTGCTTGAATCTGGTTTTAAAACACACACACACAAATGCACAAACACACCTCCTCCTCCATCTGACAGGTCTCAGCTTTTATTTTCTTAATTAGACTTAAGAAGAAAGCCCTAAGCCGACTCTCTAAAACCCCTCAACTCTACCTGATCCGCTAATGTCAAATCTCTCTCCCACTCTTTCCTCCCTCCATCCCCGATTTTTTTCCCCCTCTTCCCTCTTTCTTCTAGACAAACACTTGCACGACCGCGGATGAAATCTAGACTGTATTGATTTTACACTCCCCTCTTACCCCCTGTCTCTCTTTTCATGTCTTCTGTTGTTCAGACTCTAACCCCGGCACACCTTCGCCTCAGTAGGTTTAAAACCTGCTGGGTGGAGATAAGCAGAAAAACGTGAGGAGTGGAAAATGGGGTCAGGTATTTGTTTCACATCTGAGCAAGCACCAACACTTTGCATATGTGTGTGTGCAGCGTTGTGGAACCTACAGAGTAGCAGAACTGTTACAGAAATGAAGCGCCGAGCCAATAATATATGAATGGAAGCAGATTTTCAAATATGTAAATGCAGAATATCATAAATACAAAGATTATACGAATAATAAAAGTAGTTTAGACTCTGATCTTTCACACAGGACATGCACCAAAGACCCAGGAAAATGAATAAATAAAGACGCTACATCATGTTTCTCTTTCATCCGGTCCATCTCCGCTTATCTGTGAATGAAAATCTATAATTTAAAGCATGTAGAGCAACATACTGGCTCCCCCTTTTCTTTCATCCCTACATCTCTGTGAATGAAAGCATAGCATCAGGGTTCAATGGGAATCCAGTCACTTTGGTCATCTCCCTAAGCTATAGAGCAGAGCATGAATAATCTATGAATGAAGAGAGGAGAGGGTATGTAATCATGAAGGCTGGGGGGTTAATGATAGTATATCATATTGAAATGCAGGATTTAATTTCGAATATACAGTTATTTTTTATTTAAGTGTGATTTTCTGCACAAATACACATTTACTATTTGGTCATCAGCCTGCAGTCATGGTATGAAATAGTAATAATGTTGACGACACCTAAATAAAAGGGTCAGGGAAAGGAGACAACTCTCTACAGCACTCATAAATGGGTACTTTAAAGCAAAGTTAAACTTTAACCTGCCTCCTGAGTAAACACCAACTCTCACTCACTAACATAACACACACACGCGCACACACACACACACACACACAGAAGCCATGGTGACCGAGAGGCTCGGCTGAGTAAACAAGCTGTGATAACTGTTTTTGTGGCACTAATGATTTTAGCATGGGTTAAAGTTCCCGCACATCTCTCACTCTCTCACACACACACACACACACACACACACACACACACACACACACACACACTAAATTCAATACATTCTCGCACTTGTTGTATGACCTTTTTGTGACACAAACTCATGCTGTCTCTCTCTCTCTGTCTCTATTTTTCTTTCCTCTGTTGCCTCTGCTTCTGTCTGTTCAGCAGGCAGAGGTTACTGGGTAACTCCAATCGTCTCCCCATCACCCTGCCCCCCACCCCCCTCCTAGTCTTTCCGTCTGACCTACTCCATTGAAGCAGCTGGGATTCCTTCACACACACACACACACACCCTACACACAATCACAGACACCCCACAACCGCCCTCCTTTAATCACAGTGCACACACACTCCTTCTAAACATGTAGTGATATTGCACACATCAACTCTTCGGCTGAGTTTGGCCAACTGTCGTCAATTCAGCCAGCGATGCTCTCTCTGTGTCCCATCATGAAAAAGTCAAGGGCCACTAGCCTTTTGTCTTTGGTGGATTTCAATGAGCCCATCATCAGTGCATTTGCATGATTACATGCAGAGTATGGTTGGGGGTTAAAAGAGGTCAGACTGAAGGGGGTGTTTGTAAATTTCCGGGAAAAATGTATTTCAAGCTGAAGCTCTTACAGCACGAGGCTGAGTGATTTTATAAGAGCTTAGGTTTGGTATGAAAACTACTGAATCTTCTATGTGTGTGTCTGTAGGCACTAGGCAGGGTTATTCTTCTCAATGAAAAGCAGGGGGGCCTCCCTCTATAGGCTTCTCTTCCTTTGTGATCCATGAGAAAACCGACCAAGTCTGGGTGACACCCTGCAAACTACACCCTCACTAACCCAATCAGACCCAGACCCATGTCCTGATGTTTGCCTGTTTTCTGTTCCACAAGCTGGGGCACACTGTAGCTTTCATGTGGCGACGCATGTACGATTTGTGTTTTCTGTTCAAACACCATGTTAGCTGTTCTCACACAGTGTGACGCATGTGTATGTGTACAACTGAGAGGAACGCCTTTGAAAAAAAGAGGAAACTAAATAGTAACGTGGGCTGACAAACGAGAGGGAAAAATGAAGATGGTATCAAAAGAAAAACTTTACATAAAGGCTTTCAGAAGAAAAAAGGGGCGAGAAGAAAAGAGATGGGAAGCAAAGTTTGAATCCACAAAATTGAAAGATTGTTTGATGCGGTGGAGGCAGAGCCATTTTGCTGAGTGGCGATGTGAGGCAGGATAGAAAAGGCAGTGTTTAGAGGGACAAAAGAAGAGAGAGAATAGATGGACAGCTGTGAGAGAAAAAGTCAGTGGATCAGCAGATGAAGCGAGAAGAGAGGGAGATAGAGAGATAGACTGATTGTTAATGTAAAACATCTACTGATAATGAATAAAAACTGATATTATACACATAAAAAAGACAGATAAACATACAACAGCTCAGCAGGCTTGGCCGTCATGCCTAATTTTCTCTCTCCTGGCGTCTGACCCGGGCGCTCCCTATTGACCTCCTTTGAAATTCAACCCAGGATGAAAGAGAAAGAAACACACTGAACAAAGATGGAGGTTTGAACATGAGACATGACAGACAAGACTACATTAGAGTCCAGTCTGCACTGAAAAACACTGTTGTGCACATGTTATCGAGCTGCAGCGCGGCAGGGAAACAAAACCTGGCTATGATGAGCCTAAAAACAAAGAGCAGGTCAAGTAATGGCAATAACAGCTGGAAGAGAACAAACTGACAGGGAGGCGTGCAACCGTTAAATAACTCCTTTCTTTCCATCCATTCAACGTGGAAACTTTTATAGCCCAATGTTAGCTCCTGCACAATAAAGGGCGGGTCGCTCTCCAAATGTACACGCCTGTTGAGCAGGGAGTTAAACGTTGTTATTTTTTTTTACGAGAGCGTTGATTTGTACGCCTGAACCTTGGGTGCCTTCAGAGAGGGTGGCAGTTTTGTTGCTAACTTGAAGCGTTTTATTCCCCGGTCAGTCGGGATGGATTTGTAGCTAACCGTCCGTTTCCTCCTTGGCAACGGGGCTTTAAATCGTATTGCAATCTAACCCCGGTGGCTTGTCAATGTCAACCCCCATGAAGTTGACGAGACAATGAGATGAAACTGAAACTGCGGCCGTTAGAAAGTGGAAAGTTTTTTTTTTAGGGGTTGGCGGGACAACAGTCAGAGCAACTCGGTTAAATCATGTGGACAAACGCATTTTTTCAGAGATGCCAGCAGCAGCCTCGCTCGATGGGTGGTAGTGTCATTCAGTGAACCACTAAAGTCCAGACTGGAATGCAATACAATGACAATTGATTCATATATTCATGATTCATGATGCTTTAAAAAAAAAAATCTCCATTTGTTTGATAACTCTGGGAAACAATCCCCTGTCCTCATCTATGTTTGGGTTGTGTCACAGCTGAGCAGTATTGTGGCTGCACAACAAGCAGGTAAAAGGGATAGTTCAACATTTTGGCAAATTGGCCCATAATGCCATAATCCCTATAGTCATGGCAGTAGTTGGTTACCTTAAATTGTTGGTGCAAGCTATTTTTAGAATGGCAGAGCAGAGCCGTGAGCTGGTCAGAGCTATGCTATGGAGGAAAATGGGATTTCTTCAAAATGTTGAATTATCCCTTTACGTCGCTCACTGTCGACCTTGGCTTACACAAAAAAAACAGCTGTTTCTATTAGTTCAGCAGTTTTCTTACCATTCATTCACTTATTCAGCTAAACTGTCCCAGGTCTATAGGTTTTGACCAGACAGCTCTAAAAAAAAAAAAAAAACACATGTCTGACATGCTATCAAAAAATAATTTCCCTGTGGATCGCTCCATGCAGCCAGTGATAGTGTAACATAAAGACAGACCCCTGGCAGCCATCAGACTACATTAAGAGCCATTACCGTCCAGCCGCACTGTCTCCACTCATATTGACTTCTGGTCCTTTTCACTCTCCAGCGGGCCCTCAGAGGAGCCAACACATCAATAATCAAAAGGACAGAGTGTGTGTGTGTGTGTGTGTGTGTGTGTGTACAGGTCCAGTTTGTGCATGTCCTAGCTTAGGCATGTTGATAAGATGTCCCATTGGTCCCTTGCGTTATAATAGCTAACGGCCAGGCTGACATCATTCTGTATGTTTGGGGATGTATGAGTTAAGTGTGAATGTGAGCCTGCAGCTGTTTGAGACAACACACTTTGTCACATATAATAATCTAGACCATAAAGTAAATAATAAAGGCCTGTATTATATCTCTATAGTCTTTATCTTTTTGTTTCTGCTCTTAACACATACACATGCTCTTGCACATATAGGCTAACAGACACAACATATAGTTTATATGCACACATGCATGTAAGCACACACAATTTTATTATGCACACGCACGTGCACACGTTCATGCGGGGGATGCTTGCTCGCACATTATGTTGGCTGCCACGCTGGTTTCCTGACCTACATTTCAACACCAGAGCTGTCTGTTCTCCTCTCCTAAGGGCCAATTCGTGTGTGTGTGTGTGTGTGTGTGTGTGTGTATGTTTGTTTCCTCCTTCCTAGTTCATAGCATCATACAATCATTAATCCAATTTTTTAATTAACTCCACACACAAAATGCCATAAATCTGACACAAACATACAAATACGACACACTGTGGAGTGCTGCTCTTGTAGTGGGTCCACTGTGTGAGCATGTGTGTGTGTGTGTGTGTGTGTTTATTGCCTCAAACAAACACCTCACAACTGGCTTAATTAAAAAGTGTAATGTGAATAATATCCAAGCTGGGAAAACTGACAGAAATCAATTGGTAGCAGCTGGAATATTACTCCATTTACTTTAGCTATATGATTAATTAGCATCAATATTTCACTGCATAGTTTTGTGCTCGGCTGTCACTCCAATTAACAGTGATTTACTAAGATGACAGCGGTGTTAGTTTGATTCCCAATCGCCAGCAAAACACACACACCTTGAAACATCAGCACAGGTGAAAAGACAGAAGGCGGAGGTAGTGAATATTCCTTCGTCTATAAATATAAACACAGTGGAGGTATATAACAAGAGTGTGTGACCGTGGAGCTCAGCTCGTGCAGCTGACTAGAGAGTCCTGTCTGAACTCAACACAGAAGCACAGAGACAGACTGAGCTAATTTAGGTTAAGTGGCTCCAGTAGCTCAAGGGCACAAAGCAACAAGCCACCTGGGGCGAGTCGGCATCCGAGGGGGGAAAGCCGAATGTGTGTGTATCCGTGTGTGTGTGTGCATGCATCCGGCCGACTCAGGGATACCAATGGGAACTGGGTTAAAGCCATATCTGCTGCAATGTGTGCATGTGTGGTTATTTACAATCACTCCTCCACCACTGGAGCAAAAATTGACACTGTAGCATTTGACCCATTTCCCACATTGCACCTCACTTCTCATCAGTTACAACAGTAGGTCATTTGGGGAGGCGAGGGGAGTGGGGTGGGGTGATGGTGGTGGTGGTGGTGGGTCCAATCAACAAACCAGAGATACAACCAACCGCCCAATGGCCACAAATGTAGGAAGTGATGGAGACGGTCGGCCTCCAGTTGTGACACAATTGAGAGGTCGGGTCTGAAGTCGGATGTGAGTTCTGGTGGCTGGTATTGATTACTGTTATTAACCAACACAATTGCAACGCATCACTGCATTTGGGTCTGCTCATCAGGTTCATCGCATTGATCCAATTTACATCTCCTCTCTGTTGGTTTGGTTAATCAGAGAGTTTGAACAGGAGACTATCAACTAAAGTCAGAGCACTGCATTACGTCACTGCTGGAAATAATATCCTTTAGCAGCTGCTTCAGGGTCTCTGCACACCGCTGCCTAGGTGAAAATAAGGTGCAGAAAAATGTTTAAAACCATCTGCTGTTTCCTCTTGTTCATTTCTGTGACTGTCATCACAACACCACCAGGGATTCTGGCATCTAACTCGATGTCAAACCTCTTTCTTTCTTTCTTTCTTTCTTTCTTTTCCTTTCTTTCTTTGTAACAGCACAAACTCAGCAAAGACTTTTTGAAACTCTGTTTTGTTCCCTGAAGTTGCCTGATGCCAACACTGATTTAACCCAGCAGGAACAAAGGTTTTTTAGTTCTTCTTTTTACTTTTGGGTGAATTTTCATTACAATAAAACTAAAAGAGATTAAGATAAGAAATGTTCTTGTACATACCCTGGCACCATATTAAACTTTCACAGCATGAAAGCAGCACAAGTCTTCAGGCTAACAATTGGCCATGCACTATAAAAAGAAGAGATTACCTTGCTAAACAGCACCGACCAATTTTTTTTTTTCTTGGGTGAATACTTTTCCCACATGTGGTTTTATAATTATCATCAGAAGTACTTATGCTCTGCTACAGTCTTACTGTGTGTGTGTGTGTGTGTGTGTGTGTGTGTAATCCCAGGGTAAAGACAGAGAGGGTTAAACATGTCTCAGAACAGGCTTAATGATCACTAGATGACGTAGATCAGTATCATCTGTAAAAACACACATATACTGTACGTACACACACACACACACACACACACACACACACACACACACACACACACACTGTGGTTGTTGATGCCATCTGACTTATTAAACAGACTCTGGGCTGTATTCTGCAGGCGTGTGTATGTGCGTGCACATTCATGCATTAAACCTGGGCTCCTTTATTGATAATCCGGTGTTGAGACCACGTCTGAGAAAGAAGCAGGTCCCCAAATCCACTTAACCCCCCCGTCCTTCTAATAAACCACCGCTTCGCCTCCCTCTCCCTCTCTCCATCCCCCCTCCCCTTCTGTCCCATCTAAGCAATAATGGATGGAAGGAGGGAGGCATTAATAGACGGAGCAGACCTCTGCTGGATGCAGTGAGTGCGCTCTCTTAATGGGCCCCCGGGGAAACAAAATCAGCTCCCGGATCGAATACCCCCAAAATTTAGGACCGCCATTATCCCAAATTAAATTCCTTGTGACATATCATGTGTCTCTTTTTGGTGTAGATAAATGAGTGCGTAGTGTCTGATCGCAATTATTTAAATCCTAATTCTATTTAGTAATTACCATAATCCTGTTATTATGTTAATTTAGTCCAACACACATGTGTGTGCTGTGATATCAATTCTTCAAAGTGTAAAAGTAACGATTCACAGATAATCAACTTTGAAACTGAGGAGTGGAGACAGAGTTTTCACTCAGGCTGCTTGTTTGTGCTACAACGCCACCTTGTGGAGAACATGAGCAACGACAGAGAGAAGTGAAATTGGGATTTCAACGTCATCCTGTTTAGCTCTTTGAAAAGGTTAACAACAGTCTAGGAATTTAGTTTCTTCTATAAACAAACAAAGTTAGAGTGAAACTGTCATTGGGGCACGCTCCCCCGTGGCTTTACAAGCAAAGAAAACGGCAGCAGCTTCGCTTTCTCCGCATTTCTCCTTCTTTTTTTTGTCTTTAACCCTAATCTGTCTATGTGTGTGGGGCCGAAAAAAGACGTTGCCATGGTGAGGACAACTCATTAATGAGACAGATTTAGAGAGGCTCTTAAAATCACTTTCTCTCCTCTCTCTCTCCTTTTATAATCAGTCTCTATGGGGGGACATGAGCTTTTCTGAGGCTCGGCTTTGCTTTCTGAAGCTTAATGGAAACTCCAGCTGATTGGGACATAAAGGGGCCTGTGGCTGAGGGGAAGGCAGGAGGAGGGAGCCTCAGGCTGGGCTACACGGTGGAGGGTTTGTGAGAGCTGCAGCGATTAAAGATGAGAAGATAGATGGGAGAGCAAAGTGTCGTGACAAGAGCAGCCAGGTTTCTCTTTTGGGGCCAATGGCAGCTCAACATTTATCTTCAATTACTTAATCAATTAAATAAACCTGTTTTGCTTTGATTTTCTGATTTATAGGGTCATCAGTGCAAGTGAAAGACACAATGCAGAGCAGTGGAGGATTAAGAAGGTTTTAAATGACAACCGTTTTAATAATCAATTTACCCCTAGATTAATTGTAACAGACAGCTGCTATACATATAAAAACATCTCCTGAATCCAAAGTTCACAATCAAATATTCAATGTCAATGAGAAAATCACCAAAATAAAAAAAAGGACCAAAACCAACAAATTTCAGCTCAATATATGACCTGAGTGATTGCTCGGGTATCAAAAGGTTGATGGCTAATTTTCCATCAATTGACTCATGGACTCATGATCTCTGTACTTCACTAATAACCCAATAAATCAAAAAGCTTTTTTCTTTTTCAACACATTTTAAGTTAGGAATGCATTGTGCGCACAGACGGAGAGCAGACTGGTCAGTAGGGCAGCCGGGGCCAGAAACCTCAGAGAACCAGACTCAAAGCAGCATGAGGTGGAAAAAAAAAAAAAAAAAACTCCCTCTAATGGCAGCGCTCATTAAAGAAATGAGCTGTGACTGAGGCAGGAGCGCTTAGACGCACTTATCCTGCACTACGGCGCAATTAGATTTTTCAATTAGATTGTCTTAGTAACAACAAGACCACTGTTGGACTGATGGAGGTAAAGAAGAGGGCAAAAGCTGATGCTGGAGCGAGCACAGATTAAATCTAAGACAAATCGCATTTGTGTTCAGGATCTGTTGGCATTATGAGGGTGTGAAGACAAACACAACTGTAATCAGTGTGTGATGTGTGATGTGTGTGTTGATAATAGCTTTTTATTCTACAAAATGAATAAAAATGGCCAATGTGCATGAAAACATAAGCTTTCTATGCCTGATAATGTATCACGTGACTGCTTGCACAACACACTCACATCGACATATTCATCAATAATAATTACAGTCAACTGATTCATTTGTTTGGACAACTTCACCTCTGTGAAATATACACAGAGATATCCCAAAATACACAAAGCATGAGCTGCTGGTGTTATTTAAACTCAGTGTTATCAGTTGTGATCTTTTCCTCACTTAGCTGCGGCAACACAATGTGCAGTTGGACTGTAACCTGCACGCTGTCAAACCTGATTCAGGTCAGAGAGTGTCCAGAATGCGATAATATAAAAGATAAGGAGGAAAGATGGATTCAGACACACAAGCTATAATATGATCTAGAAATCACACAGCGGTCACAACCAAGTGCCTTCGTCATGTTCTTGCAATATGGTGCAGTACGCCGACCTCACCTCCAGGAGGCACCCTAGGTCAACGGGGACAGGCTGCACATACTGTGGTAAAAGGATTCATTGAGTGAGTGACAGATTGAAAAAGACACAAAGAACTGAGTGTTAGAAAGATTTTTTTTTTCTCCATTTAGACAAATATAAATGAGACGTTTTCATTATTAAACCAACTAATCCCCCTGCTTCCTCAGAGCTCCCAGTGTTTCTCTGCTCTGACACATTTGGTCAATGAGAGGATTGATGTCTCTGTAGGTTTTAGTGATTATCTGGCCGTTAATGTCCTGATGTGATAATCAAACCATTAAGTAAAACTCAATTGTGCCCATATGGGGCTGTGTGGCTCCATTACACCTGATCCCTCCTGATATAAACACTGTTCTCCAAGTCTCGCTCCTCTCCTCCATCGCTTACAGCCCTCCCAAATGAAAAGCCAGCTGTGCCCGAACCCCACTCTATTAATCTGACCACATTATCTATTAAAACAATTTGTCAAGCAACACGACACACACACTCGTGCTGAAAGACGAAACCACTTCCCCGGAAAACACAAACCCTCGCTGGCTCTGCAGTGCGAATTCTGTGAGACATGTGATCTAATTTAAGTGACAAAATTGGGACTGAACTGAAAGCAGTTTTCATGATCCTAATATTTTAATTTCATTTGACAAATTAAATGATATTCTATGGGGTCTATCGCCAGTTTCTCTGGGTTATACAGAACCTCTAATCCAAATGAAGTGACATGTAATTTGAGAATTGCTGTACAATAGTGTAGATACAGTATATTTTACTTTGACAAGTAGCTGAAACTCAGAACAGAGAAGTAACTTGTTCTTCAAAGAGTTAACTAAACAACAATCTATTTCATTGATCATTTAACCAATACTTCATTGGGCAAAAATACCAAATATTCTATATGTCAGAGGATAATAAACCTCATGAATTTGATGAACCCGTGATGGGACGAATCCTGTAACTTTATCATGAGCGCTGCAAAGTTAAAGCTGGAGACAAAACTATGGATAGATTCAGTGATACAGCAATACCAACTCAAACCAAAGTGGAAAGTTATATGTGTGAAGCAAAATTGTACATCAATGACAACAAAGCAGCGTGAATACAAAGGTGCATACACGCAAACAGCCCTCAACTCCACACAGGAACTCGATTACCTCCCTAAATTTGTCAGTGATGGCTTCATTAGCCGTTGGTCACGCATGATGGAAGAGCACCGGTTCGCCGATCACAAGTCAGCAATTACCTTTTAGGCCCTTAAAAAAGCTGAGAGGGTCTTCGTCTAGTTGGATACAGGCATAGCTATTACCTGTTAATTACCTTTCACCTCCTTTATTTACTATCCAAATTAACATCGATGTGGAAAGATGTGGACTGGACCGCAGTAGCATTTGAATTCAGAACATGTAGACAGGGGGGAAAAAACCAACAACAAGCAGACATGGACTCATTCACACGGACACAAACCAGGTTCAAGACTTAACCAATGGAGAAAAAAAGGGAGACAGAGATTGAGGCAGACAGAGCTGCTTTGAAGGAAAACAGAGCCTTAACCCATTTTACAGTTGAATGACCCGAACCAACCCCTGACCCCCGATTCCCGAAAGCTAGTGTGTGTGTGTGAAAACCCTCTTCTTTTCTTCATCTCATTAGGCTGTGTGTCATGCTCTCCACTCCATTGTTCTGCCACCTCAGACCAGCTACTGGATGGGGGTGGTGGTGGTTTGTGCACATTCAGGGCTAAGTGCACTTGTTTTTTTCACTCATCTGTGTTTGGAGAGTGTGTATGGCTGTGGGTGTAAGCCGCCGTCTAACAAATGGCGTTTTCACCACACTACAATCCCCTGAGTCAGAAGAGACAAGCTTCTTTGACTGGATGTTTTTCTGCACAAGCTCAGAAAAATGAGGTGTTTTTCCACAGTCAATCAGCTCTTAACTGGCCAGTCTGTCACCTTAACCTCTCACAAGAGTTTCAGAGGGGTGAACTTGTTTTGAATGACTGTTTTTTGCTCCTTAACTACATGTGCACATGCAATTTTCTGGCCACTTGCACCCAACATCCTACCCACGATGCCAGGTCTGCATACATTTTTAATGCTGGGTGGCTCAAAGTGCAACTTACCGGATTTCCAAATAGGAAATGTGGATGTGTTGGTGAGGGGTCGACATGGTAACAAACAGCTGAGGCCGAGACCGAACCCCCCAACTGATTCTCACTGCCTCCAATTATATTTAACTAACTGATTTTCAGCAGCGCTTCCCCTTAATAAATGTGGCCAATCCATTTCATTTGGCCTCATCTTGTTACTCTACAAGCCTTGCCTCCCTCAGGTGCTCTTCCCTCGGGAGCTGTTGGCACTGATTGGTCGATAACAGAACCTGCCATCCCACTGAAGGATTATGGGGGATGCGGTGGAACAGCTGCTCCACCGTTAAACTGATGTAAAATGAAGGAGAGGGGAAGAAGACAAGGGAAGAAAAGGTGATGCCATGTCATTTCTAATGGGTTTAAAAGAAAAAAAGATTAGATTCAGGTGGAAAACAAGAAGATAAGAGGGTAAAAACAAATCAAGAAAGCAAGGACAGACAGAGACAGTGAGGATACAGGAGGATGGAAACAAATACCCAAAGGATGCATCAGCCAAACTCCAATTTGTGGCTGTTTGTCTGCATGAGGGTCGTCTGTTCAGCAGTGCATGAATATAGAGTGACTGGGAGGGTGAATCAACCTACACAGGGTCCAGACAATACTGTACTCATGGCGGCAACATCTTGAGCTGTCACGGCACGTTAGCCAAAGCGGGCGTGAGGCAGGCCGCGCTCGTCTGGCAGCATATCGTTACGCTAGACGCACAGGAATAAGGGATTTAGTTTGAGATAAGCATACATACAGAAAGACATAAGGGAGCAGTTAGGAGATAAGTGGCTGCGTGGACGAGGACCCAAGACGGGACAATAACAGAAAACCGGAAAAGTTGAAAAAAAAGTTGTATTACTGGGAAAACCCCGCATCGCCCTGCCTTTATAATTGCTTCTTGTTTTTATAGTTAACATTCTGCTTTATATTCATAGATGACTGGCGGTAGAGGCAGTGACTAATATGGAGGTAGAACAGTGCAAAAGGGAAACGCAGACACAGGTCAGAGGCATTTCTCTCAGCAGCTCCTTTATCCTTCGGCGCTCTCTCTTATCTCCCTGATGGCTCCTTTATGTAGTGGCAGAGGTGAAAGTGGGTCACCTCCGTAACCCCAGTAGTGTCGGCTTCATCACCCTCATACTGTCAGCTCCGTTACACTTCCCTGCAGGGCCTGGCCCATCACCTCCAGCTGCTTGCTATTGTGTCTTGTTCCCAAGGGTGGCCATGCAGCCAGGGGAGCATGTCCTACAGTCCCCAAAATAGGATGAAGCATGGTCTGCATACATGCATGCACAAGGTTCCGTTCATTAACATAAAAAGACTAGACTGATAAGTGTAAATAAGTATAATATGATTGGGAATATGCATGCAGGTGCCACAGTAGGAGATAAACTAAATATGCACAAACTGAAATGAATGAAATATCACTGCACAAACATAAAGCAAAGCAGATTTCACTGACAATAACCAACATGTTGTATGCCAAGTGACATATTTATGAGTTATTGACAGCATGCGTGAAAATAGCTCTCTGAGGATCATCTAGTCGCTGCCTGAAGGACCCTCTGCCACTACACCAAAGGCCAAAGGTCTCTGAGGTCACAAAGCCACAATCTGCATTGATGCTGCATGGGACGCCACCGGCAAAACACACATAAACACACACGTAGAGACACACAGTAGTACACACGGAGAGACAGACGGCACAGATCACTCGGTTACAAGGGGGATGGAAATCACCTAATAAGAAGAGACAAAGCCCCGGCTTGAGAAAAGCTTCGACTTCGCATGTGTCGTGACTCTCTGGCACAGTGACCACACAGCGTATCATTATCTACCCACAAACAGTTCAGGTGACTTAAGCGCACTTAGAGGCTGGAGCTTGTTTCCCAGCCGCGAGAAATACCACAATCGTTACTGTAGCAAAAACTGCAATGTTGTGGTGTCAACGTTAAGTCCGCTAAGTCTTACTAAGAGGCTCACACAGATTGCTACCTGGGAAGTCCGGGTCTAAAGTTGTAGTCAAGAACCGTATAATAACAGTGTTTTTATCAGCTGAAACATCCACTGTCTATAATGAAAGACAACAGAGATACTGTCAACAGTCTGAGCATATAGGCAAAGTGGAGCTCTATAATAAGACATGGGAAATCCCAGAGGTAAACAAAGCATTTCTTTGTCCAAATCTCACAACTCCAAACTAACAAACCCACTGACAAGTGATAGTACATCTATGTTCTTCTCTCTCTAGTCTGTCGTACCTTTGCCGTCTTTGTAAGCTTGTGTTTTCCCAGGTGAGCCTTTGGCATCGGGTCCCAGCAGCGGTTTGGGCGTCCAGAGAGAGTCCGGCCTCTGGTGGACCTTTGACACGGAGAGCAGGCGTCTACGCAGGCAGCCCTCCGGCCTGGGGGGCCTGGAGCCGGGGCCGGGGCCGGCCTCGGGCTGGAGGCTGTTCCCCATCTTGTTGGCGGGCCTGAAGGAGCACAGAGTTCGCTTCTCGCTGAGGGGGTCCTCATAGCAGGCCCTGTGCCAGCAGCTGACCACCGGCTCCGAGGAGAGGCAGTGCACGTATGTGATCATTGCTGGCTAAGGACCTTAACCCCCCACCCACCCTCCCACCACCACCCTCCCACCCTCTCCTGCTCTATCCAGGACCCAAGCCCCCCAACTCCTCCTCTTTCTTGAGCGACCCTCTCCCTCTCTCTCTCCCTGGACCTTCCACTTGTGTTGGGATGGAGGGGTGACTGTGAAGGAGACCTCCCCCCTTTGCTCCCAAAAACCCCTCAACAGGCCTCCCCCCTCTCTTTCTGGGAAGACAGGAGGAGGAGAGAGGTTTGGAGGTTTTTGCAACCCACAGGGGACCCAATCCCCCTCCTCAATCTCCTCCTACTGTTTTTGTCCTTCCTCTCCCTCTCTCAGGGGATCCTATTGACTTGCATTGATTTGCCTGACAAAGGAAGGCTGTGCACAGTTTTAGATTACAAGATTTAACTCCAGAACAAATATTCCAAAGAAGTATTGCAGCATAAGGCTATTATCTGGAATAGAAAAATAGCCTACATGACTGTCAGTTGGCTGTCTGGTGGTGGACCGTCTGGCAGCTCACAAAAACAGGAATTCTGACCCCCACGAGTGACCACGAGATATTTGAAGACTACTCCAAAGATGCAAAAAATAAGATTGGAAAAACAAAGGGCAGTGCCTTATTGGAAATACCTGTGGTCAGAGCCTGTTTTTGTCCATTGAAGTGACCCAGAAGCGTCCACCACAAATTGTGCAAAAGAGCTTCCAAAAAAGGTCAAGAAACCATCCAGTCTTTTAAATGTGAGTTCATGTCCAAAGATGGCGAGCACCTTATTGGATAAATCAGAGGTCGGGTTAGAGAAATCAATCCTCCCGAAAGAACGCTCAGACAACTTTGCGGCATCTCAGAGCATCCTCCTCCCTCTTTCTCCATCCATATGAAACAGAGCAGCAACATTGTCCAGTGGCGTCCACATGGCCACAGTTCCTCCTCCTCCTCCTCTTCCTCTTCCTCTTCCTCCTCCCTCTTTCCATTGCTCCTCAACGCTGCTGTTCTAATCTGTAAACCCAGATTATCCAGCCTCCAGCCCCTCGCCTCTGATTGTGACGGACACACACACACACAACACAGATGGACACCAGGCTGTGGATAATTAACTACATCACCTCCCGTGTTCAAACGTGTGGAAGTTCAAGAAGACCTGGCGTGTTGTGTGTCAGCTGGTTGAATTAGGTGACGCAAACTGGAGCAGCGTGTGAGCCAAATATCAGCCCAGTGCCTCAGGTTTTCTCTCCACTCGATGGTGTTTCAAATCGAAAAAAATCGAGTTGAAAACACATGACACAATAATACTTTGAAGTGCAAAAAAAAAAAGCACACCCGGTGAAGTTTAAACTTTTAAAGCTTGGACAAAGTTAATTGTAGATAAGAGTGAGACACAGATGGACAGACAGTCACACACAGACAGACGAAAGCGCAGCAGATTCCAGATAAAAAGATAATAACTAGGAGATACACACAGATTAGCAAACACGATTAGAGTATAGTCATGGGTGGCAAAAAACCTCAGAGTAACCTGCCAGGTGAGTGTGTGTTTGAGTGTGTGTGATACTTAATCAGGTTGGCTGTGTGGCAGACTGAGCTTAATGATACCACCATGGGATGGGGCAGGGCAAGACTAAAGAGTGGATAATAACTGATCTTTGAAAAAAAATCTCAGCCTTCAGATGGAATTTGAGACATTTAATTGAATTCTATGAAAGGAAAAAAATAAAATAAAATTGAATTGAAAAGAAGTACTTTGGTACTAAAGGCAAATGTCTCCCTCTGGTGGTGGCTAACACCTGCACCACATGGTACACCAGTATAAATAATCTATATAAACAAATACTTGAAGAAAAGGTGAGCTCATAAATCTACTGCAACTTGGGGGGAATATGGAGAAAATGTGTGTCTGTCTGTGCGTGTTTGTGTGTTTGTGTGTTGGTGTGCTATCTTTCCAAAGCCTGAGCAGATAGCCAGAGGCTAAAACAGCCATTACCGATGGTTATCATTTCCACAGCCCTGTGAGTCAGCCAACACACAAGCTGATTACAAAACCAAACCACTGCAGCCACTCACACACCCACAAGTACAAAACATAATGGACAAACCACTGCACACACACACACACACACACACACACAAACACACGGGTCCAAAAATTTCTGTCCATGCCTAAATAGCACTTAACACTGCTGTTGCCCTACATCCATCCATAAATACATAGAAATAGTGGGTCATCCAGGTCACAGCATCAGTCATGCAGGCCTACACACATAATAGCAACATGCAACATCACAACAGGGGGTGTTTTTACAGTGACACACAGATAAACATACATTATTGGCGTTTTGCATGCATGTACGTGTGTGTTTGTGGTGGTCACAGTCATGTATCACACACACACACACACACACACACACACACACACACACCAGAGAAAATGTGCATGTCTGTGTATTAGTTGGCTGTGAATGTTCAGGTTTTGCCTAAGCACAGCATGCACGGCAGTCAGTCTCTCACAGCCCACTGACCATGAATGGGGATTATTACTAGTCAGGAAATGTGTGTGTGTGTGTGTGTGTGTGTGTGTGTGTGTGTGTGTGTGTGTGTGTGTGTGTGTGTGTGTGTGTGTTTGCATGTGCGTGCATGTGCGTGCGTGCCCAGTTTTTGAACAATGCAAAAGCCATGCTGGGTTCAAGTTGGGACAGTGTCTATTGTGTATGCCGGTACATGTGTATTTACATGCTTGTGTGTATATAAACTCTCCTGCTTATATGAACACTCACATGTGGGCAGAAGTTTGTGTGTGTGTGTGTGTGTGTGTGTGTGTGTGTGTGTGTGTGTGTGTGTGTGTGTGTGTGTGTGTGTGTGTGTGTGAGGAGGGGGAAGCTGAGGCGGAAAGCCTTTGAGAAAGGGACAATAGTAACCATGGATATGTGTAGGTCTGAATGGAGTGAGAGGAGCACCTGCATGCTGAGTTAGCCCTCTGTCTGGGGAAGTCATCCCTTCATCCACAGGGAGTCGGCCATTGTCTTCTCAAACTTCACTCACAACAAAACTTTTCCACCTTTGTCCCTGCAAACATCACAGATTCACGTTCGTCTACAAAGAAACTTTGTCTTCTGATACAAAAAAAGAAAAAAAAAATACAGGGAGACCCAATTACTACTGACTCCTGGGCGTCTTTATACGTTTTCCATAAAAGCTGCTAAGTTCTTTTCAGGAGACAAAAGGTTCGCTGGAGTCCTGACAAGTTCCATTCACAGGCAACTGGAACTCCACCATCTATTGTTTACCTATCAAGACCAGCAATCTCCTCCTGTTCTCTTGGAAACCTCCGACTTGTTGACAGAGATCGACATCCAACCCAGAGATCCCACTTAAAATCCACACTCATTTACAAACTTGCATGATTTACAGATGCAAAAATATGTGAGAAATGGATGAAGTGGCTTCATTTCTACTGATTCTATTTTAAATGCAAACGATTTCACATGACGACTGAGTTGTTCAATGTTCACCTGGTTTAACTACTAAAATGATCTACATTAAGGAACTACTTTCCTGAAATTCAAGTATTCAAGTTTTTTTTTTTTTTTTAGGTCTCAACAGATTGGATTTGGAAACTTGGATTAAAATGTAATTGTGAAATGTAATATCTCAGTATCAGTATTTGTTCCAGCCAGGTAAGTACAAATAACCTATTCTATTGGTCGACATTTCCACACCTCTCTCCTGTCCTCCATGCTCCTCCTCGCTCCTAAGCGGCCTGCCAAGTTGAGTGTGAGAACATCCATCAACACCACTACCCACAAGGCCAGAGGGCAGGTAATGGGTCAGCCTGGGGTCAAGAGGTCACAGTCTCTCAAGACACACGACACAGGTGCACTGGTTATTGACGGACTGTTCTTTCACAAGTTTAAATGGGTTAACAAGGGATAACTTTAATGGGGTTGCTAAAACGGGGCGATGAGACCTTGGTATGTGGTTGTGATTTCTTCTGAACATCAAAAGCACCCGTGACTTTGATTTGTCCAACCTCCTCTGACGTGGTGAAATATTTTTCCACACCAATCACAAAAACACAAAAGCACAATGTACTTTCAAGAGTTAAAAATGCCCAAATTGCCAAGTTATATCATCCACTATGAAAACATTAAAATGAAATGTAATTGAAAATGTAAGAGGTAAGAACCCATAATAACCCAATTGTGTTGCTTTAATAAAAGATGATTTAAAACTATAATAATAACTCCATAAACCCTGTTCATCCATAACCGTGCTGCACCTCTGATCAGATGTGAAAGTGTAAGAATCCAGGGAAGCGAAATGCTGTGACTTAGTTGATGTTAAATATAGTGTTAGGCATATAGCTATATGGGTCACTGGCCAGTAACATGACTGCCCCAGAGAAAAATCCACACCAAGCTCCTGCTGCCATCCCAAGTGTGAGAAACTCACATGCACACAAACACCTACACACACACATACATGCATTCCTGGAATTACAGTTCACACACGTGCAGGTCTCACGCAAGAACACACAGATGCTTTCAAACATCTCTTCATATGTTTTCCATATCTTTCAATTAAAAAAGAAATAAAAGGTCCTTTAAAAGACCAAACATTTTCAAAACAAGACTCAGCACGTAAAACACATGTGTAAATGTCACGACATCAGGCTGGAATTGGGGACATTGTTGTGGACTTTCAGACAGAGGCTTTTCATTTTTTGGCTGCAGTTGTTACTTTCTCTGGTTAAAATGACCAACACTGAGAGCACATTCATTCTGTAATGGCCATGATATAAAATGTAGTTTTTGCCTGATTTACACGCTCATGAAAGGCCATATAATTAAAATCTAACATGCAGCTTATCTTTTTTATTTATTAATGTAAAAAAGTGACGCAACAAACTATTTCAATCTATTTACAAGATTAACCAAGTATCGAACTGTTGTTTAACATTACATTGTGACTAATTGTTATTAAAAGTTCGTGTTTTTAAATGTCTTGTTTTGTCCAAAACCAAAACATATTCAATTTGCAATGATATAAAAAAGATTAATGAAACAAATCCTCACATTTGAGACACAAGAACCTACAAATTTTGCTTGAAAAATTACTTCAATGAATAATCGATTAATTTTTGTCATGGACTTAACAAAATATTACAGTGCACAAAACCCATTTAGTCACTAAACACTTCCCCAAATGACTGAATTAGACTAAACATGTTCCAAATACACACTTATTTGTTGGCGCATCTGGCTGAATCGACACATCTGCACCTCCCCCTCTGCTGCTGCCCACATCCCAAACATCTGAAGCCACTATAATGCTCACACATCTGAGTGAGCTGCAATCAGAGTGACTGAAAACAAACCAAGGAACATTGGACCAAGTTCCACGCAGCCAAAGACATGTTTTTACAGATTGGACGAGGCCCGAGCTGACCTTAACCGACCTCACAACAAGGAGGTCGAGAGGATTCCCAGTGATGTTTGAGCTTGACGGGGGCTTACGCTCAACTTGACATGAAGAGAAATGTTGCATTTCTATACCGCTCCAACCGCAGGGAACCTCCAATTTGACGGAGAACGAGGTTTCCAAAAATCGCTCCAACTAATCCCGACTCATTCCCGTCTTATGTCGACTGTCGGAGTGGGGCTCAAGTGCAGAAATAACTTATGTAACGTACCAAAAAAGCCACACCAAGTGGTCTGGCTGCCTCGCAAAAGGGCTTACACTAAAATACAAGGCTTTACTCTGGGTAAGGGGAGTGGAGGGAGGGAGGGAGGCTATGAGTGAGTGAGTGTGTGGTCAAAACAGATGAGATTCCACTCTGGCCACAGCTGGATGTGAAGGAACACGGACTGAAAATGTGTCACATCTGCCTTAGAGTTGGCAACCCAAACTGAGGGGGGGGCTTGTTTAAATCATAACATAAGCAGACATTCTGTTACTGGCAACGACGTGGTGTAATCTACTGGTCGGATCAGTGTTTAACCCTTTACACCAAGTGTATCATATTTGGTTCAGACCGTTTTTGAGACCTCTACATCATCAGTGTCATACTTTTTCATCTAAATGAATCTTATCTATTGTATAAAACATAACATTTAAACACATTAACTGTGAGCAATACATTAAAAAAAGCCAGATGTATCAAGTCTGATACAAATGAACATTAAAAAATAAGCAAATTGCTATTTTCTTTTCCAAATAGTTTGTCAGAAGGTCCAAAAAAGACTCCAATTTTCTGTAAATTACATTATGGTTTAGGCTTTAAGGGGTTAATTCATGTCATGTGCAGTATTTGGGTCAGTCTGTCATGTCTTTTGAAGCTGGAAACCCAAACCTGTGCTTTTGTTTTTCACTGCAAATGATGTGGGAAACTAGTCTATTTAGTCACAGCGAAGCAACTTTGAAACATTTTACAATGTTAACATGAAGTATTACAGGAAAGGGAGAAAGAGGGAGGAAGACCGTCACGCTACCATCCAGTTGTTTTGTTGGTCAAGATTAAGCACAGAAAGTTGAAGATTAAATGTAAAACCTGAACATGTTGTTTAAGAACACTCAATTATTACATCTAACAAAACTCAATTTCCCCTCCTGCACAATTCCCACATCTGTTTCTCTCCGTGCTCCAACTCTGACCAGAGTCACACAGTGTGGAAACTGTGTAACTGACAACATAAATTACTGCGTACAGCTGATGAACTGGGACGTTTCCACAAATAGTTGCACTGTTCAGTTTATATTACCTCATTTCTTAAAGCCATAAAGCTACAGGCTACACAGGGAGAAAAATGTTGTGGTTTCACAATGAGAGCGATTCTCTCATTTCTGAGATAAGAGCAGTTTGAATCGTCTAGTAAGTCGCAGCTGAGAACTTTTTTTTTTTCCTCTCACATATTTTTCAACTTACAATTCCACTCATTTTCCAAATCTTAGGTTATTTCCTGGATTTGAAGAGTTTGCTTTCTGCTCAATATAATATTGGATGACTGCTGCTGGCCATCACACCAGAAATGTAGGCCAAGTTACAATATCAAAAGTTATGCTTTTAAACTGCCAATACATCAATTTATAAAGTGAAACCTGATCCACAAATTCAAAAATGTATATTTAGAGTTTTTTTCCCCAAGTATTTCTTAGTATTTTCTAACACTATTATGTGTGTTGTAGGTTGCAAGACAATGTTTTTCATCAGTCCACCAACATGCACAAAAAGAGTTAATGCAGTGTGTGTTTGCATGTGTATAAAACAAAGAGGGAAAAAAGAGCTCAAGTCGAACGTATAACACAGACTCAAGTGTCTAAGACCAAAAAAAAAAAAAGAAGCAAAAAGCAGCTGCCAGTAAAAGAGGAACCAGTTTTCTCCATATCACACTTCAACTGGTCAGTCAAGTAATAGCCAACACATGGCCCCACTCTGCAGGACAGCAGCCCAGCAACTGCTGCTCCGCCAGCTGTTACTGTGGACAACACACACACACACACACACTCAGACACACAAATACACACACATCACTCATCTCTGCAAAAATGCACTCCCAAGTTTGATAAAGCAGCGGTCCCAACAGCACAAGTCGCATTTGAAAGTTTGAACACCGGCACTTCTTTGTGTTTCTCACCCGGAGTGAAAGCACGAACTGGGAAGAAGAGTGATTAAAAAGCACAGAGAGAGGGAAAAAAAAGGAAAGGTACTGTAGGATTAAAGTCAGTAAACCTAAATGAGTCAGAGACAGAAAGAAGGAACAAAGGAAAGAATGATTAAAGAGTGAGAGAAGGAGGGTTTCCTTGACTAAAGAAAAACACATGAGGACGGACTGTGAGGCAGAGGAAGCCGCTGTGACAGAGGTTACTTTCCACACACAGGACAGAGATGGAGTTCAACTTTTCTTTGTCTCAGAAAGTCTGGGGGAAAAGTCTCACACCAGCACACACACACACACACACTGACACACTTACCTTTCAGACAGAACATGACTTTTCCCTTATTTCCCCATTTATCCACAAGAAACGAACACTGGTTTCTTCTTTCTTCTCTCCGTTTCCCTCAATTTTTACTCTTTCTTTCTTGCCCTCTTCTCCTCTCTTCCTCTACACCGCTCGGTCAAAGTGTTCACACACGGACGCACAGATCCTGACACATACACTCCTCTCTCCCGCTGCCTCTCTCGCCATCTCCCTCCCTCACGCTCTCCCCCTGCGCACACATCCACACATGCACATGCTCCGAGTGGCAGAGAGCCAACTCCTACACCGCAGGAAACTGCTTTGTGACCCCCTAACTCTGCTTCCCCTCTTTCTCTCTGTCTCTCCTTGCATCTCTGAATATCTCTTTACCACACTAACACCCCACCACCACCACCACCCCCTCCTCATCTCTCCGCCCCATCCGTGTTACTGTAAGAGGTAGCGAGCCAGAAGCCCAGCGTCAAACTAAAACTCTTAAAGCTGCTGTCATCCACAAGCCCCTTAACTGGTCTACTTACTGTAATGCATATACAAAAAGCAATATAAATGAATACATGTTGTGTACATACAGTAAACTAGTTCAAATAGTACATATGTCCTTATAAGGGCGGGCAAAAATAAAAACAAAATCACAAAAACACACACAGAGGAGTTTGAGCCTTGTGGAGGATTGTGATTGTAGAGAATCTGGGCAGTCAGCAGTTCAGCGTGAGGCAGGGGGCCCCGGCTTGAGGCCGATCCATTGTGCGCTGATCAAATATAATCGCTTTAATCCCCACAATTCAACTGTTTGTTATCAGAAACAGCTACAAGCTTGGTGCATCCCGACCTCTCCACGTTGGCCACGCTGAAAGCCCAGGAGAGTCACACTGATAAAGAAACACAAAATACTGACTCACTCGCAGACTGTGCAAACACTGTCAAGTCAAAAAAATACCATTTTGCTTTTTCAGCGTTGAGCAGCTGTTTATATCTGGAGCAACCACAAAGACTATAGGACAAAACACTGCAGATGGCCTCAACTGAGAAAAAGATGCACTGGCCAGAGTTTTAGTGTCTTTCTATGATTTCTGTGAACAAAAACAAATTTATAAGAGCAAGAAGCAGAGGAATAGTAGAAGTAGAAGAAGAAAAAACGCACAAAAGCTAAGACAGGACTTTTAGAGGGAGTGAGCTGAAAATAATAGTGTTATTGCCGTTTTGTAATAATGCAAGAATTTGTGACGTAAGGCTTGCAAGAAGAGGAGCAGGAAGTCAGCCCACTAATCAAAACAATCTCCAATGGCAAATAAGCAATTTTCACTGTAGCATAAGTGCCCATTGATGTAATCTGTGAGGTGCCAAAATCCAAACACAGTGACAATAGGTATAGACAAAATGATAAGGTAGAAGATGCACTAATCAGGAGTGAAAAGTGTGTATTTGTGTGTGCTTGCTTGTACAGTGTGTGTGTATTTATGTACACAGTACACGCAGTGCTTTAAGTGGGCCGGTACTCACCGGTACGGAGTACCGGCACTTCTAGATTTTAACCCCCGGCGTACCGGGACTTTTTACGGCGTACCGGGGAGTACCGGGAGTCTGGACATACTCTGTCCTGTTCTCATTCTCTCTGACCGATTTGTGATAGTGATGCCTCTTTCACCCTGAGCGCCACGGTTCTGTTGCCCTGTTCTCTGTGCTCCTCTGTCTCTCACTGAGGGGCGGGGCTGCCGCGCTGTGCGCTCTCTCATCCATGACTCTCTCACATGCACGTACGGAGCGCACGCCGCTGCCTCGTCATAGTATAACTCCATGTGTCCAGACGAGATGTGAATGTGGAGCGACTAAAACCTTCGTGAGTTACAGTGTAAAGCCATTTACATGACTTTCCAGTGGTAGCCTACCAATAAGTAGCCTTCCACTTACTGTATTCAACATGCTTAAATGTGAGTCATATTTCCCAAAATGCTTAACACTACTCGTTAACAAGAGCAGAGTAAAATGAAAGCTCTTACTGAGAAACACTGTGAAACTGTTGCTGTCAGCTTGTTAGAACAATGACAGCTGTCTGTGGAGGCTGTTTATTTGGCCACAAATCACAAAAACTTCTTGATTTTAGTGAAAATTTTAATTTGGCAATAATTTAGGACAGCAATTAGGGAAGGATAGAGATACTTTATGAAGTGGGTAAACTTAAAATAACAAATACTGATTCATTTGTCGTCATACATTATTCACAGATGGATTTTAACAAGAAAATACTTTTTAAAAATCTTTCTGGAAAGTTCAATTGAACGTTTTTCTTTTTTTAATCAACATCATATTTGAATGTAAAGTAGCCTGTCACTTAATGATGTGCTGGTATCGACCGCCCACCGCCTAATTTACCAGCCAACAGCTGAAAAGGGGAGTACCGGCACTTATTTTTTCCCACTTAAAGCACTGAGTACACGTATGTCATGGACATGCTAATCCCACCCACAATATGGCTTGAAGGATATGAGATTTCTGCCTCGACCAGATGTCACCAATTACAGGATGATTGGTGTGTGAAAGTGTGTGTGTGCTGTAGAGCCCCTCTGCAATGGTGAGTGGATGAAATGAGAGTGCAACAGAAAACACAACTCTAGAAATCACCATCAGCAATTAAAAATACACACAATTCCCTGAATAAACCAACCAAACAAGACAATAAAGTTTGGCTCCATCAAATCCTCACCTTAATTGGCTGTGGCTTCACTCAAAATGGCTTTAACTTTAAACTTCATCGTAAACCCCTTGGCACCGAGGAACCACTTTGAGGTCCGTCTAATCACTGCTCTCGCAAAGCTGAGGTGGCAAAACAGAGAGGTGGGGTTCCCTCCCTGTTCTAAACCAATCAAATTAAGATTACTGGCAGTGTAAATTGGTATAATAATGACATATACTAGCTACTGAACCAGTGTTGATAGCATCACCCTCTTAAATTACAGTGAGGCCTAACCTGAATGTCAGAGCCTCCCCAAAGGGTCAAAACATAAAACAGAGAGAGATGGCAAAAGAACAATCTTCTGCCTTTCTTGATGAATACTAGATGATGTGAAATACAAAATTCATTGAAATCCAAAATGGAAACAAAAATATTTTTTCAAAGTCAGTAGACACACAGTATGTTGATTGAAACTAGTCTCAACTCTGACACTTGATTCGTCTTCCTGTTGTCCAAGCTGTGATGTCTGGTGTCACCTCAGAAATGTAGGACGTGGCAGCACTTGTCGGGTTAAATGACAGTCTGTGACTGTAGCATATAAAGACTGTATTCAGAGGAATTCCAGCTCGCCACTGTTGTTGTTCTCCAAAATACAGTCTTTGTCCTCAGATAAAACACTATCATTGGGCTGAATCATGACCAGCGCTGCGTATTAGACACAAAGACAACATCTTATCTTCAAATGTCAGTCAGTAACCCAGCATGCTGCACATCTTCTATCAAATTTGGTACAGGATGACACGTGACAAGCTGTTACTGTGTGCACCGAGGTCTGCGTCAGTGCAAAACAAAACCAAATAACACACACACACACACACACACACACACACACACACACACATACAGATAAGGGATAAGCTTGCTGTAGAAAATGTAATGCTCTGGTCACGCAACGATGAGGAACCTGGGATGGGAAAAAATCCAACTCCACAGGGCCTCTTGTTTAAAACAGATTATCAATAATCAGTGATAATAAAATAGAAAATCTCAGAATACACTGACTGGAGTGCCTGCAAAAGATAATTTTCAGTCACATGACATAATAGTTATGGTATATGTGCTGAGGCAGATAATAAGATCTCACCTCTATATTACACTGTGGCTTATTTTGGGACAATATCAGTGCATCCCATCAACATAAGCCTGGAACCTCTATCCCCTTATGGTCTGGAATCCAGTTCCCAGATATAATCATTTGCTTTTCTTCTACCTCCCCCTTTTCCCCATCGAGTCAGTGCATTCATGGATTACATCCCATAATACAAAGGTAATAGGATACATACAATATGATACAGCGATGGGTGGCGCAAGTCGGAGATTAAGTTTTTAGAGGGGAAATAAGAGGTAATGCGATTTAATTCAGGGCTAAAACTGAACTGCGATGGGTGGCAGGCTTTATGGGGATTTTTAGCATGCAGTAAGTCTGATCTGGGATCAACTAAAAGAGATATAAAAAAGGAAGATATGTAGGTCATAGATATACAGATATGACTTACCTGAAGATACCAGCGTCATTGTCAGCACATAGGAGAAAGAGAGAGAGAGAGGGCAGTTAGAAAACAGCATGGAACTATAAAAAGAGCAAATTGAATACATCTTTCCTTTAGGATTTAATGTGCATGTATGTTATCTGTAAGTGTGTGTTTCTGTGTACGGTAGGACTGTGTATGCCTGGGCCGTGGGCCACATCGGCAGATTTTTCATGTCTGTCTTTTAATGAGGCCTCGGTTGGTTTATACATCACATCTTCCCCCTACAGCGAATAATCATCTGCTAATCTGGATTTACACATGGACTACCACAATGATGATGAGTGTGTTTCTGTATGTGCAGAAACATGTGTGGAGATATATCCCAGAAAAAAAAAAAAAATCGCAAAAAGGCTGTTACGCAAGTGTTCAGTCTCATCTGAATCCTCTCAAATTTCACTAAGCACCTCCTAAAAGATCCCGTCATAAATTCACAAACAGCTCATTAACAGCGTTTTTACATGTGAGACCCAATTCTGGTTGTGGCTGTCGTAACGCTGGCGAGTGGCGAGCCAAGGTATGTTTAATATTTAGGTCAATATGTCGTTGCCCTAAATGTGTGAATGAAAATCATAAAAGAGGACATCCACACACTGTAGATAAAAAAAAGACCACATCACACACTAAATTCTCCTAAATCCGTCAATCTCCTGACTTGCATGTTAACATAGGGCACTCGTTCACTGCCAACAGAGTCACTGAGTTCAGTTTGCTTAGCGACTTGCTGTACACAGCATGTAAGAGTAAGAAGCAGTGCGGTTAATCGTGTGGATCCCAGTCTCCCAGCTGCCCCAGATCCCAGACCAGGATCCACACTCATTCCCTCTGCTCTCCAAGAGAAGAAAGGCTGAAGGGGCCATCAGGAGTCTGAACGGGGCCCCGACTGCTGGGACTTGTTCTCTTGTTCTCTGGTCTTCCAGAGCAGCCACCCTGTCCACTTACTGATCGATTCAGACACACACAGCCACTTAGGGTTGATCAATACAGCTGATTGAGGAGACTGATCAGGTGCCTGTGTGTATATGTGTGTCAGAGAGAGGAAAAAGACACAGAGAAGGTGTCACTGCTGCCAATTCTTGGTCTAAGAGGCCGAGTTACAACAGCAGTGATAATATACCGGTAATCACCTCTTCGTTGATGGTAACTTTGCTACTGTGCTGCCTGTGTGAGAACTGTTTGTTCTCTCCCACTGTTGTCTGTCCTATGTTGGGAGATTAATAGAGTGTTTTGTATCATAATGTATCAGATTGTTTTATTTTACTGTTGCCACCACAGATTTCTGACTTTAAGGGCGTTTTCACACCTGCAGTTGTTCCGATTCAGCAACTAAACCGATACAACTGTTGCGTTCTTTTTTCTGGGCCGTTTGTGTTCACATTGCATGATTCTAAAGCGGTACAGCGCTTTGCGCTGTGGAACAGCGCCATAGCAACGGCCCTAACAACACCCCATCAGCTGATCAGCAACAATGGCAACAATGAACCGCGGGCTGACTTGCAGTAGTGAGGAGGTTCAATTTCTTATTAATATTTGGGCAGACGAGTAGCCTATTTAGTTGAAGTTCAATTAAAAAAAATGCCCAAGCTGACTGGTTTATGGCTGGGGCGAGACCTTGAAGTATGCCTATAATGTGCTATAGCTACAAATGTAGTCTAATAGGCTACATTATTTATTATTATTATTATTATTATTATTATTATTATTATTATTATTATTATTATTATTATTATTATTAGCTAGTGACCAAGCGTGCTGTCCGCTGTCTCAGTGCTGACACGTGAATGAATGACAGAGCGTGTCACTGCCCGTGAGAGAGAGAGAGACAGAGAGAGAGAGAGAGAGAGACAGGGAGAGGGGTGGTCAGGTTGGTCAAGCTGTGTTTTCAGTTTCAGGTGTCATAGTTATGTCAGATGAATTGTCCTCTAACACAGCCATTCTCAACCTTGGGGTCCCTCCCGACCCCAGTTGATGTGGCTGGAGGGGGCGAATGAACGACATGTTTCTTGGCATGCATTGCTGACCTGGGCATTGTTTCTTAATAAATTAGAAAAACTTTTCTTGTCATTCCCCTTTTCCGTGCATGGTTGAAGGAGATTGGCTTGCATCCACGCTCCACTCGCTCCTGCGCCGACAGGTCCCCGCATGTCACATAAACCAGCCCGGGTGTGTGGACACCGCATCAACTCGCCACCCGCATCTATTTAAACTCCGTCACTTTGTTTTGTTCTTTTGCCCTGATGAAAACCTCCAGGTCGGAATATTGGCCATGGAGACAAAACTACAGCAGCCAATTATTTTTTTCAGTGCAGGGATCAAGAACTAAAAAGGCAAAAAAAAAAAAACCCACCGCGGACAGCGCTGCGCTTTATCCATCATGCGTTCACACCGGCGTGTGTGTGTTTGTGTGTTGGGGCGGGGGGTCGCGGACAGCAGTGCATGTGAAATTGGGGGTCGCGACTCAAAAAGGTTGAGAACCACTGCTCTAACACACCCTACAGTTTGACTCTTTTTTTCTTCTAGTAAACGGGCACCGTAGCATGACTAGTTATAGGGGTTGTTTGCGGAGCTCTGCCCGGTGCTGATCGCCGCGGGTCAGCTTGGAAAGGCTGGTGGACTCATGGCTTGAGTTTGCGTCTTTCTTTTCTTTTGGCCACCGGCTTTCCTGTTTTAAGGCCAAGACGACACGCTGCTGATGCTCCATTATGTTTTTGGGGCAGTTGCCCGTGGTCCTCCTCCTCCGGTTGCCAGGTAACCAGTCAATTTGTTCCGATACATGTGTCGGTTGCGTTCTCACTACAAACGAACCGCTCCAGGGCTCGGATGGAAACGAGCCGAGACCGCCTCTCCCAAGCGATCTCGGCCCGCTTGTTTTGTTCCGCATCGAGCGCGATTGCTGTGTTCACATCTGACCAAACGAACCGATATATGACGTAAACGCTCCCTGTTTCGGAACAAATGGTCAGGTGTGAAAGCGCCCTTAGGGCGTTTTCACACCTGCAGTTGTTCCGATTCAGCAACTAAACCGATACAACTGTTGCGTTCTTTTTTCTGGGCCGTTTGTGTTCACATTGCATGATTCTAAAGCGGTACAGCGCCATAGCAACGGCCCTAACAACACCCCATCAGCTGATCAGCAACAATGGCAACAATGAACCGCGGGCTGACTTGCAGTAGTGAGGAGGTTCAATTTCTTATTAATATTTGGGCAGACGAGTAGCCTATTTAGTTGAAGTTCAATTAAAAAAAATGCCCAAGCTGACTGGTTTATGGCTGGGGCGAGACCTTGAAGTATGCCTATAATGTGCTATAGCTACAAATGTAGTCTAATAGGCTACATTATTATTTATTATTATTATTATTAGCTAGTGACCAAGCGTGCTGTCCGCTGTCTCAGTGCTGACACGTGAATGAATGACAGAGCGTGTCACTGCCCGTGAGAGAGAGAGAGACAGAGAGAGAGAGAGAGAGACAGAGAGGGGGGTGGTCAGGTTGTGTTGGTCAAGCTGTGTTTTCAGTTTCAGGTGTCATAGTTATGTCAGATGAACTGTCCTCTAACACAGCCATTCTCAACCTTGGGGTCCCTCCCGACCCCAGTTGATGTGGCTGGAGGGGGCGAATGAACGACATGTTTCTTGTCATGCATTGCTGACCTGGGCATTGTTTCTTAATAAATTAGAAAAACTTTTCTTGTCATTCCCCTTTTCCGTGCATGGTTGAAGGAGATTGGCTTGCATCCACGCTCCACTCGCTCCTGCGCCGACAGGTCCTCGCATGTCACATAAACCAGCCCGGGTGTGTGGACACCGCATCAACTCGCCAGCCGCATCTATTTAAACTCCGTCACTTTGTTTTGTTCTTTTGCCCTGATGAAAACCTCCAGGTCGGATATTGGCCAAGGAGACAAAACTACAGCAGCCAATTATTTTTTTCAGTGCAGGGATCAAGAACTAAAAAGGCAAAAAAAAAAAACCCACCGCGGACAGCGCTGCGCTTTATCCATCATGCGTTCACACCGGCGTGTGTGTGTTTGTGTGTTGGGGCGGGGGGTCGCGGACAGCAGTGCATGTGAAATTGGGGGTCGCGACTCAAAAAGGTTGAGAACCACTGCTCTAACACCCTACAGTTTGACTCTTTTTTTCTTCTAGTAAACGGGCACCGTAGCATGACTAGTTATAGGGGTTGTTTGCGGAGCTCTGCCCGGTGCTGATCGCCGCGGTTCAGCTTGGAAAGGCTGGTGGACTCATGGCTTGAGTTTGCGTCTTTCTTTTCTTTTGGCCACCGGCTTTCCTGTTTTAAGGCCAAGACGACACGCTGCTGATGCTGATGCTGGTCCTCCTCCTCCGGTTGCCAGGTAACCAGTCAATTTGTTCCGATACATGTGTCGGTTGCGTTCTCACTACAAACGAACCGCTCCAGGGCTCGGATGGAAACGAGCCGAGACCGCCTCTCCCAAGCGATCTCGGCCCGCTTGTTTTGTTCCGCATCGAGCGCGATTGCTGTGTTCACATCTGACCAAACGAACCGATATATGACGTAAACGCTCCCTGTTTCGGAACAAATGGTCAAGTGTGAAAGCGCCCTAAGATCAGAGCTGTTCCACTTCACCCGCAAAGAAATGAGTCCCAATTCCTCTTTATGTAGTAAATGTAAGCAGGGTTTTAAATGTACACATGTATGTGTACAGACATGTCAGTATGCAGATTAAAGTGTGCTGTTGCCAGGCTCCATAGACCCCATAATACATTACACATTAGAAACGAAGAAGCTGCTTGCAGCTGGAATAAGTAAAACAAGTTTTGGGACGGTTCCAGGAACATCTCATAAAACAGAAAGCCATCCCATCTTTGGAAAACCCATTTGCTGTCTCTTTGTGAAGATTCATTGACACTTATGTTCCAAAACTTTTGTGTCCCACTTGTGCCACACTGTCGTCCAACAACTGAAACCACGAAGGAAATTGAGGCACTACTCAAAGATGCAAATGGTAAAAATATAGTCTGGAAGATCTCTGCAAAGACCTTGTAAAGCAAACAAACAAACAAATAAAAACTAAAAACAATCTGTGGAAAGGATGCAGTGCTCTATTTCCTGTTAGTATATAGTGGTAAGGATGTTACTAACTATAATACTAACTGCAAAAACATTAGAGAGATTGGTACAAGCTACAGCTGTGATGGTATGGAGTAGAGGGAGTTTAATGGTGTCTGCTGGCGCTGGTGTTGTATCGTTTCCTGTTTGTGTGAGAGCAATGAACAATAGACAGTTTTATGTAGTTCTGCTTATTAAAGCTCAAACCATCTGCAACTATTTTAATAACTGATTAATTGTTCAAGTCATTATTCAAACAACAAAGCCAAGCATTACTCAGTTCCAGCTGCTTTGTTGCAAGAATTTGCTGCTTTTATGTGACAGTGAATTTAATATATCTTTGGGTTTGGGATTGCTAGAGAGTAAAAACTATGCTTCAACTTGTCACATTTGGGTTTTAGAAACATTCCATGAACAACTTTCACAATCTTATGATTATTGAGCTATACATTGTCGGACATAATGTCTAGATTTTTACTAAGTGCACACCTCAAGTCAATTGCACAAGAAAAGCAGATAGCAGCTTGTGTACCAGACGGTGATTGAAGCAATCTCTTACACATGATTGGTTCAGAGTCGTCCCAATAGAGAGGTCAAACAGAACCACACCAGGAAACACTCACTTGCACGCCCATTGCCTTGGCAACCGGGGCAAACACCCAACCAGTCAAGCTGAGGGCTGCGTCAAAATTGCAGGTTCTGGAGCCGCAGCTGCTCATTTGGGGCTATATTTACACACAGGCACGGTGCGTGGCTGCCCATGTGTCTTGTAATGGGCCCTGGCAGGCATGTGGAAGCCAGATCCAGATGTTATAAATACTTCAGGTTCATCTAAAGATGTATCCTTATGAGACGTTTCCTCCGTGTGGTGTGCATTCAAACGGTTACTGTATGCTTGTGCATGTGTGTGCTCTGGATGAAATAGTTTTATATTGACCTGTCTGTGACACTCTCCGGCCTAGAATTAGCTATAAAAAGATATAGACTGTGTTTATGATGGATGGAGAGAGAAAGAGCAAGAGAGGAAAGTGGGTGTGAGACAGCAAAAAGCAGAGTTGGAGAGAGCAGGAACAACAACAGCTCAACTTAACACACGGTCCCTTTCTTCTGGATGTTTAATTACATTTCTTTCCATTTCCAGGTCTTGTTCTTAGCTAATATCCTCCAATCAATAAACAGCCCCCCCTCTATTCCATGGAGATTTTACAAGGAAAGGATCAATTACCAGAAATTGCAATTGACCAGTTTGGTTCTGCTTCCTGACTGTAAACCATCAAATAACTGTCAATCTGCCAATCAAACTGACCAGATAAATAAATGATCACTAATGAGGAACTCTGAATTAGGTTATGTCAAAAAGTCCTGTTACACAGACAACATTTCCTGAGCTGAAAATTACATCGAGTGTAGTAGCATACATGCAATTAGAGATTTGGATTGGATGTACAATTTTCTACATGTAGTCAATAGGATTTGCATTGTTTAAGGTTTGGTTTACACATTAACAAATTGTAATACAGTATGCTTTTTTTGTACCACTAATTCCTCTATTATGTAGATTATACAATTCTGATTCTTTTAATGAAGCACATGTGACAACTGGGATAAAAAGACACTAACAGATGTATGTATCTAAAGCCTTGGCCTTAATGATGATATTCCAAAATGGTGACCATTTTATCTTTGCAGCTGCAGCTTCTACCCTTTGACTTCGAGAAAAAAATGACAACACCTCGAACCATTCCAGCCATGTGTGGCTGCGAGCTGTTTTAGGAAGGGGCAGGTTCAGAGGTGATAGAGTGACGATGAAGGGTGAGACATGCAGTAAACGACAACAACAGCAACCGGCTCCACGTTACTGTGAGGCAACAAAATGGCAACTCGTGCTTGGATTACATAAATCTAGATTTTATTTTATTTGAATATGTTTTGAATAAAATTAACAACAGACTAAGACCAAAGATGCTGCATGTTGAGTCATTCTCTTAACCCCATGTGGTGCAGGTCACCCAGTCATGGAGACAGTCTTTCTCTGGTGGTTCTGCGCTCATCAAAAGGTTATATTGAGCCAAAGGAGGTACGGTATGCATTGCAGGCATCTAGGTGGGGCCGGGTTATAATAGAAAAAAACTGTTCAAACCATCTGGGAGTTTACAAAACTATGTGACGATCTGACAAGCAGTTCTGACAAAGCATTCTGGCTGCTCGGTGAGTCAGAGCGTTGTTGTTGTGCTTGGTTGCAAACACGAAGACGATCCTTTATCTACATTTATAAACTTGTGCGTGTTCCTGCCAGAGAGGTAACTCACCTGGCAGCATAGTCCCAACACAGAGCCATGTGTAGACAGTCACAGACTATAATGTCACATACAGTAACTGAGCTTATGAAAATTAAAGCTAGTGTGATAGTGTGAGTTATGATTTGAATATAAAACTATAGCCTGCACTGTCCTGGCTGATCCGAGTCCAGCTGAGGGACAGCGGCGGTGTGAGTCAGAGTATCTGTGTCTTTTTCCATTCTCAGGTAAAGGTAAGGCTACAGTTACAACCATTGTCACTAAAGCATTATTGACACTGTTGACCGCATACACACACAGAGACACACGCGACAAATGAACTGATCAATAAGTAATGAGGCTTATCTAGAAACACAACACCCCTGAGGTACTGAGAGGCGTATAAATGGGATTCTTACCTCAGCAGCATGGAATGCAAATACAATCTGGAAACGTCTTCACTTGTGGTGAAGTAATTCCTGAAAACTATTGCTTATAGCGCATTATCACTCGGAGCTATCCAAGCCTCCACGAACGCACCCACGCATACAAATGTGCCTTCTCCCTGGCACCAAAGCTCACCCCTCGCATCGCCACCAGCCTGTGACATCACCCGTGCCCGTGACATCAACTGCTTCCGGACTGACCATCATTGTTTACCTATAGCAAGGCGACACAAAGTGCCCTTTGACCTGCTAACAGTCCCTCCCGCCGGCTCCCTGTGTCAACCAGGAAGTGTCGGGAACATAGAGATGGAGAACAAGGGGGCCATAAAAAGACAGTGACCCACTTCTTGCTTAGTAAACAAGTCATTTAGTGGCTTCCTGGTCGAGAGCGAGAACAAAAATCCATTCAGAGATCTCCAAGCATTGTGTGAAGTTGTGATGCAGCCAAACAAAACACACTATGTGCTGCGTTGGGTCTGCATCTACGGTCGTATGTCTAACAAACACAATCGGAAAGTAAGTTTCGTGCTTCCTTCCCGTTCTCACCTATTTTATGTTGAGGCTGGTACACCCAGTCGTCGTCGTCATCGTCGTCGTCCCCGTCCGCGGTGTGGAGGTGAGTGTGCGAGTACGCGGGCCGAGTGTGGGCGGCGTGGAGCTCGTTCTGGCTGTGAAAGATGCGCCTGCTCTGGTGGGAAAGGGTGGACACGCTGAGCCAGCTGAGAGCCCGAGACAGGCCGGCGGGCTTCTCCTTTCGGAAGGACGACGACCTCCTGTCCCCTCTCATCCTCACTCAAGATAGGAGCGAGTCCAAGATGGGAGGATGTAGGATCAAAAATGTCTTTAAAGACAAGTTTTAATCTGAAAAATAAGTAATCCTCCGATGTAGATTGGTTGGTAGATGTTCACTCTAAGTCCAAATCATGAGATTCCAAGCATTTCTGAACACAGGATCCAGATGTGCACACATGTTAAAATGCTTCAAATTTAAGCATTAAATTAGTTCCAGTAAGAAGCTCAGCCATAGCCCAGTTTTCTTTAACTTTGCTTGCACAGTTCTACATCATGACTGTGACCCCGGGCAGCCTCAACTTCCAACCTCCTTCTCAATGCATCGCTCTGTCGTGAGCCAAGAGCCAGACTAAATCATCTCCTTCCCCTTTTCTTCTTCTCTTCCTTTGTGCTTTAAGACTCCGGGCGTGATTCCCAAACCCAAAGGGGCAATTAGGCAATCCAGCAATCTGGAAAATCACCACCCCTCTGCTGCACACGCTCGCGTACACACTCGTGTATGTGCGCGCGCTCTCTACTCCTCGGTGGTGCATATACCCAGGGTGGAGAGAGATTTTCCAAATTGCATTAAGATACTTTTACCAAGTCAGCGGTTGTTGTTTACGACCATGTGTGCCCTTGAGTGTTGTTATCTCCACACACACACACATACACATATACACACACCAGCTGACGTGCACCGTCTCACCACCAGGCCAGACCAGAAGGTGAAGAGGTTTCACAATGTCACTCGGTCTATTCCCAGCTTGATGAAGTTACATGGACAGTAACACACTGGCATAAACACACTCGCATGTGAAATCCTCCGGCCACGAGCTCCAAATAGAGATCCTCTGCAGACAGTGTGTGAATGCACTTGTGGTAAAGATGATATCAAGTCTCAGAGTTTCCAGAGAGTTGGTGGTGAAGAGAAGAGCAGGTTTGCCGAGTAAGTCCGATGTGATGGAGGAAAAAAACAAAAAAACACACCAAAACAAAAAAAGTCCATGTGGGTGGTTGTCAGCTGTCTGGATCTGACTCGCTCATCAATCAGCTGATCAGCACGGGTGATAGAACAAAAATGATGCACACCTGCTGAACACACATGCAGCAAAGAGAGGTTTGGTAATGAAGTGCATGCCGGTGAGGATTCCCTGACTCCGGCTTCTCCTGGTCAGTCCTCCAGAGTGTGACTTCAGGAGTTGACTATGTGTGTTGTGAGTATAGGGTTAGGGTTACACCCAACCCTAGTAGCCACGGTGCTGAAATACGAGTCAGCCCGTCCCTTCTTCCTTCCTTCCCTCCCTCCTTCTTTCTCTTTACTGTGATCCCTGGTCTCGGCCCCTCCCCTCCATCGGTTTGCCGGCATGGCAACCACTCCTCCCTCCCCTCCTTGGCTCGTTTCTTTCCTCCCTCACACCTTTTTTTTTCTCCCCCACTTGTCCTTCTGTTTGCTTTCTTCGTTATCCTCGTCACCTCTTGTCCATCAGATGCTTTGTCGTCCCACAGAGACACAGTGTTTAATCCGGTCCTTCTCCATGTACCGCTGAAGGCTTCTGTCCTCGCCCTATTTCATCTTAAAAGTCGTTTTGATGCCAGTTCGGATGAAATAAATGGATGGAGCAGCTGCTGTCGACTTGCAGGGTCAGAGCGATTTCTCTCTGGACAAAGAGCGCGCACGAGGAAACTGAGATGTGTGTTTAAAGATATTTTTAAGACCATTTCAAACAACTTGGAGCATTACTGACGTTCTGCCTGAGGTGCTTGAGGCAACTGGTTAAACAACAAGTTTTGAAGATCTGAAGACAACAGTGAACATGAAGCAACAGGGGCGATGAAAACACACACTCGACAACCCCGGTTTGAACATACACAACTAACACTGGCCACTGCACCCAAGAGGTTTTTAGTTTTCAAAACTTTTATGAGAAATGTGCATTTAGTGTACATTTTTTTGTAAGATATAATGCACAACACATACTTAGCAGACCAACATATAGTTGAGGTGAGTTTAAATAGCAACAGAGGCCCTGAGGGACAAAAACAGAGTCTTTATGGGACGCTACGAGTGTGTTAGGGAGGTGGAGTTTTCCCACCCAAGTGTAACCGCAAAGGGAGTGTGTGACCACCAAGGTGTGACAATAAACCAGTGCTTATTGTGTATCGTACACACATGTCGAAGCAAACCTTATCAATTCCTTGAATCTTTCTCCTTCCCACTTGCACAATTTTAATTAGTCCTGATGGCAGAAAATGAGAGGACACGGGTTGGGTTTTGAAACTGATTTGAAACTACAACACCACATTGTGGATCACCTTTTGTGTGTCCAGCGCGCAGCTGAAAGCTGATCCCAGATCTGTGGCTTGGTTGAGTGTAAACCTAGACTTAACCCCCCGTCTCTCTGTCAGGTCCCCGACCTCATTTTCTATTTCCCTTTAGAGAGGAAATCTACTATCTCAGCACTTGTTGTTTACACAGAGGGACAACAGCCAGCCAGTGATGTCACAACTTATAAACATGAATAAACCAGGAACACACAGTCTCTCTTCCTACCACACACACACACATTAAGATCTTTGCTGACAAGCATAAGGTCACAGTCCCTTAATAACAACTCAGCATTATGCTTACTAAGCGGATATGAAGGGTTTAGTTAGTCTATGAATTTAAAATGAGCAATAAAAACGACACAGAGCAAGACGTTAAGTGGTGATGAGCGTCATGATAAACCAGAAAATCAACATGGAGGACAACATAAAACAAATACAGGACAAAAACAAGACACTCAGCGGCAGTTAAGTCTTTTGATTTCCTCTTTTCAGGAAGCAAAAGCTTCTTTAGAACCGTAACCCCCAAAGGGGATTGAAGGCCAAAGGTCATCATATGAAGTCAGCATCCCGGTGGTTTTGACCCCCACCCCATTTCCCATTTCATAAATCACCTTGTTTGCATTTCCTTTTAAAGCTGCACTCAGAGACGCGACAGCGGTGACAATGGTCAATATGTTCAACCGGACGTCTGTGGTGGTGCAGTGGACGTTCAACAGCTTTGGTTCAGCTGCTTCTGGTCAGAGGAGAATATCAATCAAGAATAACGGTCATTGACGGGTTTCAACTGGCAGCTCTGCTTTTATCTGATGTCCAATGATCCAGTACAAAGACTATGATCTGTCAGTTTGTCTTTAAAGGGCCAATCAGCTATTTTTTTCAGTCTTTTACCAAAGACTGAGGATGATTATTCACAAACATGTACTTCAGCAGAAAACATGAAAAATGTATCTGGCCTTTGTATTGTCCCTCATACATAAAGACCTATCAATCAATCAATAGAGGCTGAAATTATGAGCCAACTTGAGAGGTTTAGAGAAAATTTGTTAATAAACAGATTACAGTAAGTGCTATCAGATAATATTAATGATTATAAAACAATGTTTAACAGGGAGAAATTATAAAAGTGTATTTTTTTTGTATCCTTGACTATTGTAAGTCTATGAAAAATATAAATCCATGATGGCACATTTATCATACTAGTGGTTTACTTCCCTTGAGAAGAGAAGTTGAGTTTACAGTAAATTAAGCAATAACGTAATCTGCAACAGCATCATTTCTGCACCACAAAGTTCCAGGCAGCAGATACTTTCAGTTCAATGGTGTCACTGTCCTGTTGCAACAGAATGCAAACACATGATTATATTATCAGACGTGTGCCGATGATTAGCAGTGAAACAACACAGACTCAAAGGACACTAAACAGGCCGCACGGGTCAAAAAATGTCAGTTTGGGATATTTCTGTCACACACGAAAAGGAGCGAGACGAGAGTCAAAGTAAACACAAGAGCAGACTAAACTTAAACTACTGGGTAATTAAAGCTAAATTACATGTAATCATGTTAAAAGTAGAGGTTATTAGAAGATAAACTGGATTCACACAGTCCTGCAACAAAAAGACACATCATAAAAAAGATACACAATAGCAGATACAGTTTATATGAATTATTGGACACTTCCTATAAAGCAAGTGAAGAGAAAGAAGATGTCAAAGAGAAACTAGAAGTAAAGATGACATTGTCGATACAAAATGAGTCAGCCCTTTAAAGCTGCTGATTATCATTTCATAAGAAAAAACGTAATCCTGTCATTCTGCTGAAAACGAGGGAGAACTTGCCAAACTGACTAGACGATATCTCCGGCTATAGAAAACACCACAGTGGTGAAAAGTATCAATTTCATCCTGCTGATATACTACGCATGCACACTTGACAAATAGACCCGGCTTGCACGATGGGACGGTGACATAAGAGCGGCCAGGTTGCCAGGTAACCCAATCGGACATCAGAGGGCCGGTAACGCCTGAAATCAATATGGCTACTACACACAAAAGGTAAATATAGCGGATAAAGAAGCCTACTTGGATGCAACACGGGACAGCGCACTCTGCCAACACACACAAGTACACACAGAAAGTAAAGTATCATTTAGTCCACACAGCTTGGCCGAGAGTCTCCGACAAATTCCAAGTCCCCGTCAGCAGAGTTTGACAGTGTGTGTCTCACACACTCACACAGCCCGTTAAACACAGGGGTTCAGCTGCACCACAGAGGAAAGCTTTTATTACACACCACCCCACATTTACTGAAACTGTTATATGCAAGTTGATGTTTTTGTGTATGTGTATATGTGTGTGTATATGTGTGTGTGAGAAAGAGTTTGTGGGTATTTCTGTTGCATTTGGAGACACGCTGGACCAAACCTGATAAGAGATGGTTTGTCTTTTTTGGAAACAAAGACTGGTTTCCCCAATTTAGTTTCACTGTAACCACAATCACAGTTAGGTTCCACCTCAAGGGAAGTGGAGGAAAGTTTTCTCCCCCTCTGTGTTTATGTGTGTGTTTATATGCATGTGTGTGTGTTTGTGTGTTTGTGTGTGTGTGTGTGTGTGTGTGTGTGTGTGTGTGTGTGTGTGTGTGTGTGTGTGTGTGTGTGTGTGTGTGTGTGTGTGTGTGTGTGTGTGTACTGTCGGTTCTATATTAGGTGCCTTCAGGAGGTGTTGGATTCTTTACAGCTGGAGGAAAGAGGCCTCTCGTCCTTACATAAACACGCATCTGATGTAGAAATGCATCTGTGTGTACCGTATACCAACAACACAAACATACTGCGTACACTTTGTTCCACATGTTTTACTCAACTGTGTCTTTTGCTTTTACGATATACAGCATGTTAGCACTGGTATACTAGACCATATTTATAATAATACAGTAGTTCCATTCATAAGTACCATGACAGATGTTCATTTTGGTCATGTATTTCAAAGATCCTAAAATCTCAGCAGCTGAGTGACAACCTCATCCTAAACTGTTTAAAAAGTGTCCTCTGGCCCTCATATGGTGTAAATAGAAGATAGTAGAACATCCTGTTGGGAGACAAAGTAGAAAAAAAGGATCAAAGAGAGACAGCAGAGATTGTTTTCGTCCTAATGAACAAGACATTGATTAGCTGTAGTGTCAGACCGATAAACCGTTCTGCTGAGTGTGTGCACTCTATTCTTCACACACAATACTGAGGACAGTATTATCTACCGCTGTCCCCTCCTGACAAATGTTTGACCTGTAAGCCCGTGAACTCTGAACCCCGACCTCTTTTTGAACCCGAGGGCTCGGCCTTCACCTCCGCCGGCAGCACGTCTGCCTGCATCACTCATTCGTCTCCGTCCTCGTCTCCTTTCCTTTTGTCACATCACTTCCTGAGACAGAATTTAATTTGGTAAGGTATTTTAATGTCTCTCTGCTGCTCATCTCTTTTCTTCAATTTCTCAACCTTTCCATTCATAACTGCTACAAGTGATAAAATCAGAAGCCTCACGTTGTCTTTTAGTTGTCCTACAGTTGCCCTTCGCTGTCAGTGGGTCAGTGATCATATGAATTTTATGTTATTAAGAGCACCAGTCCTGAGCCGTGAACAAAGAGCTACATCCCCAGACTCCCATGAGGCTTTGCCAGTAGATGATGCATCACTCAGACTGACAGTAACAGACAACAATCTCTGATTACTGCGTGTGTTTATGTTGTATGTGTGTAGGATAACATGATTGTATAGTACTTACATATGTTGTTTGATGCCCTAAATGGGAGAGATTAACCACAACAAGTATGCAAATGCATTGTTGTGTGATTAATGTGTGTGTTTCTAGGACAACTCACTCAATTAGCCATCAGTCCCAGCAGGGTCCATAGACTAACCCCATAAGGTGGCACGATGCACTTAAACTGCCACTAAGAATGATGGGAGGTTGGCGGGCGGGGGGTGAGGTGAGGACGACCTTCAGATCATCACTGTTTGGTGTCAGGCTTTTTACTACAATGAATGAGGCACGGTGGAGCCATTGCAACAAATGAAGAGCACACTGTGTTATGTACAGTAGCTCAGCCCTGATCAAACTGCAGTCTACAGGGAGGGGAGGAGACGACAGAGAATAAAAGAGACTAATCCACATGATAATGGGTAAGGAGGATGAGAGGAAAGAGTGAGTCACACACAGTATAAAATGTCCCTCTATAGTGTCTGCTGACTAGCAACTTCTGACCTCCAGGGGGCGGGGCAGGGCAGGGCAGGGCAGGGCAGGGCCGCACCGCTGCCCAGCAACAGCCCTCTGCTGGCCGTGGAGAGAGCAGCTGCTGCTGCTGCTGCTGCTGCAGCCGGTCATTCCCTCTGGAGCAACCAGGACTGTCATGTCTGAGTTTTGCACTTACGCTACATGGGAAAACAACTGATACTCGATCTGTGTATGATTTTTTAATTATTATTATGTCAAATATCATCCTATTGTTTGTCATTGACCACTGATTGCCATGAAATTACACTGGATTTGTTGCACTGAAGTCAAAATCAGTAACAGAAATACAGAAACATCAGCCTCTGCTCCAGCTTCTTACCCATGAGTGTTTGCTGCTTTCCTTTATCACATAGCTAAGTTTTGTTTTTTTGTTTTTTTAACTATGATAGTTAAGTTAATCTTTTGGTGTTTTGCACTGACTGATTTTCTGCTGGCTCTGAGAAATAACACTCAGCATTTTTCACTGTTTTCTGGCTGTTCCTGTACAGTACAAGAAACTCCATCAGTTAATTCAGGAATTGCATTTTTAAAAGCAATGCATCAAGTGAGTTCATCAAGATAAAATATAAAAAGCTGTTACAGCTTTACAGTATGTGTCTCGTACAGGACATGTTGTGCACTTGAGCCAGTTGAAGAAAACAGCAGCATTAACTCTGGTGGAGTTACACATATGTTTCAACATTGCTTGCTTGAGCAAGAACTGCCACACATTTTTATAATTTGTCGATTAAATGCACATTTTGTTCAGCCAAGTTGATACGTAATGACTCTTTCCAACCACATGGGGGAGCCACCAGGCTGCCGTCTCCTCTGCCGGTCAGCGTGGCTCTAGTAGTACTTCACTGAAAGACTCAATGGGCCGGAAAATGTGTGCATCCGTGTGTCTGTGTGTTTGTTTGTATATGTGACAAACAATTTACTGTCAGACTAAAGTCGGTTCACAATATTATCTCGTGGCCTGGAGGGAATAATGCATGTTTGTGTGCTCATGGGTGTGTGCTTGTCTGTACAAAGATATCAATCTCCAGTGAGGGGATAACACTGCTATCTCAAACATTCAAGGCCTAAATTTGGCCTCTGTGGAACAGCCCTATCGAGGACACACACACACAAACACACACACACACAGCCTCTTTGAGTTCTTGACGGCAACCAAGTTGGTCCAGACTCCTGTAGTCAAGTCTTGTCAATTCAACTCTGGTTGGAAGACAAATCCCCTCATTCCTCTGGCCACGTGCTCCATTATTCCAGCATCTATTATTCCAGCAGAAAGCACAGTGTGTGTGTGTGTGTGTGTGTGTGTGTGTGTGTGTGTGTGTGTGTGCATGTGTGTGTTACTCAATTCTATTATTCTCTGGTAGAAGCTGGCAGCTTAAGCCTGAAGCACCCTTCTCAGGAACCCCTCCTGTGTGTTTGCACTTAAGAATGTGAGTGTGTATGCGTGTGTTCGTGTGTGTCCCAAGAGTCATGTGTGAGTGCAGTTTATCCACAGAGACAAAGAGGGGGAAAAATGAAGCAGGTATTGACCTTTGACTCCTCAGCCCTGACCAACAGCAGCAGCTGACTCCAGGATTAGCTCGGACCATGAGTCTGGCTGGGAGTGTTTTTCTGTTTCTGAGCTTAATTCCTGCACGTCGACATATTTAACGAAGAAAACGCACCATCGTCAAGACAAAAGGACAAGGAAGCACCGTCTGAGCCACATCTGTGAAACAGTCCAGCATGAAAAGGCTGGGGGATACAGTATATGAAGATATGTGTACAGACTCCCTCTGTTGGTGCTGTAGATTTATGATCTTTCTCACCAAATACAGAGAGAGAGGGAGAGAAAAAGGAAAAGGAAAGGGGGGGGGGGGCAGCAATGAGGTGAGACCAGAGCATGAGGGGAATAAAAGTTTGAGAAAGGAGTGGCACTATAGCTTACAAGACAAATGAACTCCAGTAATCTGAGCAGGGCATTCACACACTCACACACACACACATACACACACACGCCCAGCAGGCTTGCGTCCAGTGGTTGAAGAGGAGAAAGGGTGCGGTCGACTCCATGCATTCCTAATCAGTCATGCCTGAGTGGCGGAGCTGGTCCAGCAGACCTGTGGCCAGATGTGGTTTGCATATGCATCTGAACTAGGGATGCACCGATGCATCGGTCTAACATCGACATCGGCCGATGTTCGGCTCGTTAACTGCCATCGGCCATCGGCAAAAAAAGATGACATTCACCGATGGCAGTGGCCGATGTTTATGTTGGTTTAAATGCCGCATGAACAGCTGTGCTCGGGAGGAACCTTTCTTTTTTCCTTTGTTTGGGGGGGAAGATATTAGTGGTGCAACGGATCATCATTGATCTGTGATCTGTTCTGATCAATATCTTCGGTTCAGCACACATGTGATCCGCGGATTGATTTTTGAAAAAAAAAGTTGCGCGCATGTTTAATAAACACGCTTGATATGTGCAGCGTGGTCATGGCGAGCAGAGGAACGGAGGAGCCTGAACGCCCCTCGTCATTTAAATCCCCTGTATACACCCGTTAGAGAGGAACTCGTCTGGTCGCTTTTTTTTCCTCTAACCTCCGCCTGGCCACGTGTTTGTTGTTTACAACGACGCCAGCGAGAAATCAATAAATGGAGCGGTGGATTACGTAACTGTTATAAACATTACGTTACGCAGCGCGTCTGTGTCGCGGTGCCACAGAGACAAGAGCTGGGACACGGGGGGCGGCCAGGTAGACTACTACACTGATGTTGCAACGAGAGAGACGCCAGGTGAAGGCAGAGAGCCTCCGTTCTCACTGTAACCAGTCACAAGTCATGTAGTTAACTATCACAATTACTCTGGGGCTTTTTAATTGAGGTAAAAATGTAGCATAGCCACGGGAGAAATCCTGCTTAATTTCTCTTTCAGTGTACCTACATACAGATTATTTTTAGTTCATCAACTGTTTGGGAAAAAACAACAACCTTTTATCCTTCTGTCTCTGTGTTACTAGCCTACTGAGCAAGTTGGTTAATTGCAGATAAAGGGGGTTAGGGAGAGAAGTTGAAGTAATTTGACATATTTGAGCATTTTATTAAAAAAACCACTGTAAGTGTTTTAAGGTTATGTCAAGTAAAAATTGACATTAAAGTTTGTTTTTGTTTCATAAATTTGTCTAACTGAATTTGTGCTCATTAAATAATAATATGATGAAGAGCTGAAAGACTTTTAAAATAGTTCAGTAGCCTAATGTTTCTGTGGCACCAAAGACGGAATAAATAACAAAAAGAAAAAACATCGGCATCGGCATCGGCCATCGGCCAAATTGTTATTTTAAACATCGGCATCGGCATCGGCCCAGAATTTCACAATCGGTGCATCCCTAATCTGAACTTTTTCACGCAGAGTATGGTATTCACAAAAACCATGTGCAGATGGTGAACTTCAAAGCAGAAGAAAAGAAAAGAAAAGAAAAGGACAGTAGGTGATGTGTGAAAACTCATCTATCCATTAAGACTGTATCCATTTGAATGCAGCCTTTACTTTCTTCTATGAGCAGCTGTGTATTGAGTGACGTGTAGGAAATAGTTTTCTCATGCATGTTAGGAAATCTGAAACCTGGCACAAAATGAATTAAGTGTTTCACCATAAGTAAACCAACACACTTCATTATCTCTATGCAAATAATACAGCGTGTGCTCACAGATGAGGAGAATCCACTGAGCAGCTGAGTGGGTTTTTAATGTTATACTGGATTCAGTATTATAATTCAGCTCTTGGTGAGTTTTGACAGTCTGACTGCCCAGAAGGTGTTCCCTATTGTATCGACAGGCAACATGTTTGTCAATGCAACAGAGTTTACATGTGGCTTGGGTAATTCTGCCATGTGGCCAAACCTGTTTTGTTTTGTTTTGTTTTAAATCTCACAGGTAGGACTGCACAAGGTGGAGAGAGAGCGTGTGTGTGCGAGCACGTGAGTGTCTGTTTCCTCCCTGTCTCTCCTGAGCTCTGATTGACTGATGACAGCAGTTGGACAAGCACATGTGTGAGAGGAAACACCCGTCAGGACGCAGGAATGTTCAGTTTTACAGCACATGCTCATACATGAACACAAACTTACATAATGTAAACATATACTGTACAAATACGTCCACACGCACACCCTATATAAACTCTTTGGGCCCTCACTGCACAAGGTTTTACCTCCTGCAGATACTTTATGTAAGCACATGTGTGTTCCTGTATTGTTTTCCCTTCACATATAACAGCGAGTGTGCTCCAGAGTGTAAACATATAGACGCCTTGAGAGTGGATGCTGAGTGAAAACAGCGAGATCCATGCTGACACAACACGTGTGTCTATTCAACAGTGACCTGCCACGGGGTTCTTCCAGAGCCAGAGTGTGTGCTGCAGGAGGTTTCTCAGGAGTCACAGCCATGAAGACCTGCTGCCATATAGGAAAATACCAAAGACAATTCATATTGCATAGAGTCATTAACTAGGCTGATGACAGCAGGGACTATTGACTGTATGAACCTGCTGGTTCTGTAAAGTGGCAGACTGTATCTGATGGCCCTGATGGCAATATTGCTGCACACCATCACAATACCCTGCAGGTGATTTTTCTGTTTAACAGAAAGTGACTTGTGCCAGCAGAAAAAGTAGAGACTGGAGCTGTTTCTATTCCAGATTTGATATGTATCTTACCAGTTACAGTTTATGTATTTATGATGTTTCCATTGTTTCATCACAGTCCAATTCTTTTGCTCTGGTTGACAAAGACGGAAATTAAGCATAGACTGTCTATTGGTACCTACATGTCATTATGGTAAAGTCTTACTGTGTGTTCACACCAAAAGCTCCCAAAGCACCAGAAGTCATTCATTTTCAATGAGAGCCCGGCGACCTGAGCGACCAAAGCGTCGACTGCCGTAAGCCGCGCTTCCAAAAGCGTGAGTCTCGGTTAACTTTGTGGTAATTAGCTATGACGTGGTTCGGCGGCAACCAGTCAGAATGGGCTCTATGCACAGCTCCACCACTTCCTGAATTTAAGGCAGGTCCTTCATTTCCTGTCTTACATTATTGGACAAACTGATTAATCCAGGTGTGTCTGACCATTGTGACTCCTCAGACACACCTGGATTAATCAGTTTGTCCAATAATGTAAGACAGGAAATGAAGGACCTGCCTTAAATTCAGGAAGTGGTGGAGCTGTGCATAGAGCCCATAGAGGTGTCCTTCGGGCTTCGGCTCCTTTAAATGACCAGCGTGATCGAACTTTGACATCAGTCACGTGAAGAGCGACCAAAGTGGCTAAAAATATTTTGCCGCTTTGGAAGCCGTCTTGTCTGAAGCGCATCCTCGGGCGACTTTGCATCTTTGGAAGCTTTTGGTGTGAACGCACAGTAGAGGTAAAGTGCCACGTGAAAAAATTACATTTGTTATTATCTATCTTTAAATCCTGGGACTGTCAATCTGCCCGCAGTGTTTTCTCGCCTCAGGCCAAATGCATCTGTACTGTCCCCAAAGTTAATCATGTGACCCTCAAAAGACAATAAGGGTAAGGTCAAGGGACTCATTTTTCTAATAAAACACATTTTATTTCTGTCCCACCACCTTTAAGAGAGAAAAAATAAACCCCCACTGTATCATGGTTCACGGTGGGTTTGGATTCATTTCTTACAAAAATGAAGCTAAACTCCCAGGGGAGAGAGTGTAATGAGGGCGGGAGGATGGGACAGTCAGACAGAGGTGAAGACAAAGTTCAGGTCATGCGCTGACAGCCAGTCTGGCAACCCACCAGGAGTCCAATCTGGCAACACGCCCATCAAACCCCAGTGGGGCCCGCTTACTACAGGTGCCACTGTCCTCTGCTCAACACTCTTTGTTCGCGTGAGTGTGCGTGTGAGTCTGATGGTGAGCGTGAGGTAGAAACTAAGTAAGAAATAAGTGGAACAAACAAAAGAGAAGAGTAGAAAAAAAAAACTTACAAAAGGATGAAAGCAAAGGTGTTTTTTTAATCAGCATGTTTATGGCCTGCTAAGAGGTGTGACTATTATACGCCATGTGTTTACATATATAAAGACTTTTAACAAGCACATAAGTGGAACACAGAGAGAGGAAAAACTAATAAAAGCCAGGATGTGTGAAATAACAGTAGCAGCGCAGCCATCAGAGTGTGTGTGTGTGTGTGTGGCCCTCGCCCATAATTCCTGTGACTGTGTGTGTAGATGTGTGTATAAATGTGTGACCGCGCTGCAGCAGAAACACACTCTCTATCTGCAGCTCCTCCAGACACACCAAGTGCTGGCATTAACAGTGATTTAAAGAGGAGGAGGAGGAGGAGGGTGATGTAGAGGGATAAAAGAAGACATGAAATAGAAAGTGATGGAGAGAGAGAGAGAGAGAGAGAGAGAGAGACACATGGGCAAAGAGAGGGAGAGAGAGAGAGATTGATTGAGATAGAGAATAAAAGACAAAAAGACAGCAAGAGGGAGACCGAGAAAATTATGCTGATTAAGCAGACGGCAGGCCAACCGTTACTGTGACAATAGGGGCTGACTCTGGATCTGGCTTTTTGCCCTCTACAGCTGTGAGCTGTCTGACACACACACACACACACACACACACACACACACACACACACCCACACACACACACACAGAAAACCGTTCGTTATTCTGAGCTCATCCCTCTTATCCAGGCTCACAGCGTTACATCAAAACCAAGCACAAAACTCCTTTAAATACTGGACTGAGACCAGATTTATTTCACCAACACACACACACACACACACACAGTATACACACACACAGATTCTTGTCTGCAACCTCTTTCCGCCCCACTGGCTTACTTTCCTTACGCCTGATCCAAGACCAGCTCCCACAGCGAGTCATCCCGTTAGTGAAGGATTTAAGAGTCGAATCCAGATCAGCAGTCGCTGGCCCAGACCAGCTGGCAGCGCTGACGTCCAGCCGTTACACGCTGGGGTTTCAAGGCACATTACGGACAAACCATGGGTGTAATGGGGAGCATGCACGCACGCACGCACGCACACACACACACACAGACACACAAACAATAGATCAACTTAAAATAGAGTGTCTGAGTGGAACACGCCCACACCGGGTAATATAAATAAAGAGGGAGTTCATATTTGCTATAGTATGATTAACCATGTAATGTGACAAGACTGTCAAAACACACACACACACACACACACGCCGATCAGAATAGAGTTCCCCAAAGATATTCCTCCCACGAGCTGTCAGAAGTTGGAGAGCGGAGTTCCATCTGGCCTCCCTCCATCTCTCTCCCTCTTTCCTCATCTCTCCCCATCTGTCTTTCTCCATCCCTCCACATCCCTTTGACTCATCTCCCTCTGTCTCTGGCTCATCTTCCTGTCTTTGTTTGTCCATCTCAAATCTCACTAACACGTCCCAGGAATCACTGTTTCAACATTTCTCCGTCTTTTTCCCTCTCCCCTTTTCTCGCTGACCTCCCTCCCTCCCTCCCTCCCTCCCTCCCTCCCTCCCTCCCTCATCGTCTTATCTCTCCGTCTCTCTCCTCTCAAACACAGCCTGTCTTTGTGTCTCCGCGTCGAGGGGGTGGAACACAAACTGTCAGCCCACCTCGGACTCAAAGCCAAAGGCCAGCGGTCGTGGCCACCCACCCACGGTGCACCGGCTCAGTGGGGGCTTTCCCTACTGCGAGTGTGTGTTTGCGTGTAACCGCCGGTCAACACGCCGCTCTTTCCCTGCACACACACGTCCGCGCCTCTTCACAGGTGTGTGTCTGTGTCTGTGTAAGAGGCGTCCCCGTGTCTGGGTGAGGATTTTTAACTGTGTGATTTCTGTGTATGTGTTTACATACACCTGTCTATGCGTGTATGTACTTGTGCAAGCATGTGTGTCCATCTGTGCACACTTTTAAAGCCAGTCAAGTGACCCCCTCCTCCTGCAGCGGGCAGACAACAAAGAACCACAGCAATGAGGCACACGGATCTGTGAAGTCACACCTCACAGCCATCCTAACGACACTTATGTATTCTGTTACTAAGCCAAAGAGGAATATTGTTTTTCCAAAAAACACAGAGAAAGTGTGAAACACAGCCCCATCCAAGTCAGGTATTGTGTATTTATCATTGTATCTCAGGTTCCAGCAGTCCCTCCTCCTCCTCCAGGGCCTCTGACTGGGCTCAAACCGGCTTATGTTTCTGAGGCTCATGGGAAGAAAACCTCAACTAGAGCAGGGAACTGTCTTTTTACTTGTCTTCTTGTAACCTTTGTAATGTGCAAAACTTAACAAACTCTAACCTAACGTTAATCTGGCAAATCATAGTGTGATGGTAATGCTAAATGTCCTATTTTTGTTGTATGTATCATAGCCACTTATCCAGCTCTATGTTTTAAGTTAATAGTACAATTTATAAAACCTTTTAATATATATAAGAACATTTGTCTGTATTTATTTTTCAGTTTCACAAGACAGAGTTTATGGCTTTGTAAAGCTATGTGACAAAGACTAATAATGAACAGCCTCAACTTCCATGCCTTCATTCACCTTTTCAACGCCAAAACAAGTGTTTTGCTATTTGTCACTTTGTGCAGAGTCACACACACAAGGGACAGAATAAGTAAGACATGTCTCTACAGTTACTGTGATTCAATGTTTCCTTGTAGATGCTTCATACACCACTATAAGTTTTCCTGTTGTCAGGTGGTTGCTTTCCGGGTTAACTAGCACTCAATAGGAATAAAATACTTGAAATTCATGTGTACAGTAAAATTGTGCAATTTTAGGGAAATCAAGTGAGGCACAGTTAAGGGACTAAATATTTGGCTTATTCAGTAAATGAATACCTAAAATGCATCCATCCAACTGTACTTAAGCGATACCCTGGTATACAGTATAGAAAAATGTTACAGTATGTTATTTGATGGTATCATGATATCCTACAAACCTATTTAAATGTTATCACTTCCAAAACTATTTGTAATGTTATTGTAACAGACACACATTACCTGTTACTCACATTAAGGACAGATGTCTGTTTAATATGTTACTGGCTGCATCAGCTATCAAAGTATTACATTGCAGAGCCAAAATAACCAAAGGCGTGTCATCGCTGTAATATTTATGGAGGTGACTGTATTTACAGTACACTTCCTCTCAGATTAAACGTGATGGCGATGTTGAGGCCGCTCTAATCTCATGAAAAATCCACCCCACTGAGGTTGCAGTTGAGGCCTGCTGAAAGCCGCCAGGGAAAACCCTTCAGTTTTAAGTCCGAGCTACATGTGACACACTTGTGACTGCCAAAAACAATCCAGAGAGGAGAAGATGAACCGTGAGCCAGGAAGAGAGAGAGAGAGAGACGAATGTGTGACTGTCTACATGGAAATAACAGCATACAAACCTAAATCTCCTCAAAGCTGCTGATAAAAAGGTTAAGGAAGAAGAAATGTTTACAAAGAAAGCAGCGTTTATATTCTTTAGGAAACTGTGGGGATGTTCAAAGAGTATCTTTTTCCAATCACGCTCCTCCATTAGAGGAGTCAGACAAGTGATGTTTTTAACAACACTTGTATAATAGAGGACACAGCAGCCTCCACAGTCTCCAGACCCTTAATAAAAGTCCTGTCATAAAGTCAGAAGATCATACTGTAACATTGGCTCACATGTTTAAGTGGCGGGTACAGCCTCAGCGTGGCTTGTGCTGTGACTATACAGTAGTTACGTGCGGATGCCGTACTCTCTTGTCACTGCGTTTCTAGGGGCACCTCCGCCTCCCACTCGTCTAGACAATACCGTCACTCTGTCATTAAAGCACCAGGCAAAAGATGCAGATCCCCCCTGATGAAAAGACTGAAGCCTCACGACTGGTCTTGCTTCAATGTCAAATAATTACATGGATTAATTGCTTATTTCCTTTGGATACAATAAGACTTAAGTGTGCACATATTTGCAGCACGGAGGTTTCCAGGCAAACAAAACAAAAGGCCGTGTTCAAATCTGTGAAAACCTTTTTTTTTTAAGACACTTGGTGAATGAAGGATTACTACATGAAAACCCAATGTTCTGCCAAAGTTAAGCCGTTTTGGAAAAAGTTAGTGAAACATAATGTCATTTACATCTATTACTACAATCATTCAGCTTTTATTTGACACAAAACTTAGCAACAGATGTCAGTACCATTCAGTCAAATCTGATCAAACCACATCCTGAAAGGCCTGATAATACGGATAAGAGATACAGATAAGAGTTTAAAATGGCTTTTTTTTGTTGCAACTATTAACTTCATCAAAATGTAATGTTCTTTAAAACTTTGAAAGCAAGTGTTCGGGGGGTTTGAGATTTATTGATTTCTGTTATGTGATGGATTTTCTGTGTCCCAGAGTCAACATTTGATATTCTCATGATAATGAGAGCCGAAAGAAGAGAGAGAACAAGTTCATCTTCTTCTTCCCCAAAGGCTCATGTAATGAGTTGAGAATAAGAGAGTTAATAACCTGTAGAGACACAGATGAGTCGCTATGTAGCCTACAGCACTACAGTACACTCCTCATGCATCAACACACACAGACACACACACAGACACACTTAACCTCATTAAAAGGAAGCAAACCCAGGAGATTCCACACAGTCCAAAACAGATTTACGCCCGAGCACACACACACACACACACACACACACACACACACACACACAGATATACAGCAGATAGAACTCTGTGATACAATCTCAATCTTCTCCTTTGACAAAGAGGACTTCAAACAATATTTGTCATCCAGTTGTCTTCAAACATAAACGCTGCCAGCTCCAGCTCAACCCATTGAGCTGTTTCTTTTCCAGTGCTTATTTTTGAATTATTGCTTATTGATCAACTTTATAGCCATTTTTCCACAGTCCAATGAAGCCAAAGTAAAGCACAGTGGAGGGAGGCACGATAAACGGAGCTGACCTGAACAGTGGTGAGTCATTAGAAATTTGAAACAGCACATTATCCGATCCTTCAGACGGCTGAATATTAATTCAATGTCAACACATCTGTTAACAGAAATCACATATTGTACTTCTGATTATAATTTCTGCTCTCCCTGTCTAAAGGTCACATTTTTCACTGATTTAAAAACATTTGCATTGATTACAACACAGTCACAATGATGATTTCTGGGTAACCACATCTGTATCATTATGTAGCTAAAGTTACTGTTTTAATGGCTAATTTAAGGTCCGACCAGGAGACAGCATCAGCATTAGGGTGATACTTTTTCTTTTATTTGACAACTGATCAATAAGAGGTCAAAAAGAATGAAAGGAAAAAAGGGAAAGAGAAGGGAAAAGAAAGGGAAAAGAGCACTACAACATTAGTATATTCATTCAAAAACATGAAATGTCCCTATAAAATCAAAATATAAAAGAGTGCCTCAAAAGACCACCCTTTAAATCACACCAGGTGAATACTCTCAACATGTTTCTGATCTTCCGGGCACTTCCTAAACCCCTGAAGCCCTTTAACCCACAGGTGGAGGTTCCCCTTCCTTACAGCAACAGTTTTTTTCCTGTTAAAATAATGGAAATTGCCTGTAAATCTTGGGATCTAAGTGGCCAGGTGACTGATTGGACGTGTCAGGCTGTAGCTACAGGCAAGAGAGAGAGAGAGAGAGAGAGGAGCAGTGTGATGAGGAGTGATACGGGTGACTGGGGTGTGAGAGCAGGTCAGTGCACAGCGGTGAGAAAACACTTCATGGCCGAGCTGGAGTCTCTGTGGGCGGATACCAGAGACGCTCTGATTGTGTATAACTGCGGATCTGTGTGTGTGTGTGTGTGTGTGTGTGTGAATTATGGAAGAAAACAGAACGGCGCCTGTGGGCTCTGCACGGTATAGCATTGACAAAACACTGAGGTTAATGATCTCACACACACACACACACAGGCACTATTTCACTTTCCGTTCCCATGTCAAAGAGGACAACCTTTGGGCTATTTCCACCACCTGAGAATTTTACACACGAACAAATATTTAGCCACTAAAAAACACAAAATGCAGTTGCTCTCATTTACCCACATTCCTAAAGGCACATTTTAAGCTCCCAGGTTGCCACCATAAAACAAATCTTTAAATCATCTTAGCTTAGCATCGGTCTGACATGTTCAAGAAACGATATGAACTGGGGATTTTAAAATGTAGATTGCAGCAAAGAGATGAGACAGAGGAGGTGATTCAAAAAAAAAAGAAAAAAAGAGAAAAAAAAGCCAGAGCAGGTTAGGTTTCTAGTCTTACAATGACATTTGGACTTTGGCAAAACATCTTGGCCCTGAGAGCAAACTGTGCTGTGTTGTTAATCAGTGGGGAAGAAAAGTCACACAGGGCAACACAGTGTCAAATAAAAGCACTTACCTGTTGAATTGCACAGGGAGTGTCGCAGAGGGGTCGGATAGAAGTTGGGTGGAGTCCCAGACCAATGTGGAGAGAAAAGGAGAGAAAACATTTAATTAGATTAGAGTTGTTTGTATATTTACAAAAGCACTTGAAGCATCTGAGGCACTTTGACAGATCAAACAACAAGATATTTGATATATTCGATAGATATTATTATAGTATCACCCAGTAGACTGGAGTGAGATATTGGGACTGGGATCAGGATGGATAAAGCTGTGGTTGAGGGGAATTCACGCCAGCTACACGACTGTAAATACATGTAAATCTTGGTTTTATCTGACAAGTGTTTTCATTGAGTTCGTCTCACTTTGGGAAAATCCCCATTTGAAATGATCATAGTGTGGACACTGTTGCCTCAAAAAGAAACAGTTCGCTGAATAGAAGTTTGTTAAAGCACTTTAAAGGGGACCTATTATGCTTTTCCAGCTTTTTGGACTTATCAAAATGTTTAAAATGTTGGATAATTGCTTTAGAGTACATAGAAGTGCCATATCATGAGGTAGGCGCGTGTTAGTGCTGCTGCAAATGCTTGAGTTTGGAGGTTTTTTTTCTAAAGTCTGTTTTTGTAACATCAAAACTTCAACGGAAGTCCCTATATGGCAACTTGTCCAGCTCTGGACTTTCAATATAGTGCTCCACAGGGGTCCAATATTATATTAAAAGCCCCTGAAATGAGCATAACAGGTCCTCTTTAAAAGTTTTTTTTTTTTAATGGAAAAAGTGTGAATCATATTCAGTGTTTCTGTCACTTTCTGCAGAACCAGTTGGAAGATGCTGTTTTCTGAAGACTGTTGCTGTTACGATGTTTGCATCACAAGTTGCGTAACAGTAAAATCCTCAGAGAGCATAAAGATCACAAAGAACCAAAACACCCCCAGGAGAGTTCTGTTTGCATACTGTTCAATGCTTCATCGATGGAAAAACACATGAGAACTGTTTGATAAGAAGCTTAATGAATGAGTAAACAGGCATAATGAGGGTTTATCTTATGACACTGCAAAACTAAGTAGTGACAACTGACAAGCACTGAAATATCCTGGGATTAATGTCTCTCTGGAGAAAGATGAAATCTGTAATACAAGATTTTTTCGTGCCAGGAACATCGGCTGCTGTTCGTGCTTGTGTGACTGTTGCTCAGATTTGACCTCGGTGCCGTCTTTAAAAATCTGTAGCGATTTCTGACTCTTTTCAAGAAGAAACATCGATAAATTTAACATCTCAACCCTTTTCTGAGAAGAATGATAAAGTCAGAGACGGAAGAAGAAGAGGTGTGAATATTTGAAAAGAAAAAAACGTCTGTTTAGGTTCTGTGGTCTATGAGTCAGCACTGGGCAAGGCCGCTAAGACTGATGGTGAGGAGGAGGAGGAACACGGAGGGAGGCTGAGGGAGGGCAGGAGGAGACAGTGGGAGGGAAGCTAAAGAGCTGAAGAGAAATGATGACAGACAGAGCTACAGGGCAGATACTCTGAACACTCATTAATTTGATTATCTCATCAAAAACAAACACAAATTCTCTTTTTCTCAGTTGGACTCCAGTAACACTGGGGAGTGAACGAGTTCTGTGTTTTCCTAGTTTTCACAAGGACTCCCACATACTGATGCACCCCTTGTTTTCACTTTAGTCAGTGCACATGTTTGGCTGCAAACTGTTGGGATGGAGGACGATCAGCCAGACTTTCAACTGATTACAGACAAAGCCTTTTTTTTGTTTGTTTGTTTTTTAGGTTAAAAAAAAAACCTTTCAAGAAGCAAATTGCCTGAACTGATGGTTCATAGAAAGAACAAAGGAACTGAATTAAATCTTGTGTAGAAATAGCACAATGCCTCAGTTGGTTTGAATCAATTTAAAATGAGCTACATAGTTACATACAGAGTCGCAAAATATTACATTTAAACTCATTAAATGCATAATTTAGTTGTTCAAGATGAGCTTGATTTAACTAAACATATGAAATTCCTGCACAACATCTGTTCACACTTCTTTTTCCAGAGAGGAGACAAAAAACAAAAACAGTGGAAATTCGACGTTGGAGGGACAGACGGTGGTTAAATGCATTGACAGAAATCTAAACATCATGTGTGATAATAATAAACCCACACTGGAGGAAAAGGAAATGAAATAGCAACTAATAATGTGGGTTAAAATAGAATAAGTGGGGAGTGTGTGAGCGCGAGTGAGAAATGTGTTGATGAATACTATTGCAGCGCTGCTAATAAGCAAAGTCACACCCTGGATATGTGATTAATGGGTTGGTGTGTTGGCAGGAACCAGAAATGGAGTGAAGACCTGCTGAGTGACACAAGTCAGCAAAACCTCTTCTGCTACAGAAAAGACACAAAGAAGGGCGAGAGGATTGTCTCATAAGAAAACTGAACATTAGAACAAAGGGTTTATCACTGGATTGTTGTTTTGGATAGTGTTTTAACTAGGTGTTTCTAATAAACTGTTTAACTAATAAATCATAAAATCTAAGTGCAGATATCAGACCTCACATTTTTTGGTTGTAGTGTAAATAGCAGAGAGACACCTTTCAATATAATGCAATCCAATTAACCACCACCACAATATACAGCCTCCGAAAATGACCATGGCATTGAATCAACACCTCTCTGACAGTGTCAACACACATCCAACATGATTAGCTTTTACATAGATTAAATGTAGACATGCCAAATAAACAGGCACTGCATCTGAATTTCAATAAAATGCTTATGATTTGTCTTGCATGTTTCTTTTTCCCCACTGAAGGCAGGTGTCCTGTGTCATGTGTTTCCGAAGATTAAACCTCTAATCAATAATGCAATAATTCATCTTCAATTATTCAAATGGTGGATTGTGACTATGTATGTGACTGATACAATATTATCTAGCTGAAGAGCTCCTGTCACCACTTTACTCCAGGCTTCACCTATGACCTGCTTAAGACTGTGACACTAGAAAAAGGAAAAGAAAAATGTGCCCTAGCCTGTCCCTAAAGAATCACTGGAGTTTATCTGAATAACCTAGATAACAACTATCAATGTCATCTATAAAAGAAAGTGCCCTAGTTTAGGATAGTCTGACCAGTTTTTCAAGTCAACAACAAAACAATTAATTAGACAAAAGGAGGAAGGTCATTCCACCCTTTACGATGCACATGCCATTATCTATCAACACAAATACTGAATACACATGTGATTTAATACAAAAAAAAACAAATGAATCTCGTGGCTTGAAAAGAAAAAAAGAGAAGCATCACCTGCAGTGACCGGTCCATCAACCCCTCCATCAGTTTCCATTCATTCTCCTCAACACACTCCAGAGTCCCGGCTCCTGCTGCCCTTCATCATGTCATCAAACCCACAGCCTGAACAAAGCCAGCTCACAGCCCACACTGCACTGTTTGCTGATTACAGCCAGCTTTGTACCTCTTCTATCTCTCTTTTTCCAATTCACACTCTTCACACATTCACGTCTCTATTTTAGCGTCCCGTCTCACCATCAGCTGTTTCTGTCTTCCACTGAGATCACACCTTTGATGGGATTGTTTTTTAACTACAAAAAAATGTTCCAGGACTGGTTTATCTGTTGGAGCTGTGAAGTTGTTAACGTGTGTGTGGCTTGTGCTAATAATTTTGCCCAGGACACACTCGTTTCGACCAAAAAGCATGTGCATGCGCCTACCTGCATACGGGTTCCTCTTTTGCTTCCGGCTCCAAATCCTAATCCCTTTAACAGGCATGATGTTATCTGACCACTGCTACAGACGCAGCGCAAAGTTTCTCCCTGACACAGGAGCCATCGCACCAAGGAACTCCTAACATCAGTTTAAAGACTGCACACACTGACCCCCGCACACACACACCCACCCACCCACCATCACACCCTGCACCGCCTCGCTGCACGCGTGGAGAGCCCACACACACGTTGGCCAATCAAAAAACCTGTCACAAAGAAAAGAGGGGTGTGAGTGAAGAGGGAGCGGTGCATTCAAGGGCCTCTCCCCCACCCACCCCTAACTGGTGACCCCCCAACCCTGAGGTTGCTACGGTGAAGTGGTCGCTATCTGCCAGGGGCTGCTGTTGCCGGGGCGATGCGGCATGGCCCGCACACTCTTCTAACGGGTCCTCGGGCCCCTTTCATTTATCAAATTGCGGGTCATCAGCACAAACAGACTCACACATACTTTTGAAATAGGTTCTTTGTGGGACTAAGCTGCTGAGCAATCGAGCCTGAAGAATGGCCAAGTTTAATTTAATGGAAGTTTGGTGACGCCGGAAAACCTGGCGCTTGGTTTTTATTTCAATACAGGTGCTGAAAACATTCTCAAATCTTATGACACACACAAAAAAAATGTTCATGTCTTTAGGTGGGTATGTTGGCGAACATTTTCAGTTTTAACAATCCCGTACTTGGGAGTCTCTTTCTCCACCTCGCATTAATTCAAGTGCAGCTCTCTTCCCTCCTTCAACTCTCTCTCTTCACATTTACTTTCTGCTCCTCTGCTTCCAGCCTCCCATCATCCTTTCACCATCATTCATTCTTTCTTCTTGTGGCTTTTTTCGCCCCTATTTAACTTTCTTCCTGTCTGCTCTCCACGAGTTTCTCTCTTCTCCATCATCTCCTCTCCAGTGCTCGAGCAGACAAAGGGGTCTGTCCGTCTAATGCAATTATTGGGGTGGGGAGGTGGTGGTGGTGGTGGTGGGGGGGGCTTTCACAACCACTCACACTCTCAAAGCAATGTCCGTTGTCGTTTTGTTAAAATAGGCTTGAACAGTGAGACGGGCTGAAATGTGGTTGTTTCTGACAATGAAATAGGATCCAGGAAGTTCAGTTAGAGGAAGTGGATTATGTGTTTGGAAGCTTATTAGACGCCAAAACTCAGCACAGCGGCTTGCATGCTTACACATGAGTTGAGTGGCCTTGCTGGATGGCGTTACTTTAAGTTTTGTTGTGGCAAAAATGTTGAACCAGATCCAACGGGTTAACCCTAACCCGTCCTTATCCTCGCTGCACCCCACATTCAAATGAATGTGAAGGATGGTGTTTGTTTCCCTCAGAGTGACAGTTGGCCTCAGTCTGTGAAGAAGATCAACCCTGACCTGTGTTTAAAGCCAGTGAAGAAGGTAATTATGTGTGTGAACAACTCTTGGCAGCGGTGCTGTATATTGTTTGCCTTAATCATAACCCGCAAAAGCATCCGGAAACCTTTTGACTATCCCTTTTCCGCAGACCAATTCATCACTTCTGCTCTACTTTTCCAGTCCGGCAGGAAGCGGCGGCGAGAGACGTGTCACATCCTCAGGCCGGTGACGCTGCCCCTGGACGAGCGAACAATCGGGGGGAAGAATCTGAGGGAGGTGACTGGATGACACAGCAGTCCCATTAAGAGCATTTTTCCTCTAAAGGTCTGAGCGTCAGGTCAAGGGTCTTGAGGTGCAGGGAGGATGGCAACGGGGCCAGGAAATGGAACAGGATATAGTTGACAGCGCCATCTCCCACAGGATGCTGGGTAATGCATGTCCGACAAAGGGTTAGTTCATGGTTAACGCTCCGAAGTGTGGACAGGGAGAAGAGGTTAAATTAAATACCAAGACGAGGGAGGGAAAATGAGGCGGCAGCTGATGACGATGCTTTACGCATTTTCTTCTGCAAATTCACATCAACCTGCTTCCTCTTTCATCTTAGTCATAATCCGAAGGGACTTTAAAACCTGTTTGGACGGGGTTTCATACATTCTCTTCTTGGCTGACGTCCTGATTCCTTCATTCCTTCACAACCACCTTTTTCTAAATCTTGAGTGCACCTTTGAATGCATCATTCTCCTCCTTTTCTCACAAGTCGTCGCAATTTTTCTCCTGTCTGCCACAGTGCACGTGTCAACAGTCTGGTACGTGTGAAAAATCAGAGTACACAGTAGCCACAACAAGTCACAAAATACACATGCGCACACACACTTCCACTTTTCATTCTCTGTGCATTTCCTTCCCTCCTTCCTCTCTTCATTTCCCATGTCTCTTAAGTTACCCTATAACCTAAAAAATAAAATCCCCGGTAAGAAGGAAAAAAAGCAAACACACACACACACAAAGCCAGAAAAAACATTAAAATGAACAAAGACAAAGAGCCAATGGCAAAAAAAAATTAAGAAGAATACAGTAAGAAGCTCAAGACGTTGAGAAATTCTTGTTGGTCACCGACTGAAGGATGTGTTTTGAATATGACAAAAACATGCAAACACACACACAGACACAGTGAGTGTGTGCCGCTGTGGTCGAATGGGTTTGGTCTGAGCTGACACGAGGGAGTGGAAACACTGCCACATGGACGGACTGCCTTGCATTTCAACTCCCTGCTCTCACACTGAGGGCGTGAGTGTGTGTGTGTTTGTGTGTGACCAGACCTTTTCTCACACTCCGCAGCATTTGATGCCAAATTCACACTCATTAGCAGCATGAGAAAAGTCGACGAGACCTTCAATCAGAGTAAGAGTAGAGACGCACACACACGCAGAGAAGACAAACTCCACTGTCTGGCACCAGTTAGACCACAGACTTAAGCAAGTAAGATGTGAAACATTTGATCATTCAAATAGAAAAATGTAAACATGCAGTAAAAAAAAAACACACATCAATTTGTGCAATATGTGCCACTGGCTCTAACAAGCGGTGTGTGCGTGCAAACTTGTGTGTCTGGACAGTATCAGAGGAGGGCTGCAGCAGAGAAAGGACAGCGAGTGAGCTCTATCAGTAAATGTCACCACTGCACAGTAGCAGGGCACACTGACCACACTGTCTGTGTCGTCTCTCTGGGGCTCGGGCTCTTGTCACATGCTTACGTGCGAGTCTCGTAAACACGACAGAAGAGAGCGACAGCGGTATGTGTGTGACCACGAATGAACTCAGCATTTTACTGCATTGTAATTAACATGCTGCCTGTTGACAATAATCAAAAGTGACACAATTAAAATATAACTTGTGGAGTTTTCGACCACTAATAATAGCACAAGGGAGCTTGAAATCTATTGAACTGGTGGTGGCGAGTAAGAAATGCAGCAGTGGACCAACAACAATAGTGTAAAAGACTGAGAGCTACATGTAGCTGACGTGAATGTGGACAATTCAATTTAAAACATTTTAAAATGGCCTTTGCAAATGTTTTATGAGGAAGGAAATGCATTCAATGCATTTGTTTGACTTTAAGAAAAGAATACACACAAAGTAGACGTAACTTTTGTTTGTCTACACAAAAACTCCACAAGGCACATTTATTTCCACTAATTACTTTTGAAGAAGCGGTGGAGGAAATTATCGATGGCGTCAAAGTGGGAGCAGCATCAAAGCGAGAGCATGTTTTCTCACATGCCCCATCACTTCCTGTTACAAAAGGGGAGGCTTCTCTCTCGGCTCCAACCGCCCGTGATTAGCTCCTTGTGGAATTTTTCTTTTGCCTTTTACTTTCTTCAAGATGTCAGAAATTTGGGGAGTCATTATTCCATCAGGCTTTAATTTATTTGCTTTGCCGTCAGCCTTTGAAAGCTCCAGCTGAGCTTTTTCTATGGGAGCAGTGCACTTTTCTGTTTGGTGACATAAAGCAATAACATCAGAGGATAGACCGTAGTAGTCTCCTCTGTGATTTATTGAAACTTATCAGCTCCATGTAGCAGTTTAACAATTTACACACCGTAAATAAAATGCAATAAAAGGCTCTACCACACAGTCTGACAGTAGTGGCTGTTTATATTAATCCTGGCACATCATGTACCTCTTTATTAGTACTATGCGGGTTATTGTAGCTGTCAAAAAAAAAACTAATAGGAAAAGAGCAAGGGAAAACAAACTCATAAACTGAAATGAAAAGAGCAGGCAGATTTGTTTGAGGTTGACACAAGATACAGAGCAACATATACACACACCTGAGGGAGGAGACCCGATCCTTGGACAGAAACTGTTTTGGAAATGTAACCCCACGATCACACTGAAATCTACATTCATCTTTCTACAAGGGCGTATGGAAATGTGACCTGATTCCATTTACAGTGTCCCAGTGACCCAGAAGGAAAACCCAGTCGCAGGGAGCAAACTGGTGCACATGTGGATGTGTGTGTCTGTGTGTGTACGTGCGACTTATGGTGTTACTATGTTTCAAGCCGTCTGGGCTGAGCTGAGAGAGGCTGGTAGACGCGAGCTCACACAATGGGCTTCTGTGTGAGACCGGCTGATAGAGAGACAGAAAAGAGAGAGAGAGAGAAACTCACAGGGCAGCGCCACATGTTAAACTGTACTTTATAGATCAACACAATTCAGAATACAGTAAGGTGAGCTAAAGGTTTATTCTTAGCAAAGGCCTCTTTTTATGGGCCGTGTTCAATTTGTAGATATATTTAGAGTTACGTTATTTATTCTGATCCAATTGCATTACATCAGTGTTTTGTGTGAGTGTGTAAAAATGCCTTTAAAAAAGTATTAGGGTGCGACCTTTAACTCCTAAACTGCACATGTGGAGGAGCTTAGTCAACTACACCCAAAGCGCTCCACCCAAACTATTGCAGAGAACTGGAAACTATTGGGGTTGAACCCAAACCACAAAACCCAATGTGCTACTTCACATCCCCGAAAAAAGACGTGAACCCCGACGGCGTGTGGAGCAGAAACAAAGGGATGAGACGAGGAGGAGTGGAAGATGAGAGGAGAGCTGCTTAGACCTCGTGTGTCACCTCCCTGCTCCTCAAACTGCCTCGCCTCCCGTCCCATTCCCGGCCCACAGCAACCACTTGAAAGGCCGACTGGGTTGGGTTCACATATGGTGAGGAGACGAGAGGGTGTGTGTGTGTGTGTGTGTCAGTCTGTGTATGTGTGTTTAAATGGCTTAGCTGGTTAAGGGGGCTCCCTCCGACCTGGTGCCCTTGGCCCTAAGAAGCCACATGGACAGCTGTTTTCTTGAAATGCTTTTCACTCACTGTCCAACACACACACACACACACACACACACACACACACACACTCCTCCCTGCCCAATTAAGACACCCAGTTATGTTGTTAGTGGCTGTTTACCATAAACTCCCCTCTCCTTTCTTCCCACTCCCCCTTCATCCTGCCCCTTCCCCTCCACACCTCCTCACTCCTCTTTCATCTGACTCTTCTCAGAGTTTCCTCAGTCGCCCTTTCTTCACCCCTCAACTCATTTGCAATGGTCCTGTCCATGAATATATATCATTTTAGGCTACATTCAGCATAATGCCAAGCAACACTAGTATAATGGGGATTCATTTAGTGTGTTTTCCAAATAAATCAAACCATAAACTTGTTTAAACTGGAAATTAAAGCATTTAACAAACATTTTCATGACTTTTCAGTGCTGAGTTTTGGGAAATACTTTATAAGTAACCGTACTCACTGATTCTATATAAATAATTGAGGTGGAGCAATTAGGCATTAGGACCTAACATTCAGTCCTGATGCTGACAGGTTTATTAACCTTCAATACTGTGTGCAGAAGCTATAAATAAATGGGAAATGAACCCATTTCTGATGATTATGGTGATTATTTCCATTACTGGTGATTTTATCTTCCCATTACTTTCTTTATGTAAGACAAAAGGTTTGGTCCACTGCGGCAAACATTGCCCATAACATTCTGTGGCACAAGGTGAAAATGTTCAGACAAGGAAAGAACCAAATTCTCAGAGACAAACAATTTTCTCTCTCTGTATTTATCATCAATTATTTGTCTAATCTCTGACTGGTCTGAACAACTAAACCAAAAAACAGAAGAAAAACTCTCAAAAGGTTTGGAGGTAAATTGATTTTCAAAATGATAATATCCTTTATGCTAAATCTACATAAATGCACCCACGTGTCTGTAACTATTTTCTTTGCTCTTTGTTTACATCATTCACTTCCCTGCTGAAAGCTTACCCACTGACACAACAATACACTTCTTTCTCTCTTTCGCTTTTTTCTACCTTGTCTTTTATCCAGCTGTTTCTGACACTCCTATTCTTACTGTTTATCCTCTCTCACCTTCTCAGCTCCTCCACCTTATCCTCCCATTTCCGCTCCCTCCCTCTCTCGACTCACTCCCTTTCTTTTGAGTCACTGAGTTGTGACTGTTGCAGAATGGTCAGCGTGCTGGGAGGGCTCGAGTCTGGCCAAGAAAATGTGTGTGTGTGTGTGTGTGTTTGATTTGAAGCGTGTAACTGCACCGGTCTGCCAGAGGGAATTAGCCTCCGTTTTCCCTCTCTGTTGTGTATAGTCCTGTCTGACTTCTCAGCCTCAATGGTGCACGGATTGGGCCAAGAAATACTTTTAAGAAAGACGCAAAGAAAGAGAGAAGCAGGAGAGAGGGAGACGTAAAAAGAAGGAGAGGATGAAGCGAGGAGGAGGAGAGGGAAGGGGCGGAGGAGATGCAGTGAGCTAAATTGTTGGATTGATGGCGGTTCGGACGGATAGTCAAAGAAGGAAAGCGAACAAAAACCAAAAAAGAAAACATCACAATGAACTACTGCTCCTCTATGCATTCTGTGTGAAAATGGTCAAGGACCTTTCGTGGGCCTGAAATTCGCTTCACCTTTAGAAATGGCTGATACTTACTGTAAAACTGATATCTAAAGTTCTCTGTTGAATTGAAAGTCATAAATAACCTCTTCATTTCTCATAGGGGTTTGCTGCACAGCTGTGTGTAGGAGTGAAATGGTCCATGGAGGGAGGAGGAAGGAGGTTCCAGACAGGTTTGCACTGCTGTGGAGCCTCTGTGATGTATTTCTTTGTTTTTACTTTACTGCAAGAGGCGATCGAAGAGACGGAGGCAAATAAATAAGGATAGAAAGTTGGCTGATGAGATAAAAGGCAAAAGGCAAAATGGCAAAACGGGCTCAGACGAAAATACTGGACGCAGCACAGAGACCAGACTCATTCATAAATGATGGATAAAAGAGAAAGATTGATGGATTTCTCTTTTCCTCTCAGCCCTAGGGGATCTGACATTTCAATCCAAAGCGTTCAGCGCTGCCTCTGACTTCCCCATGCACTACAAAGACTCGTCTCCAGTCCTCCAGGGTCTCGGGGGCCCAGAGGACCTCTGCTCCCCGTCGGCCAGCAGCCCATTCTGGGCTTATTAACCCGCCTCTACCACCGCTTCTTCTTCACAGGACCTGTGGGGCTCAAGACCAAGTTTCCTGTAACAGTCCTGGGAGGCTGGGGGTTGGTGAGGAGAGGCCTTGACAGTTGAGAGACGCAGCTGATGGGGCAATTTAATCTCTTTTCTATAGCAGACAGTAGGGGCGCATTGTTGGACTGGAGGGCGCTTAATTGAACGGAGGGGGGCTTTTTCTTTTATGTGGTCCTTCCTTGTTAGCTGCCATGGGCCTCATTGGGGGTAACGGATCAAACGAAGGAGGAATGTTTGTGTGTGTGTGTGTGTGTGTGTGCATACACGTGCATCTGTAAGACAATGTTTGACACTAATCCAGGTTTAATCATTATTTTTCATCACTGATGAGTTTCTTTATTCACTGTTTTGCGAGAGAGAAAAATGCTCTTTTCAGTTTTCTAGAGCCCAAGGTGGCGTCTTCAAATTACTTACTTGATTCAACAAGAGTCAACAACCATGAGTCTGAAGCCAAACAAGAGAGCTGTTGCTAAAATTACCATGCAACCTGAAACAAAATGAATACAAAACGTCTATCGCTCTGAGGCAGAAACCAGATCCTTCACAAATAAATGTGAATTTGCCCTATGACGTTACCACAGACAACACAGCTGACAGGTGAACAATAATAGTTACTTGATACACTAGTATCGCAAGAGTGTACCCTTGCGCTATACCTGCACTGAGAGAACGTATAGTGCAGTACATAGGCGGAAGGACTCGAAGTTTCGTTGAATCTTCATCACCGAGCAGTTGAAACCTTTTGTGATACAAACACCTGGGGCTAGGGAACACACCTAATCAAACAGCTCTAATGGTAATAGCCGCCTCGTGCACTCAAACATACACACACATACAGGGAGAGAGAGAGAGAGAAGGTCAAAAACACAGCTGAGTCAATACGCCAGGGCACAAGCTGGCAGTGGCCTCACATGCAGACACACAGGTTTCTGACCAAAAAGGTTTGGCTCTTCGTATCCCAACTGTTTCACTCCACCAGCAACAGAGGCTGAAATAAATACCCCCCCCCCCCGGGGGCAAAGCACAGTTTGGAGTCCAATCTGTCTTGGGAATGTTTTTCAGGCAGCGCTGCATTTATAATCTGAAGCTGCAGACCAGCACAGACCTCAGCGTCTGGGACAGAAGAAAAACTCAGGCCAAAAACAACAGCAGCTAAATGGCAGTGTGGCCGTAGTAGCTACATGAGCAGCAGCAGCAGCTCTCAACACTGGAACCGGATTAGAATGACTCATTTTAAATCATAAAACAAGATCAAATGTCAACACTCAAGCAAAAGGTTAATAATTTATAATTACTGGGATAACTGGGATCCATAAAATAAGTCTCCACACACCTCTTATTTACAAACCAACAGGTAAGACGCATGCAACACATAGGTTCCCATCACACATTGTTCTTCTCACAGTCTCCTCCATTGTGGGGCGGTAACAGGAATGGGCGTGCAGACTCCAGCGGGGTTTAAGGAGATTAACCATTCTGTAGCTGTATGAAATAATATTCCTCATAATCCCCATCACTGACTCCGAAAATCCCCTCTCGCTGTGTGGCATGAGAGAGGCCTCTCTAAATGTGCTCTTTTGTTCTTTGGAACACGCGCAAGTGTATACACGCGTGCACGCACGCAAACAACACACATCTGGACAAAACAGCTGGACGTCAAGAATGACACACTAAAATACAGATGTGTAGGATTATGTGTGTGTGTATTAACTCTTAGCTGCACAACTGGAGAGTGGATACACACAAATAAGGGCGGGCCAAGTAAATAGTATTTTTGCCATTTGCTGTAAATACACCAGTGTGGTAACTTGTTGTCTTGATGCACAGTGTACACCAGACTGACTTTATGGAAGGTTAGCATCTCGCTAGTGTGAAGCTCTACTTTTGGCTGGCAGCACAGACGTACATCCGGTTAAATGTGTGCAAACACGCAGAAGAGCGTATGCGTGTCTGTACAATGTCTGGCTCAATGATTTATCACTTGGGAAATTTTCTAAATATACTCTACAATAAAGCTGATTGCCACTGAAAAAGAGGGGTGGAGGTGTGTCTTCTTCTTATAGCCAGAGGGCTACAAGAGTTTCCCAAAATTAGCAGTTGACTCATTCGTTTACAAAAGTTTCAGCTTGTTCAAAACAATTTATGACTGTGCTGTGACACGATTATCAAAATATCATTTTTCCATGGGTTATGATGCACTGAGAAGCATAATTATGATCTTCCAGTACCACGTCAAGGCCGCTGACTTTTGCAACCAGCCCATGAACCTCTTGTTTCCCCTCGGGCAACTTACAGGTTTAATGGACTGTATCAACAGCCATAAAACCAGTACTACCTTTGCTGGAGGCTGTTTCTGTATGTGTGTGTGTCTATATATGTGAGCGTTTAGTATGGTGCTGAGACCGTGCTTGTTACGGATTAAATAACAGGTGGTTTGGATTTTTCGACACAGGACAGGAGAGGAGAGGAGAGGAGAGGAGAGGAGAGGAGAGGAGAGGAGAGGAGAGGAGAGGAGAGGAGGATCTTACAGTCAAAAAGTTGAAGTGAGACTACTCTGGACTTAATCTTTAGAAAGTCATTCATAGTATGAGAAAACAAAAATGAGCCCGAGAGAGACAAACAAGTGAGAAAAGAAGGGTAAAATATGAGAGAAACGGCACATGGGAAAGAGGTCAGTAAAAGATAACACACGAGACAAGGACAGAGAAACATCATATTGTTGTCATTAGAGGACACACACCTGTTTTTCCCATATACAACCCCTGAAGCTTCATGTGGGTGGACCAACATGGCAGCAGACCTCAAGCCAAACACACACAGATGTCACAAAACACAACAACTGACACGGACAGGAATAGGCCACGCACTTTATATAGGACTTGAAAAGTCGTCTCCGTGTCACAGGAAATACTGATGCATGGACGCTTCAAGGAGGGACGGGTAATTCTAACTGTACACACACGTACATGCACGCACACACAAAGAAACGCACACACACACAATGAGGTCTCTGTGGACGAGGCGGGCAGCCAGAGCCGCTATAGAGGAAGATTCAGTAGTCAATGGGGATTCCTGTGCGGAGTATGTCATATTTCACGGTGACAGACGATTCTCAGACACACACACACATGCACACACCATGTAGTGTTCTGTGGAGACAGAATAAGATGGATGATGAGCCAAGATTGTGCTTCAGGGAAGAATATGGGGGAAAAAAACATCACATTATGGCCATGAATGTGTTTAGTAATTAATAAATAAGAATTAGGACAGCAAATAAATAGCCCCAGTATAGATTCACAGAATTTACAGAAAAACAAGCAACCAACTCTTCTCATTTAAGAAAATGTATTGAACTAAACTGAATCAAGAAATATTAGTGAGTAAAAAGCAAGAGAGCAAGATAGTGAGGGAAAGAGAGGGTTGAAACACTCCACTGAAATAACACAGCTGATAGAGGCAGAGAGAGAGAGAGGACAATCAGTCTTTTATTTTTAGCCCCATAAGTCTTAACTGACTATGAGCAGATAGAAGGAGCAACAGGGACAGAGAAGAAGGTCTGATGGATGAGTGGGTTCTTGAAACTGAGCCAATAAAAATTTTAGAAAACTGTCAGAAAGAACTGGGATGTTTAGGTTGCGGTTGAATCGAGACAGTCTGTGACATTCATTGTAAACCAGACCCAGGCTGGGTTTGGGACTCGGGAGTGCAGCTTTAACAATATTCAGGAGCCATATTGTGCACAGAGAAATTAGAAATATGTGACTTGTCTTTCCCCAGGAAATTGGACCAGATGTGTGTAAGTGCAGAGGCTAAATACAGTAAAGATGTCCCAACTCAGTAAGTCAGTGATTTACATTGATGGTCTAATGAGCAAAAATAAATGATAAATGAACGGATTACTGAAAAAAAAAATCAAGAAAAGTATGTAATCTGTGGTCGACTGTTGACATGGAAAGGGACTGAGAGTCTGTATAAAGTGTGTTTCACATATTTTACTGTATTTTCTCATAAGGTTCAGCTCAGATATGTTTTATGTAGGATATTTGTCATATGAAGTTATTAATGTCTGTGAGATTTCATGACTCCTAATAAAATTTAATTAGTGGATCAGACCTGTGCTGGCGTCATATTTATGGTATGTATGTGAGTGAGTTATGCAGTGGGGGATGGGGGATGTATATACAGTATATACAGCAGAGTAACCTAGGTCAACATGTGGACAATGGACCTTTTAGCCGTTGGTGCGACAACAGATTATGTTGCCATTCTCTGAAACAAAAACACATGCAGGGCAGGGCAGCGACCAACACAGGAAGCAAAGCTTTTTGACACCGTAACAAGAAAGTCTCAAATTGATTTATTAAAAACAATAATCTTCACAAAAATGACATTTTTTATCATTATTGTTAATCAAGGTTGGGTTGTGGTTTTTTTTTGTTTTTGTTTTTTTACAAATTACTGAATCCAACAGACTCCAACAGGCCATGTTGAAATTGTGCCAGCATTTGTGACCACTCTGTCTGCCTGGGGCAATAACAAACACAACTCACCCACAACAATGACATAATGCCTCACACCACCACCATCTCTTCTCACATTGCTGATCGTCTCACTGACTCAAATCTGGGACTTTCCCATCAGAGAGCTGGGGAAACCTATCTGCCTAAATCCCAACTAAATTAACCTACTTTTCACTTGCTGTTCAGTCTGATGTTTTTATTTTTAACAGAGCGACTTGGAGGACGTCTGTTACTAGATATTACTAATCAGCCCAAGATGAGATCAACTTGAAGGTTTCTCACAAAGCACATGAGAGAAAAAACTGTCCACAATGTGTCTCAAATGTTAAACATTATCTGTTCATGCTGTAATCCCCCTCTTGTGTATTCTTCATGTCACTAGTTTTTACAGCACTAAAAATATGACTGAAAAGACGTGAGTGAACATCTGCTTCTGAGAAATTATCTGCTGATCCAAATATAGCAGAATCTTCTCCACCCCGGCTTCATCTTCATCTTCCCACGGCTTGTTTTGAGGCACAAATAATCAGTTTTGTGCCAAATTTAACTGCAGCTTGACTCATTTAACTCACACAGCAAATTTAAAGGAAGCCCCAAGCCTGCAGTCGACTTCACTCTCCAGAGCTATACTGATATTTTCAGAGTGATTTGCAGACAGTCATTACATTGCTAAAGCATTTAATGGGAATCACGAGGATGGCTGCAGGATGCACCATTCACTGAATCTGTGTGCATGGGCACAGGCGTGGGCGTCTGCGTGTCCACGTGTGCTACATTTAAGTGGCACAAGTGACAGATGTGGCAGAAAATCCCTGTTTATTTTTCCTCGGTCACAGTGTCACAGCGTCACAGTGTACGTGTGTGTGTGTGTGTGTGTGTGTGTGTGTGTGTGTGTGTGTGTGTGTGAGTACAGTGTGTTTCCAGGCCTTGAGTGCAGTAAAGTGCAAATGTAGGATAACAATGGACTTTATGTTCCTGTAAGATGAGCTCCCACCTGCTGCAGTATGTCATTGTACACTGTATGGATGTGTGTGTCCATGTCCGTCTGTCTTGTCTCCCTCCCTCTCTAAGCCGCAATATCGAAACAGGATGTGGTAAATCCTATATCGTGATGCCATCAAAAGTGGTTGTTGTGTAACTTGGTAAGATTTATTTTATTATATCACATTAGAAAAATGATGAGGTTACAAAATGGTGCAACTCTATTACACTATACATCTGAGAGAGAGACCCAGCAGCGACCAAAGAAGAGTTATACACTGTATCTACAGTTTATTACGCCACAGTAGCTCTGTCAGACTGAAACTGAGTGCTGTCTGTAAATGCTTTCCTTTCTGTTTGTTTTGTTTAAAGGGGCCTTAACATACACAACAGCACAGTTCCAGTCACTGCATTAAATGTGCTATATTTACTGTCATTAAAAAGTTATCCCAAACATGTAATAACCAGGGACAAACGAGACCGTACTTGAAAATGCAGGCTTATAACTTTCACAGAATGTGTGGAGGGAAACTTTAGAGCATCAGGCTGTGACAAAGGCTCAAGGCCGAGCGTGACAATGCTGCATCACGTCTGTAAAATCTGTTTTATAGAGAGCAAATAATAAAGTTTGGTTAAAACAGCTGGTAAATAAACAGCTGCATATCTCAGTGATGATTGTGTAGCCTAGTTTAGACGTCTGGGCGACCGCAACGTGGCTGTCTGCTGCCGTGTAAACATCAGTCATCTTTTGTCAGCTGACAATCATAAGGTTACTTTGTCAAGTTAGCATTAAAAAAAACCACAGCAGGAAGTGGCTACAACAGTGCATGCTACATTAGATGATTTTTTTTGCAAACTTCAATCAATTTGCCAAGAGCCATGAATAAACACTGAGGCCACATAACACTCAGCCTTCAAAAAGCATAAATTTGACACTTCATATGTATATCTGTATGGATTTAAACCGACATACCATACTCACATGTGTTAGGATATTCTTTCTTTCTCTTTGTAACACTACACTACTGTATCTGCATGCAGTTGTAGGCTACAGCTGCCCGACTCAGCTCGCTGGCTTCCCTGTAATTCAGACAATGAAATGGAAAAACAAGAAACACCGACAACACTGCTGCAGTTGACTTCACCCAGAAAGTGGCTTTAAGTGCATATTTGTAAGTTAGCACACATTCCTCAAACTGTTACCCAACCTGGTTATTCACATTCAGGTAGGGAGGGGTGTTTGATTACAGCATATTGACTGAGTGAAGAGCAGCAAGAAAAATGTACAAGTGTAATATTGATCTCTAGGTAATTGAATCAGGTCAACTGGACTTAGCTTTTGTCTTTGAAGACCATTCGCCACTTATCCAAGTGGCTTGACTAGTCTGACCTGATTCAATTACCTAGAGATGTATTTGACCTGGACAAATGAGAATTTGCACAGACATGTAATATTGATGATTACGCTATCAAGCTTAAGATGCTACAACAGTTAAATGCTCAGTAAGTTATGAATATCAAACATATTCGAAACTAAAGAGCATTATTAAAAATGCATAGGCAGAGAAAGAGTAACATGGTGGTGAGAAAAAGAAAACAGATACGTATAGAGGAAGAAAAAGGGAGATGAGAGGGAAGACAAAGATGAAGAGCGAGCAGGACCCTTGTCTTTGTTGTGGTCAGCGTGGCAGAAAGTGGGCTGACATCAAAGTGCAGAGGATGGACAGAGATGAGAGAGGGACGGTCTGGAAGCCATATGAAACAACAGGAAGAGAGAGAGGGAGCGAGATGCAGGACAGGGAGCGAGCGAGAAAAGGCAGAGAGGAAGAGGTTTTAAATCAGAGGAAGGAGAGACGGGGAGCCGAGGGAAAAAGGGAGAGTGACTGACAATAGGACAGGCTGAGATGTCACGTCACATCTGTGCACACACACACACACACACACACACACACACACTGAGGAAATGTGTTGTCACAGTCTCTCTAGTGGAAGCTTTTTAAATTTGCCTGATCAAAAAAAGTGCCACAGAGTTTTGATGACACTCAACTGCTCCCGACAGATTTCACCTGAGCTCCTCTGTCAGTTTAGCTTTTGTTTGGCTCTTCAGAAGAAATACAATCAGAACTCAACATCTGGTAATTCTCCAGAACAGCAATTATATAAATATGAGCCAGGACTTGAGTTTAACCCTGTAAAAGCATTTTGGAACTGCAATGTCAGCTGACAATACTGTCATGATACAGGCTGCAATAAAGATAAAAATACACTTGAACAGCACATCTAAAGTGGATGCAATCAATGCATATTCCTTATATCCATATATGTAGTTGAGTAATGACTGTATTAATTGCTAATCAATCTTAGATGTTAGATGGAAATTCAGTTTTGCAGAAGAAAGATAACGTGTGTGCATTTATCACTGTGCTGGAACATCAAGAAAGAAAACACCCATAAAAGAAGAATGGAGGAGCCAGAGGGGAGTCCCACTCCATCAGTGGATCCTCCTCCAGGCAGAGGTCACCACAGTGGGTATTAAATCTTTCTCATCTGCCCTGCTCGCTGCTTAAACCCTGGATTACCCCGCTGCACCCATAACTGCCAACCTGCAAAGTCCTGCATCTGGCTTCTCCCAGTGTGTGAACATCAGCACGTGTGTGACTGAGGATGAGGAGGCCGTGATTAAGTCTCACATTTGTGCGTAAGCCATGCGCCCGTTTGCACAGAGAACCAGAAGTTTAGCATAAGGATGAGTGTTACAGCTAAAACAAGGACAGCTGTGCTTTCATAGGCTGCCAACACTGAATTGATTTGCTATGATATTTCCATGACTTTCTGGAAGGAGATCTGAGGAGAACATCATCTGATCCTGGCGTGAAATGGCTGATAAAAACACTGATAGATACAATAGCGTGATCTGGTATTCACTTGTAGTTTGCCCTGCTAAAACCAGAGATGACACACAACCACGACGACACACACACACACCTCTAAATTTAGCCATTTCTTATCAACTTTACTGCCCTCATACCATCAGCAGATAATCAGCCTCTGACAGATTTCATTAAGTGGAGGGCAGCGCTGAGTGGAAGCAGCTGCAGTAAGGACTTTACGTTGGATGATCAACAAGTATCTTATGGTAACACTGACAAGCCATTGAACAAAATGTGTGCGCGTATACACACACACACATAAAACACACAAAGAAGGATTCACAAGAGAGCTTAAAGAACAGCGCATGCATTCATCAGTAATGTCTCCTTCTTTCACTCCCTAAAACTCTTCTGTGCCCTCGCCAGGGCTGCGTCCACAGCCTGGCCAGTCTGCAGGGAGGCGTGAGAGAGGGCTGCTGCATGTATGCACAACACACACAGAGAGAGAGAGTCCAAGTCAGATACAGTTCAATGGCTATATCCCTCCACTTCTTGGTATGCTGCAGACCTTTCCCACTCTTTTCCCCCCGATTTTCTCTTATTTTTCTCTGGCGGTCCCAACCCTTCCCTTTTGTCTCTCATGGGACCAGGTCGACCTCCAGAGCCAGGCCGGGCTCCTTTCGTTGGAACAGACCCTGTGGGAACTGACTTGTAGATTCTGGCTGCATAATGACTGCTCCCTATTGATGAATGGAGGGGACCGTGGCCGGCCTAGAGTGAATAGTGACTAGGGGGAATTGAGGTGGGACAAACAGGGGTGTGTATTTCTGTATTTGTGCCGAAAACAGGGAGACGTGGTGCTCAAAACACCATAAACAGACAACAAGTTCATCCAGGCGTGATTATGTATTTTTCTTTTGTCACAATTTGGATCTCATTCAAGCAATAAAGTTTCACTGTTGATGCATAAACACTCTCTCACTTATAAATGACCCATAAATGTCCATCAGCTGATAGGTCAAGTGTATATATGACCGTGCACGCACAGCTCCTTGAGCAGCACTTGGATGTAGCAACACACACTAAACATGATAGCATGCTACAGATGAAAGATCATCAGGCAAATACACGCATCTATAAATATCATGGGGATGGAAAGAGGAATGCACGGGCAGATACCATGTGTGTCTGTGAGAGCAAGATGGACTGTGCTGTGGACATCAGCAGGTCAGCTGGAAACATGTGTCCGCTCTAGACTGTCTCTCTTTGTTTTTTTTCCTGTGTGCGTGTGTCTACTTCAAAGCCCTGTGGCAGCAGGTAGCTAATGGCCATCAAGATATTTGACAGGGGGCCCTAAGACTCTCCTTTCGCCAATTAACCTTCACTTGTTCGACCTACTTTCCACATTAAAATAGCAAACTCCCTATTCAACCCAGTGATATATTTAGCAAAGAAGGCAACGTATTTGACATATAGTTTAAGCATGCTTCACTTATGACTCAAAGTTTATCTCGCTAAAACAATTTGTCATTTAATTATACTGATTGTCCAGCAGAACAAAGTTCCAGCTTTTCAAATTTGAGGATTTTCTGTATCTTGTGCGATAGTAACTTGAATATCTTTGGGTTCAGGGTCAGGTAACTGGACAAAATAAGGTATACGAAGAGGCAATCTTAGACAATTCCTTCAGAAACTTGCAGATTTTTTTTCCAGATTAATCAGTAAAGAAAATAATGGTTAGTTTAAGTCCTAAACCAGTCCTTAATATATTCAGCATCCTAAATCTAAGGGAGTAACACGGATGCTGCACTATTTCACTATTTTTTAACAAGATAGCAAGGTCATACAGAGTTTATCTGAAAACTATTTCACTTTTGCATGAGTCACAATACCAATGTCATTTTTTCTATCTCTTTTGGCAACTAACATTTGGTTTATCTGGAAAATGTCACTATTAATTTGAATCCTTCTCTTCAAAACTCCCCAAATCCTCCTCACATATTCACAAACAACTTGTTGCCACGGAGGCACCTGGGGACTACACACAAACACACAGAGTCACCCTTTGTTATTACTCACAGTGCCTGTGTGTGTATCAAAGTGTTCCTTCATAATCCCATTGCTCTTAATGTCATTAATGCATCAGGGTGTGTCGGTAGATACATCCATGGTAGAAACCCATTAGCCGGCCAGTGCTGAATGACCCTTGCTGGCCTGCAGCAGTAGCCCATGCAAACCAAACCAGACTTTGTTTAAACTCTTGACTCTGAAGTGTCAGGTGTTCCCTCTGAGGGTGGAAAGAATGACCCCTGACCTTTGGCCCCTGTGACCTATACTTCAACACAAATGGAGGAACAGTGGCATGGGACGGTACACAAAATACACACGGAGAGGAAATCCCATTTGCCTATCATGTCCTTATTCAAACTAACTCCTGATTACACTGAGTGCAAACTGTGAGGCAACATGAAGCACTACACACACACACACTTACACATACACACTATGCCCTTGCCTTAATGCTGGTACCCTAGCACATAGGGGCCCCGTCTTGTTGACCCTCACCAGTAATATGATCCATCTGAGAGCTGAGGTTAGAGTAGGAATGCTGACCCATAGTAGTTGAAGACAACAGAGTGACCAGTTAGTTAAATGTTTATTATATAGATACTATAGACACTCTTTTGTAATAATGCATCACTGCAGCTGTAAAAAATAAAATAAAATATTACATCAGTGGATTCTTAGTGTCATAAAGTATTTTGCATCACACATTAACTTCCATTCAAATATCCATTCAAAACAACTCCAGCAGCTGTTCCATATCCTGACACATTCAAATTCAGCACTCTCTTCCTGTAGTATTACTGGAGGGCAATTCAAAGGGCATTTTCTAAATACAGGTGTTTGGTTATGTGGAAAGAATTAGTCAAGCTATCGTACTGTAATGAACCTAAAGACACTGGTTCTCTACATACAGGGTTGGCCTTGGGGCTGTACGGGAGCTGGCAACTGCAGATCGCTACGTAACTCAACACATTCCTGTGTACTTTCTCACACCTTGTCTGCAGCTCCTAGTTTCAACTAACTGACTGAGTGAATAACTTAAATATAAAGAACATTTGGAAGAATAAAAAAGGAAAAAAGGAACTCCCAACCTCGCCCAGGAGTGTAACAAAACTTCAACAGGTACAGATAATAAAGGAGCAGTCGAACCATCCCGTAACAATAACACAGGAGATTAGTTAAATGTCTGGTAGCTGCATTGAAGTGGTTACCTCCCTAAACACAACCTGATGGATTACTGTATGGGTACAAGTGTGTGTGTGTCTGGCTTCAATCCATTGCTCATCATACATCACATTCGCTTGTGTCTGGGAGTTGTCTGCTCAGCTTATCGTTTCCCTGCAACAAGTTTTGAATCTGTGTGTGTGTGTGTGTGTGTGTGTGTGTGAGGCAGAGACAGCGAGCGAGAGTGAGTCACAGTCACACACGAGACAGGGTGAATAGATAGGAACAAGGACAGTAAAAAAGAAACAAAAGGCACATTAGTCAGAACCTCGCCAACATTCAGAGGAATCTAGGCTGGTCTTCTAAAAAAAAAACTACTTTGCTTGTCTGATTTACCTATGAAATATGTTGCAAAGGAGCTATGCAGGGAATCAATAGGAAACATGATCCATTAACTACTATATTCATAAAAATGTACCACATAACAACCTGTTAAAATGTGGTGTAAACTAGCAGATATGCAAAGCATGTCGCTCTCGGAGCAGGCAAAGTGACAGGTCTATCTCCAAATCTTTATGTAGCTGGCACAGCCACTACAGCGTGAGTCAAAGTCTGAGTTAATATGTAACCCCTGAGAGCAAGACTTCAGAAGCTTTACAAGGGTGAGAAAAAAGAAATCTCAAAACAACAAAAGTCGGCACAGGTCACAGGGAAGGGAATTGATTTTCCATTTATCTGTGTGTTGACCGACTTTGTTTACATGCAGGAAACAGCCAGAAGGAGACTAGAGACAGGTTGTGAGGCCGTCTGTGATCTCTCAGTGTCCTTTGAAGACCTGAACACAGATGGTGAGCACGTTGAGAGGAGATCCATCATTTCTGACAGGACTCGATCCCTCTATTAACATAAGTCTAAATCAAGACAGACAAAGCCATGTGTTCACTCCGCCTTTCATTCTTTCATTCAACAACATGTGACAGTCACCTTGGACTTGACCAGCATCTGTGTTTACCACTGACTATGACTAGCCTATATCACTAAAACAGAGCGGTAAAGGTCCAAAAGAAAGACACCTGCCAGATAAAGATGTTTCCATTGAGACTTAATGATATTTAGTATTCTACATCACAGTTTTGTCTGTAATCAGTTGATATCAGTCTGTGTTAAAAATCATGGTACACAAGTATCATAGAACTGTGTACACACGGGTAATATACAAATTACATGTCTGTATGAGGTTTATTATGACTCCTTTGGTTTTACTCTACAAGTATTGCCCACACTTGCAGACAACCAACAAGTGACCATCGCTACAAACTTACGGATTTTGGTTTTCTTTGGATCCAACTTGCGGATTTCCCCCTGCAGAACCTGCAGCCGCCCGTGAATCCTGCAGGATCTTCTGAACACCATCCCTGCCTCCATCTCGATACCCAGAAAGATGTCGCTGGCATGTCGGGAAAGGTCGGAAAGTTGGTGAATTATGCTGGTCAGTGTTTGACAGCTAACCTCATCCAAAGAAGAGAATAAAACAGGCTTTTTCAGTTTGCGTCTCCCGGCTTCTTCCCCTTGCATCCAGCCATCCCTCGCCGATAACCTACTCACACGCCGCGGCTCAATACTCCTCTGATGAAAGGGCATATTTAATTTTCAAACCAATAACTCCAGCGGGACGAAAAAAAATGTTCACGGGAGGAAAAAACAAACTCAAAGCTTTAAAACAAACCCAAGACGCACTGCCGTCCTAACGTACGTAACATCTCTGCGGCTGTATAATCCTCCAATCCCGCCATATTTTTTGTTTTTCAAAAGCATGGGACTTGGTGCTGCTGTACACTGGAGACGTTGCTTGCCTCCCCAAGTCTATTCAAATTCAACCAGACAGAGAGCAGGCTGGAGAGAAAGGAGGAAAAAAAACACACACTCACACACACACACACACACACACACAAGGAAAAGTAGGGGGGGAAAGTTCAAATAAAAACCCGGAAAATACTACAACCACCTGTAGCCACTGGATCCGGAGCCAGACTCAGAGAGGAGAGTTACCTGCATTCACTCGGAGTCAGTGGAGCGGGCGGAGGGAAAACCTGGACCGGAGTCTTCACAGAAAAACTGCACCCGGAGTCACATGGCCGACTGATAAAACTAGGAGAAAACACACAGTGAAGATTGATAAAATAAACAATCATTATGTCTGAAAGTTTTCCATATAAACTAAACAATTATCGTCTAAACGGGATGATTAAATGCCCTTAATTCGTTTTTTGTTTTTTTACCTTGCCAATTGAGGGCACATTAATTGGTTATCTGATAGACTGGGAGCAGTTAATGGACTTTGGATGGTTAATCATTTCACATTCAAATTCAGAGTAAAAACGGAGGAAGCTGCCTTTTATTATCTTACCCAGGATTGAACCCATAAAAGCTATCCATACTACCAGTATGTTATACTAAAGAAAAATGGCTTTTCTTACTTTTTAAATACAACTTTTGGTGGGGTATTTTAAAGTATACAAATAAACAAATTGTTAATGTAGAGATGACACGTGGTAAATGTCAGGTTAGCTTCGTACGGCTAATGTAGCCTAACGCAGTGTTAGCACAAGTCATCTGACCTACAGTAACCAACTAGTTACAAACAGTGTCGTTTTTGTTTATAGCTGGCTAGTGCAGTTATCTGTGCAAATACCTAAAGAGTATAATATTGTTCTTTTTTTTTGGCAGTGACCCGCCAAAAACCCAAATAGCTAGCTACTGACAAGCTAGGCTAATTAGAAATGCCAGTCATGTTAGCTTACAATTTTTCGTCGCTGCATTAATTTGTCATCGGTTCCCAGACACTAACGATGAAACGTACTTGCGGGATATTTTAGGAGTTTGCTCATACCTTTCGAAATAACCCTTGGACAACCCACTCTGTGAACACTTGTCTGATTTATCTCCACTGTGTGTGTACAGAGCATGTTTGTCCAAAGCCTGTGTCCAGTCCACCACCTCCTCACATTCCCACCGCTGCTCTTTAAATTCCAAAGAGCAAACTGTCCTCATCAATAGCAACATACCATGTGCCCGGCTCAGTTTCAAAATACACAGGTCACAAGTTCAGAGGAATCTTTTGGAAAGTCTGGATGGATGACAATGTCTACTGGGAAAGGGGTGTGTCTGTAGTGTTTAATGCGCCTCCTGGTGTACCCACGTGGACACAGCATCTTTAAAAAAGCCCCCCCATGTGGTCCAGGCTGGTCTGTCTTCATTACTCAAATATATAGAAATCTTCAAATTCCTTCCCAGCTGCTATGTAGCCTAGTCTGTGTGGCAACAGTTTAACAAGTTACTCAAGTCTACAGTGCAAACGGCTGATACAGCTGTTCTCTGCAGTGCTGACTCTTGTCCTGCACTTCCCATCATGCATGGAAAACACCGAGGGCGAGGTGTATCCTCCTGTTACACATCAGTGACATCCGCATTTGTCCTCCCCTCAGCGCAAAATGACTTTGACAGGAAAACAGCTTGAGGATGACACAATCACCATTGGTGGAAAAAAGAAAGGAACAAGCAAGCCTAAAGGCTATTTTTGGTATCCCTACATTGCCTCTTTTTTTTAATAAAAGTTTTCACCAGAGTGATGCATTTCTAGTTCATTGAGAAATTACTTATAATTACGTTATATTTGATCTATTTATGCCTTTTCACGGGTTAAAATGTCTCCTGTGGAAAATTTTGGGAGCTATCAGTTTTTCACTTTATCTGTATGGCAGACAATCTATGAAAGACAATGACAAAGCTTGAAGACACAAAGCATAAACACACAATTATAAAATAATAAATAAATAAAAAATAGAAAGGTAGGCAAACTGTCCAGTTCTGGAGATGAACATAAGTTTAATCAAGATTAAATATATGCCCAAAAAGATCTTGCAACTCTTAAGAGATCCAAACAAGTGAAAACAATACAAAAAGATGAGCTTCTCTGTCTGTCATGTCAATAGAGTCTTACAGGTTTTATACTTGCTATGAATTTTGGACTTTCATTCGGGGTAAAATGTATACATATATCTCATTCACCATATTTTACAGTGCATTGATTCTCCAAACCATAGCCTTCTTCCACATTTAAAAACCCATACATAAACTCATTTGTAGAATTATTTACATACAAGGCTTGAACAAGTCAACTCAAACCATTTGGTGGACAATAAGAAACTTAAGAAAAACAAACAACACGTCAGAAATTATGGGAACTTGCTTGAACTTCATGGCTTGGTTAAGCCACAGGTAGTGACATCTTGTTACACAAATCACTGAATGGACAGGAGGCATTCACAGCCTCTAATTAAATAATAATAATAGGACAAAAGGACACTCAGCAAGGACATTGGAGGAGTACTCAACTTGCAAGATACTCCACCTGTGTCTTTAAAGTTTGGTTGCACACAGACATAAAAAGGTACAAATACAGCTCTAATAAGTGTGATAAAGTGAAACCAAATGCCTCTGAAACCCACTGTCACTGACACTCCCCATTGTACAACCATCATTCAGATTCAGACAGTATACAGATGGTACAGCACTGCTCATAATGCACCTGGGTGGTAGGTACACAAAACATGCATACTCAATGTGAAACTGAACAACAGAATGAAGCGAAGTTATGGCAACAAAACAAAAAACGAAAAAAATGAAAAAAGTCGAGTACATTTCAGTGTCACAACTGAGTTAGTAAGCAACCACGTCACCCAAGACACATTTATAAGTACATCTCAGTTTATTCAGGATTCACAATGTTTGAGGTGACAAGTTGAGTTGATTCATACCAGGATGAAAAAAAAACTAAAACACCAGCACTGTACTTTGTGTTGATTTGTTTTTTTTTAGCGCTTCATAGATGTAACAGTGTGTCATGTCCTCCAAAACATGTAATCTTAATTGTTAGATGTTACTTGTGTGTCAGCAACTCCAAACACACAGAATGATAAACACAAAAATATTAATATAAACACCTGTCCCTAATACTATGTCCCTTTTCTTGATTCTTTTGTAAAGAACTGATGAGAAAAGGACAAATTGACAATTTCGTGTGTGGCGTAACCACACAGACAGGGACTGTCGAAAAGCACTGATGCAACTGGAACCAACTGAAACAGCATCACACAGAAAAAAAAAATATTCATAGGACAAAGGGAGAACAAATATTTATTATTAAGTAATTTGATTTTAACCTTTTATTCTGAATCACACACTGAGATGTTTAAGTTTACAAGGCCAGAGGGCCCGCAGCCATACTTTACCATGTGCATGTTATTTTGTAGTTTCTCACTTTACGCCCATGACTTCATTTGGAGTTGACCCTAAACAATGCCTCCTTCATAAATTGTGCCTGTAAAGTCTCTAAACTATAACACCTACTCCCGTTACACTGTGTTAATCGGATTGTATCAAGAACTAAAGATGTAAAACAAGACTGTTTCTGCACGGGAATAAGCCATAAAGAGCACTTCTTCCACTTAACATCCTCTCAGATCTTCATATAAGCATGGTAGCTCAGGAGGAGAATGACGAACTACTGTTTTAACAACAGAAAGGATGATTAAGTTTGTGTACATCTGTGTTTTTTTAATGTGTGGGTGAATCTTGGCAAAGACCAGAGGCTCTCTGTGGAACAAAGGTATAGTGTTATGACGTACATTGTCTGTGTTCTCGTGGGATAAACAACCACTATTACCACCAAACAGGAAACATTTGGCTGACGAGAGCGCTGGAGTCGCTTGGTTTCCGTTCATGGTTATGAAAGCATCACTCAGGGCAGAAGCAGCCACAAGGCCACGTTGGACAGTGTCGGGCTGGAGCGGTGACCCAAGACGAGCCCGGGGGGCGAAAAGTGGTCAACTACAACATGAGAGCGAAGTCCTACAGCTTGGTCTATGTGAGCGCAGCGAGGACAGGTGGTGAATTTACAACAGGAATACACACTCCTCTTCCAAGGGCTCGATGACAGGATCTAGCATGGGTGTATCTTGGGACACGCACACACACACACACACACACACACACACACACAGTACATACATATTAGTCAAACCTCCAGACTAGAGACACACACACACACACACACACACATACACACAGTACATACATATTAGTCAAACCTCCAGACTAGAGCTCCAGATGTGTCTCTTTGTCACCCTCTGGTGGTTTTTGTCCAGAACACATCTGGTTATCATGTTCTCCTTCACACATACACACACACATACAGGCTGCCATCGCACAAATCTCCACCTACACGCACACACATACACACATATATCAACGTACACACTCCTTGGCTCCCCCTGTGTCTGTATTCAGGCTTATCTGGTGTAGTAGACTCTGTAGTAAACACTCTTGGAGCGCCAGAGTGAATAGGAGTTGTCAAACTTGAGCAGGTAGACTCCGCGGCCGGGGTACTGGTGGCTGCCGGCGTACACCTCCTCATGACAGTCTCGCCGGTACACCGGCACAATCTCATCCACCTGAGGCTTCCCTGCCTCCTTCTTTGCCTTCTCCTCCTCAGTGGGAGGATCACCTGTAGGTAGAGGAACCACAGATCAGGCCAAGCAGAGAGGAACAGGACAAGACTCATTTTAAAAGCTTCATTACAATTAAGCAGTGCTGCTATTTAATATTTTAAGGACTTAGTATGGGTGCCTCAGTCCTGAGCAAACAAACAAAAACACATACACAAATGGTTATATTTATGATAAAATGTGATAAGACCTACTATGCAAAACGCACCGACAGTGGACCCAAAACAAACACATAACAACAGCACACATTTCAACGGTAAACTTATCTTCCAAAGACTAATGTGTACAGCGTATTTAACCGATAAATCCAAAATGATCTGCAGCACAATACTACCTTATATCTTATCAACATATCACTAGCATTCATCTCTATTCACACCGCTGTGGAGTCCAACATGTAGGATTGTGGATGTTTAACAATGGCGTTGGCAAGTTGTGAATATGAGATAATAAAATATTTTCTATAACAACGGTTAGTTATTAATCTCTCTGCAGGCAAATAAATGCAGGAAAAGAACATGATACATGATAGCAGAAATGACTCACAAAAAGTGCTTTGTATTCGAAGAGCAACCATGACGCCATGGCTCAACATGTCATTACATAGCAGAACAATGTGGTATATAGAGTCTATAACTATCTGATCTCATAAGGGCAATCACAACCCTGGTATATCATTTCCAATAATGATGCAACATTTAGAGAATAGATAACAAAGCACTATTTTCAACTCTTGGAGAGTGAGTCTGTATTGCACACTTTTTGGTTACATAATCATGAACACGTTATTTAAGGAGAGCCTACTCAGATGTGTCACTGCCACCCCACCAGAGGATATTTGTATGAGACACACCACAGGCTTACTGTTGCACCCATACCCAGCTCACCATCATCATCCTCATCCTCATCACTGGACTCTGACACGTGCACGCTGACCGAAGCGGAGGCGGCATCCGTCCACTCGAAGAAGACCCCGAAGCCGATGTCATAATAGTCCGTGGCAAACTCCCAGAACAGGTAGGAGCCCTCCTCGTGGGTGGGGACGCGCACCGTCACCACCTCGCCGCGGCCCACCGTGATCACGCTGTCTGCGTCCTGCCGGATCTTCTCCTTGAAGTCCTTGATCTGCGGCCGTGTCCACATGGAGGGTGCGGCGATGACAGGTGGGGAGTCAGCTGTGACGAAGGACAACACAATCTTTACATCAACTTGTTTTTGTCTGGTTTTTTTTTTGGTTTTTTTTTTACAAGCAATCTCGCTATGCATTCATACATTATACTAAACTTTTTCTTTTTTTATTTTATTTAAATAATCATTTTGTGCGTGTTCATTTCCTCTTCTGTAAGCAAAATGTGTGGCTGGATGATGCCTAAACTAGCAGGCTATCATGTATCACTTGTTCCAGCTCTTCCTTTCCCTGCAGGTCACATCAACAAGGACACAGCAAATAAGAATCAGGTTTCAGGTTCAGTATAAAGCTTTGTTTGTTTGACAGAGCCCCCCCTCTTCTGCCTTCCAGCCCTTAGCTGGCAACAAGGATGAAAATGTAGATGTAGATTCTCTCTAAAGTCAACTCAAGTAAGTGTGTTTGTTGTCGATGTTGTTGCTTTTTACAGCTTCGGTCCACCAACCTAATAAAGGTCCATTCTCTGAGACCTCCTCTGCCGGCTCGGGCTCTGGCTCTCGGTCCATGCTCTCAGAGTACGAGTCTGACTGGCCTCCATTGACTGTTGGAGCTTCTTCGCCAGCAGGTGGTGAAGCTGCACACAATGGTCCCGCTGCTGAGGCGGGGACAGGTTCCCCGCTGTTGAAGTGGCTGGAATCCAGCGTCCCCTGCACCATGGAGTCGGCCTGCTGCTGCTGCTTCTGTAAGGCCGCCTGGGACGAGAGGCACACAACACCGAGTCAAGACGCTGAAAACCAGACTAACAATGCTTTTGGAGAAAGCATACACTTTACCCTGTTATGGCTGAAATTATTATCCTGATCAATTTGTGCAATAATGTTTGTCACTATCCAATTTACTTAAACTCTCCATCTTCTGTCAGGATTTCGAGCAGCTTCTTTCTGCACGTCAGAGGTTTTGTTGTGTACTCATTGAGTGTGTGGGAAGATTTAATCCATAAATTTTTTAACAATTTATGTAATGTCTGATTTTTTTATACAACATTTTTAATAGCCAAGGTAATGATCCTTGACCTGCTACTAAATGTTATCAATACTTGGGGCATTGTTCAGCTCAGTGGTTAGAGCAAGCGCCCCATATGCAGAGGCTATAATCCGACCACCGGTTTGATTCCTCCGGTGGCCCTTTGCTACATGTCATTCCACTGCTCTGTCTTCCCATTTCCTGTCTCTCTACAGCCGTCCTATCAATTCAATTTAAAAAAAACTGTGCCAATAATTAATCTCAAAGCTTCCACATTACTAGACTGTAGACACTCAAGTATGGATCAATAAAAGTCTCTCTGTCGGTCAGTGAACACATCCTACCTGTTGCTGGGCCAGCTGGACCTGGTAGAGCTGCTGCATGTACTGCTGGTAGTGCTGCTCCTGAAGCTGACGGATGAGGCCCAGCTGCTGCTCTGGGCTGTTGGGGTACTGCTGGGCAGCATACTGCTGGAACTGTACCGCTGTCTGGGCATTTAGCGCCGCCATGATCTGTTGTCTGCGTAAAAGAAAAGAGCAGTAAAGTTAGTAAGGAAGGAGATACAGATATATGGAGTGGTGACAATGGCTGTGTTTGTTTTCTACTTGGGAAGACAACGAATGATTTTATGATCAATGCAGGTGACTGCAGGAGACAAGCTGGACGTGTTCTACTTCCTGTGGCAACAGTAAAGTGACAACAATGTTTGATCTGACAGTGTCTACAGCTGTGGTTCTATATTTAAGAATAAAGAAGAAGTGAGCAACCAAGAGGAGGAGATCAAATAAACTGCATCAGCTTTAGGGGAAGAGAACCACAGAAGACATCAATCTGAGGTTCTTTGAATAAAAAACGAAGGACAAGTCACACATCAGTGAAGCCTCGAGCCACTTAAGGCAAGGTTCTGTCATTTCAGTAGTTGACTCCCAGGTGGTGCCGCAGAAGGAGAGCAACTGCAGCACCAGGCTCAGAAAACTGCAGCCACCTTGCTCCAGTGAGTGTGAATGTCATGAGACATCATGACAAAACTTCACAGAACTGCATTAGGTCAAACACACCTATTGGGTGGACGAGGTAAACATGTAGTGTTATAGCAGAGAAGAGTTGTAGTGAATAGGGAGTTTGTCTTGTTTGGTTTTTGGCAGAGGGCTGACCCTGCCCAAGTGTCCTTCTTTACAATGAACTCTGTCACAACTCCAGCGCTGAAAAGACAATGCCCCTGTGGATATCGGTATCAGGCGAGTGTGATGATGCTGCTGAACTCAATTCGATATATTATGGGACCACACACATTATGCAAACACACACAAAGCAACACGGACACACATACTTCTGCTGCTCGATCCGTAGCCTCTCCTCCTCTGCCTGTCGTCTTTCCTCCTCCTCTCTCCTCAACCTTTCCTCCTCCTCAAGCCTCCGTCTCTCCTCCTCCTGTCTTTGTCGCTCCCTCTCCTCCTCTTCCCTCCTCTGACGTTCCTCCTCCTCTTTCCTGGGGAGGAGAAAAAACAGTGGATTTTTTAAAATGATGGTAATGGTCAAGTTTTCCTAGTTGCATATAGGACAAACTGAACCTGAGTCTGTATTTAGCCACTGCAGCAGAGGGATCTCCCTCATGGGAACTGCAGATGAACACCTTACCTTTTCTTCTCCTGCTCCTCTCTTTCTATCTTGTGCGAGGTGACGTAGGGAGCGAAGAGGTTACAGCACTTGTTAAGCAGCTTGACAAACTCCACCATGGCCTCCTCCTTCTCCATGTTACCCAGGGAAGCCCACTCTTTCCTGTACACAGAGTGAAATGGAGGTGAAGACAGACAATAGGCAACTGGGAAAGTTGGGCTCAGCAGTTATGTTATCTATTTACTTCCCTTTGGATTAGATATTTTAAAATAACACAAGGAAATGTATTAACGTAGCAACTGCAGCAGTTTTTTTTCCCTCAGTGCACAACAGAAAATCAAAAACTAGAATTGAATTAAGAAAACCTTTTGATATTTCATAGAAAACTGAAAATGTGTGGGATGCCATACAACAGGAGCTTAATTTTGAATTTATAAAGAAGCAATTTTCACCCATACATCCATTCATCCATTTCAATGAACTGTATAAAGAGTTTAGTGAATGGAAATGTGTGGGTGTGCTAAAGTGAATCACAGCTAAATTACTGGAATGCCCACTAGGGTTCAAAGGTCACATGTGCATACATGCACACAGATGTCTGCTGGGGTTACCTGCGGTCGTTGCCGAGGACATCAAAGAAGCCGACCTCCGGTGAAGCATCGGGATTGTAAGGGCCCAGTAACACCTGTTTGTGCAGAGCCACCAGTCGAAGCTTCTCCTCATAGGTCGGGTGGAAAGCTTTGCCATCTTTATCTGAGAGGAGCAATGTGAAAGTGATAAGTTTGTGTTTGTTTTTGTTGTTTGCTGCTGCTTGATATTACAATACAATACACCTTTATGCACCAGCAGCAGCATAAATACTGTCATGTTTTAGACTAGAGTAGGTACAGAGGAACTGCATTGTTGAACTGCTACTTATTCTTCTCAAAATAAAAAAACATTATCAGTCTAATTCAACCACCTGTCAAGATCATGTGACATTTCTTTCATTGAAGCAAAGGTTGTGCAAGAAGATTAATATACACAAGCAATCAGACCTAACCCTAACGGACAAAAAAAACACACAAAGTGACAACCAAGTCCCAACCTGTTTGCACAGTCATCACAAGTATACTGCTCTGGTGAAATCAACACAAAAGCCCAGCGCGTTAGATGACTTAACCATGTTCAGGGCATCTGCAAAGTAATTATTGACGTGACCTAGCCTTAAATCACAGTGTATTGATTTGACGAATTTAAAAGCTGACAGGCTAGATCTGAAACACTGGTACAATACAGATACACTTGCTATTTTTGGAAAACATTACTGACACGACTGATGTGAGGCTTTCCTCTTCAAACTCCAAATAAATGGGATACATGATGCATTTAATTTTTGCAATATAATCTAAGTTGTCATGTCGCGTGCAAGAATGACAAAGTGTAGCTAAGTGATGACATTGATGTCAATGATTTCTCAAAGTGGATGCCATTTACTCAAATTGTCCAGCTGAAATGTAAATGCCCTTTTAGCCTGAATGCATCCAGACCACAAATACAAGTAATTTGCTGACAGGTTTACTCGTCTTTCCTGTTGTAGTAGTATAATGGGGGCTGTAGAGATGTGAGGAGGCAATGGAACTTTAAAAACAGGCTGCTGGCCATTCACCACAATGAAAGCTGGGTGTGTGGTTATGAGCAGTACTGTGAAGTGCTTTTAAAGAGCTCGGCCCAGGACTGTGGGCCAGTTTTTATCCACAGGGCTTAATTCCTTCAGCCCAGCAGGAACCTGTCAGGGTCTGAAATGTTAGAGAAAGATCTGTGGAGCAAACTAACTGGCCAGCAGGCTCCCTTCAGGCGGAGCTGTGGCAGGCAGACAGGCAGGGCAGGGCGTGTTTAACTCTCCCAAACGTAGCCTACTACAACGAGCCACTATTTCAATCTGATCAATTACGTCTTGCAATGCATTACTACTTTTGTAATTAGCCAATCCATGGAGTCATGCAGCCGTGTGTGACGAGTCTGGCGAAACCACAATAAGTCCACACACACAGCACAGCACAGCAGGGAGCAGCAACGACTAGCAAACAGCAAGTCGGAAATGTTTCTCAGGCCACACACGGCCACAGACGGACCGGCTCGGGAGTGCCGTGTTTGTTTTACCCTTTAACAACCGGCTAACCGCCTCTTAGCCGCTCGTTAGCCGTGTAGCTAATGTAACGTTGCGGCTGACAGCAGCGGCAGCCCCGGTGGTGACAGCTAGCAGCTACTGTTAGCAACCTGCTAACCTGGAGACGAGTGGCTCGGTCGTCTCTCTATTTAACGGTCGTTTACAATGGAAACATAATTTCTGCGTCGGTGCAGCGGGAGAAGAGCAAATGTAAAATATATATATATACCTTTGAAAAATTTAAGAGCCATCCCGTAGAGCTCTTGAAGAGGAAAGCCCCATTTCCTCTCTATCGCAGATTTGGCAGTCTCTCCATCTTCGCCCCCAGCGGCGTCCGGCGTATCGGTCTCGGGCTCCGCGGGTTTGATGTCCGGCTCCTCGACCTGGCCCTGCTCGCCCTCCGGGTCGGGGCTGAGGGTGAGGCCATCGATGGAAACTTCGAGCCGGCTGGAAGTAGCGCTGTCGAGGTCGCCGCTCTGAACCTCTGTCGCCATCATGTAGACTGTCAGCTGAAGCAGCCACGTACCTACTTCCGGTTAGACTTGGCGGAAGTTCCGGGAGATTGATGTAAATAATGACGACGCTCTAACAACTGATTAGAGAAATATTTACATAGGCCCACTTTTTTATTAGAGTATATTCTTTCATATTTTGTTGTATTTTGAGAACAACATGATTTTCAACAAATGTGTTAATTTGCCTTAGAAAATATCATTTTTCATTTCTGTGAATACTGTATTACTACGGTATGAAAACCTTATAATCATTTTATCATGTATTCATTTATATTCTCATTTAGTATATATGAAGACCTCATATTTAGTTTTGTTTATTTGTTTAAAAATTGGGAGGGTGTTATATCCTATCTTGGCAGTAAAGGGGATGTGGAAGAGTGAGAGATCTTCTTTCTTTTCTTTTTTCTTCTTTTTTTTTATTTAGAAAATGCAAGAAATAAAATTCCAGTCAATTTAGTCATTAAAAAAAACTGTGACCAATACATTTCACAGCTGAAAATAAACCTGTCAGTGCTTTCTGTTAGTGAAGGGGATGGAGAAGCGTGTATATCTGTTTATTTCAACTTGTAAATATGAATTAAAACCTGACAGATAATTAATAGTTTAAAAGACACAATAGTCAGTCTTTTGTTTTGTTTTTTTAGAAATGCAAGAAATAAAATTCAAATCAATATATTTATTAAAAACTGTGACCAATATATTTCACAGCTGAGCTGAAAATAAACCTGTCAGTGCTTTCTGTGGGAAACCTAGACAAGTTTTCAAAACTTCAATATTTGGCATTTCTGCACTGAATGACATTTCTTGCCACACTAATGCCAATTTATCTTGCAACAGCAAGCACTATTGATGATGTAACACAGATGTCTCCGCAATAACAATGACGATCTCAATCAACTGCTGCCTGTGATAATATTTGCAAGTCTCTCCACTGAGCACTCGTTTCTATTAACAATAAATGTACCATAGCGTCCTTAATACATCCTTCAAATACACATTGAACTAAATAGCACATAAGACAGCTGAGATTTTAACATATACCTGCAAACTTGTGAAGATAATTTACCTGTCTGTCTGCAAGTTGAATGTATAGTGGTAAGGTCAAACTGTGGGCTAAACAGTGGTCGGTCTTTAAAGGTGTGAATATGCTTTTGTTTGTGTCTACAGAGGCAGCTGCCCACTGGAAATGGCTGGTAGAGGTCCCAAGGGCTTTTTACTGTTTGATGTTTGAAAGTGCAGTCTGTTTACCACAATATATCAGCATTGATCAGCAACAGAGCTGTGTTTTATTAATCTAATTAAAATGTTAAATCCTCATCATGGGCTGCCAAAGTGAAAATGGCTGTACTACATAAAATAAAAGTGAAACTGCACTGCAATCTCCTTGCAGTTGCAATGCTGAATTTGTATGTTTTATCAGCCATATCTGAGGTGCTTTGTGGGCACAGATGAAGAGTATAATGTCTATTTCATGATCATGATCTGCTGGTAGCTTTCACAAAACCAATCAGTGAACATTACAAAAGATCAGGAACTTCAACAGCCTGATTTTAGCATAGCAATCTGGTCTGTGCACACAGGCAATACCCAATTAGGGTCCTCAGACAAAGCAACTTGTGAACTGTGAATGCCTGTACCAACAATCACATCCTACCTGAACAACACTTGATGTGTCAAAGTACAAGATTGATAAGTGCTATTGTGGAAGTGAAAAGACACAATGCCCATCAAGTAATTTTCCTAGAGCGATCAACAAGAAAGTTACTGGAGAAATGTTTTTACAGGTCTGGCTTAATGCTGACTTACTCAGAAATGCATTACGTTTCCCAGTGATTCAATGCAGTACAAGCTGTATCTAATTAATCCTTTGCCTGTGGTAAAGAGCCTGTAAATCATTTGTTTTCAGTTCATATTGCAGCAATCATGTCAACCCACACCCAGAGCAATTAAATATGAGGCACAAGATGGATGTGTTACAGCCCAAGTATGTAAAAAAAAAAAAAAATCATGATCATGCAAATCATTCACATTGAAATATTATTGCAAGATCCACAGACCATAAAAGGTAATTCCTGCAAATCTAGTCCAAATGTGGTGAGCAGATCAGTCTGTCTGTGATGCTATCTGATCTCTTGACTTGATCCCCCTCTGAAGCAAATGATGAGCCATTCAATAACAAATGACCAATCCTACAGTTTGTGTATTGAGATCAACTTTGTTACCACTGACAGGGGACAGGAAGTACTATCATACTTAAAAACATAATGTATGTTTGTATGTATGAATGTTGTTGAATATGTCTCCTTGTGAGATCTATATTACAGAATGCTTAATAACCTTAATGCTTACATTTATTTTATATCAAAAATATTGAATTGAATGTATTCCTGCAAAAATAACTATAAGTCTGTCACATGTTTCAGCCTGAAACTAAAAGTATAGAGCATGGCAGCTGAAATATATGGGAATATGTTTTGGCTGTGCATGCAAAACAATCTTGAATCTGACTGTCAGTAAGTGTATACTGTATATATTGCAAAAAAAAAAAATCCATTCATTTCTGTTATCATCTAGAAACACACACTGCAGCCGCTGTGAGCCTCTAACCCGTTGAGGAAATGGCAGTTTCCGACTGTCCTGCTTTGAAGGCTACAGGTCCATTATTGCTTCATCCATTCCAAAGCGGATAAATGTTTTCTCTACCGATGTGTATTGAGCATGCAGATTCCATTAAAACCCCTTTAAAGAGACCTGCGGCCGCTCCACCGGCTCAGGTGTGATGCGTTCACACCTTGGCCGGGCTGCAGACGTCTGAAGTTGCAGCACGGCCGCTGCAGTGCCAGCCGGCACTGATGGCTTGCCCATTCACACATCCAGACAGCATCACCTTTGATCACGGGGGGATTTAACTCGAGCCAGCGGCGCACAGGTCTCAAACTCAGTCAGTCGCTGGAGATAAGACGTAGAGGATCATGTCTGCAGTTCATGGGAATATGCGCGTTGGAGACCTGAATCATTTCCAGATGTATCACGAAGGGCCTCTGCAGATGAACAGCATGGTGAACTCAGGTAGGTTGGCTAAAGCGGTTACAGTTTCAGCTCATCTGCTTCGTTAACAATAACATAGGCCTGCTTTTAGCTTGGACGCACAACGCCGATTCTGTGCGTAATTTACGCACAAGTTCTCCTTGGCGCCTCCTTTCTTTAACTGAACTGACTTTTCTTTTCAGATTATGGAGCCTCAGATGTGACAAACTACTTTAACTCTACAAACTCCGTACCGAGGGCGGATAAGTGCGTCGCCATACTGACCCACAGGAGAAAGAGAACCAACTTCACCCAGCAGCAGATTGAAGTGTTGGAGAAGGTTTACTCGGACACTAAATACCCTGACATCTACCTGCGAGAGAGACTGGAGGCTCTGACCGGGCTCCCGGAGTCCAGAATTCAGGTAAAACCCGAACTTAGATGTAATAGTCTCTCTTTATTTCGATCTAGTTAGACTGAGTTGTATCACTTTTACTGTTTACTTCAGTTTTTTAATCCACCCCTCCTCCTACAAATCTTCCAGGTCTGGTTTCAGAACAGAAGGGCCAAGTCTCGTCGCCAAGTTGGCTCATCAGTCACCATGAAGGTTGCCAACCCACCAGCAGCTGGACCTTTAAGCCAGCTCCAGACCAGGATGGGTCCCGAGAAAGGTAATTATAATTCATATTTAAACTCTTTTTCCTTAATTGAAATTCACCTAGGTTAACATAACAACTGTGGAACTATGATAGGGAGAGCACAGCATGTTTTTGTTTTTGTTTAATATATCTTACATTTCAGTCCTGCTTCATTCTCTTTTTGCTTTGTCTTTCAGTTTATGACAACAGTCATACTGCAGAGCCACACAGGATAGGAGGTTTTGCATTGGATGACAGTTTCAGACCTACAATGCACCAAAACACTGAGGACCCACATCGGACCGGTCTGCCCACCAAACCCAGCAGCTACGAGCACACATCTGTCTCCTGCATCTATGAGAAGGAGGGAACCAGAGTGAAGCCTGAGCAGATGCAGCGACATGAGCTGAGCGTTAATGTCCCATGCTGTAACGTCCACCTCTATCCCAAGGAGACCGAGCATCACCCCAAGATCGAAGCCAACATGAACCAGGGCAACCAGGGCCCAAAGGTTCTGGTGGAATATGATAATTTCCCACCCAACAAAACCATTGGACCAGAGATGAAAGTTGTGATCCCTCCCATCCCCACCCAGAATAACTTCAACAGGTCGTCACCCAAGGATAACAGATGCCAAATCCAGTACCCACAAGTGAGACCCACAGCGGACAGGTTCACTCACTTTTCCCCAATCCACGCCAATGAGGCACAGGACTTCACTGATTCAGACTCTGACTGGGAAAACGAGGCTATGGCTGGCTTTGGTGGCTTTATGTGATCTGTAATAAGAGCTGATGTAAAGAAAACTGCATGTATCATAAGAAGTGATATACAGTTGTTCGTCTGCATAAAAAGGAAAAATTGTATTTATTGTAAAATAGTAATAAAACTGTTCATTGTAAAAAGAAATATTGATTTGTTTCTGTTGTTAATAAAGACCAAAATGTGGAAAACCATATACTGCTTTGCAATATTATGTTTAATATAAAAAAGACGGAAACATTTATATACAACTGCCCTGAGGCACTCTCATATACAACTTTACAAAACTGAAAAAGGAGATTCTCTAGGAAAAACTGCTGACTTGAGTTTTCAGGGTTACATCAGTGATGCAGGCTTTAGTGTGGAGGGTGGGGAGGGGGTGGGGGGGTGGAGCAACAGCCATGCCAAATGTGAAAATGCAAAGATCATTTTAGGGAGTAAAAGGCATCAAAACCCCAGAGTGTCTCCTTTATAAAAATACCAAAATCTCTTTTCAGTGCACACAAAATTACAAAAGTCATTTCTGAATACATTGCAGAAATGTCAAGGATAGTCCTAATAATCAGAGATATTGTACAATTATCTACAATAAACAATTTTATAAAACATTTCTTTAGCCTCCCCTGTGCTTCCCATCAGCGGAGCAACAGAACCCAACACTTACAGGAGGAAACTTCAGAGAGATAGCAAAATATTGTTTCATAACCATACACACCTACTCAAAAATAAATAAATATGGACTATAAAAACTCTAAGAATCGATGTTTGGCACAATGAACCAATAAATAACCATTGAAAGTTTGGAGAAGTGAATTTGTGGCAATAGATATTGAAAGACTCTTTCCGATTTGTGTTCAATTGGGCGCACAAACATTTCCATACAATAAAATGGGTGGGTAAAATACTCGTGACATCCTCCCTCCCTTGCCAACGCATCAGGAGCTTGGGCTGAGTCGTTTCACCGGGACATCCAAATTCAAAGCTTGTGTAGAGGTGGTCCACCACATCCATGCAGGCTTTTGTTCAGTCTATCGACAGTTCAGGTGAAAGCACCATCTCAAAAGACAGAATTAATGGACCACACACTTGCGTGTGTGCATGCACCTGTGTGTGGTGAGGATGATGCAGGTCCTCAGACTGCATTGGTGTTGTTGGCAGCAAACGCATGCAGATTGCCCAGCTGACTAAGGCCACTCTGGATGTGTGCCACGTGGATCTCAACATTATTCTGGAAGCAACTGGAGACAAAAGAGACAATATAAGAGACTTACATAGAAAATGCTCATGACTTATGCATTATGCATAATGCATTCAATTTCAACACACACAAAACCATGGCCCATTCTGTCCATTTGACTGTACGGCAGTTTAATGGAAATGCAGCAGTAGATTCATTTACCTGAGGTTGGAGGGATCAATTGATGCCTTAATATCATTAAGGGAGTCTGTTAGAGATTTGAACTCAAACGAATTCAGGTCCCCTCCATCTGCCAGACACTGAAACAAGCCAAAAATAATAGATAAAGAACATGTCATCAAAGTGTCACTGTGTAATAAAGACGATTTTTAAAGTTTTGACGAAGATGCTCAGAGTTTCATTCACCAAAAAGATGATTTCATCTAGGAATAAATGCAATTCAAACTTAAAACAGTGAGAATTGTCCAATGTCATCCTGATGTTTGTTAAGTCATTTGAAAGCAGACGGCAGCAGTGTTGATGTTGATGTTGATGTATCCTCTACCTTGATCTGTAGGAGGAGAGCAGTGAGGCGGGAGATAAGGTGTGTGAGGCCGGGGTTGGCCACACTCTGCTGCCCGTCCTTCATGGAGCTGCTCAGTTGCACCATCTGCTGGGCCTCTTCTTCACAGCGCCGCCGCAGCTCTGTGGGATGGTCAGCTGGAACCATGCCCTGATCCGGGGCCAGCTAGACAAGTACAGAAAGCTGTGTTAGTCATAGGTTGAGATGGAACAGTGCATGAAAGTTTCCTGTACGTTGCATCAGTGGGTGATGGGATTGATGCGTTTCCACCAACTTACCTCACAGCAAAACTGCTGAACTTCATGCAGCACCTTGTTGAGATCTTTATTGAGCTGCTCTAGTTCGAGCACTGTGGTTGCATATCGCTTCTGGAAGTCCAGGTCAATGGGCATCGAGTACGACTTCTGAACATCAAGCACAAACATAAGTTGGATGAGCTTCAAGCATGAATGTCAAAACATTATTATGTATTGAGGAAAATTAAAAATAAATTGCGACTGTACCAGTTTCTCTGCCTCTGTGTTCATTTCTTTCAAGTGCTTGATATGCTCTTTCTTGATCATGAGGATTTTGGACAGTCTAGTCTAATTTGTAAAAAAAAATGAGACACAGAATGTGTTAGAACAAAGAGTTAAACATTTTCAGGATGTCACCTTTTGGTTTTCCATTTGACAGCATTTACCACTTGGACCAGGAACTTGACAGGAAATCCTCCCAGAGTATCCCCCTCAGCACCGGGCAGTTTGTTCCTCCATGGTGACTGGTTGATAAGAGGGTCACTATCCTGTTACCAAAAAGAAAAAAGAAAAAAAAATCCAACAGTGGAGTCATTCATCTTCATAAGCAATGCAGAGGCCGAGATATGCCATTCTTCTAAAGGATTGCTCTCGTCCTATCAATTTATTTTCATGAATTCACTCTTTCACAGAAATAACACAGGACAAGGTTTGCTTTAAGATTCGTGGACTTAAGCCCTTCATGATCAATCAATACATTTTGGACTTTATTTAATGTGGCACAACCAGAGCTGTCTGTCCTATAAATCTCCCCACAGACATAGCATATTTAAACCAAAACCAAAAAAACATTTACAACAACAATACCTAGTCATAATTATATGATTAAGTGATGGGACAGCACATAAATGTGTTATAAGACACTGATTCACATTACCATAAGGACAGGGGTGGCAGCGGACGGGTAGGGCGCTCTGGGTGGAGTCATGAGGTTTTGCATGTAACGTGTTGTCCGGTGCTTCTGCGCGAAAGCTGAAATGGGCATGGTCTCATTGGGCTCGTTGCTCTGGAACACACAATCATCACAAGAATGCATTGTGAAACTCCTTCAAGAAAAGCTATGGTAAAACTTAATTTTCAATCACGCTGCACTGTAAGTTATATAACGGCTGACCATTTAGATTTGTTGCATGTATAACCTCATATACTCAGGTAATATTGACCCTAACACATTTTCATGTTAAAATGTAGTTGTGCTGCTTGCCCTTAAGGAAAAGGTTCATGTGATAGCAGTGTGAGGAATCAAGGAAGGATATGTCCTGATAGATAAGACCGAATCAGGAAGTGAATGTGATTGTCTTCATCTTTGTTTCCAGAGGAGGCGCCAAAATATAAGAATAGTTTGGATACCGGGCGTTAAAGTAGCTAAAAGTGATGCGTTTAAAAATGAAAACATATTAGTTAGGAAGTGGCCTAAAAGCAGCTGTTATTTTAGCAAGCCAATATCCAAATCTCACCAGGACTTCATAGTCAGGCACAGTGTGTGTTCCCAGGCCAGTGCGGTCAAAGGTGACACGGTAGGTGGCAGCACTGGTGTCCACTGCATCTATTTGCCCTGTGAACAACCCATCATGGACCCCACGGAGTCGAGCTGTTGAAGAGAAAAAAACCCTGCATTATAGTAATATAATAAAGATCTGCACGGACATCCATAGTTTTATTGGCCTTTCACTCACTGGCCGTAAAAATATCTGTTTGCTTCAAATTTTGCGCTCCATTTAGGGATAAAATTATCTTTCTGCTCTTCAAAAATCAGGCTAATATTGAAAGTGTAAACTGGATTCCTTTGTGGGTCATTTGTCTGCAATGTCTGTTACTGTAACTGCTCGAATTGATGCATCTACATTTCAAGCATCTTACCAGTGACTTTGGTTCCAATGATGAGAGGCAGGGGGATTTCATCAGGAAGGTCTTTGCAGTTTGAAACGTCAGACAGTTTTCTTTGCTGCAGCAGGCGCATCTTCTGCCTCTTCTGTCTCAGTGCTGTTCGCTCTTCAGCAAAAAACGCAGATGAGCACCTGGATGAGAAAGAACACAGCGCTGTAAGTCTTTGAAGGAACAATCTTATATAAAAAGAAACAGATTTAAATGCTTCATAAATCAGAGAAGGAAAAAGATTGAGTGAAAACGGTGTGTGGAAAATGTTGGCAGCATACCGTCGAGGTTTCCCCATCAGTCTCCTGATTGTTCCCCACTCAACTCTCGTCAGCTTTCTTGTTTTTAAGTTGGGAAAAGACTCCTTGAGACACAGGCAGAACTCATTGTCACCCTCAAAAAGGGGTCTGGAAGAAAAGAAAGAAAGGAATGTTGTTATACCATTATAACAATATGAAAGTTTAAATGACTGTATAACTGTCTACTGATGGGGAAATTGAGACTTTACCTGTCAATGTTGGAATAGAACCACTCATAGATGCACCATTTGTGAGCTTTGGGTAGCTTTAGGAGGTTTCTTAATCTCAGACCTATTTTCTGGGATGCCTTTTTATCTGGTGTCACCACATTTGAAAACTTCTGTAAAGAAAAAAGATTAAACCAAAAGTCAGTCCATCAACAGGTGCATACGCAGTTTTCAAATCAGTAGAAGACTTTCAGTAAAACACAGACCACAGGATGTAAAGGGTTGTATCAGTGTACCCAGTCTGTCTTGACCTCTGTCTGCTTTACAATAAGGGGTAAAGAGAAGGTAATGACTACCATCTCCTTGTAATAAACAAACTTGTCAACATTATAATGAGGACACGTTAGTGTGCCTTTGGAAGTGCAGAAGTTTTAAAATCTTGCAAAAAAGGGATGGAACAAGATAGTGAATTGGATAGACAAAGAGTCCATAGAAGATACACATTGGTTGTAATTTGCTGAATGACTGTGATGTAAATTAATGCTATAGCACAGGTCGACTCAGCTGCCAGTTTACCTCCAGTGTTGTATTTACCCTTAAAAAACTAAAACATGCCCCTTGAAGCGATGTTATGTACATGTTCTAATCTAAGCCATGCTCACAAACAAAGCAGGAGTGGGAAAGTAGGAAATGATTACCCCTTTGTCACAATGAAAACCTCTCATGGTGTGTAGGCTTTACCTGTGGTGTGGTGGTGACCCTCTGACTCCTCCGTGGGGATCTGGAGGGGAGACGCTGCTGCGGCTGCTCGTCCTCCTCCCGAAACAAACGGCTCCTTTTTGAGCTCCGTGTGGGCTGGAAAGATAAATGTGTACAGGAGTTCATCAACAGAGCCAAAAATACTGCAAGAATAAAACTATTTTCATACTGGGCATAAATAGTTGTGAATGTGTTCAATTTTAAAGACACATTATTTCTTTCAGATTTTTCAATGCAATCCTGCAGATTAAATCCAAATTCAGACAATAAAAATGAATGTATTCAGTGCCTCACCGTATCTAACATCTTACTGAATAGTAAAAAGTTTAGAATTCATTGAACAGCATACAAAAGCTCCTTTATTGCAGCATCTTCACAAGTTTAAATCTGTGAACACTGTGGTCCTTACCGTGTCCATTGTGAGGGAGGAATGTCTTCCTCTGGTGTTGTGAGCTCTTGGGAAGCTGTTCTTTTCATTCAGAGTGTTGGACAAACTACCCTCTGCATGGAAACCAATGCATTTATTCATGACAGACAAAAAACTATTCACAAGCAGAAAATGATTCTAAAAATTTGCACTTAAAAATAAACTGGAATATATTTGTCAACACTTCTCTTTGCAGATATACAGTACGGACAAACTGATATGGACAAAAAAATATAGCACAATTGCAGACAGGTGGTTGGTTCAATAGAGTAGTTTACTTCCAGTCATGCTCTGTGGCATGTGGAATAAAAATGCAGAAGAGGCATGTGATTCTGTTTTGGTATCAAACTGAAGAAGAGAAAAACAGAGGGCCACACCTTCCTCAGGCAAGTGCGAATGTCAGAATGTGAGACATAACTGGACTGTCTCAGCACCAACAGTCCACTGTTCGTTACAAAGGGAAGTATTATTGTAAGGCTGCAGTGCATAAACATGTCATCACTAAGATTAATTCTCATTTGGAAGGACAGTGATGCAAAAAAAACAAAAAAACACAGGCACTGGTCTACACAGAAGTCGAAAAAGTAATACAGTCAGCTGAGTCGTCCTTCACCGTATTCTCGACAAATGGGTGACAGAATGGTACAGGCCTGGGTTCATGACCCCTACAGTGAAAGGCTCTGGTGACTCTGTTATGCTGTGGTGGGGGGCATTTTAATGAAATGGTTTGCCCTTAAAGGGACGTGTTACTGCAACCAATAATAAAGGTGTTCTGAATGATCACCTTTACCCTATGATGACACATTTCTGTCCAGATGGAAGTGGTCTCTGCCAGGATGACAACACAGTCATCTGTAGAACACAGGGGGTCACTGAATGGTTTGACGAGTTTGAAAATTATCTGAATCAGGGAATACACATTAAGGTAATGTGTATTCCCATCATTAAAACAGCAAATGAGGCAATATCTTTTGGAAGAATGCCAATCCATTGATCCAGTTTAATTCCAGAGACTTGCAGAATCAATGCCAAGGTGCACTGAAGCTGTTCTGGCACCACATGGTAGCCAAACATCTTACTAAGGTACTTTAAGTTGTTTTTTGTATTTGATTTGTCACCATCTGTATTTCCACCAGGACTGTAGGCTATAATGTTCAGGATGTATAGGTGTTAGCTAATAGCGGGTCAGAAAGAAGTGTAATCCAATAAAGGATTTAAGAATCCTGATAGTTAAGCAGTCAAATGATAGGCTATATGTATCTCTCAGCCAAGACAAGATAAAATTAAGAGTCATTCTGCACCGAAAAAAAGTACATTCTGGCATAATCACATTGCAGTTTCCAGTAGCTCCCATTGTACTTACACAGATGGTGCCAAGAACAAATGTAGAGAGTGATAGATATAGAAATTGCCTACATACCTTTTAGACTGACAAGTGCCTCTGCTGAAGAGCCTGGGGAAGAGGACAAATTGGGCTATATCAATCTACAGTCTCACACATTAATTAACAGCATTAGGGGTAAAAAAAAAAAAACAGATATTCTCCTATCAATTTATGAGGAACAAAGAGCTAAAAAGTAATGCAGCCTATTACAACAATCCTGCATTAAATACCGTCTACTTGAAGACTATAATACACTAGTAAAGAAGTAATAATTATGTCATGATTATTTTAGTAGACAGCGGTGCTTTTGAACTATAATGCATCACAGAAAGATCTGTTGTTTAGACTAACCTGAATGATCTGAACAGAGAGGCCAAAATACTAGAAATGAAGAGAACCATATACTCTGCTGTATTAATTTTGTCAGTTCAGTGTCCCCACTGAGATGAGTGATAACTACATAATGCCAAATTATTTTGCTAATCATGTTACTATGATGGAAAAATATAATCATGCCATGCTCTCTTATTATAAGTTAATGATTTTGTTTTTAACTCCATATGAGTATATGATGTACGTTTACTTTTGCTATCAAGGAAAACGTCTGAAAATCACTGACGTCTACGAGTCCTTTAAATACTGACAGCAGCCAGCTGGGTTAACCTGGAGTTAGATATAGTGAAGGCTAGCGCAGTCAGTTAGGCCTTTACCCCCAAATTCAGCTGTCAAGCACGGCTTTAACATCAGCTGACCATGTCATATCAAAGAAAGGAGCTGAACGAGCTAACGTTACACTTGGTTACGACCCAGAGAGCATATTCGATCACGTTAACTTAGGTTCACTTCAACTAAAAAATACTATTTCAGGTGTTAACTAGCCAGATAACTTGGCTGGTTTCCCTTAACCAGCTTGTCAAAATGAAACACAACGCGTTACCATGCAACTTTAATCTGCGCTAACTACCGTTAAATGTAAAGAAGGTGTCACAGGAGACCAATAATCTATAATCAGAGAAACACATAGCTAGTAGCTAGCGTACACTCTGTGCCAACTGTAACGTTTTAGCAGCACCTTTTGTTATTGCTGCGTGCGATATGGGGTTAGCAGACGTTAGCTCGTAGCTAAGCTAACGTTATTTGTTTACCCAGTTGGGCTAAAGTAACTTGCTCAACTCCTACATTAGCTATGGTTAGCCTCTCGTGCTAACAAGCGTTAGCTGCCCTGGACGCACCGGTATGTCTTTGCGTCTAAAAAAACTGACGTTACGAAGTCTGCCTAAAACTTACGGTATTCATTATCTGGAAAACGGCAGCAGCTTTTAACCAAATATGTATTTTTATCACCCCGGGGCCGTTGTGTGTTTAAACTGCAAAACTCCTTGAATTTGTGTTGTTACTCACTCTCGTCTAACAGCTGGTCCATCTCCGCCATCTTGAATTAGCCGCGCCGCTTTTTCAAAGACCTTGTCAAAATGCATTCTGGGTCGGGACGCAGTCTGGAGGGCGATTTGAGACATAAAAAACACCATAATTCATCAATCCTGTGGTTGGAGATTCATGTCGTTGTATATGTTCAATTCTTACGATCATTTAGTTTACATACAGCTTACTTTTCATACAAAGTGCAACGGGAAATGCTTAGAAAACCGTTTCATAAAAAAATCTGGATTGAATGAACGCACAGCAATAGCCCTCCATTGTTTCATGCAACACTAAAGTTACTGTCACGAATTTGTTTTTTCTTTATCGTTGAAAAGGCCTGGTCAGTGTTTTATTCTAAGTTAGATATATTACCCACAGATGTTAAGTTGTTCCTTTGAAGTTGTATGCATCACCAGAAAACCAGCGTAAAAATGTTTTTACATGAAAAAATGAACATCCCTGGGAAACTTTATCTTTTTACTAACTATTTACTAACTTTTTCTGTCCACTAAGATGAGGGGTTTGTAATGTTTATGCCAAGTCTAAGATCCAACAAAGTTCAACGGACCCTCCTCATGAACCCAATAGTTTTTACATATTTTGCTCACACTGACCTTTGACCTGTTACAGATAAAAGAAAAGAGAAACACCAACAGGAAATAAATTGTCCCATTAGTTGTTGTTTTTTTTAAACCTTACAGATTACAACTAATTTCCCTGCTGAAATCAAATCTAAAATTGAAGGAGAACGTCTCTGGTACAACAAACAAAAATCAAAATGCAATCAAACACATGTAACTTTCAGTTTTTTATTTAGTTTGAGGTAAGCAGGAAAAACACTATAAGAAAAAGTGTACCACATACCATGGCAGTTTCTTTCACAGAATATTCTGCATAAACATGAACTACATATTTTTTATTTTTTGCAAGGAAGACAGTTTGAGAGACGAACAGAACACACTGAAACATGTATATACAGGTCAAACCTTGTACAGTATCTTTGAACCAAAAAGTCTACAAAATGTTCATCTTAGTCACTATTTTACTGGGGAAGCTTTGCAAAACATAAACACTGTATTTATGTATGTCTGTGGACTGGTTGCGCAAAACTCATAACTATTGCTGCACTATGCCTTATTAACTACAGATTTATTCAAAGAATCAAGAAATGAAATCCCTCTCAAAATCAGGATGAGACAAAACTAATATTTCTGGTGTCCACGTCTAAACCAAAACCTTTATAGTATGCACTGTTCATCAACTACTCTACTGAGCTGCAGGTTTGAGTCACAAGTAGGTATTTAGGTACCTAATGCAATAGTAAGGAAGGCTGCCAACTATTAAACCTGATGAAGAAGCAATAAAGTGACTGGAGAGTTTCAGTGACCGCTGCAAAGCGTGGTGTGGCATCGCTCCTTTGCCAAACATCTTGTGTAGCAGAGAATGAAGCCCAGGCGTTTGGAGGCAACAGTGGTCTTTGTTTTCACAGATGGAGGATCGGACACAGCCCCTCTCACCACAGGGACGTCTGGTAGTTGAACTTGATCTTCAGGAGATACTTCATGTTTATCTGTGCTACATCATACACAATGTACCTGGAGGAGGAGCGGTTAAGGAAAAAAGAGACTATACAGATAATCTTATCAACACTGGGGGGAAAAAATGTAACTTTCACAAATTAGACATGATAAGAAGTGAACAGAAATAGACGTTCTAGGGTTAGAGATCATTAATTTGATAACTGTGAGTGTCCTGAGGAAATGTGGTTGGTTCAAGATAGTACACTACCACCAAGCACCATACAAAGAGGTGATGTCAGAAAAGATTAGTTATATAATTACAGAAAGATTTTGGTGCCTCAGAGTGGTCTACATCATGATCATGAGGTTAGGAAAGAACTTTCAGTTCTCTTAAAATGAGCTTAGGCCCCCAAAAAGAAAAGTAACATCGGGACTAAATTCACATTTAAAATTAAATTAATGATTGCAACTTCAGCATCAATCAGAGTCAATTTACCCAACAATATCTGCAGGGTAAATTTAGGCCCACTGGGCAAAATTATAATCAAAATCACAGACCAGTAGATAAATATTAAAGGATACTCGTTGTACAGTAGACTTGTGTCGTCGATGTTGGTGTTGGCTCCTTTTCCCAGAGGCACTTGCACCCCGTCTAAGGTGACGGAAGCACCTGGATCGGGAGCAGTTCTACCCAAACCTGGAAGAAGAAAAAAAAGATTTGTTTTTACCAAATGTCCATTCAACACAATGAACAATTTAAACACATGACTAGCAGCTAGTCAGTAAAAAACATGTAAATAATGACACATTACAGTTAAGTTACAGTAACATTCATTAGTGACATTTGCCAAAGTCTTTCTTCTCATTATTATTCAAAATAATAAAGTAAGTGCTATAATTTCACCGATCTGCCATTTATAATAAAATATGGTGTAGAGACACATTCCCCCATCCCTGTTTTGAATTATTAAACAATAACACACCATTACATAATTGTGTGTGTGTGTTACCAGTTTCTCACCTTTAACACTGTGTTTGCCCTTTGGTAATTTTGTTATGTGAGAAGCCTTCTTCAGTTCATGCCTGCAATAAAAGAAAGCAAGACACATTCATTTACAATCAACACCAAAGACATGTCTAATAAAACACACAAGACAAAAGAGGCTGATATACGGCCATTTTTGAAGAACTAGGACAGTCACTTACATGTTGCCGAGGGCGACCTCAGCCAGCAGTATGAGGCCTGTAGGGTCCGACTGGGAGGTGTGACAGTAGTTTGCACTCTTGGACACCATGTCAGCAAAGTACACACCTTTGCCGAACATGTAACCAGTCTAGAGGAAAATGAAGCAAAACCAACTTGAAACATTACAAACATAGCTATTTATGAATGATGTATTGGTTTGTTATTATTAAGGAAAATACAAAGTCATCTTATATCAAAAAAACACGCACCACTGGGGCCTCTGGAGGGGCAATACGAAGACCCTGAGACAAGATACCAGCGTAGTTGGTGGCGCGAGAACCGTGCCACAGCAGCTGGCGATTGTGTAGCTCCTCGAATGGACGGTACCGCTGGCGCTCTCCCTCGCGGACAATTTTGAAGATCTGAAAGACGATAACAAGTTGATGATTTGTGCCTTTCAACACTTACAGCACGTTATTCATGCTTCGCGTCTCGTTTAAACTGTTTGTCTTACTTCTTGCACTTCCAGTGTGTAAGTGTTATGCGTGGCGGCATGGGTGTTCTTGACATATTGGGTAATGATCTCAGCCTCATTTGTGGTCTTGTCGACAACCTGTGAAAAGAACATATCAAATATGTGAGTCTTTCCCACCATCACCCCTTTCTGGCGTGATTATGAAAAAATAAAACATGAGGGTAAAACTACTCACCTCGATCCTGGTTTTGAGTTTCTCATAGTTGATGTCAATGGGATCATTCTCATTATCCTGGGCCCCTCCTCTTAGCAGGCTGTATGCCACTTCAATATCCAACAGGTTGTCCAACATCTGGACTTTAGCCTGGAGAGGATAAATAAATGCACATGTATTTATCATTTCCGGCTTATCAGGGATATGACAGAGAAAAATGTGTAGTATGATGAAGTATCTGTGCCCTCACTTGAATGTAGTCCAGGTTGTTGAGCAGCGGAGGCTTCTTCATGCCAAAATCGTGAGGTATCAGGGTGTAGAAGCGATTGGAGAGATCCAGAATCTGTGACTCTGTTACACTATCAGACACAGCCTGAGGGAAAAAAGAAAAATTGCAAACTTGATGAAAATTATTTTAAAAAGACTCTCAACAGATATAAGTGGTCCAATGACTGGCACAGAAGAATCATTCACAAATCTTTTTGAATTAACGTAAAAAAAAACAAAAAACAAAAAAAAACAAGGGTAACAGCTGGGATGTGTTTTCAGGAGGAGCTGTTACTGACCTGCTGTACTTCAGTGAGGAGAGCATAGGCACTCTGGATCTGCCTCTTGCTCAGCTTTCCAAGTGGCATCTTCTGGAGGTCAATCTGCAAGACAGGAAAGGAAACACAAGATGTAAATACTGTATGTGGGACACATAAAGGAATGATGAAGCTTTAACAACACAGCAGGATAAACCCATCTAAGGTGGCTTCTCTCTCACTTTTGTTTATTCTCCAAACAGTTGAAAGTCTTACCTCAAACTCCACCATGGCCTTCTTCATGCTCTCTACATCAAAGATCATCTTGATCAGGTCCTGGACCGGTTTGGCCAGCTTGGATTTGGTGCCAGCTGAGGCCGTCAGCCTCTTCACTGCCTCCTCATCCTGCCCAGTAACAACAAATAAAAGCTGGTAAGACACAGCAACACATCTGCTGTGGGATATTTGCTTCCCTGATTCCATGTGTCTGTACAAACCTGTCCGTAGTCGATCTCCAGTGGGTAGAACTTATTGGGATATTTGGTGAAGTTGGACGTGCTCCACTCGTTGCCCGTCTTCTCCTTGTACACACACAGGAAGTTGTCCAGGGCCGAGTTCTTGTCATGAAACTTGTCCAGCTTGTTGCCTCCGATGGTGGTGCCCACCCTGCCCCATGACCTGAACACCCAGTATCTGCACACAGATCAGAGAGGCAGTGTGAGAGACATTCAAGTTAGTCTTTGGACAGAGCTGAAGCAGTATAATGGGAGGGGGCTATGTTCAGATACAGCATGTTTCTGTTGCTTCTCTTTCTGAGCTGAATGTTCCTCTCAATAGCCTGTGACCAAATTAAGTGAAATCACCTTTTCTGTACATCATCCTCTAGCAGCTGCAGTTTGTAGTAGGAGTTGGTTCCTCTGACAATGTCCACAAGACCCAGGGTGGCACTGTACATCTTCCCACTCTGTTCTAGTACATGGGCGCTGTTCTCCAGACCTACAGAAAAGACATTAAAAAAAAATCACCACTCACATTCATAAGATAAAAAAGGACATAAATCATTTCTTCAATTGAAGTTATTCATGAGTACCTGAATCTGGATCCACAGCAGCTCCTCCTTTGACTGTGAGTTTCATCTTTTTGGCTTTGCTACCACCTGTACAAGCAATTATTTATAAATATGAATATACACAATGAGCAGAACAGGTCTGTGCTATAACACAAGTCTATTTGAGGCAACTCTTTAAAAAAATTGCAAATCATTTTGGGCATCATTTACCTTCCTCCTCCTTCACTCTCCCTGTGCTCTTGGTGGTTCGTTCCAACGTTCCAGACTTGGAGGCCACAGATGGAGCCTGAGCCTCAGTTTTGACCTCTGCCCCCCAAGGTGAGATGGCGTGCAGGGAGACAAGTTCCTGGAGCGCTTTGCCCGACGACTTGATGTCCGTGAGGAAATCCTCGGAGACCACGCGCACGTTAGCGTCCTTCACCTCCTCCATTTTCTTACTCATCTTCTCTACTTCCTCTGTGAAGACACAAAGACAAAGAATGTGTTAGAAGATAGATAGGAAATGTTAGGTGAATAAATATGTACCTGAGGGCACTTATTGATCTCCCTTTATCGTTACTCACTCTTGGTGCTGAGGCAGAGTGACGCCTTGCTGGCTGTGCCCGTGATCTTTCCACCCAACTCCTCTACAGCTGCTTTCAGGTCATCCTTGTTCTTGGTCAGCTTACCCACACCCAGCAGCTTCATACCAGTCAGAGGTTTGTCTGTTGGATCAAATAACATATGAGCACAACCTTTATTATATAGATACCATTGTATTAATGTATTTAAATGACCACTGTACTGAAGTTTTTTCTGAAATGTAATTATTATATATCAAAGTTAATACATTTTGAGATTTAAGTTCAGACTCACTCCCTAAATTGAATCAAAGAACAAGCTCAGCATACAGAGAGAATATAGAAATCATTATCTGAATATTTTTAGGATATTAACACACTGCTTCAATTTCCGTCTCTCACCTGAAGGTGCTCCCTCCGGCAGTCTCTCTGTCGGGGCACTCGATGCACTCGCCAGTGGTTTGGCTTTGGCTTCTGTCGGGGCTTTGCTGGGAGCCTCCTTGGGGTAAACCCTGTCCTGTCGCTTGAATTTGAATTTTTTAAGGAAGGGAACCTCATTGAATTCCTGAAATGAGATGACAGGGCAGAAATTTGTTAAACATAATTGGAACGGAAGACTTTATATTAATCCTGCTACTTTTTTATTAACTCCTATTTCCTGCATGCTGCCTACGGGCCAAGATGAACGATCTAAGCAGGTAAAGGTTTCCAGAAAAAGAACTTGAGTCAAGAAATGAGGTGACCTACCTTTGGGATGACCCAGTCCTTGCGTGCAGGTGTTGTCGTTTTGAACACACACTTTGTCCAAGCTGAAATGTCCCCTGTACAGTAATAGGCATCGCCCTTGAACACCAGCTGGCCCTTGCACTCTTTACAGGCCTCAAGGGCACCAAAGGACATGCCGTCGGCCAGGCAGTCCACCACCTGTCCATTAAACAACACTTGTCATAAACAATAACAATAACTGTATGTTGGTTATACTAAATGAATGAGTAGTAAACCAAAAAAAACAAAACAGTTAGTTTGCACAGAAAACCTCTCTTACATTTGTCTCTCCAGAGGGAACCTCCTGACTATTTGCAATCAGCAGCTCCTTCATGTCATTGATTGAACAATATTTCCTCAACTTGTCCTTGATTCCCCAAATCAGCTGGCTTTGGTTCTGTGATTGCAAACACCACACAACAGAGCAACACATTAACAACATTACAGTCACTACACAATATGGGCTACATTTCAAAATATGACAGAAAAATGTACCTTCAGCTGCTCTTCCAGTTTCTTCTTCTCATCCTCTTCCTCCTTCTTCTGTTTCTTTGACATGCCGTCCACTTCGTCGGATTTACGTTTCCTGCGAGGGCAGACAAAAGACGGTCAAAATTGTTTTCTTCCAAACTTTGTGTTGTTTCGTCTTTTTTTAATTATTCAACACGGACAAAAAAAAAATAGTAGAAGGTGAAAAGAAAACATCCAAATTAACTTCCTAAATGAGGTCACAGGACGACCGAGATGAGAAACAAACAAGGCTGAATCTGACACCTTCACTCATTAGGCAAATTCATCAGGGCCCCTCCATCAGTTAATGGATGCACAAACACAAGCTGGAACACGTCTCCACAATCCCAGGCGTCGGCACTGATATCATCTACTCTGCCCTGACAAGACAAATCTATTAGCTCCCCGTGAGACCAGTCCCACACCGACATTTCAGTTAATGACCACCGAACGGCACTCGGTCTCCGTCTGATCCTTTAGAGCCCTAAAAAACAGGACAAACAGCCCTTATCTGACAACAAGTGACATCAAGAGGGAGAGAGGGATTTCTATAAAATATTATCTTGCTCAGAGAGGAGTGTTCTTGTGATCCTTAATGTCAGGGCAAGTGGACTTAATCAGTTTCCCTGCTGTCAAGGGAGTGATAATGAAATTCTTAGTTTGTTGAGCAGCCGGGATCACACAAGTGAATATTGGTGAGTATTTTACTTATTTCAAATATTTCATGCGCTTATGTACAAGATTGCTTCAACCTCTGCCCTCAAAGCTTTCCATTTTTTTCTCTCCTTTTTCCTTTGTCCTTTTATTTTGTGTCCTTGTCCTTGGGATTTTGTAGTTTGTATGTTCAATAATGATTTGTATGGACTGCTTGGTAATTTTTAAACCAAATCAAATGAAATAAATTTTTAAAAAAAGTTGAAAAAAAAAAAGTGTGAAGCAGTGAAGATTGATTTCTAACTTGAATCTTATTTCCCCTCCTCAGGATAACTATGGAAAATACGAGTGCACCGTTGATGCTCTACACGTTCCCACAAACGATAAACACATCCCGTCTCTCTTCTTCCCTGCAACCTCTCCAGAACTTTTCATCCACCTCTTCCTCGCCTCCACCAGCTGACGTGCTCATATCCCCAAATGTGGCGTACATGGCGGCTGAGCTCGTCATTGCCTTTCTCTCCACGGTGGGCAATTTACTCGTCTGCGTCGCGGTGGGTATCAACCGCCGGCTGCGCACCGTCACCAACTACTTCCTGGTGTCGCTCGCGGTCGCCGACATCTGCGTGGGCGCCATCGCCATCCCCTGCGCCATCCTGACCGACGTGGGCCTGCCGCGCCACCGCCTCTACCTGTGTCTCCTCATGCTGAGCGTTCTGATCATGTTCACCCAGAGCTCCATCTTCAGCCTGCTGGCGGTGGCCGTCGAGCGCTACGTGGCCATCTTCATGCCCTTTCGGTACCGGGCCCTGATGACCTCTCGCAACGCGCTGCTGGTCATCCTCGCCACGTGGCTGCTGGCCTTCCTTATCGGGCTCGTGCCGCTCATGGGCTGGCACAAGACGCCTCCTGATTCCGGCCACTGCTTCTTTGTTTTTGTGGTGGACATGACCTACATGGTGTATTTCAACTTCTTCGCGTGTGTGTTGGCGCCCCTGGTCATCATGTTCCTCATTTACGCGCAAATCTTCGTCATGGTCAAGTGGCAGGTGAGGCGCATCGCGGCCGAGCAGGGCGGCCGAGGGGAGAGCATGCGGCGCGAGGTGAAGACGGCCACTTCGCTTTTTCTGGTTCTTTTCCTCTTCACCGTCTGCTGGATCCCGCTGCACGTCATCAACTGCTTCCTGCTGCTGTGCCCGCGCTGCCCCGTGCCGCTGGAGCTCCTGCTCGCCGCCATCATCCTGTCGCACGCAAACTCTGCCGTCAACCCGTTCCTGTACGCGTACACGATGACGGCTTTCAGGGACACGTTCAAAGCCATTTTCTTGTGCTGCAGGACAGCGGGAGACAGAGAGGCTTCAAATCGGGGTGGGGATGATGACAGAGAGGGCACCGCCGTGCAAAACGCACACCAGACCTGACCAGGCTGAAGTCTGAATGATAAACTGCGCAACACTCCTCAAATAACTGCTCAACCTGCACAGAAGACTTTAGTCCCACATTGTTTTTTTATCTCACCCTTCAGATTTGACAGCAGGAAGCCTCTTCTTCAGCTCCTCCTTGTCTTCAGCTCGTAGCGCGTTGAAACCCTTGAGCAGGGCAGCGGTGTATTCAGGTTTGAAGGCCAGCTCCTCCCTGCGGCTCACGAAACAAGCTGTGTGGTACCAGCGGTCGATCAGACCCAGCTGGGGCTTCTCTGGGTCCACAGTTTTCTTGGACACACGGATCTGATCCTAGAGGAAAAACCAGAGGAGCAGAGGCTTTAGCGAAGCAGTTTCAAGAGAGATAGCACTTATATAAATGTAATATTTATGTCATTTAGAGTTTTATTTGTTGTAACTCTGTTGTAACTGTCGTCACCTTTTCTATTTTCTGCTCACAGCCTTTGCACGTGCTGCGATTGGACTTGGCATATTCCACCGCAAAGTCATTCAGTGACTTTCCCCCTGCAGCTCCACTCTTCTGGTCCCCTTTTCCTACAGGAAGAAAGTCATGCAATTGTGTTTTTTTTGTCATCCAATGTACACTATGTAATGACAACCTATATATTTCAACATTTCTGAGGATATATAATATTCACAAGATTACTGAAGTTTATAGAGGTTGCAAGAGAGGTTACCGGTATGTGCAATTTGGGTCATGGGCAACAAGGTTAAGGGCTGTAGGGTCTAGTGCAACTGTGAGGCTTTAAACTGTTTGGTTTTTTAAAAATCTATTTTCTTTTCTTGTTATGATCACTGCTGATATGTACTTCTTTTGTTTTATTGTACTTGCGTGTGTATGTTCTTCGTTAAGTCAGTATTCTGTTTCTTAGTGTAATTCCTTGTATTGGTCTTCTATGGTTCTTCTATGTATTTCTCATGTGTCTTTTTTACTATTACAACAAACTGCCTGGGGACTACAGACGGAAATTAGCCATGGCTATAATTTGGCATATTTATGTGTACGTGTTTATGTGTACAATGCCCATTAATATGCGCTGTCCCCAATCTAAATATTTTTTTTTAAGACAAATAAGAAAGACCAGCAGTCAAACCTCTCTAAACAGGATTCAATAACTGTGCATAATGTCTCTATGTAAGCTTTCTACACGGTGTCAGCTCCTCACCAGGTCTGACATAATTTCCATAGACAGTAAGGAGTGTGTGTACACGGCTGTGTGTGGTGTTGTTACATCATTTTACTAATATTTTTTACTGACCTCCTGCAGCTCCGCCACTTTCAATGGCCTTTTTGACCTTCTCCTGGTCTTCCCAGCGAAGGCCAGAGAAGCCAGCGATGTCAGCTGTGGACTGAGCTGCCGCTCGCTGCCAGAAGCAAGAGAAGTGGTGCCAGTGGGGGACCTTCCCATCAAACATGGGGGACTAAAGGGCAAAAAAACAACAACAACAAAACAAACAATATTAATTAATACAATATGTTAAAGGTGAACCAGAGGTGACTCAAGATAAAAAAAACTACATCCCCCTATACCTAAATTTTGTATGATTAATTTATTACTTACTTTTTTAAACACATATGTGTAAAAATGTGTACACAAAAACAAAGTTCCTTATTTAAAAGGAAAGATGCTCCTGAATTAATTATTAAAACCATACTTCTACAGTGTAGCAGCTTATGAGAGGAAGACTGTGGAGAGTCAGATATCTTTAATAAAAACGAGTGATTTGAGGGTGTTGTTATGTTTTCGGTGAACTAAAAATCAATTTCATAGTCATCACGTGTTCTTGTCACTAATAACTTTGCACTAAGATGAGCTTCAGGAATCTGTGGCAGATTTATCTAACATGGTTGAAAGTTGTTTTTTGCAATGCAATGTCATATGAGATAAATTGCACTTCCATGGGGGCTGGGCAGTAAGTATGACAATAGACAGCATTGAGCCCCCACCACAGGAAAGACTGAGGAATACTTAATAACTAACAGATGTGAACTTCTTATTTGATTAATTTATATCTGTGTGAGTACATTCTCTATAAACTAACATAGTTAATTAAAATATGGCCATTCATTAATTTGGAATGAGCATTGAAGTGAAGAAAGTGTCCTGTGCCAGTGCTGACTTCTGATAATCAGACTGACTCATTCTGACTGAAGTGAAGTGATTAAATCCCTGGAGCTGCTCCACTCGCCATGAATAAGGAGACTGGCCGAGAAGCTTCTTTGACATTAGCCTCTTGGTTGATTAATTCCCAGTAGGGGAGCAGCAGCAGCAGCAGCTTTTTTCTCTCTCCAGACTAGTATTGTTGCTGTTGTGTTGCTGATGTTTGTGCATTAAGTTGCAGTCGCAGATATGTAGAATATAACAGATGCATGATGGGGTTTATGAGTAAAAGTTACTTGAGTAAACAGCAGGATGCATTACTGCGATGATGCGACGTCAAGAAAAGGCTCAGTGGCTCTTTGTGAACAAAATTCAATAGACAATGTCAGCCATTTAAATGCTAACGAGGGCCTAACCCACTGAAGGGAAACCATGCTATGAACTGCACGTTCATATTAGCCGGTTAGCTGACTGGTATAAACTATACCCGCACAATAAACTACAGGTTTCAGCGGCAGCACCGTGGAAGTAACGGCGGCTACCGGGGGCAGCTTTCTGCGCATAAAGTGTCTCCACTCGTTGCTGCGTTTACCTGCACCATGATGGCCATCCTCAGCGAGCCTTTAGCTATGTTTTCTTTGCATTTCTTGCACGAAGCGCGGCCGCTTTTGGCGTACTCCGCCGTGTAGAGCTTGTCCTCCTGAGAATCTGCCATGGTTCCTCACGACGAAGACAAAAATTAAGGAGCGGGGGAAGTGAGGAGAACTTTCTATGGATGACAAGGGAAGGGGCAACAACAATCAATGCATGCACGGGCCACGGAGGAGAGCAATCCCGCGTGCCTGCAGGGAGGGCGCTACAAGACAGGAGGTCTCACTTCGATGAGTTTTCCTGAGCGCAAAGCTACAAGCAGCTCTTTTCAAGATAATACAGAAAGTAGCCGTTTACATGAGCTACATTCTGAGTTTGAGTGAACATATGTGTTTTTTTTCCTTCTGATTCTGATATTGTAAAGACTACAGCTCTTTTAATTGGATTGAAATCAAAATATTGTGAAATGTGAAATGTGCAAGAAAAAAAACCCTAAAAAATACTATCAATATCTGATGTATTATCTAGAAATAAGTAAGTCGAATTTAAGGAATATAATAATAAGTAATTAGAATATTATTGGGCTCCAGCCCAAGTGTCCCTGCACAGATAAGTACAAAAATATGAATTGTATTGTAATATGTATGCGTTTATCTATCTTGGCAAAGTTCTTTTGTTTTAAACTCTCAAGTGAGACATCTTTCTTAATAGACGATCTGTGCGCCGGCCGTGGAACACCCGCGCTCCTGGCAGCCAGAAATAATCGAGTTAGGATAACTCGTCTTATTATGAGGAAAGAAATTCAGTTTATGGGGAAACCAAAGTAAAAAACGAAAACATATATACATCCCCTATTATCTAGTTAGTCTGCTAAATTCAAATCAAATTTTGAATATTTCTAGTGTAGTCTGTATTATAAGAACTTAATAAATGACATAAGCATCAAAAATGAATCATACAGTTATAATAAAAACACCACTATCTTTTTTAAATGTCTGTTACTAGTTTTATTAACAGAAATTGCACACTATTAAATCGTTTTTTGTATAAATTGTTAAAAAATAAACATTATACACCTAGGAAAAAAAGAATAACAAAATGTGACAATTTGACTGTCAACAAAATAGATTTCCAGAAAGACCAAACTTCCAGAAAACACAACCTTCTTTTAAAGGCCCAGCCCAGTATATTAAATACATCAATAAAGACCTTTGGTTGTTTTTATCCACATTTTCAATGGTTGATGGGTTTATAACCACACCCTTTGGGTTTATATAATTTAAGATATTTTAAGTCTTATATTACCAGTAACTGAGTAAGTCCTCTGGAAATTCACAGAAGAAGTACATTTTTTTTTTACCTTGGAAACATAAAGAAATTCAATTTAGATTTGCATTGTTTTCATAAATATGCTTCAGGGCTACAATGAAAAAATGACATAATGTAAAAGTAACCTGGGTGGTGTTTTGGCATTAAAGTTTCTACACTGATAATATAACTGCAATAAAGTGAAATTACAGTAATCATGGTGTGATGAGGCAGAGTTGGTTATGGTGAGATTTGTAATGTTCAGATCAAAACAACAAAACAAACAATCTCAAAAATCCAGAGTGATATTGAGAGTGGCATGAAAACTGATGCTATGAGGAGAAACTGAACTGCATTGCAGTGTGTTACTAGATATCTGAAACAGATATTTATAAAACAGTGGTAGTAGGAATAATGCACCGGCTCACAATATGAATTGTACTGGAAACAACAATGTAAAAATGATGCAAGATAAGACAGTAAAACATTAGTCGTATAGGCCTTTGGTTGAGAGGTTGAGCTGTTTTTTTTTTTTGAGGTATTCTGTGTTTTGGCGTAGAGGTCTGAGGACTTGCTGGAGTATCATCACAGCAAAAAAAAGAGAAGAAAATACAAAACATACATTGGCCTTTGCTTTGCACAAAATGAACTTAAAAACTGAAATCAATGCTCACGATATGGCAGTAAAAAAACAGAAAGCAGTGCTCTCCTTTCAGCACTGATACTGGACTTGCTGTAAAAGAGGCTGGTAGTACAGTCACAACACCACTATTGTGCATTCAAAGATGAACCCCAGATATTAGACCACAAATGAGTTCCCATATACACATGTGTGGATTAATCATAAAACTCAGGAGGACCTTTATCATTTATCTTTAAAGATGGCCGCAACGTCGAGGAGAACACAGTCGTGGGGAAAAACTGGGATCTTATGACCTGAGTGCAGCTGATTCTGTTATGCAAGGTATGAAATAAGGATAACAGGAGTGTAAACCAGGAGAAACAATATGGCTGAACTGTGTCCTCATCGACCATAAGTCTTTTCATCCTGACAATCCCCTCAGCACTGCAGGGCGCAGGGAGCCAGGCTGAACCCCCCGTTGGTTTCCCTTATCTTCTCCTTGTTTCTGGCCTGGACCAGACCGAACACCACTCCTGCCAGCGTCATGCGTCCCGCTGTCCGCCCCCTCACGCGTCCATCTGTCCCAGCGTTGGCCGTCTTGCTGCGCATGGTGCTGAGGAAATAGGTGCGGACTTTCCCCTGTCTCTCGCTCACCTAGAATGACAACAGTGTATTCTCACACGCCGAACAGAAACACAAAGCAGGCGATGTCTTAGCTTTCACTTGATCCGTCTGTTGTTTGTTTCTCTCCACCTGTAGGTGTCCTTCTTATTTTTAGCCGTTCCCTAACGCCAAGTGCAATTTATTTCTACTCTTGTGCTTAACTTGCGTCTAGGCCTATTTTAAGTCGTCCACTCCTGATCCTCAGCAGTGTTTTCACCTCATCAGACCTTCTATCAGGCTGAGGTTACAGCAGGTGGAGGTTTGATTTGCAGATGTGACTTCTCACAACATACATTTTGACAATTAAGGCATTTGGAGGGCAAAGAATAAATTACACACACAAAAATTAAAGGCTAAAACATGATATTATGATTATAAAATAACAAAAACGATGCACTAGTGAGTCTATCACAACAAATGAACATTAAACTATAAGAAAATCTAATTCATAATCTAATTTATATCATTTTTCTTCCTTTGGGCAGTTTCATCCTTTACAACAGACAGGTGGAAATGAAAGTCTCATCCTTAGCTCTGTACTCAGCCTCCGTCTTTCTGCTACTCACCCCTTTGACAAAGATTTCTCCCCGTAGCTCCAGGACGAAGCCCCACTCTACCAGGATCTTGCGCGTGGCCTCGGGTACCTGGATGCGTCCGCTGACACCTGTGCTGTCCATGCGGCTGGCCAAGTTCACTGTGGACCCCCAGATGTCATACTGCGGCTTTGTGGCGCCGATCACACCTGCGACCACGGGCCCATGAGCGATACCTGTTTGAGTCCGACAAATGGCGATACTTAAGTTTAGATGAATGAAGGTGTTGGGTCTACCTTAGTAGGTGTGTGAGAATGGTGCGTGATCAGCAATAGTTTGTTTATACATGTGTATGTGTATGTGTGTGTGTGTGTGTGTGTGTGTGGGGTCAGCTAGTTTGCCACTTACCCACACGCAGCTGAAAGTTTTTGGCTGTTTGCCTGTTGATCTCTTTCAAGGTCTCCTGCATTGCCAGTGCAAACAAAACCAGCTCACTCAGGTGGTTCCACTCATCCATGGACACCTGGGAGAGAAAAATAGATAGTTACACAGAGAGAGAGGTGACAGAGGGTCAACATGCAGCCAAAACAAACAAAACAAAATTCAGACTCTGCACTAGAAAATCTCCCACCTCTCTGTCTGGAGCCAAGCCAGAGGCTGCCATGTAGCAGCTCCCAATGGTCTTGATCTTTTCCACGTAGTGGAAGTACGACTCCTCCAGCAGCTTGTACGAGGAAAGAGATAAAGATTTAGTGATGAAGATACAGAATCACACACCAATCTCTACATAGGAGCTGCAATGAGTTTGGATCTCAATTATTTTTATCGCCCAAGGAGGAAGGCATATACTGATTCAAAAGCTCTGAGTACCAGGAAATAGTCCGTACATGTATATGTGATTAAATGAATAATCTTTTCTTTTTCAGTCTTACTCTCACCTCATCAAAGCCAGCAATGATCTCATTAAGCAGTCGGAGGCAGTCCACCCCTTCATGTTTGATCTCTTTCTGCTCAAAGTACTCATTGAACCCAGCAATTGAGGCAAACATAACACCCACTTCATCATAGGACTGGGAGTAAAGCTCCTGAAAGAAGAAAATCATAATCATACATAGCAGATAGGGGAAATCTTATCTGATCTTATTCGGCTGACATTTTGACTAATTCATTCAGTAAAATATTTAATTAGCAAGGTCAGAGGTTAGCTGCCATTAACCAAAAGTGAGTGAGTAAAGTAAAGTAAAGTCATGTGTCTCAGGTACATCATCATTCTTGCTCCGGTCCAGGAAATGTCGGGCCACGTGCACAGGGAGGATGTTGTACAGCAAACACTCGTTGTGTTCCCGCAACTCTCTCATGTCCTCCACTTCCTGTTGGGCCTGCAGACGCCACAGGAAGTCCAGCCTGGCGTGGGCCTCCCACTGGAGAACAAAGTGCAGATACAGCGTGGATCAGAGATCACCTGCCTCGATGTGACATGCTCCTCTATACTCTTCCGCTGAGTTTGGTAGTGTTGCAGCCATGGTATTACGGATTAGAGATCAGTTTCCATGGTGACTGTCTGACTAAACCCTCATATCCAAACCGCGATTAAAATTGTAGGACACTCTACCTGCCGGCCGTTGTAGAAAACAGCAACAATGAACATCATCATGAGAAGGATGCAGATGCCTTTCCTCCTGACGTAGTGAGACCTGCACAACAGAGGTGGAATATAGAGATGTAAATTATAGAAAATAAAAAATGTTCAAAACAACAGCAGTACAGTAAGGAGCACATGCAGTGTATACCTGTGCAGCATGTCATGGTGTGTGAGTGTGAGGAAGGCCAGGTGGATGAGGTAGGAGTACACAGCCACCGCCAGCAGCAAGACCGCCAACTTGAGCAGAGAGTTCAGACGTAGGAACACGGCACAGGTCACCATGGCGATAACACCGCTCAAGACAAAGATCTGAAGAAAGAGAAAAATAAACACAAAGTAAAGATTTTATTTTTGTAGTATTGTAAAATCTTTTCAAGTTCAAAATATGTTGTAGAAATATAAACAACTCCTGTCCTCACCTCAGGGTAGGTGCAGACGGTGACAGGAAGTGAGGCTGTGTTGGTTTGTTCCATTGTGTCAGCCTCTTCTGTGTTTGTGAAAATGCACCAAACCTTCACCCAGGCACACAGCACACAGAGTATGAATCACACAAACCTCTGACAATTAAGAAAAGGCTGAAAGAGATGAGTTTCTCTTATTTAGACGTATGATAGGTTTGAGCTGGTATTTGTGTTAATGAACTAGAGCATCTCTCCTGCGTCACGTTGGGCTTCTCCACTCTGTCAGTACACATTTGGACTGGTGCTCTTGTAAAAAGTTCACCTGTCATCTGGAGTGGACTGAGTGTGGCAGTGGGGAGGTGAAACTTTCTCCCGTTATGCAATTTTTATAAGGATTTTAGAAGGGATCATGCAAATAAGTTAAGTGTGATTGACTGTACTTTCATCTGGATTTACTAATGTTCATGCAGTTTGTGAAAAATCTCTTCCACCACAGAGCAAACACCCAGGAAGGAGTTTAAATAGTTTCATGTATGTAAATCTGGTGTTGTCTCTCACCATGTCAGTAGAGGCCAAGCCGAAGTTGATGACGATGGCAGTGAGGGTGAGGATGTTGCGGGCGCTGTTGTTTTCATGGATCCAGCAGCAGAGGTGTTGTAGTGCTGGCGGAGTCTGCTTGAACTCTTCGGCCAGAGCCAACAGCAGTAACAGCATGTAGGCGAGGAGGAAGACTGAGAACTGGAGGACGGCCGGGAACAATCTGCAGAGAAGTAACAAAGGAGGAGGAGGACAGGAGGGAAGAATGAGGACATGAGTAAAGGAGAGATCAAGAGGATTTGCAGATTTAGGAGAAATATGGTGATGCATGTCATACTTATAAATACCTGCAGATGGCACCAAAGTGAAGAGAAAATTAAGCACATTGACTAACAGATGATGGAACAACAGGCAAATGAAAGCTGATATGGCAACATGTTGTTTTTCAGAATCGTAATTTACAAGTTCTTAATCAGTTATTGATGGACATCTTATCATAATAACGCTGCATGCAATAATTAATATCCACCAAAAATAGGATAAGATGATAGAGCATCTGGTGTCAAGGTTATGAGGTTTTGTCGTTTGCTGGTATTCAGGGAAAATGTCAATGAAACACCAATATATGTGAAACCATAAATAAGAATTTACATTTTAACAAATGGGCATTTATGAACCCTCCATCCATCCATCCATCCATCCATCCATCCATCCATCCATCCATCCATCCATCCATCCATCAATCTATCCATCCATCCATCCATCCATTGGCAATACCATTTATCTACACAGGGTTTAAGAGATGGTTGAAACCAACCAAGTCTATCACCAGTTTATCACAGGAGAGAAACCACGTAGGTTCACACAGTTCAAACTCAGAAACGTACTGCTTTGATGTGACAGTGCAAACCACTGCACCACTGTGCCGCCTCACTCATGAACCATTTGATAAAATTTACTCATTTGGTGGAGGCTTATATATAGTGCCTTACACACCAAAGACAAAGTTGATAAACCTGTATAAACTATAAATTCAGCTCTCACAGTGTGATTGTGACTGAAAAGGGGGTTGGTGTTTTCCTACCTGGGTGCAGGGACGAGGGCCTGGGCCGCCATGAGAAAGAGAAGCATGATGAAGGAGCAGACCATGTTGGAGTTGAACATTTCGTCTCTCATCTGGGAGAACTGAACCAACCAAAAAAGCAAAGAAACATCCTCATCACTGCAGGAACATAAACACCTCTTTTTTGTTGATAGAGCACATGACTTTCCCAACTTTCTTCCCCTACCAACACCTTTCTAACCCGCCTATACAGTTGCGTACATTGTCCTCGATGTGTGTGTCCTTGAACACCAGGGTAAGGGGAGTGATGTGCTCCTTGTGCATCCGCTCGCTGCTCCGAACCTCTATGGCATGTTTGATGCGTTTGTTGATCTCTTTGGAGGTGGACAGCCATATGTTTGGAAGTGAACCGTTTGTAAAGGAGGCCAGGATCTACAGCACAAGTAAAGCATATGAATGGTCTGAGATTGATCAATCAGATTTATTAATTTGGTTGAAAACCTTTTTACTATGTGACACTATACACATAGACCATGACCCCAAAGGATATTTTTATGCCTGCACCTACACTGTTCATGTCAATGGCACTCCCGAAAGGTATCACTGGGTTCCACGTTCGATTGGTTTTCTGGACTTTCGGGGGCTCAGTATGGTCAACATGGTTCGTTTGTTCCTCCGGGCAGATGAGGAAAGTATCGATGTTGTGTTTCCTTAGAAACTCGTTCCTGTCACGGCCATGACCATCCTCTGTCTTATAGGTTCCCGCTAGACAGTCCAGAGTGGCCCTTGAGATGTGGATACGTCTGGAGGGACGGAGAAGAGAAGCAGAATAAATTATCAGAGCTGTGCAAAGAAATACTCTCCGTTCATAACACAAGAAAATGAATGATACTAACCCTGGTATTCCTCCAGCCTCTAGCATGTTGGCGATGCCCACGTCCCAGGACCAGACGTCAAACTGCCATTTCTGCAGCCCAAGCACCCCACACAGGACAGATCCTGTGTGGATCCCGATCCTCATGTCTATGTCAAAGTTTAACTGCTTCCGTACGCATCTGATGAGAAGTCAAAGACAGAATGCAAAGGAAATACTGTATAAATGACTGTTGTTTTGTGACATATCATTATTCTTGACAGTTCTAGTTGAAATGAGTCAGGCTTGACTCCAGTGCCTTTAAACTGACCGTATAGTGTTGATCATAGCCAGGCCCATCTCAACACAGTAACGGGCATGGCCACGCTGTGGCTCGGGGACTCCTGATACACAGTAGTAACAGTCTCCCAGTATCTTTATTCGCAGGCAGTGCTGTTCCTGTCATCAGAGAAGATACCAGAGTGATTAGAGAATGCGAGTCCTTATATCTATTATCTTAAAAACAACTCAAAACAAATCATGTCCACATTTTTCACCTCTGCCAGTCGGTCAAAGCGTCCAAAGAGCTCGTTGAGGGTTCGAACCAGATCCTGTGCCGACAGGTTCATTGACAACAGAGTGAAACCCTTGATGTCTGCAAACAGGATGCTGCCGAGAGGAGAGACAGAGAGAGAACTGTCACAAACAGAATTTTAATGCATGACGCCTCCAAAATCGTTCTTGACTTTCCTGTAAAACTGTCAACATTATGCAAACTGATTGTAAATCAGAGATGAAGACTTTTCCACCACCAATGAGACATATATTTTCCTTCAAATTGAAAATTCAGAAATGTAAATTTGAACCTCATGAATACCATTGTGTTTGTGTGTGTACCTGACATCTTTGTACTGGTGGATATAGATCTTGTGAAACTCCTGAGGATTGAGTTCATCCTCCAAAGAGCTCATGTCGGCGATCATCTCCAAGGCAACAAAGCGAGGCAGGATTGACAGCACCAGACGCTCCTGTGTGCCAACATAAGCCCAGAGTGACGGTGTGTAGTTTAACCAGCGTTAACGCATATTTGCACAAAGTTCTCAAGAGAATTTTAGGAGTGTGTTTATCCCTCCATCTACAAAACAGGCAACCATACAGTATGTCCATGTCTACATAATCCTCTAAGCCTAATCTATAGCACAATGGCAGAGTCACACTACCTGTCTCTGGTTCTCCTGCTCTAGTTTGAGGCGACCCTCTATGCAGCGCCGCGTCTCCAGGAACACCTGCCTCTGGACATGGTCTGTCAGGTAGTGGATGAACAAGCCAGCTGTGTTCATACCCAGGTACAGCAGCCCTTTGGCAAACACCTGCATGCAAGAGAGAATATACATTCATTGACTTTATGTAACTGGAAACATGTGGGTTACAACCATAAGGTGAGAAAATGGAGGGTAAGGTTCTGCTTTCACTCAACGTAGGGGATATCAAGGGTAAATGTTTCATGTATAGCAGCTCTGTGGACAATATCTGAGCATAAGAGGTGAAGAATTTGAAGTTAACTGTATTTTTACTGGGGAACTTCACATACAGTGTCTCAGTTGGCTCAACGGCCAATAATAGGTTTGAAATAAATCCAAAATCCAATTGAATTAACTGATGAACCATGTCTTGAGCTGTATAAGCCAGTTATTTTCCTAGGAGTGTTTGAAAAATGAGAGGAGTAGAGGAAGAAGGAACAGAGGAGCAGAAATAGGCAAAAAAAAAGTGGATTTAAATTCAGCATTGTGCACAATCTTATAACAGGCATATTAGTTTATCTGGAAGAGGAGTGTATGACTCTTCTTCGCGGAAACTTAATTTGGGATGAAGATGTTATTGCGTAGCTTTGCATTAATAGATAATAAGACACTATACTGTAAATATCACTATGTAATAGCACTCTAGGGGGGACTATATTGTTTAAGTTTAAGTCAGTCCAAGTTGAGTTAGTCAGCTGATTTCCTGACCTTTTTCAAAAGCACCACGTCATTGTAGTTGCGCAATATCTCCACCAGAAAGTGCAGCACTGAGGTAAGGGAGCCGGCGCATATGGCCCACAGCAGAGGTAACGGCAGCAGCGTGTATGTGGCGAACAATGTGAACAAAACGTACCACGTGGGGTCTTTTTCTAGTCCATATACCAGCCCACCCAGCACCTGTGTGGTCTGTGACAGCCAGCTAGCTAGGCCAGCATAGTGGAGCCACCTTGGGGACATGTAGTCCTTGCAGGTTAACACCACGAGGCACATGGCTATAGCCAACAGCATGAAAAGGCCGGTGAGGCAGCCACGCACGGTGTCAGTGACTGCTTCAGGGGCCAGGGCGAGGTACAGGACCAACACGTGCAGCTTGGCCACAGCGTCAATGACATTTGTGAAAGCTAGAGAGTTGCGTCTTTGGTGAGATGAGTGTTGTTGGTAGAGTTTCTCCAGGTCACGAGACTTGAAGGTGTGATTCAGGGTGGGTATGTAGACCCCGTGGATAGTTCGACCCCAGTGCACAAAGAAGTCGGCGTCGCTGCCGTAGCCATAGTCACTGAAGGACCCTCCAATACTGCTGTGTGTACTGGTGGTGGACCCACGAGCCTGGATGGGGTGGACTCTGAAGGTGGAGGAGCGACGTTTCGTGACCCCGCGTGAGCCCTTGTTGCGAATTTGTTTGTTGATCTCTTGCATGTAGGTGTCCGTCACAAACATTTTGCGAGCTGGTTCCACACCAACCTGTCACAAAGCAACAGAAAAACATGTGTTTATTGTCACATCAACATCATATTTTTTTTTAAAAAACTGAACAGAAGGGTGGCTTCATGATGAGTAGTCCAAATCAATGGTGTGCACGGGTGTGGGGGGGGGCTCACGGCCCAATTGTTGAAAAACATGTGATAAAGTGCTCTCCTGAGCCCAAAATGCGTGCTAAAGTGCCCTCTTCAGTGAGGACGCGCTGTATGTGCCCGTCTTTTTCTTTTCGCCCCTGCCATTCAAAAAGTTTGTGCGCGCCACTGGACCAACTACTGTAATTTTGTAAAGTCTTTTTGACTCTAAAGTCTTTTTATCATTGTGGCATACAGTTAACTTCAACATCAACTGTGCTTTTAAACAGTGATCTAAGACGTTTTAAAAAGTTGGTTCTCCAAAATTACAAAGATCATTTTTAAGTTTTACCCATGTGGATGGTTTAAGTTTTACTTTGTGAGGTTTTGTGATATATAATGCCAATAGATTTATTTGCAACTGTGTGAAAACCCTATGTTACCTGTGTGACAAAATGTGTTTTTAGTTATTTGGATGTAGTGGCCCTTTACATTCACGTTACATTGAATCACAACATTTCATTACTGTATCCATAGTCAAGACTGCTCTATCATTATAGTTCATGAACATGCTGGCAATGCAGACATGTCAGTCAAGAGTAACAGTTGAATTTTTGGTTTCATTTTCCTCTTTGTGTAAAGTGAGTCAGAGATACAGAGGATACCACGTCTGTTTCAGTACAGAAAGTCCTCATAATCCTTTTGGGAAATATGTACGAAGCAATAGAAAACAAAACAGCACAAAAAGCAGTTCCAGCCGGTTGCAACGGATCTACTGATGTCTGTGGGATAACCAGTCACCTGGGCGCTGAGCTCCTGCTGGATCATGATGTGTTTCACAGCATTCTGCCACAGCATCTTTTTCCGACGCAGCCCAGGGGACAGGGTCGCAGTCAGGCAAACTGGCTCCCGCAGCTCCATTGGAGACACCTGAGTTGTCTCAGCGAAGGTCACCATGGCGATCACTCCATCTGACCTCAGCTGCTCATCCCAGATTAGGAGGAGGCGGCTGCCTGCAGTGCCTACAGTGATATTATAGGAGGGGAAAATAGAGAACAATGTAGTGGATTTAAAATCCCATCGCAAAGATGTTCTGCATGACTGACAGATCACAGGAAACAGAGAGCATCCCATCCTGATCTCTTGAAACCTCTTATTACATCCCATGCTCATTGCTCTCAGAGGACAGAGCTCCTGTCTGCACGTTCCTTTAAGTTACAAAGACACCTGCTGGCAGCAGAACCTCTTCCTATCATGTCCCCTTCATCTAACTCAACCTCCCTGCTGACTGATACTTCTATTATACCACGAAGACTTAGCCTCAGTCCTCTCTTTTCATACTGCTCTCTCTGCCTATGTCTCTGTCTCTGTCTGTCTCTCTCAACCCAGTCAGTCACGGCAGATGGCGGCTTGGTTTTGCTCAGTTCCTTTCCACCTTCACCTTGTGCTTATTTGTTGTAGTGATTGTTGGGTCTCTATAAACAATAATATAAAGAATAAGTTCTGCTACGTATAAAAAGTGTCTGTTTTTATGCTATATTAAAAAAAACAACAACAGAGTTTATACTGGATATATTCTACAAATTGGACCAAATAAATTTGGTTAAATGTTTCAGAAACTACATCTTTTATGTTTGAAGTCATAAAAGTGGTTATTTGTGTGCAGAAGGCCTGCTTGGCTTCACGTGTTGGCACTGTGTGTGAGAAGAAAGGAAGCTTTCCAACGAATTATCTGGTGGCCAGATTTAGTCCTGAGCTGGTTAATGCTCAGAGTTAAACTCCTCCAGGTCTTTCTCGCTCTAGATGCTGCTGTCCCACCCACTCACAGTCCCCTGTCGGCTGTCTGATTCTCACCAAGATCATGTATCCACACTGTACAGATTGAATATCAGAGAAGACTTCATATTATAAGAGATGTGTTTCAATTAAAAATGAATGGATTATTAAGGAAATATCTGTTGTGACTTTTCAATCAGACAGGAAGTTAAGGGAGAATTAGAATATCTCTGCTGTCACTTGTTATTCAGATGTAACACTAGTCATAACAAAAGTAGTAAGTATGGTTATACATACACGCTGTATATATATACTATCTATACCTATTCTGGGTTAAAAAAAGAAAAAGAAACAAGAAACAAAACTGACCTGTACTGTTTTACATATCGTGTACCCACTCCTCATGTCCAGACTTTGCCATAGGATGTATTCAGCCAGTTCATCATACTCCATTATTGGTGAGTCCATTAGGTGTGAAGTGTACATGAATCTGAAAAATGAGGTGTAATCCATCAATGTGAGAATTAGACAAAAAAATTAGTCCCCGCTGTGATGTAGAATCCAAAGATGAAGGAGAAGGTCCAGCTAAGGTGTGTGGAGTCGCTCTGGCAGGGTTGTAGGCCACCACCTGGACTGTTTTGAAATGAAGTCAACAACTGCCACAGAGCAGACCTGCAGGAGTGAGGAATGCAAAGAGGATTAGTTAGTCAGCAGCCACTCTCACTGAACTGCAAAGCTGAGGTCACTGGCACCGGGCTAAATGCAGTGCTATCGCTCTCAGGCCAAGTCAACCAAACCTTTTAAAAAGCAGTTGTCACAAACAGCAACACAATCAGTCTATATTCTTTCATCCAGTGAACATTATTGTTTTCTTTTCTTTCACTCTAATCCCAGTCATCCACATTGTGTTCATGCCCCTGGTTATGTGAGTGTTTGTCTGTGCAGTTAAGGAAACAAGGATGACGAGTTTCTCTCAGGCTGTGTACACCTATAAGCGTTACCTAAAAGGCCAACAAAATCTAGGCTGCCTGTGAGAACATGGGCACTGAATCCTCCCCCACCTGGTAACAGCACCCTGAGGTGATTCAACCACAAACAGACTCAGATAAAATTGCCTTAATTTAAATTCACTTGTTGCCTAAATGGTGTAACAGGCTATTATGCATCTCTCTGACCCCAGATTTTTTTTTTCATGGTTTGTTGTGTTAAAAGATTACAACAATTGCAAGATAGCCTACTGTGTGAGCTTTGGGGTTAAAAAAAACAACACTATTGGCTTCATTGGGTAGCAGATTAAGAAAACACTCAATATTTGCACTCAGAAAGACTTTTTTTTCTGTAAAAAAAGAAAAATTGTGAAGGCCATACATTTTATGTGAAGAAAGCCTGAAAGACCCATTTACATTAAAATAATTTTAAAGCAGTGATACAAGTGATGTAATTCTCTGTGTACAGTTGCATTGGCAATGACAGGTTAACGTTGCACAAAGCAAAGCCTATTCTATAACCAGCGCACAAGCGGCACTGATGATTTAACAGCTTTGTTGAATAATGTTGGATTTTAATATATTAGCTGTAGCATGCTAGAGGGAATCGAGGGAAGGAAACAGGAATTGTTGATTGGAATGCTGGATTTTAATATATTAGCTTATGATATAATATATGACACAAATGTGTTACTGCCACACTCAGTTGATGGTGCACATGAATGTTTTTTTTCGTAAATTATTCTTCACAACATGATCACATGCATCGCCAACGCAGGGTACCAGAAGGATTCAGTGACTCAGAGGGAAACAACAGCAAGAACAACAGGTGTAGTGAAGCAGACAACAGGATTTGATGATGATGATGATGATGATGATGATGATGATGATGATGATGATGATGATCTCTTACTGGTGTGACAGCCTAAGCAGGTCTGTGGTCCCTATTGTAAGCTGGTTAAAGTTTTTGAGACTTGCTTTTCTAATTGTGTACTGGCAATGCACAAAGCCTGTAAGACTGATCTAATGGGTTCCCATCTGTCCCACCATGACTGCATAGCTCAGACCTTTCTTTCTGATGACTGGACAGCTAAAAATAGCCGACAGGTCTAAGACAATTAGTTCTACTATAACTACCACATGAGCATAGCTCACTGCACTGGGTAAGCGTGCAAAAAAGCACCTTTGAATATTCAGTTATCACTGTTAGTAGAAACAATGGGGAAGAGTGAGTAAATGAGTGTAGGTCAGGAAGAGAATTGAATTGTGAACATTAATCTGCAATTTTATTGAGTGATACTATTTGTGGTGCTTGTGCATGGGTGTCTACCTGCGGGAGGGGTTAGGATGGTTTAGTCCACTCAGTGCAAAACCGCAAAAGCTAATTAGTATTAAGGCAAACTGCTTTGGCTGTCCACTAATCAGCTGATTCTTATGTGTACTTGAGCCAAATCAGCTACGGCCTATGTGCGCGCCAAACTTTTCCCTTATGCCAGACACAGAGATCCATTTGTGTCTGTTTGTGTACGCATCACAAATGCACTGTGTAGTGTGTGAGTGGCATAAGACTACTGTTGGACAGTGTGTGCACATGCTGGCTTTTGTTGGCAGTAGCACAAAGCGCTTGTTACTGAGGACATGCACAGGTCAGTTTAGGTAAAGACCAAGTAGAGACTGTGCTAAAACAAGTTCATAATCACACCGTACTGATTTGCACCAATGGAAATATATTACAATTTTATTTTTTAACTAATAATGGGAATCGTGATTATGAGGTGTTGGACTCGTCCTACTAAACAGCCCCCATCTCCACAGACAGAGGGCCCATATGGCATGGGTAGTAGCACAAGGCCAAAAGGTCCCTCTACCCCCAACAGGAATAAATGCTGCTTTTGAAGAGGCCAACTGGCTTTAATATTATGACATCTTCAATACAGTGTCACAAATCGGTTTAGCCTGACAAGAAATATTAAGACCAATCATATCACATAAAAGCCCTGGCTTAGGGGCACCCAGACTCTGTAGAGCTGTGCCCAGTTCCTCCGATTAGTAATTCATCCATGAAATGACCCTGTAATACTTGACAGCTTTTGTGATGTTCACTTAATTTTCAAAATTCTGTAGATGAATTTCTACTTTTACATTATACAGTAAAAACGTGCAATCCTGAGGTAATCTTGCATCCCAAACATTGGATTTGAGCTTTGTCTCGATATAACTCTCTTACTGCAGGTGTTGCTATATTCAAAAGGGTCACACGGTGTCAGATAAACAGGTAAAGACTGGCTGGCAGCACGTGGCACGAGAGGACAAAAATACCAAGACGCATGGGTCTCAGGGCTTAGTGGATTTAAAAGACCCTGGGAAGTAAATGCCTTAGGGGGCACGCTGGTCCACTGAGAAGCTCCAAGTTTAGACTTCAGGGCCCCCGTGTAAGGTTAAATATCATTGACTAGATTAGATTATTTTACTTTAGAAGGTCTTTGTTGTCCCTTAGGGGCAAATTGGTGTGCAACAGATGTCAACAACACTGCTACCCATCATAAAGTAACACATTAGAGAAACAACACCATCCAACCACTGATAAATTCATTGCAACAAATTACACTAAGATATGCAGCACCCGTCTGCCAGTCATGATTTACTGTCTCGCAAAATACTTTAGGGTTTAGATTATGTTAAACAAATAGTTCTGAGGAAAGATAATTATCTCTTGAATTTACAGACTTATTTTGATTCCTTCTGACTCATTGCTGTCACCAGCTGGTAGAAAGAAAGACCTGTTGCCGAAACAGGAGTTGTCTATCTCATCTACAGAAATATAAAGTATTCAGAGTGCAGTTTGTTTTTTGATGATCATAGTTAATTTGAGTTTTGTTCAAAGTATCATTCACTCTTAATTTAATGAACAAACCAGAGACGCTGTTAGAGGTCTGCGTGGTTATCCCTGTTACCCTTACAGACTGGGATTTTTGACTGGAGAGGAAATTAAATAAATTAGATTTGGCATCTGCTGATTGATGGGACAGCCTGTCTTCAAGTGGGGTCAAGTGGCCCCATTTAACATGTATAACTATTACCAATGCTTTGGAAACATCATGATTAAAAGGAAGCTGGTGGCTAAACACACAAATGTAGAAGTGTGAACTCCTACTTGAATTACAGTCAGGGCCATTGCTAGTAATCCTGGACCCCCTGTAGAACAATGAAGTGACCCCCCTGCCCCCTGACTTTTTATTGTCACTTTTTTCTTAGACTATGTATTATAATTTTTGATTTATTTTTCTGTTACTCTATGTTCTTGACAGTGCCTCACAATATTCAACAATGTTACATATTTTGTGCTGATGCTGGGTTATATGCAGAATAATTTAGTCACAAAAAGTGGGTTTTTTGTGGGCCCTATAATTGTCATTACCTTTCTCCCCTATGCAACAGCCCTGGTATGTAGGCTTATAGCACTGAAAATATGATTAAAATGCATGCATCTCACCTATAAATTACGTTGGTCTGATATGTTTAATATTTATCAAGTAAACAAAGCGTGAAGACAGAAACCGGTACTGTGTGTGTATGTGTGCGTACGTGCGTGCGTGTGTGTTTCTGTATGTGTTCAAACATGACTAACAGCAACAGCCCATTGAGCTGTTGTCATACACTAACAGCTAGTAGCCAGTAACAGCTGGGAGGTGGAGGAGCGGTAACCGTGTGTATGAAGTCCTGTCATCACTGAACTGAACTTTTTTTTTAGTGAAGGTGGTCGACGTCAACTGTCCGTATGCCAGACATTTTGAGGATTTTATTTTTGTTCACTTCATGGTAAGTAAAGGGTGTCGACACTAGTGATTAACGTTGTTCAGATGAGCTGAGAGAGCTAAATTAAGCTACCAGTAGCCTAGACAAAAGCTAGCTTTACATCACGATGGATACACTTTGATAACATCATTTAGTCGGGTTAAAATTTGTCAGACATGAGTTTGAGTTTGAACCTAATCAAAATCAGAGAAAACACTTGTCCTGAGAGGAAAAAGTTCAATGAAAACCTGTGACGGCTAGCGTTGCTAACGTCAAATTAATTTAGCATCTGTGTGATAAGATTATGAATTATTATTTAAAAAATTGCTTGCCACCACCCAGACAAACGATATCGTGGGTGTTAACCACATCGTAAAAGGTTTCAAACGTGTTGCATAGTAATAACAGTGTTTGTTATCGCGTCGGCTAACTTGGGCATACTAACTTCCACAGGCCAAAGACAATCCAGCGGTTTTCCTGATTTTCGAAGCGCCATTGGAGACTCCGTTCTGGGCCAAAGCGCCGCCCACCTCCCTGTCACTGTGAGCGTGGAAGAGCAACGCCGCCTGGTGACAAGCATTCAATATGACAGGTGAGTAACACCCAACTGTTTTACACCTGCTAAAACACTGCCTGTAGACATAAAGAAAAGAAGAAAAAAAAAAACACACGCATTAGTTAAACCTGAGGCAATATAGAAACATTGCACAGCTGAACAAATTGGCCCAGTTGTTTAAAGTGCCTAACCAAAGCCACTAGGAACCAGTTCTGGCTGAAAATATTTTGTGAAAATATTTTCCTGGCATGTACAGTTCATTTGTGTGATGTTTCAGTTGTGCAGCCAATTCAGTGACTTTGCCAAGAAACAACTCACCAGACGTTTGCCTGTGTTGGTATCCACTGATGGCCACATTCCTTGAACCTCAAGCCCACTGACTGAATGTCTGTCCCACGGTTCCCCTCTTTCCCTGCTTCTCTCCACCCTCCTATCTCTGTGTCTCCCTGTGTCTCTTGCCCAGAGAGAGACTTGTGGTGGATAGTGAGGCCCATTGTGTCAGTGAGATGTTTATTAATGAGCGAGGTGCACACAGAGAGCAGAGCTGCTATTGAGGGACTAATCGCTAATCTCTTCATTAATACGGTCAACCTGCCGATGCACTAGCGTAAATTACTGAGAAGCCTCCTCAAGACAGGGACGTACGTGTTAGTTTTCAGCAGGGATTTCTTTGGAATTTGTGAGTTTGCTCCTGGATCAAACTTTACTGTGAAGTTGGAGCTGGCTGGTCTTTGCAGGCTTCACTGAAGACGAGCGTTACATGCTTACGTGTGTGTGTGTAGCCTCCTTTTGCAGTCACACTGAGAAGTTGTGGGTCCATGTGAGTGAGTACCGTTCTGCATTTAGCTCATCTGTGAAGGAATAGTGAAACTGAAGGTGGTTGGTTTGTGAGAAGTAGACAAGGACTAGTTTGCAGCCTTTTTTTAAAAAGACTTTCAACTTAATAAATAGGTTTTTGAGTTTGAATCACCTTTGGCTTTGGTTTTTAGGGTCTATGAAAGGAGCAGTGTGTCTCTGAGTGTGTGTGTGTGCTTTTGGGCTGTTGTGTATTTGTTCGCCTGCCATGCCCTTGCCTGCGCCTGATGTCCCGGCCTCTCAGAGGCTGGCACTGGACTGCCGTACCCTTCTGGACCATCGCGTTGGCAAGGGTAAGTGTCAGTGATAACACCATCTCTTCTGTTCTCTCTCTGGCTCCTTCACTGTTCCTAAGTCACAGTAACAGAGGGTTTTAAAAGTTGCTTTCCTGCATACAGCGTGTTTCCATGATGTCAACACAAATCATGCTTCAAATGGGAACTCATGTTGTCTGACTGTTCGCTGAAGCTGATTGATCTTATTTAAATAGTTCGAACAGGATTCTTGCTCTGCAGCACTGGACCACCAGCTGTGCTTGGTATTTAGCACAGGTTGCTGTTGAACCGTTACAACTAATTAAAGGAAAGTCTCATTTATTTTTAGTCTGGGTCATATTTAATTGCTTTCAGCCTTAATCCGGACTGATTCATAAAAACCAAGTTAATAAAATGTTCTCAGTGGCATGTTCTATGGCTCCACAGGGGTTGTTGGTTCAGAGCTGCTGGCATGCGAGAACAAGAACAAGAACAAAGCTTGATTGTACACGATGCCAGTTATTAAAGTAAAGTTACTGCAATTCAACCCCAGTGAAAAAGACCAAAGGAAGTTTACAATAAGTATAGAGATAAATATCTCCTGATCTTAACTTTAAGCTTGATACAAGCAGTTCTGAGGGTGATAGTGTCATTTTGCTATACACCAACAGCTACAGTTTTCAACTGAATAGGAATATAATGACAGACCTCTCGATTCAACTTTATGTCTGAAGCTTTTAAGTGAGAGCAATTCTTCACCATTTTTTATTCAATTTAGCAGTCGGGATGAAAGTGTAAACAGCTCTCTTCTTTGTTGAGTCATTGACAACTGAACACTTACAACAACTGTGCGATTAAGCTTTATAAAGGCTTTTAGCATTTGCTGGTAATATCTCTTGAATATTTCCAAAGAGCCAAATGTTGTGCTGATGGTTAAAATTCATGCCATATTTCTGGAAAAAAAGGAAAAGCTGTCAAATCCATTTCAAGTAATTGTTCAGGCTTTACAAGGATGCTAAGAGGTTTCTGGTCTCATTTCAAAGTCATACATTAGAGCCAGTTATATGAACAGTTGTGGCTGTGTGATTATGTACATAAATGCATCGATTGATTTGAGAGTTTTGTTTTTGCAATACATTCATTGTTGTCCGGTCGAGAATTACTGCCATTGGTGGGATGTGAGCCAGCAGCTCAGTTGGTTTTATTTACAATAGTTTAAGGAAATTGAACCTGAGAATGAGTAAACACTGGCATCTTTAAAAAGATTGTATTTCACAGTTTCGTATTTAGTCGCAGTGCTTTTCAAAAAATGCAACTACCCAGTACACATGGTTATATAATCGCATGCTTTCTGATTATAAGTATTTTCTTTTTCTGTGCGTGAATTATAAAGGTATGTTTGAGGTTTCCACCTGCCACTGTGGCTGACAGAGCAAAGAAGAGAAAGTTTGCGTCGAAACCCTGACAAAACAGACAAAAGAACAAGAGACAGACATTTTGGTGACAGCTTAGAAGATGGATGGAAATGTAGCAGAAAGTTGCATAAGCAGAGAAGGAAAAACTGAAAGTAAAGCAGAAGGCATGGGAAGATTAATGATAGAGAGGAGGGAAAGAGTGATGCTGACAGGGGGCGGAGAGAGGGAGAAAGGAGATTGCGTGGGTGGGAGGTCTTCTCCCTTTCTATCCCCGTGGTGCACATCTCTCTCTTATTCTCTCTCTCTCTCTCTCCTCCTTTTTTTCTGTTTCTTTTTCTGTAACTGAGAGAAATGATTACAAGCGAGGCGGTGTGTGTGTGTGTGTATGTATGTGCGCCTGCATGTATGAAATCTGCACTGTCCCCTTGAGAGGGAGCGCTGTTGCAGAAGACAAACAGGAAAATCCAAGGTCATCACGGCACGCTTCTCTCTGACGTTGCCTTTCAGCCCCCCCTTTTGTGCGTGTGTGTGTGTATACGCCTGTGTGTGTGTGTCTGCTCGGCAGGGAGAGTGTGTGTAATTCATTGTATCGAGCCAGGCTCTGCACCAATCACGGTGCGCATTCATATGCCTTTGAGCTCCGAGCACACACGTGCAGGCATTTATCCCAGGGAGAGCGGTGTGTGTGTCTGTGTCTGTGTGTATGTGTGTGCGCCTCTTGGCAAAACAGTGTGTCTGTAAGAGCGACCGGAGCTGCATTAAGGAAATAGGTGTCTGCAGTGAGAGACTCCAACATCACGATTGATGTACGGTAAGAATAACAATCATTCTTCCGTTGTGTATTTGCGTGCTTGTTCTTGTCTGTGTAAAGCATGTGAGTAATGTGAAGCAGCGTTAAGCCAGTTCTCCTACATTCTGTACCGGCTTCCTCTCAGCCGTCTTGTGAATAACTGCAGTGCAACCTCTCTTAAAAGCACATTACGGGAACTTGGTCTGGTGTGAGGATATACTCTATTAAATGACACCACTGGCTTATTGATTTATTTTCTTTTATCTTACAAGAAGATTACGCTTTCCAGATGTTTATATTTGGTAATATACACTTTTGACTCCTATTGTTGCTTTCTGTTATTCTTGAGTTGGCAATGTTTGGTTCTTAGCGTTTGGCACAGTCAGCGAAGTGTTGTAGTTATCTGTGTCATCTGTTGTTGATCGTACAGTACAGTATGTACAGATTTTTTGATTTTCTTTGTGTTGTTGTTTCATGATTCTTTAGTGTTTTTTAGGTGGAATGGAAAACAAAACCAGAAAAAGCAGTGCATGTGCTGTTAAAAGTTAAATCCTGCAATACTTCTCCGTCAGCTCGTTGGACGACGCAGTTGGCAAAATGCTATCACTTACCGTCACCCCAGCGTTAGTGGGACATGTTGATATACGGTTCATCGATTAGCGCTAATTAAAAATGTAGGCAGCTTTGCTTTGAGTCTGCAGACTTGATGGACAAAGGCTTTTGGTTCGTAGGCTAATGAATTACCAACACAGACACCGACTGCACACTGGAAAACCGTGCTCAGTTTTAAGCGTCGGTGTGCACTGCGCTGCTGAGCTGCTGTACGGTAGCTCCCGGGCTTATAGAGACCCGTATAGCCCAGTTTCAGCGCCCGTCTCACAGTGATTCATAGTGTGTCTGATTGGCCTTGTGTCACGAGGATTTGTTGGCAGCTGGCTCTGCACATCAGAGTGTTGGTTGCATTATACCAGCCATGTTTGCTGCCACCCACACTGGAACGGATGGGCGCTTTGAATATGACTCCGTCTCTACATGAATTGATGGCCGATGAAAATGTATATGCGTGTACAGTGTGTACGTGTGACATTTGCCTAAAGATAATGTCCCCATTTCCCAATAGATAATACTTGTTGTCGTGACAGAGTGTGTGGAGGTTGATTGACGTTGTGGTTATATTTTAGGTAGCTGTCATTCTCAGCATGTCTCAGTGACTACACTTCATATTTCTCTCCCATGCTATGAGCCTCTGCTCCGTGATGCTCACCTTCTCTTCTGCTCAGCCCTCCCAAACTGAGTGACAGCTTGTGTGCATATTAGTTGGCTGTTGAATCAGCCCTCACTCATTATTTGTTATTTGCTTACACTCTCCTTGCCTCTTGCCTGTACTCTCTCTCTCTGTGTTTACAGATTCTTCTGTATGCTTGCGTTTCTCCGTTTAAATCTATTTTGTCCTTCCTTGTTTGCTGATGTAAAAATAGCAAGACTTGGTCCGTCTACCCCCTCCCGCACCCCCCTCCTGCTTATGTAATAACACCCCTGAAGGGCAACATGCTTCGTAACCATTGTGAGAAGTGTCACATATTTTTGCACAAGTATACATCAAAAGGTGTCGTCTGTTTGCCTGAGTGTGTTTGTTTAGTTGCTTTTGAATGGCACTGTTAAAACCAGTGCTCTGCATGACCCCCAGGTGGAGGTGAGGTCTTCAACTTAAATGTGTATTGACAGTTTAGTCTCCCCATTTCTCTGTCTGTTCCTCACACACACACACGGATCCAGAACGCGTTTAATATTCTTGCAGGGCATCAGGACTATATTTACTCTGTCTTGTCCGCCACGTGACTTTGGGTCCATCAGAGCAGCTTTGGGACACCAGATGCAGGGATGATACTACAAGATGTGCTGGGCTACCTGTCTTACTCCTCCCCTCTGTGTGTGACTCGTGTGTGTGTGTGTGTTCTTGTACATGCTACATTGTGAGGACTGGAACGAGTTTTTAACCAACAGAGTGAGGACATTTTTGGGAAGTGAGGACATTTTGGCTGGTCCTCACTTTTTCCAAGGGCTGTTTGAGGGTTAAGACATGGGTTAGGACTTTAGGTTATAATTAGGTTTAAATGAGGTTAAGAGTAATGGTTAAGTTTAGGATTTGTTTTGGATGGTTAAGGTTAGGGGGGGAAGGGAATTATGTCAACGAGTGTCCTCACAAAGATAGCATTACAAGGATGTGTGTGTGTGTTAGGGCTGAACGATTTTAGGAAAAGATCTAATTGCGATTTTTCTGGCAGATTTTTCAATTTCGATTTGTTTCACGATTTTCTTCAAATCATGTTTCAGTGCAATATACATAATGTACAGTAACATTAACAGATATTACATCATTCCATTCAAAATAAATGTCATTACTCTAATGCAAGAATGAAAACTAAAGTTAAGCATTGATTAGAAAATTATTTATTAAGAAACATGCACAAGTTAAAGACACTACTCTTTCATTTGTGGCTCAGCAGCGCACAAATATTTCCTTTTATAGCATTAAACAAAAAAATTCAAACAAAGCAAAAATAGTGAACACAGAAACTCTTAAAGGCTGGTACAAGTCAGGGTGAGGTGCATAACAGCCATTTCTGAAATTAACGAGCAGGTGGTGCAGGTTTCACTGATTGGTTAGCCTGACCTGTCCACGAGCAGCATGCCGCTTCTGATCGGTGAGCTTGGCAGGATGGCACGGAGACGGCATGCATGTGTGAAATAGTCGAAAACAGATCCTAGGTCAGTCAGGAGCACTGAAAAAAATCGCAGCTTTGACGATCACGTGATCGCGCTGTTTGAAATCGCGATTTCGATCAGAAAACGATAAATCGTTCAGCCCTAGTGTGTGTTGCAATTACTTTAACAATTATAGTCCAAGCAGAGAAATATCTTTATTTTAGAAGTCGTTGTACCTTCATTTTGTGGTGAGGTTGAACTCAATTTAATTTGTATTCACTGCAGATCTCTGCAACTCAAGAGTGCAGTTGTCCTGTTAACTCTTGACACTGCGTGTGTGTGTGTTGGGGGATTTTTTAATATTATCATGCACAGAGATGTCTTTTGGGGCTCTGTGTTTTTCTTTATTTGCCCCTATTTATTTTTCTCACTTCAGAATGCAGTGTTTTCTCCCTTCTCTCTGTCTCTCTCTCACCCTAATGTGGAAACGTTAAGCTGACATCCTGAGGGAAATGGAGAGTGTAATCTGTTAATGTACCAACCCATTGTTACTGGGATAAAAATAGCATTGTGATTGGCTGGCTCCTTGCTGTGGTGATTTGAGGGGTGGAGACCCCTTAAACTCATCCTGGATGTAAATGTATCTCTGCATCCAGTCAGTGAGACAAGTAGACATCACACTGAGCCCTTTCCCAACTTTGGTGCAGCAGGTTGCAGAGATGTCCTCCTCCTCATCATCTTGTTCCGTCTATACCAACAACCAGCAATTAATCGGTCCCCTCAAAGTGTGTGTTTGTGTTTGGGTTCATGTATGAGTGCGTGTGTATGGAAGTGCGGAGGAGCTCGGCGTCCAGCCCCTAAATGTGTTGTCAGCTTGCCATGCAGAGTGGGTGGATGTCGTGAGAACCCCTGCTATGTGCGCTTTTTCACCGCTGTCTTCCAAATTCCTGTCCACCCACCTCGTTGCTCTCTTGAAGCCTTTTTTCCACACTAACCTAACATACCAACACCATTACCAAAACCAGAGCCCTACTTGTGTTGTGTTAACACAAGCAGAACATGTGGATGTGAATGAATTCCTTGTTGTTTGGACACGCTACCTCAGTCCACCACCCTCAAACACTGAGTCTTTATTGAGATGATGTGTGAGTGTTTTTTCTGGTTTAAGCGGAAAAAATCAGACATGTTGTGCCTTTTCGCATACCTGCAGGCAAACTGTGACAAGAACTTTTAAGGTCACACAAAAGATGAAAAAAAAACCCCCATATAACTTGCTTAATTGCAGCGGAAATGAATAGCATGCAGTGCACCACAGGAATTTGAAATAATACAAAAATGGATACATCCAGGGAGCTGTTAAAATGAGTATTGAAGACATTTCAGACCTAAATAATATTAAAACTTTCCCTGCGTGACTGTGCCTTATAAAAATATTGTTCCACAACTGCTGACAGAGAGGATAGGACAGATTTGTACTGGACAGCGAAGATGCAATAAGTCCCACTAATCTGTGAGTCACGGCCAATCCTCCTCCCCCATCACACTTTCATCTCCATCTCTATTTTTTTTCTCTTTTCTCTGTCTGTGTCTCTGTCACTCTGTCTTTGTCCTCCACCTTTTCCCTCTCTACACTTGGGACCTGCTGTATTTTCATTAATTCAGGGGCAACTCCTACACTCAGGCCCTGGGCCAGTACAGCAAGGGTGAACCAAGGGGGTTGAGGGAGGTTGAGTGCATGCAGGAAGAAGGGAGGAGGGGATGGAGAGAAGGAGGGAGCGGTGCAGAGGCCTCATTAGTGTTTGAAGTGATGGAGGAGAGAGAGGAGCAATGCTATGAATAGACATGGCTCTCAGAGATAAGCCTGAGCACCAGCAGTGCTCCTGCTGTGGACTTCAGCAGAACTTTTAGAGAGCAGACAGAGGGGGCTTTAAGTAGTTAAAAACTGTAAAGATGCCTTTTATTCTATTACAAGGCTTTTCAAGGACATCCTGCCTGCACCGACTCCCCTCCTCCTAGGTGTAGGTTATTGAGATCTAGGCTAGTGGATGTAGCGGACAAAGCCCAGAAGAGGGAATTTTATTGCTTTTGGAGCCTCATAGCTCCATACAATGTTATTTTCACAATGTATATTGTTCCTCATTGTGTTTACAGCCAACCAAAAATATTAAACTTGTAAAGAATAAATATCTTTTTTCTCCTTGATACTCTTGCAAATCACAATCACACAGTGTGTATCTATGGAGAGAAGGACTGGTGCTGACATTCAAGAAGTATAATGTAGAGTTGAAACAATTCAAGTCATTCAGCAGAAAATTAATTAGCAAATTAATTGAAGCGTTGAAGCTGTTTTCAAACAATAATTCCAACAAATTTCAGGCTTCAGCTTCTTATTTGTGCATATTTGCATTTGTGAAACTTGGGGGTGTAACAATTCGTTTTAACAACGATTCGATTCGAATCACAATTCGTGGTTGCAGATACGATTCAAGGACGATCTTGGTTCATTTAGAACGATCCGATCCGATTCAGTGACTTGAAATCGATTCAGTGACTTGAAATCGATTCAGTAACTTTTTAGCCAATTCAACCAGTGTGACTGTGAAATAAATACCTGGATACTGGACGGTTTTCGAAGACAATGAGAAGGGAGCAGTAGTTCGAAAGCTCCTAGGTGTGTCTAATATTCTGATATTCAGCAAAAACAATTATTAACACTATAGGCACTAGAGGCACACAGGAGCAACTTTTCTACTTATATCTATGCATGTCATCAATACCATTAGTGCAGATTTTTACCCATCTGCAAAATGTTCACAAATACAGCTGTCAGTCGCCTAATGGGGGATGGCTGGTTTAACGTACGTGTCTTCATTAAAAGTGCTAAAAACAGAAGAAATCCATATAAAGTGCAATTTCCTATAATAGATTTTTTTTTTTTTTCTTTTACAATATTAAACGATTTTAGATCGATATATGTCGCCCAGAAGGCCAACTTGCCGAGCACAGTTCGATGAAGTTGGATCGTAGCAATATAAATCGATTCATCGATGTAGTAGATGAATCGTTACACCCCTAGTGAAACTGAATACTTTTAAATTTAGACTGTTGGTCAACAAAACAGCAAGGTATTCCTGAATCACTCGTGATTTGTTTTTTGTACTACAGGAAATGAGTGTATGTGGTGGTCATTGCTCAGGTGCCCATTATTATTATGTTTTTTGTTTTTTATTTATTTATTATAGTGCTATATCACTGGGAAATCAACTCGATTGTACAGGAGCTTGTCTGTTACTTGTCTTGCACAGAGCTGTTGTAGCAGGGCTCTCAGGAACGTGGCTGCCCATCACCTCCATCATCTGTGGGAAAAGTGCTCAGTTGGTCCATTTATACTGAGAATATATGCTGAGTTATGCCCCCACCCCCCTCCCAAAGCGTGAGCACAAGCGTTGTGCTGGCTCTGCTGCTTGGTTGGAGTTCTGATGCATCTCAGGTGCATTAAAAAGATTAAATATATTGTGCTGGTGTCATGAGTCAAGGGAGAATATACTGTGTATAGGGGTGGATGGTAATCTTGTTAATGTCTGGTCAGTATGCTCTCAGAGTGAAGTTTTGGTACCACTTCAGTAAAAAAAAAAGGCTACAATCTGTGTAAGAGCAAACTCCAATAATGAATAATGAAACATTTTTCTTTGGGAGAATATCAGGAAGGAAATGGTGTTGGAAGGGAAAGAGGAAGGAAGGAAAGGCAGAAGAAAAGCTGTTTCTTTGCAGATTGTTTTGCTTTTGTCGATCACACATACAATTTGTCCCGTGTCTCTTTGAAGTGTCAGGTTCATATCATTCATTAAATCTGACTGCACTGCTGACAGCAGAATGACCCACTTTTTTCCATCAACGTTTGTCTCACCTATACTCACATATCCTTGTGTGGAGAATGCAGAATTATGATGCCATGAGATCTGTATGAAGGGTTAAATGATTTATTTGTTGTTTTCTTTTTGTTATGTGTGTGTTTTGTCTGAGTTTAACGCTTCTTCGTTCACTCTCCCAGGATCCCCTCTTATGACTCACCACTGCTGAATTCCCTCAGCCAATCAGAAGCCAGCACTTGCTGGCTGCCTAGCTTGCTTTCTCCTCTGTGCAAAGTCAGAAAAATCACGCTTCAGTGTGTTGCACTTTTCTTTCCAAGGCTGTCTGGGTTGCTCTGAGAGAAAAAGAGACAGCATGTATATGTCTGCCTCTGTGTGTTTGTGTGTATTATCATCTAAGTGGCATTGTTGTTGTGACTGTAATTGTCTTGTTACCACATCACATTCTTTCCATATCTGGCCTCCCTCAAATGCGTTTTCACAGGATTACCTTCACTTAGCATTGGTTTGTATGGGGAGATAAATGCTGTTATTGTACAACAGTGCAGGGACGGACTGTGGAGATGCTGACAAAGCCTCTGGTTCCCAGAAGCTCCATAAACATGAACTTTATCTTCATGTTTTTAATCTTGGACCCTGTAGATTGAATGATGGCGTCATGCCAGTACTGATACCGGTGGTCAACATTTGGCTGCTCTGCTCTGACAGGATGTGAGACTGCGGAGCTTTGTGGAAGCATAACAAGGCTTTCAGTGCGTCTTTCAGTCCGTCTTGTCTATGGCTGATCATTTTAACCAGTCACAGGAGACCAAACACAGCTGCATCTCATAAAATGAACGATGTGCCCATTTGTTTTAAGCGTACCACTTGAAAAAGGCGCTAAATATAAAAGTGGCAAGAATAATCTTAATTGCATCATGTTGTTTCAGCAATTATTATTTTATTAGCTACAGCTGTGTTTTCCTTGCTGTGAAGTCAGTTTAACAATTTATGATCAACATTATTTCATAATTTATTTTCTACCACTGCCTCTGTGTACATACAATATGTTGTTGATGCAAAGCCATTTATTGTTGCTGTTTTAAAATGAGTGTATATTAGGCCTACAAGTCATTGATAACTTGGTGGCTAATACCTCAGGGTGTAAGTCACAGAGTTATAAGGTATGTCCAAGGCTTAGATATACCTTATTGCTTTGCTACTGTGCTCTTTCATTTACACAGACAGGCTTGACAAATAGCGCTTCTTCAGAGAAAATGCAAGAAAAGAATACCTTTACTTGTTTTGTTTCTCTGTTTTTATTGCTTTTCTGTCAGTCATATTGTATACGTCTACTCAACCATTTCACCTTCTCTCCTCTTTGTTTTTCTCTCTCCTCCCTCTCCCTCTCTTGCCTTCCTCAGGGGTTTGTGGTTGTTGCGGGGCACTCAGGCCTCGGTACAAGCGCCTGGTAGACAACATCTTCCCAGAAGACCCAGAGGTGAGAAGTGACAGTGACACTTTCTGTTTCTTTGGTAACCTCTTTTCCTGCTGTCCATGTCTTGTTTGTGATTTTCATCATTATTTAGAGGTTACTAATGCACCTTGTGAACTGTTGGTAAAAGCTGATATTGTAACACGGTACTTGTCAACAAGATACATTTTACTTGATTTAGTTACTTTAGATTAAGACGAAGTGTGTGAGAAATTAAAGCAACCAGCTAAATCTGGTAGCTTTCCATCTGTATTCCCAAACAGATCAATATAAACAGAGTAAGACAACATCTGAGGAAGAGTGACATAGAGGTGATGAGAAAACTGTGCATGCCTCCACACATAAGTGTCTTCTTCAAAGCTGTTCGTGTCAAAAGCACAGCCCTCACCTTTCTGCCACTTCCTCTGATAAACTGAGATCTGATGCAGATGACTCATAAAGAGAATTAGTTTGGGTGAAGAAGGAGCTGGTTTGTTGCAGAGGAAACTTTTTCATTAGTGCTTCTGTTCTGCTGCACTAACCCACTTAATCTGTCAGATTCATGGCCAGAACTGCATTGCACAGAACATAGTAGTACACACAGACCTTATTTCCCTCCTCTTTTTTTTTTCCCAAGTGTGTGTGTGCGCACCTGCATAATTGTGCTCCCGCAAAAAAGCAGTGTGTCTCTAAGCTGCTGTGATACTAATCGACTGTATCCCGGCAGTTTGCGAATAATGAAGCTATATGATAATATTAGTGCAAAATGATATCACATTCTGTGTGCATGTGCTTTTTGTACAGTCCAAAAGACTTGCAGGGTCCAAAATCAGAGTTTTAATTGGAAGGTGTCGTTTTATTGTCGGCTGACGTATTCTGGCTAGGCGATTGATTATGGACCGCAGCCATGGGATGTTTTGAAGAGGCAGACAAAAGCAGACAGCCCTGTGCTTAAATGTGCTAAAATAACTCTCTCCAGAGGAATAAGCCTTTTTCACAGCAGACTCATTGGCCTGTCAAACTAGAAAGCACAGGTGTAACTAATGACATTAACGAGTGACCTTATTTAATGCAGGTGTGTCAGGAAGCCTTGCCAACAGGAACATCTTACATTTAATGCTGCTGTTCAGTCATTAATGTTTTTATTTCTCTTGTGGTTTTCCTACCACAATGTCAAAGTATCTGCAGTGAAAATGACCCATTTATTTATTTAGTAATGTACCCTGTACAGTAATGACCATAAATGGTAGTATTGATGTATGGGGCCAGAGTTAGCCTGGCAGGGTCACAATAGAAATTTCAACACAAACAGAGCATCACTAAGCAAACGAGACAAACGAGTAACGTACAGTAAGGGGTCGGGCGCAACCTTCCCTGCTTGCCTCAGGGTCCTGGAGGTGTACAGATCCAGGAAGGAATAACAGATTGAAGCCAATCAAGTCAGTTCAGTTTGACTTTAACACTACTGACAGAAATACAACCACTGTTTGTTGACTGCTAGGATGTTACAGTGCTTTTTAGCTTTCTCTGAGAAAGCTGACTACCCAAAGGCAGTATATTGTAAGACTACAGTACAATCTCTTGCAGAAGCTCCTGTGGACATTTTGCTTTTGACATAACAACAGTGTTCAGCTGATGGCTGTCAAACTTCAAATTAACTTGAACAAAGCACTTGAGCAGAAGTTCTGCTTCCTCTCTCCTGCATATATCATTATTGTCCTTTGTTCACACAGACTATTTTGACACGTCAACATGCAGAAATAACTGCGTAAATAAAAATTGATTATGGCCCAATTCCATTTTTCAGCTTCAGCTTCAGGGTTGTGGTGTTGTGGTGCGTGGTGTCTCTCTGTCATGGCTCATTGGGCCGCTTGAATAGAACACAGCCATCTTTAATGTAATTAGTAACACCTGCGCTTTTCCTGCTATATAAAGACTCAGTCACATTACGTTTTGTTTGGCAGGATCCATGAAAAGATGTTGTGTCATGTTGTTTGCCTCCACTGTTACTTACGTGGAAAAAAACATTAAGTTTTGCTGGGGGTTTTTGTAAATAATGAATGATACTCTGCCCATGTTATCACCGTTGTTATTTTTTTTTGCCTAGCCTTGCCCATGCTTTATACGACAATACATAAGTTAAAAAAATGTACCAGACTTGTCCTAACCGTTTTTAGACTTTAACCTGACTTTCTCTTCATTTTGAGTGTTTCTTTATTGACTGCATATTTCAGCTTTTGTCTGAATGTAAAGGGATCTCAATGGACCAGATGTAGATGTTTTTAGCTCTCTCCTCCCCCAGACCAAACGGAAGATCAGTAAAATAGGTCAATGGGAATGGGGGAGTCATCTAGTTATATTGTTACAATATGAGAAGGATTGTATACTATACTATACACCAAGCCGCCTTAGCTCAGAGATGTGTATGGAATATACATCTGAGCGAGACCCTAAAACTTTCTTAACAACTTTATTTTTCCTGTTCTTCCTCTTTTCCGTCTTCTCCCTCTGTCACCCTCTTAGGATGGGCTAGTGAAAGCCAACATGGAGAAGCTGACGTTCTACGCCCTGTCAGCTCCAGAGAAGCTCGACCGCATCGGAGCTTACCTGTCCGAGAGATTGTCGAGGGATGTGGCCCGACACAGATACGGGTGAGCAACACCAGTCAATCGCCATTCAAAGTCCAAAGTCTCCAGAACAAAAACATTTCAGCTGGTGAACCTCTACCCAGACAAATATAGTTATATTATTTCTTCTTCTTCATGTTAACTGGTTTTTATTCAGCAGAATTAAACCTAAATCATTAAGATTCTGGTAAGAAGTCAAAGTCGTCTTGCTGTGAAGTAATGGGAAAAGTGATGCTGGTAGAGAGAGGCCTTTCATCATAGAGATTTACACTGACAGTCCATCAAGGAGCTTAAGACTGTGCTTTTAAGATCCCCTACAGGTCAGTCTAAAAGGACACGTGTCAGTTTTTATCCACATGCAATCTGGACACATTTTCTACCACTTAGTTAGTACTATGTGTGTTTTTGGCCATTTCCGTGTTTTATAATCGGTCAGTCTTTATTGGTCAATCAGGCAAAGTACAGCCGGGTAAGTGTGGAGACAGGTCGGTGTGTTTTCAACATAACCAAGCTCATTGTCTGTTATGTTTCTATGCAGTTTGCTCTTCCTTTATAAGCTGTAGAGGTTGGGTTTTATTAATCATGACTATTACACCCTGTGATGATTCTTGCCAGTGCAACAGCCTGCACAGATTACATTTACATTTGGCAGAGTCCCCCTGAAATCTGTGCAATATGCGAGTGTCGAGAGTTTGTCTGGCTGAGCTTATCACGTTTTGATCTCTGTTGCTGTCATTTTGAAAATATCCATTATGTTATCGTCCATATCCAGCCACAGTTTATATTTTCCCACAGGGTCAGTCTGATTCAGGTGTCTCTATGTCTCTCTTCTCCATCTCAGGTATGTATGCATCGCCATGGAAGCCCTGGACCAGCTGCTGATGGCCTGCCACTGTCAGAGCATCAACCTGTTTGTGGAGAGCTTTCTTAAGATGGTGCGCAAGCTGCTAGAGTCGGACAAACCCAGCCTACAGATCCTAGGAACCAACTCGGTGAGTGTCCAGGATTAGAGTACTAGTCGTTTTACAGGTATTTATACTTGATTTATATATAGTTTTGCTGACATGAAACAACCAAACAAAGAAACTCATGCACATCATAAACTGGTAGCTCCATTCGTCCTTTATGATAAGCACTCTGTATTATGTCTAGCTACTGATTAAATACTAAATTGCTGTGTGGGAGAATAAGTGTTTTCTATGCAAATAATTTACCATGCAGCCAAATGGAGACAGATTTGTGCTGGTCGTAAAGTTTTGTCAACAAGAATCATTTAAAAGCTAAGACAGATTGTTTTGCTGATATGAATTTAGATAAATACCCACATCCGTGAACTGCTGGTCACTAATGTGTTTAATGTGTGCCGTGGTTTCTAAGCTTTTCTGCCGCATCAAATTCCACCCATTTCCGTGGATTTAGAAGTATTATCTAATCGGAAGTTGACAGGGTGCATTTACTTTGCTGTTGTGACGGCACAAAGTAAAAGATGTTAACCTTGAGAGGAGTACTGCGGTGGTATTTGAGACAGATCAGGGCTCGGCGAGAGAGTGATGGGCAGAGGGAGTGGGAGTGATGAGTGTCCTCTGATATGGGAAGCGGCTATCGGCGCTGTCGGCCAGGTCAGCGGAGGACACATAAAGGAAATCAGATTAGCTGCAGACCACACTGGCAAAGCTCTGCAGTCATCAACACAGATTGACAAGACACGTCAACCTCTCACTCACAGCGTTCCTCCTGCCATCAGTCTCTATTGCACGCAGCCGTGGGTGTGTATTTAGGACAAATTCAAGGCCATACCCTTACCTGCTCCATCTTCCGCAGTGCTTAATTAATTGACCTCTCACTGCTATTTACCAAAATAAGTAGCAAAGGGCTTTTGCTATATCTACTCATGTTAAGCTGTGCGTTCAGTACGCCTGTTGTTGAACATTGTGGAGATATTGATTAGGATTAGTTCCACTCGTTCAGCCATAACCCACACACCCAAGGTAGACGAAACCCTGAGCCTCCTCACACAGTGCAAACAGATGCTGTATGTTCATGAGTCAACTAGCACACATCGTCTCTGTCTGGCTCATCAGAAGCAGACCAGTGTCAGAGAGATGGGAAAGGAGAGGATTAGAGAGTTTATCTCCACATGGATCAAGTTCAACCAGGTTTTTCTCACAGTTTATTTCGCTGACCTAAAACCTTATACTGCAGAGCCCTTTGTAAAAAGCCCGCCAACACATCAACAACACCTCAGGTAGAATTTCTTTTACTAATTTGCAGTTACTTCTGAGGATGGCTCGGTGAAAGAGGCACACAGTGGCAGCTGTTTAGTTTGTCCTGCTGTAGCCTCTGGCTGCAGCGAAAATGTTTATAATCTCCGCTCTCCTTTGCTCATGATTGTTCTGCAGAGTTGATATATTCCTCCCAGTATTATTGTCAGTATTGGGCAGCATCTGTGTCTCAACTGTTGGACCAATTTATTGAAGCAGTGATGGGTTTGCCATTAAATTTGCTCATGGGTACCCCATTTATTTCAAAACCACTCCAAACACTCATTTTGTACACAGGAAATTAATTCTCCAGGGACTTCTTCATATGCTTATTTTCTACATGAGTAATACTTTTTTTTTTTTATCCATGATTTTGGTTTACTGCACTAATCCATCCTCTGTTCGTGAATTTTGAATTGGGAATTATTGCACTGTAATTATCATCTGCTTTACTGAATATTCAGCAGTAGTTCTTGTTAACGGGTATAATTTCTAACTTGACTCTAAAGAAATCCAGTTCATAATTTATTAATTGCAGTGTGTGTGAAGCTAAATGTCAACGTGTTTAAATGCTGACATTTTCCGGCCCGGTTGGAGAACCCCCCCCTAGCCTCTGCTTCTCGCTCTTAATGAGATGTAATAGCACTGCAGTTAAACTTCAGACTGGGGAGACATTCACTATGAAGATTAGGGGGTTATTTCATTTAAATGTTTTTTAATTTAAATTGAAATAAACTCTTAATAGATGTGGAGTACTGAGGAGCAGACTTATTACTGTTAATCTCTTGAATTGTAGAGTTCCTGTTATGAATTTAAGTACTTTTTTCCCTCCTCTCAGTTTGTGAAGTTTGCCAACATAGAAGAAGACACGCCATCGTACCACCGCAGTTATGACTTCTTTGTGTCGCGCTTCAGTGAGATGTGCCACTCCAGCTTCGAGGACCCCGATGTCCGCACCAAGTGAGTGGACAGATGCTTGATTGCGCCAGGGGCAGAATGATTAAGTATCTGCTGTTTTTAGACTACTTTAGGAAGTCTTTTTTTAGACTAATGCTGCCACTGCCCCTTTATATCTCTTATCTCTCAGACAGATTTAAATCCTTGTGTTCTTGTTGTCGTCTTTGTTATTTACGGAGAATAGACACTGACATCTTTGAACAGTTAAATGAAGCCTCGAAAAAGCAACACTCAGATCTCGACGAAAATATAATTTCCTAAATATAATCATCCATTTTTAGAAGCAGTCAAATGATCTCTGCTCTCTGTGTCTGTGACTGATGCCTCCAGGATCCGCATGGCAGGTATTAAAGGGCTGCAGGGCGTGGTGAGGAAGACTGTGAACGATGAGCTGCAGGCCAACATCTGGGACCCTCAGCACATGGACAAGATCGTCCCCTCTCTGCTTTTCAATCTGCAGAGTGGTGAACGTACAGAGAGGTGAGTGCTCACATGGAAAATGACAGCTGCTGTTGTTTATTAGAGCTCTGGCAAATATGTTATTGATATGATAGGATCTGTTTTAATTTGAATTAACAGGCAGTCTAGCTGCGCTGCTACTTATGATTTTTCCCAGTAGTTTCTGTCATTTTTGTGCGTTTTTGTGTATTGTTTTATATAGAGTTGACTAAAAGCTGAGGATTTGCTCTGCCATTAAGTCTAACAACCTGTTATTAATGTTAGGTAGTGTTTTTAAGAGACCGCCTGACTCAGACATTCACTTAGAAGTGTTAATTTTAAATATATGATTATTTTGGAGAATGGATTTCTTTTAGCTGTTGACGTGTTGCATTATACAGGCGTCTCAAGTGTTTGATATTTAGTCTGGACTCTTAAGTGGGGCTGTCCAACTGCAGTCTACAAATAGTCACAAAGTGGATTCAACACTTTCAACAACAGAAAATTCAACATTATAACCTTCATGAAAGGAGAGGGTTTATGTAACATCTGCGTATACAAACTGACATTTTCTTCCCAGCTTCAATTCTAAGCAGATGAATTATGGCCCTCGTCTCATAATGTTTGGGATTGTCACTGACCAGGTCAGGCTGTGGTTGAGAAAGCTGATTACCCAAAGTGTGTCAGAGTTGACCTGTCATGCCTCCATCACACCGGTCACAGCCATCGTACTGTAACCTCCTGCTGCTGTTTGCCTTGCGTTAGGCCATATTTGTCCTGGCAGTCCAACCAGTCATGACCCATGTCATACATCATCTCTACCATCACTGAGTGAGCCCACTGACAGCTGTGCTGCCCCTCATGAGCATCTGTTTGCCCACCTGCAGCATTCAAGGACAAAAACACCATGGGATGGGTGAAAAAATCTGAAAGGTAGAGATGGGGTGGAGGTATTAGAGGGAGAAAACATGAACACAAATAGTGCAGTGGGTGGTGAATAAAGGAGTCTGGAGCCTTCCTCTCTTGGCAGTAAACCACATAGTTAAATCGACTGTAACGTCAGAGCTGAGATCTGAGGTCAGGAAGCAAGGTGGAGGGAGGGATGGAGAAGGGATAATAGAAAACAGAGTAATAAAAGATGTTATTGAAAGATCGATGATGGACAGAAAGAGACAGACAGACACAATCCAACACATTTCACTTTGAGTGTCCCTTCACTCTGTGTGAGTTATGAGGCCTGGCCCTGCAGTGCACTCTCCATTCCTCCTCACACTAAGTTTAGCCAGTCATTATCAGCCCCAAACCCCCACAGCCGTCAGCACAGAGTCTAATTAAACTCACAGATGGTGCATTTTTCTCTACATAAATCCCCATGCACATGTACAAGTTCATCTAAAGATCAACTTCAGAGTTTTAGCTTCTGCGGATTAATTTCTGTAGAGAATTCATTTCTGGAGATTGGAGGTATATAATATAATACACTGTATGTTTTGTGTGTTTTTATTTGAAAGAGTGTCTGCATGGTCGATTATTTTAATGTCATGTTGTGTACAGTGTAGTTGCCTGCAGCCTCAAAAGAAAATTCTGGCTGAGTGATCCTCACCGCATTTCACACACTGCACACACAGATAGAAACTATGCAGGCTTTTAGATGCTGGTAATGCTGATTTCTCCTCGTACCAAGCGCTTCTAGTTTCCAGCCCATTAGACAAAACTGTGCTGCGAGAGCACAGAACGAAGTCTCCTGTGGGTGTTTGACGTGCCCTTTTCAATTGGACACTGGTCAATGAGAGCAGTTTGGTAAGCACTATTTGCTGCTGCTGAGCAAATGTGAAACCTTTCAACAACAGCTACGAAATCACCTTTGTTCTCTACATTAGAGGAAAACAGTTGCAATCAGGTTCCCGCCCTCAAAGTTGCTCCAATGTATGAATTCTGCGTTTTGGGCTTTGCTGTTTTCCATCACTCAAATTTTTTTAGCCGAGTTGGAGGAGCAACCGAGAGGCAGGAAGTTACCTTTCCTCCACGGCAACAGCAGCAGGAGCAGGGAAGATGAAAGACATGGGCTGTTAATAAATAATGTCATCATTGGTGGACCACCCCAGGCTAGTCAGGACCAAGATATAGTTATGGCGGAGGTTTTAGAGACGGACATGTCTTCAAATGGTGATAACCCATGTGCACACACACGTACAGCCACATAATTTTCACTGCAGAGGGTGAAGCCACCTCGGAGTGAAGGCTGCAGTGACACAGCAATCCACAGTGTTTCAGAAAAACATCCAGACTCTGTAAACGTTAGCGTCGTTGAATCAAATTGATTCCAAACTCTCGCCTTTTCTCTCTCACTTTCTATGCCTCTCTCTTTCTCCCTGTCTGACTCGCCTCCCTCTCCCTTCTCCCCTCCCCTCCCTCCCTTCACCTCCTCCCTGTTTCCCCCCCCCTCTCCTCTCCTCCTTTTTCTGCTTTCTCACCTGCATCACTCCCGACCAGCCGCTCCCCCTCTCCGTTGCAGGCGTCAGAGAAGGAGAAGGAAAGCCCGGTGGAGCTGACGGAGCGCTGCTTCAGAGAGCTGCTGGGGCGAGCCGCCTATGGCAATATCAAGAATGCCATCACGCCCGTGCTGATGTGAGACAACCCCGCAAGCTCTTTTATTTCTGAGATCTGTCCTGTCTTTGTCATCTGCTCCTTTGATGCAGCTGTTTGTTTTTGACGTACTGACTAAACCTGAAGGACGGACGCCTCTCGGGGCATTACTGCGGCATTTTTTTTAAGCTTTACTCTGATCTGCCCAAAGGGGCACAAGGTCAATGCAAGGTTACGCGGCCGTTCTTGACGAGATGCGAGTGCATGATTTGCATGTGCAGCATGCCTTGCGAGATACTAATTTGATTAGTTGTAGGGTTGTTGTTGTTTTTTTCGGACAACACATTGCCAACTCCTGTCTCTCTTCAATGTGCTGCACATGTCATCAGTGTTGTTATTTCACTTTGAATGTCTCTGAGCCCGGTCCTCTGTGAGATGAGCTTTTTTGTTGTAGACATCTGTCTCTCCATCCTCTCCTTTCCTTTCCTCCACCTTTCTCTTGCTAGAATCAATGCAGCCTTACTGTTCTTCCTAGAGTGAAGTATTTTATTTGCCTCAGCTTTTTCCTTTGCTTGTGCCTGCATCTCTCTGAGCCCTAATGCTCATCCCTTTTGTATCGAGTTGATTAAGCTTTTTTTGTCTGTTGTTTATTGGTCTATGTTTGTCCCATTTGGCTTTATTCTCTGCAGCTCAGCCAGTGTTTCTTATTCCTGCTTCTTACTATTTCCATGACAGTGTGGGATAGCTTTAATGCAAGTTTGTTATTCACAGTTAAGGTCTGCATGAGCTCAGACATCTGCTGGGAAAAAAACAGGCGAATTATGTCAACCAGCACTTGAAAGTCAATCTGGATAACATGATAAAAAAGCCTGCAACAATACAAAGTTGGATGTTGACAATCCCATAATGTGTTTATTGTTTGCACTTGCACTGCAGTCAGTTTTCTAGTTGTTGTTTTTTTTAACACTCTTGATGTGTCTTTTTTCAGTTTTCTCTCAATTTGCCCCTCACTTGACTTGTCATGTGCTGTGTGAGACCAGCTCCTGTTCATCCATCACTGCCTTTCTTTCTGTGTGTTTCAAGCTTAATTGAACACACAGTGTGTTGGACTTGTTAGTGTTTTCTATTCGTCTTTTTATTCCTTTTTTGCATCCAGTCATAATCAGGAGTTAAATTATTTGGTTTTTCATATTCTACTCTACTTCTTCTTCTACTCTTCTTCTCCCTCACTGCATTTCAATCACACATGCATTTGCTGACTGTTACAACTGGTCCATTACAGAAATATAAATGTAAAAGATACATACATAGTCCTGATTATGGGGCTTTTTTTTTTTTTTTTTGCAGCCCTATACATTTGCTCTCAGTCCCTTGCTGGCCTCCATCACTCCTGGTGTTCCTAGTATAATTACATCTTCTCACATCTTCCATCCCTCTCCTCCTGTCTGTTCCCTCAGGCACTTAGATAACCACTCTCTGTGGGAAGGGAAGACTTTTGCTGTGCGTTGCTTCAAAATCATCATGTACTCCATCCAGGTGAGTGACACGGTGCCTACGTAGATAGACCTCACCTCCTTGTTATGCCTCAGCACAGTCAACAGCCATGCCCATGATGTTTTTGGGTTGTCTGTCTAGACATCAGTGTGTCCTCGCATGGACTCAAGGATGAAATGATTAGATTTTGGTGGTTAAAGGTCATCGTCACCTCACAATACACATTTTCTATTCCTCCGTCCTTCCCTCTGTTGTTTCATATCCAAATCCAAAAAAAGTCCTGAAACGTTTTGATTCATGGTACTGTGATATTCACAGGACCTACATGTTCTTAGACCCCTCTTCCTCACCGTACCTCAAAATATATTTCTGTGATTTACACAGTGCTGCATTTTCTCTTCCTAAGTGGTTATATGATTTAGTGACAGTCAGTGAAAACATGCTCCAATGTTTGTGGAGCTCTGATTTACGGTTGAATATACCTTGGAAAATAACATTATTCCGTTTGGGCGTCGAACCGTCTCCACGCAGCTGTGGTTCATTTTTGGCCTGAATGGAAAATGCTGGTCAGTGAACTGATTAACTGTACTTTGACTGTTTTCTACCTCTTTTAATCCTCTTTCTTTCCTTCCTTCTACACTTTGCTTATTTATTTCACCGGGGTTTCACTCATTCATTTGCTCTTTCGTCTTTTCCAGTCCCAGCACTCTCACTTGGTCATCCAGCAGCTTCTTGGCCATCTGGATGCGAACAGCAAGAACTCGGCCACAGTTCGTGCAGGGATCGTGGAAGTGTTGTTGGAGGCAGCTGCCATAGCAGCCAGTGGCTCTGTTGGTGAGCTACACGTACACATTAAGAAACACCTGGTGTCATGTAACTGTAATCTGCAGTTGGAGGTGAACTGATCTTTTGTGTATCCAGGTCCCACAGTGCTGGAAGTCTTCAACACTCTGCTGAGACAGCTTCGTCTGAGCGTGGACTACGAGTTGACCGGCTCCTACGACGGCAGCACCAACATCGGCACCAAGATTATCAAAGCTCACGAGGAGAGGCAGCTGCAGGAGGCTGTCATCAGGACTATTGGTGAGGCTGCGGGTGATGTGTTTGTGTGTGAGAGGGAGAGTGGGACTGTGGGAACTTTGCAAGACAGACTCCTGCAAATGATGTTTACCTTGTCTGACTCGATGCCTGTCAGTCTTCCTCTCAATGGTGTTAGTCTCTTCCCCTGTTCTACACATCCTCCTCTCATCCATCTGCTGTTTCTCTTTCAGGTTCATTTGCCAACACTCTACCAACTTACCAGAGGTCAGAGGTCATGCTCTTCATTATGGGCAAGATCCCAGTCCCCGGGGTTCACCTAGCTCTGCCATCCACAGGCTCTGGGTAAGTTTTTATTACATTTCAAACAATGCAGCTCACACACAGCAGCGCTTTGTAAACAAATCTGTTTTAGGACGTTTGTGAAGACTTTAATGTTAACCATATTTGCTCTTTTCATCCACAGGCCTGAGGGCACCAGGATGATTCAAGTTATGCTACTTAAGTCGTTGGTCCAGGTTGGTGCTGATCCTCATTTAAAATTGTGGTTCTTTATAACACTAATTCAGATGGTGACGGTCATCACCAGTTTTATTTGAACTGAAATACAAAAACAAGTACATATAAAAAAAAAGGTTAGAGGAGAGATGAGAAGATGATGAGACTAACAGGAACAGAGACACATGGTGACGCCACCAGGTCGTGGTAGTAGCTGTGATAATCAGTGAGTAGACAAGAAATAAATTCAGGATGACACTTCATTTCTCAAGAGCAGTACTCTGGAGAAAATAATTTTCTACAAGCGGTGTTTCTTAGACTCTTGCGGTCTATAAGATTTTATGCATCCCCCTGATATTATTATTTCACCGTCTCATTTTCTCCTCATGACTTCACACTTAAATGGATCGTTTGCACAGCAAGGATATTTTTCTAGTGGAGCATTTTCACCAAAATAGAATATGTACTTAAGAAAGCACCCACTCAACTAGGTTGCTGTCTTGGGGCTAATAGGAATCGGCCCGAGGATCACTTCAACCTGGAGACATCTGTTGACCTATTTCTCAACATGTGGTTTGTGTAGATTTAAAAGCACAAAACGAAACACCATTGCTGCCACAAATCAACATCACATTCATGTAACTGTTCATTATCGGTGCTTTGTGGTGCTTCAGTAGCAAAGTAGCCAATCAGAAGTGAGTAAGCTGGTCCAGACGTTGAACCCTATGATTTTGTGTGAAGAAATGATGTGCACTTTGTGTGCTATAAAGGTCAAAAGCAGCATACCACTGTGGTTAACTTTAATGTCCGTCTTGTGTTTGAAGATTGTAAACCCGTGATGTGCCTCTTATTCTCTCAGGTGACGGCAGGTTTCCAGACCACCAACATGCTGACGGCCTTGCCCAGCTCCTTCCTGGAGCCGCTGCTTTCCTTCTCTCTGACCGAGGATCCGGAGGTGCGACTGCTGGTGCTTCAAATCCTTCTCAGTCTCATCGACCGGCACGACAACAGGCCCAAGTTCTCCAACATTAGGTATTTGCGGTGCTTCTACAGGAACACAGTTGGTGTTTTTTTCATTTGTGTATGTTGTAGGGCCTCAATTTTGTGCTTCACTGACAGTCTGTGTGTGTTTTCTGTCTGTACAGCATCATCTCGGACATCTCTGTGCTCAAGCTCAAAGTTGACAAGTGTTCCAGACAGGACAACCTATTCATGAAAAAGGTACCATCCTTTATCTATAGTGGCTTGGATCTCAGTGGAATTTAATATGAAATTGTATTTTTATTTTTCATATTAAAATCTTCCAATGTCATGTCCCAGCAGTGTATTATGTGGTTGTTTCTCTGCTTTTCCTAATTTAAATTACTGCTGCGCATAATTAAATGGATAATTTCTCACAAAACAACATTTGACTTGCTGATGCAAACTACTTCTTAGCATAGCAGATTATGCAAATTCATATGCAGACCAAATGATATCAAACAAACAAATATTTACATTTGCTGAAAAACTAGAGTGCTTGCAGTCTAGACTACTTTTGGACTGTTTTCTCTCTGTTGACTCACCTGTGTCCGCTCACAGCACGGCCAGCAGCTGTACCGACACATCTACCTGGGCTGCAAGGAGCAGAGCAGCGGTCGGCTGCACTACGAGACACTCTTCGCTCTGCTGGGCCTTCTCAGTGTGGAGCTGGCGAACGAAGAGGTGGTGGTTGATCTCATCCGTCTGGCAGTTGCATTGCAGGTACTGATGCACATGCATCCTGTCAAGTTTTTTCTTATTTTATTTATTTATATTCACACAGCCTGGTGTTCACTCTCAGTTACAGTCATTTGCAGTCACTGTACTTTAGCTATCGGTGTTTTAATGAACTCATAATTTAATTTATGTAGCAGTGACCTGAATACAGAGTGTGCTTCAAAACAGCAATCATGAAATATTTCTGAATATAATGGAAATGTGTTTTAAATATGACTGATAACACACAAAAACTAACTGAACAACACAAGATGGAGAATTAGTTTTAATGAAAGACTCATAAAACCAAATCTGGCATCTGAATGCATTTTTTAAAAGGTGTTTTAGAGATTGTGGTTAATGTAATTGTCTCTTTGTTTCCTGTGCAGGACCTGGCTCTGTCCACCGACGAGGCCCTGCCTGTCTATAACCGCTGTGCTGTTCACGCGCTTGCCGCCGCCTACCTCAACCTCATCTGCCAGCTCACCACCGTCCCAGCCTTCTGCCAGCACATACACGAGGTCTGGACTCGGGCTTCCTTGTGTTTACATGTTTAACCTGTGTGTCTGAATGCTGCGAATCTGTGTTAACAAAACACCTTTCTCATCTGCCCTCAAGGTAATTGAGGTCAGACAGAAAGAGAACCCCTTCCTTTTGCCTGAGGATGTCTTCGTCAATAACCCCAAGTATGCGCCATCCACGTTCAGTTCTCCTTCCTCCCAGACCAAACCAGTATTGACTTTTATATCAAATATTCAATACCGGCAGTTAATTAAACATTCACCTCTCCGTTTTTCTTCCTAGGCTGCCTTCGTCACTGGATAAGGTGGAAGGAGACATGTTGTTCCTCCAGTCGAAGATCACTGAGGTCCTTGGAGGTAGTGGTTACAACACAGACAGACTGGCTACGCCTTATATCCCACAGTTTACAGGTAATGATACATCTCTTGTGTTGTAGCATCACCTCTAGCAAAGTAGAAGAATTCATAAAAACCGGTTAATGTGCAAATAACTGATCATGTCAATTGACAAGTGAGGATTTAGTGTTATATTAAAAGACACTTCTTATGGGTTCACCTTTTTCTAGTGGTTGATGACGGTTTTAATCTGTCTCCTTTTTTTATTTTCTGTCAACATTTGGAATTTGTCAAGTCGTGCATCATTTGTTCAAAGTTTTGTGTTTTAAGAAGAAAAATAAAAGCTGCTTTCTTTTTTTAGATGAGGACCGTCTGTCCAAGAGAAAGAGCATCGGTGAGACCATCTCACTTCAGGTGGAGGTGGAGTCCAGAAACAGTCCAGAGAAGGAGGAGGTAAAGACACAAAAGCATTTGATGAGCATAAAATATATTCATGTGTAGAGGACTAGCACCATTATCACACATCCTATGTATCTCTGCATCATAGCATGTCTTTTTTTTCTGTCTTGCAGAGGACACCAGCAGAGGAGATCACATTTGAAACCCTGAAAAACGCCATCGGTATGTCCAACATATCACACAGTGACGGACACAGCATCAACACACTTGTGTATAACTTTCATCGAGCTGTTATTAAATTGATCGATGTTACAGAAAAGGAGTGGTGACCATTCCAAAGCTTTATTGAATGTAATATATTGTTCTCTGCCCCCCTCTAGTGGACAGTGTGGGTATGGAGGAGCAGGAGAGGGAGCGGAGGAGACAAGTGGTGGAGAAGTTTCAGAAGGCTCCCTTTGAGGAAATTGCTGCTCACTGCGGAGCTAGGGTACATCCAAAACATAACTCTTTATTCTTTTGTTGGTGTTTTTTTTTTTTTGCCGTGGTCTAATATGATTTATTTTGTCTTGTCCAGGCCACTCTACTGCAGAGCAAACTAAATCAGATCTTTGAGATTACAATCAGGTAAGAGATGATTTCTATGTGGTATTTAATTAAATAAACTGTATTTATTAGATTTTTTTAAAGGGCAGTAATGACTTAAATGGCAGCGATACTGACTAAGTGGATGATGAAGATGGTGATGCTGTTGACTCATGGTGATGATGATGACAGCAGTCTGTTTCCTCCTCACATTCAGACCCCCGCCCAGTCCATCTGGAACCATTTCATCAGGTTACGGCCAAACCCAGAGTCGATCCGTGCCCATCTACGAGATGAAGTTTCCCGACCTTTGCGTGTATTAGCCCACATAAGTCAACAGATATGTTTCAGAACTACTGAACGGGAAAAGGCGATGAGAGATGCAAAACCGGTTGCCACTGTTAACGCATCTAGACAACGGAATCAAACAACGACATGGGATGTTCTGAAGCAACCACAGTTGTCTGACGCCAATTAAAGAACAAGCCACTTTTTGTTTTTTGTTTTTTTGCAGCTGTCTGAAGTGATAAATTCTTTTGCCCTGTAAACGCCAAAACAAGCAAGCTGATGTCAGTAAATGCAGCACTAAAACAAATTTTTATGTAACTTATTCCCTTCAGTTCTCCTCAGATGTCTGTAAAAACTCCACTGGTTGGATTTTTAAATTGGACATTCCCAAAAACCCTGAGGAAAAACTGATGTTTATGTTATTGGCTTAAGAATGAATTCACCCATTGCATGACCTCTAACTGGAAACTTTAAGAGCACTGCTTATTATTTTGTCCCTTAAAGGGTGCCATACTATTCCTGAAAACAAAATTAGACTGACATTTCTCATGACATTTTATTCTGTATTTGTTTTATTTGTTGTTTTTGGCCAGGAAGAGGAAGTGCATTGTTTGACTGAAGTGTTAATAGACATTTACATGTATGAACCTTTTTTAGTTTTTTTCATCACCAATATTACTCAGCTCATGAACATCTGTCTTCAGTGTTAAATGCTTTACCGCTTTTTGTTTTGCCTTTTTTTAGTGTTGGCCAAAAGTGCTTCTTTTTTTTTTTCTTTTGTGACGGGCATTTAATTCCTCCGCCTACTTTTTATTCTTATTATTATTATCATTATTGTTAGTACAATTATTATTGTATTTAGTTGTGGTTTAAATGAATGATAACAGCTGATTTGTGTGCTATCCTCCAAAGTGAGTGTGCCTTACAGGTGACTCAAGTTAAAACAGACACAAAAACACACAATGCGCCGCAGTCTTGACCACACTAAACTTCTGTAGAACTCCAGTGTTTAACAGATCAAACACTAGAAAAAAGATTAAGGATCCCTTATTTTTCTTCTTCCCATATAAATGTGTATATAGAGAGAAATATATAAATCTTTAAGCTGATGTACAGGGTAGGGATGTTCTTGTGTGTGTATATATGTATTGTATATTCTAATTTTAGACTGCCACTGCAATGATTCTGCCCATAGCTGAGGGAGAGAGCTACGTAGTTAATATTCAGATAGTTTTTATTAAGATTTCAAGTGGAAAAACCAGCAACACATGAAATTAGAAGAGTCCACAGTAGAAAGCAGCATCATTTTGAGGTCACTGGATCACACTAGTGAAGTATTAATGAGCCCATCTGATGAGAAAGCAGGTTTAGGAGTTACTGTCAACTTTATTACGAGCCACAGTTTGATCACCACCACCATCCTGACACACATAGTTGTTACTGCATCCTGTGTTCCCACACCATACCCCAAGCAGAGCATCTTTGTTTTGTGTTTTTCATACAGCGAGATTCAAGTAAGTTTAAAAGCCATTTTGTGTGTTCGCGAACACACACTCAGAGGTATAAAAATGAAGTATAATGGCAATAATGTGGCACTAGCCCGGCTGACACGGCCCAATTGTAGGTAGCAGAGCCTTTTGTGATTTTTAAATTGTACCCTCTGTTGTCGTGGTGGTGCTGTGACGGTTCAGTTTCGTGATATTTCTAAAGGGCCACCCTTCCTGCTAACCTGCGCTTCTGTGAATTAACTGCATTGGGCGTGGCACGTGTTGCAACCATCTTGTTTAATGTGGGCTACGATGTCTGGTTTGTTCCTGACTTTCATTTATGACAGTCCAGTTGGCTCTCTGTGTTTTTATTAATATTATTATTCTTTTTTTAATTTTATTTAACAATGTAGTGTTGCCTGTATGTGTATTTATGTCCGGACATGCCAGAGTATCAGATTGTCTGTCCATGTTTACCCCGTTGTCAGTGCAGGTGTGTTAACTGTATGAGTGAGTGTAAATGTTCAACATTCATGCAGATGTGTGTCTTTACTGTCATTACCCAAGACCAAACTCTTCAGACACAGTTTACAGTTTCTGTCCCTTTCCACCATGTTAATGGAGAACAAGCTACGAGCATTGTGCAGCTGTCTAAACCTTCCAGTGACACCTTGTAAAATTGTCTTTTCAGCATCTTGCAACGTCGCAGTGAAGACGTGTAAATCTATCAGTCTGCTTGTTGTCATTGCATAGTGTGATATTAACTGACGGTAATCCAATTTTACTTTTGTCATTACATGTCTGGTTAATAGATCTGTTTACATTGTAGTGCTGTAGGTCAAATCTGTACATTCTGTGAACTTTGCACTTTAAGAACTGGATTACCTAGTGACAAAGGCAGCTTTTACATGGAGAAAATGCCTTATGAGTGTCAAACCTGACTTTGCATGCTAGTGGTGTTGCTGTGTTGTACAATAAATTTGTCTGTATCCAGAAAATGTCTCACCTGTGTCCATTTCTTGTGTGTGTTATTGGTGAATGAGGAATCCTGATAAAGACAAATGTTAGAGGAGACTGGGGGCATCGGTATTCATCACTGTGCTGGTAGGGAGGGGAAAGTTGTTGACTTAAAGGGAGATTTGACAGGAAATATGTGATGTTAACCTTATGTCCTCAGAGATGTTATTCTCCACATCTCCACTCAGCAGTGTTTTTTTCTGTTACTTACATCAGTGCTCGTAATATGTCATGTGTTCAGATTTTATCAGAGTCGAATTTGACTTTCCTATCTTTGCAGTGTCTTTCCACTTTGTTATGCACTTCAACAATATTAAAGTCATGAGCAGGATGACTAACCCAAGAACCAAACGTTTAAAAAAAAAACACACAATATGATAAAAGATTCTGATTTCCTTATTGGTTTTGTGATATTTTCTGATGTGAAGAAAGATACGCACAGAAGTGATGATTTGTCTCAGGCCCTCCAAAGCCTGAGATAAGTCACCCATAACATTACATACAATGTTGAAGAATGTTCTGAAACTGTGCATGGGGGCTGTGAAAGTGTGTGTGGCTGGATCCTTATGTGCATTTTCGTAGCGCAGTATAAAGACAGCAGTTTAAAGCCGAGCTTTCATTTGCTTCTTCGCTTCTTGGTGAAAGTGGTTTAGCTTGAAAGACCAGGACGAGCAGAGGGAGCAAGTGACGACCATATGGACATCTCCACATAATAATAATCTCCTAAATCTGAAGCAGGAATGGGAAAAACTAAATATCTAATTGTTAGACGTTAAAAGGGAAGAAAATAGGACAACTGAGAGCTATTTACAAGCTGAGATCATTGTTAAGAGTCGTTAACAACAATAAGAAATGTTGAAAAGGAAAGGTTGTCTTTCCTAACAGAGGCCGGGGAACACCACAAGACCTCATTATTTTATCTAACCCAGAAGCATCAACTTTTTCCATCATTTTTGGTCCACTTGCTCAATATTTTCCTGAGTGTTCTCACAATCTCATAGCTTCATCAAGTGTTTGGTCTTTAAATGAAATCAGCCATTGTTGTTTGCCACAAATAGAATGATCTTTAATATTACAGTACATTACAAAAAAAGAAAAAAGAAAAGAAAAAACATAGCCTACCACTTTGTAAATCAAATGCTAAAATACTGTCCTTCATACCTACCTCTTACCCTGAAATATTTCTCTCTGTTTAGCTCATTTTTAATTTTTTTTTTTTTGCTCAGAAATTTTAAAAAGTACATTTTCCACACAAAAAAAAACAACCAACCAAAAACAAAACAAAAAGAAAACTTTAAAAAAAGCTTTCAAGTCAAATAACATGCAAAGGCTATAAGACTTGGTCGTCCCCTTCTTCTCCATTCATCATATCATCCTCTGCACATCCTTTGACGATAATGTTCCTGAAGAGCTCAGCCAGCTTCCCTTAAGGTTTCTCCACCCACAGCTTCAGTGAGCCGCCGTTACGTTTGGAGGCAGGTGGGTTCCCCCATCTGAAGTGACTCATCCGATAGGTCCCATCCTTTCTGTCCTGTGGGCTCAACAGGACGTGTGACTTGGAGCTGACCCTCGCACTCAGCAATTCTTGATATTGTTGGCTTTCTTGATTCAGCTCTGCCTTTCCTCCATCTTCATTAGTGTTCAGCTGCCTACGAGCCTGAGGGGGAAAGCTGCCCTCAGAAGACGCCCCTCCCTCCAGAGAAGAAGCAAAGACTTTGATGGGCCTGCGTTTCCGGCCAGAGGGTTTCCCCCAGCGGAAATGCTCCATTGAATAGGAGCGTCTCTTATCGTTCTGGTCCCTCAGCTTTGGCTCCAGTAACTTGTCCCCACGGGGTTTACCCCAGCGGAAATGCTCCATTAGGTATGAGCGGCGCTGGTCGCTGTGGGCTTGCAGATCTGACTCTGATATCTTGTTTTCAGAGGAAGCCAATGTGTCCATAATGATGCTGAGTAAGTGGTCATCAGCGGCAGCAGCGGCAGCAGCAGCAGCATCATCATCATTATTAATCTTCAGGGCCAATGTACTGACCTCTGGCAGCTGAGTCTGGATCAGAGACATGCAGAATTGAATACAGTCCTGTGTGGAAGAAATCACAGAGGCACCAGTAACATCTTAAAATGCACTGTTAAGACAAGAGTTGATGATGATGATACAATAATGAGCTTTGTCTCTTAGCACTTTGATGCTGATTTATTCCAGCAGATGCCAAACAAGAAAGATTATGATCACATTTACATATGAATCACCCAATGAGCACATTGTCACTGACACCCCGATTACATCTACTGAGAAAATCACTCTGCAAACAATTCCAACACTGACTTAAAGATAAGAATATTAAGACAAATAGCATGAAGATTGTCTGTGCTCATAGTAACCCAAAGTCCCAATCACAAGTCTTCAGAATCAAATGCAAGTTTTGCATTAAAAATGAATTTATTACTAGGATAATTACTCATTAATTCTCTGTTGATTGATTAAGTAACCTTTCAGCTTGAACTGCTGCTCATTCGTAAATCACTGAAAAGGTTTACAACCACAATATATCATGCAACAGTGTGAATCCTCCAGGGCACTAAGACAAAACTGCTGTTTGTTGTCGGATACAAAAACCAAACAGGGGGAAAAAATGGCTTGTTCCAACTTAATCTCATTAAGCTTTGACTCTATTTCTAGATCTGCACAAAACGTCTCTTTCTTGACAAAACTATTTTACCTTGGTCAGGGTGGTAGCTGTGCAGGGGTGCACTGTTTGTTCCATTGTAATGCAAAAGTATGTTTTAAATCTCAGTCTTTCTTCAAGGAACACTTGATACTGTTGACTAAGGTGCTGAGCTTCTGTGTGATTTGGCCGAAAGCTCCAACGCAGCTTTCTAATGTTTTTTGGATCAAGAATTTACTTTTTTTTAACTTAATTTTCTTGACCTTTTCTGTTTGTTTTTTTTGTCCCTGATGACATATCTCCCTTTATGTCTAAAACACTGCCAACTATGAATGAAATCTAACAGAAAAGAAACATGCAGGAGATCTTGTAGAGGAGTTGACCTACCAGTATCCTTTCCTTGTTGCTCAGGTCGCTGCAGATAGAGCTGTTCCAACACACCGACCCGAACCCAGGGACACACACGTACGCCATCACCACCACTAACAACCAACATAGACACACCATCTTCAGCCTGTAGAGAAGGACAGAAACACAACTGAGGCTTTGAGCTGAAAGGAAATTAATGTGACGGCAGGGAAATTCAGGACACAGAACAGGCTTTGATAAAGTGACAGTCCCAAAAGGCTCCAATATTCACCTCGTCATTTCTACTCTGGAATGAGTTCCTACTTAGTAAGAAAAATAGAAGGTGTCTCTTGATCATTGCACTTTATTGCGTAACACCTTTTCTCTTTTCCTTATATAACACGTTTCAACATTGTCTTTGAGATAAACGGTAGATTTATGGTGGAATAATAGGCTAACTGTGATCTCACATAGCAATTTTCAGCATTCCTCTTCCAGCCAGCATCACATGTGTTATAATATATGGTCTTGTTTTCCAGCAGTGTTGTGTATGATGATCCTTCGGGGTTTGCAGTTTTTAAAGGGACTGTATGACAGTTATTAGGTAGTCTTTATATTTAGATTTTAATGGGTTTGCACTACATTTTCATCAGTGATTACCTTAGAACAAAGTCTTTCTCATTGGCAGTGGAGGCCATTTCTGTGCTTGTTTTGAGTTTCCATCACTTGCACGAAAGATGTTTGGATGTAATCCTGCTTAATTGATCTTAATTGATTGACTTCATGTGTTGTTGTCAATAGGCTAGCCTGCTGAGAAATTCTTGATAAAGTCTTATGACCCGTCCACCACCACACCACCACCACTGTTTGTGCGAAGTTGCCAGCAGTTAATGAAGGTGGCAGAGCCATTAGAAAAGTGTCAACTAGCCAACACATCTGGTTAGCAGAGTTAGCGTAGTTAGTATCTTTTAATCTTTTATTAGTTGTTGTTTGTTAGCTTGCTGGTAGCAGTGCTTGTAACTTCTTTCTATCTGTTCTGCTCTGACCAGATTTCTGGTGCCACCCAGCCCCCATGTTAGCAATGTAACCAACTTCATTGTGCCAAGCTGTTGGGTGGGAAACTATTTGTGCCATGTGCAGCTTGAAATCAATTTGTGGTTACTCATGACACCATAGAGACGTCAATTTATTGCTTGACTTCTTTATTGAAACAATGCTAGTTTGTTTGGCCGCACTGTAAATAGCTACACCAGCCGACAATGTGGCTCTTCAAGGAGTTTTTTTTTTTTTTTTTTTTTTTTGCCATGTTGTTAAAAACCACACAGTTACTATGGTAATACCAAAACTACAGTACTAGGACTGAAATAATTTTCTAATAGGTGGTGAATCTAAATAGTTAAAGGCATCACAGCCTATCAGGACCTATTTAATGTTATTGAGTGTTGGCGGAAATAACTGTCCAACCTCATGGTTCTGGTTCATAAATACACAGCAGGTTCAGGAGACAATTTGGTTTATTTTAATGTGACTCTGGGAAATTGCTGATTCCAGCCCTGACGTTATTTGTAAAAATATAAATATAGCTATATTAAATCTGAAATCTGGACTGAGTTTAGACATTGGGGTGGAGGTAGGGAGGGAGTCTAGAACAAATAGGCTATTCATGTTGCTTTCACATAATTACCTCTGACCAATAATTTCCATACCAGTCACTAAACTATGTTATATACATCCTTGAAGTTGGAAAAAGAGAAGTAAGAAAATAAAAGCCCTGGATCCGGCTGTCTGTATAGAGCTACCCAAGGGCACACAACAATGGTGATGGTGGTAATTAGGTGATTCATTACACCAGTGAATAGAGCACAAACACAGAGACCCACCACGCAGCGCTGAAAGGCCAGTAAGGTGATGTGACTTTAGTGACACGGAGGATATCTTTTCTTCAACCTCCAGGAAAATCAATCAACACATATAAATGGATACATACACCTAAAGGAAAAAGGGAGGCTGTGTTCATATACTGTAAGTCCCACACATTCCAGAAACTATACATTCATTCTAAAATTATGAGACAGCGCTTAATAGATGACAGTGTTCAATGAGTTTCTGACGCATCTGCACTGGGCAAATACCTCCCCTCATCTCTTTGTTGCTATGTTTATTATCACTGCTTTGCCTCCTCTGTGTCTCCACATCTTAAACCATTTATTTTGAGATAAAATCTCCAGGGGAGTTTTTTTTGGAAGCTACAAGCCACAGATAAACTTTCAGTTTCGTAAACTCACTCTGTAAGATAGATTGTTTGGTTAAATCTGATATGCTGCATTGCTTAATTAAATTCATTTCACATTTTGAAACAGCTTTCAAAAATCCCACACCTTTTCTTCTTCTTTTTTTTTAACCTATCCATCTTATTGCATTAGATGTCTTAAAGAGAGATGAGACCATTTTCTTTCTCTTGTTGGGAAATTGCATCTTGTTGTTTCGAAGTCCCTTCTCCATTATTCTAAGGAGTGACTCCTTGGTGGGCCATCGCCTTTGTAACTCTGGCAGAGACTTGACAACACTCTTCCTACAGTATGACTCACTCAGCCCTCCACAGACATACTCTGTTAAAAAGAGCCTGAGAGCTGCAATTACAATAGGTTCATACCTATAATGTATTAATTATATCTGGACATATTTATGGTTTTCTAAGTTAGACCAGTATTTGTACTTTTATTTATATCAATGGGCAGCAGTTCAATTGTCAGCAAAGACAAAGTATCCCTAAAAGGCTGAGGTGTGGTCTTGATAATCCACTTAAATGAGATTTAACAGAGTGTGTCAGAAAGCATCAGTTAAATCTAAATCAATCAGTCAATAAGTGTTTTTAATCACTGCATATTGATGCAGTGATTAAACACACTTACAGACTGCATCCTATTCATGCAGAAAAACATCAAGCTACCAATAAGCACACACATTTTTGATCCATGCCAAAGCAACAAGAACACAAACAATTTTTCTTTTCTCTTTTTTTTTACCTTTTCCAAATCCTTTCTTTTCCTCTCCTCTTGTTTTTCTCCCTCTGTTTGTCCACAGATCTTCCAGAGTGGTGACTCTTTCACTGTGATCCCTCTCCTCCTCTCTCTCTCTGCTCTGTGATGAAATGATCAGTAGGAGAGGGTCTGCCGTTGCTTCCTTAGAGGAGGAAAGCTCTTTTTATAGACACATGAAGTACGGAGCTCCGAGTCTCAAGGCCTCGGGGTGTGATTGAGGTAAAAGGGTCTGCTGCTCCTTTCTGGATGGGGAGGAGGGTGTATTTGTGTGTTTGTGTGTATGGCAAGTATACCGACCACCCACACATTTTTAATCACTGGTGCTTGCTCACGTCACTAGACAATAGGTGAAGCATTAGTGAAGTACTTGTTAACTTGCTGCTCTCCTCTTCCTCCTCCCGCCTCTTCCTCTGATCGGGTTAGTTAACTGATTACTTGGATGTTTCTGCACTAATTTACATCATTATAGCTACATGAAAAGAAAAGACAAATGCCACTAATTGGTTGACTCTTGTCTCCTGCTTTAAATCCCTCAAAGGTCAATCAATGACATCTTAACGCACCATCCTCTCAGAAAGGATGAAGAGCCACAGTGAAGTGTGCAAATCAATTTGACTGAATGGATCATTTTCCTTGGGTGTTGTTTACAAGGTGTGCGTGCATCCCGTTGCTGGGACTTCATTTGGAAGACCTGACTCACTGGTTGGACGTCATGACTACACCTCGAACGGAGAAGACACACGCAGAGACACACACACACAGTGATTTGTAAAGGAAAAGTGCAGTTGAGAGGAAAACACAGTCCTTTCACTTATTCTTACATGACCAAAATGTACACATTTGTCCTTCTGGTTCTATAGCTGTATAGATCTTTTATCAAGGAGTAATAAACAAGGACGAACCACACACAATAGGTGGGTAGCTGGAGGTGAAGTGGAGACCACATGCCTGCTGCAAGGGACATCTATCAGTTATATTTTGTAATACAATGTCATTTTTTCAGATAAAATATTTTTCAATAATAACACATGCAGCAGTAAAATACTGGTGGACATTAGCTACCTGTTGTCTACCTGCTTTGCCTGTAAATTACGCCAGTTACCATGCAGAGTCACCAAGCAGTTTGTTGATTGAAATGTATGAGTAAATGTTACAAATATAAATGATGATTCATGCTGTGATTATTCTGAGTTGCCACTGTCCTTTGAACATCACTTACACGTAAACACGGTGCATCAGTATCTGATCCTCAGCAAATCAAAGGGAGTTTTATATTCCAACCTCAACACAACCTTTTTCATTTTTGTGTGGGAGTATAATGTATAGATGAATAAACTGCACCATATGTATTGGTTAAAAAAGAGAAAATTCATATATCCATATTAGTTTGAAAGGAAAATAATAAGAGGAATGTCATATATTAAGAATACATTCAGGATGGTGCTCAACAACTCTCTTAGATTATGTGAAAATATGAAATTAAAGCATTTTGACCAAAGATAGCGTCTTTTTTGGTCCATGCAAAACCTGGCACCGATCTTATCTACAGTGCAGCCTGGCCTGACCATAGACACACAGTGTGTGCTAAGCTTGTAGCCTTGATTTTTCTTTTGATATATAGAATCAGTGATGTTTTCCTTTAGTATCATAAAATAAATGTCAGTTTATGTTTAAGAAGCTTTGTTGCATAAGAATCGTCAATATCCTGGTTATTCTATGAACCAGTAGATTTTTTTTCTTCTTCAAATGTCTTCCTTATTTTCTGGTCAGTTCCCAACACAACATTCACTCTCATCCTGATTTACTCACATCAAGATGCCTAAAAGTATTTCAGGAGTTAAAGCAGACCATTCATATTTCTTATGATTGTAAATCTTTATTACAGGTTTGCCCCAAGAAACAGATGAGCACTCAGGCCGTAAAGATTTGTTACTGTGGGTGAAGTTACAGTATAAGAGACGCCTTGTTCACACTATCCCATATTGAAACTGTCACGTATCATAACTCATTGCTCTTTACAGAACATTAACTGTTTGTATGGATCAGTTGGTGCACTGACAGTGTGAACTCACAAAACTGTATGGGACCAACAGGTTTTTAAGTTTATCTTCTTGCAAAACTGTTGCTTTCTACTTAACACATTCATCTTTAGGTGGCCTCGTGTTGCACAAGCAAACATAAATAAAAGCTAATGACCCATCCCAGTTTGACTCGCCCTTGCTCCGCCACCATTCACATAGAAATAACAAACTGACACATATTCCTGTGATTTACTTGAGTTCTGTCCTTGCTCAGTTCACACAGCATTACTTAACATCTTTAATGTTTTACTGTCATGCAATATATGATACATGTGATGGGATTTTTGTGGTGCATAAAATTAGATTTGTGTTAATAACCTGAAAATGTCATTTTCTTATATAAAATATTAATGGCACACACATTTTACCACTAAATATCATGTTTGGATATCTTAGTCTTGGTTTAACAGGGATTATGTGGATCACAAAAACACACACCTATGGTAAAATACAGTATTTTAAAGCACAGAGGTATTAGGTTAAAGATGTGGATAATAAATATGATTTATAACTTGAATACGGACACTGAACTGGGAGTAATTTCCTCTTATCCCACTCAGAGACAAGTGCCACAGCCCCCACAAGATAACCCACTTAACCTCTGTGTGGCCTTCCTAACTTGGTGATGTCTTTGCTCTGCACAGCTCCTGATGGTGAATTTGAGTCATTCCTTGATATGAATACTGCGAACAAGGAGAATATGCATGCTAAGCCACCTCTTCAATAGATTAAAAAAGGTTAAAAACAAATGGAGATGATGCATTCAAGCAGCACTTAGGAATGGAACTCATTTTCCTGTTGATGTTGAACTTCCTCCGCTTAATAATAATGCAACCCCCAGGCATGAGGCTGTGCAGGCTGTGAATCACTGCCTAATAAAGTCTCTGCCATTTAACCAGCTGCCATTTATACAAGTATTATCATCACATCAATCTGCACGGCTTTTATGCAGACTGTATTTAAAAAGAGAAGATTGATATTTTCTCAACCAGTCATTTTTTTCTCTCCACACCTCTCATACATGGATGGAAAATCACATACGTCTCAATGGCCAAACAAGGCAAATACTGAATCAGATTTGAGCGCGTTTACATACAAGTGTTTCACTCAGCTTTTGAAATGTTGAAATGTGATGCCATAGAGTAAGACACTGAGTCCCGCTATCTCTAATGTGTTTGTTATCAAATATAATATTATATTTGCCAGTTATTGTTTTTTGTCAGTTGTGTTTACCAGCCAGTTGTAAACACATTTAACATTAGTTTACCACTATGATGCTCATGATTTTTTGAGAATAGCTTATGCACCATATTTCAAAATGGCTCAAATACAATTGATATTCACAACATATTGTATATGCTGCACTGTGAGTTTCATAGAAGTTTCTCACCAATGTAGGTCGGACAATAAAATTTACTTCTTATTTTTGTGAATGACTGTCTGGTTAGAGAAGTTTATTAAGAAAATTTAACCATGGTAAAGGAAGTGTTTGGTGTTTGACTGTGGTCTTGGACTACATTAGTTTTTAATTATCTTTACCTGGACTGGCAATTGAGTAGATTTGTTTATGTACAGCCTGCATGAATAATGTAATGTGTCCTTAGTGTGGTATTAAAGCTTCATACTGTTTTTTGGTCATTGGTTTAGCACACAACACAAGGTTCAGATAATTATTTCCTCCTAAATGGTGAGGATATGTTGCCTCAATAAGCCTGTGAATATTCTCATTTGTCCAGGTCATCGTTATCCCCAAAGAAATTGAAATCAAAAGCAACTGGACTTGGTTATTTGTCTAGGAAGACGTTTGACCTCTCATCCAAGACCAGTGGACCAGTCCCAGCCTGGTCAGATGCGTACATGAACTGATGAAGACTCTTGGATGAGAGGTGAAACGTCTTCCTAGACAAATAACCAAGTCCAGCTGCATTTGATTTCAATTTCTTTGGGGGTTGCCTCAATATTGACAAGAACTTGACCTTATTTATTACTTAACAGCACCACTTGATGTTCACACAAAACAGGTTTACCAGCAGGTCAAAGAAGTTTAGAGGGTGCGCTCAACCTCAGACATCAAACCAACCAAATTCTTTTCGGATATTTGTGTAGAAGTTACAACCCCACATTCTGAGGAGCATACTGTTTCACTGATGCTCATATGACCAGTGCTTGGTACAAAGACCCCACACAGCCGCAAAGAGGAGAACAGCATGTGAGCTGTACTGCAAACTGCTCCTCTGGTGACAGCAGATGCCTGAGAAGCCAGCTCAGCAGACAAATGGGGAGTGAGAAATTTGACCCAAGGTTTGTGGTATATTCCTCAGAGGAAGGGTCCCAGTACTGGTCCATGGGGCACTGCAGTGGGGAGGAAATGGGAAGATGCTTGTCTTTGCCATAATACGCTGCGTCCAGACAGCAGGTTGCAGTGGCTCACTGTGTGAAGCTTAACATTTATAATGTGAGCTATTTTTATCTGCAAAACTGTTAACTTTTATCAACTCCTCATGTTTTGTATGTAAAATATGAATTTTTAAAGGGCATTTCCAGTCGTAATCAATGTTCACCTCAGATATCAGGTCACCTATGATCAGTTCAGTTTCATACCATCCATACTCCCAACTGCAGCGTGTGGACGTTTATATTCGTTTTTGTTCAAGAATCTGTCATTTTTTCAATATTCATTAACGGGCTCCGGACTAATTTCAAAATTGTTCCGTGGTTGCAAGTAACGTCCTTTTGACCATCATTTAAATTTTAAATTTTGATTTACAATTAAATTAAATCAAAATTCAGACTTACCGCGGCTTCCGCATTGTTCCTTTCCGGGTCAGAGAACAAAGGCCTCAGAGTCCCTCTACTGTTGTGTTCTCTGACCCGGAAAGGAACAATGTGGAAGTCGCGGTAAATCCGAATTTTGATTTTAGTATGGATCTTATGAAATGAACTGATCATAGGTGACCTAATATCTGAGTTAAACATTGATTACGACTGGAAATGCCTTTTAACGTCACTGGTATAAAGTCGCAACAACAGTGATGCTACAAGAAGTGAGGGCACTTTCTTTACATCAATCCATTAGCTATATAAAGCTTGTCCATGCAGGGTCAGTGGAGGCAATCTCGGCTGACCTAGGGCAATGGCAGGCTATTTGCCAGTTAACCTTTGAATTATTGGCAGAATCTGGAGGAAACTGACCCAAGCTCAAACCCCGGTTGATCTTCTACTTCTTGCTGTAAAGTGACGGAATGAAGACAATAATCATGTACTTCCCATATTGTTATGTATTACTTCAAACATACACCATCTAACTTCCTGCACTGCACTGGAAAAAAAGATCATGGATCAATGGAGCTTTCAACTTTTCAACAACCTGATTGTACCAACTAGCAATAATGGGTGGATTTACTGCAACCTGGTGACATCCCATGGGACACACTCCAATTAGGGTAATAACGCTTTCTCCTCCAGGGTATGAATAACGCTCTGTGTCATGACATCCTGATCATGAATCCATGCATGGGATCTTCTGTGAATCCTCATTTGTTCTGTTGTCCATGACCCAAACACTGACCATCATCTACTGTACCACCAGTGTTACGTGTTTTTTAATTCATCTTGAAAGAGACAAGGACATCTTCAGGTATACATCGCAGCTGTACAAATATGAATAGTAGGGATAAGTGGTGTAGACTCCAGAGTAGCTGAGATCATCCTGCCCAGTCTTTGGTTCCTTTAGTCTGCGGGTCATTCCAAAAAATTCAATCCAGTCTAATCCAATATACTTTCATTGTCCCTGTGGGGAAAGTTGTTTTCGACTCAGTCTGTCCATCAGCAGTTCCACAGTAAACATCAAAAACGAAACATGCACACTTACATACACATCTGCTGACACATGATCACCCCCACCGTCACCCATAACTACGAATTGCACAAATAGCATATTGCACAACCCTTATTTCACAGCCAAATAGCCTTCAGTTGGAGATGAGAAGTTGATGGTGAATGTTTATACCAGATGAGCCTGTATTTAGGGACCTTATACATCTTCTACCAGAAGGTAGGTTGTTGTTTCTAGATGTAACCAACAAAATATATAAAATCAAGCTGTATGTAGGAGTAGAAAAAAAGATAGTGTCACTCTGTCCTTGTTTTATTGCACTATACTCAGAGATATTTGGTGTGTGTGACTTATATAATAAGTGAATCATACAAATGTCATTTCCACCTTTTCACTGTTTAGTCAGTATGCATGCAGGCATCTTCTATTTGTGATGTTCTCTGTTTCTTTCCCAGTGCACACAAGCCTAGTCATAGTGAGACTGAGGTTGTCAGTCTTATAATGGGTCACCTAAGCTTAGGAAACTGTACCTGTAACCTTTTACAAAGCAATTACAGACATCATGTGAAGTTTTTGGAGCTTTTCTCATTAGCCAGAGCAAACCATTACAAGCGCTCGGTGTCAGGTTATGCAAGAGTGTGTCATGAATAGGTTGACGTCACTTCAAAAATACTGCCGGAGTGAGGAGGAATGTCCCATTTGGCAAATATGAGTTGCCTTGATTCCTCTTTTATGTTGTAGGAGGACGAGAGAATAGATGAATGCAAAAAAAACATGTTTACATGCTGCAATAGCTTGTAAAATGTCAGATCTTTTTGAAAAGCGCCATTTTCTCCAACTGTTCTCTGGGGTCAGGTGGTTTCTTTGACAGTCATCACCTTGGAAAAGCATTTTTGAATGGGTTATTATGTGTGGGAGACACTGGCTTAGTCTGGGTATAAAGAACAAAAACAAAGAGAGAGAGGTGTGTGTTTTCAGAGGGATCTGTGTCCATGCTCCTAGAATCTATTTCTGGTGATATTTTAGGGCACTCGAACCCCACCAATGGTTCAACACATTTCAACACATCGCCCACACATTATTTGTCCCAGGATCAAGTTTTTCATACTGTCAAATCCCAAAACATGAGCTTCAGAGAAGGGGTGCTCTGGCTTCAAGCCAGACATGAGAACGCCTCAGGCAAACCCACGGACCCTGCTTCACCACTCACCAAACACTTTACAGGTATTACTGTTACTATTTATCTATTCTATAGGGTCCCAGAGTATCAAACCACTAGGGAATCATAGTTTTTAGTTTTAGATGATCACGACACTCCACAAACCTTTACACATTTTACCTTTCTATTGTTTTACCTCCACATTTTAACTCCAACAGGTGCTGATATTAGGCTACTCATAATTCATTTGTAGTGTATTATCCACCTGAACATCCTTGTTTTAATATCTTGTATTGTTTTATGTTCTTCTTTGTGTGTGTGCTTTTTGTGCAACTGCTTAATGTATTTCATATCTTGCTTAAGAAGTCCTCCTGTCCAGGGATACATGACATGGTGTTTTCGTTGGCCTAAAGGTCAAGGGGTAGGTCAAGGGTCATTCACCCTCTGGATATAGGGGCTCTACTCTGTCTAGAGAAGGTGGAGTCAGAAAATTGATATAGAGTTATATAGAGTTTTGAACACTGTTCTTCTTCTTGTAAATAAACTCTTTTTGAATACAAGTGAAGATATACCACACATTGTTTTACTCATGTCACATTCTCACTTGTAAAGAATTTATGCTAATCAGCCTGTTGTTTGCCATAGCATGTCGTGCTCTATGTAATTAAAGCAGAAGTAAGTGATCCAGTTGTTTTGGCTAACTTCTTGTCAGCCGATGGAGTTAGCAGTCCCCGCCCTCGTCATGGATCTATTGGTCCTCGTCCCTACGTCACCACATTCACGCGCATCCCTTGGCTGCACACACAGAGAGGACCGCCCTTTTATGCCGTTCTCTCTCCTCATTGGATAAAGGTTGTAGGGTACAAGGAAAGTTTTCTCCTCGGCTTACAGCAGAGCAGAGTGACTGACAGACCCGTGTTTTGGACCAAACACTCCTAAGTGATTGCCGTCGGAAGATATAACTATTTAAGACTTATATTAACACAATATTCCGCTTACTTCTGCTTTAAGTAAAATGAGTATGGACCAGAGCAACAGGGAATCCAATGCATGTAATTACCTTCACGTAATAAAAGTGTGCAATGGTTGTTGGTTTTGATATTTGACTGTTTTCTCTAGATCATTGAGGTAATGTGCATTTGTTTTGTTTTTTTACTCTGCAGCCACAGACGAAGGATGTGTTTCTGGCTCTCTGGTAAAGTTTTTAACCCTTGGATGCATAAGTGGGGTCAAAAATGACCCCAGGGGTTGTTATTCTTCAAATTCTTTGAAATTAAAAGTATTTATATTTTCATATTCCAGGTATTCCTCATAAAACATGTTTGTGACATGAGGCCATTTGTATTTTTAAAAAAGATTTCATTAATTTAAAAAAATTGCATTTTTTGTATCACTACTCCACTCTTCCATAAGCGGGGTCAAAAATGACCCCAAGCATTTCCTATGGAATCTCCAAGGAACCTTTGATTCTTATCAACATTGACTGTCAGTATACTGTTACTGTCCCACTAGTCTCGCTCACCAGACCCTCCTCCAGAGAAGAAGGGTCTGGCCTTGCCCGACAAATGATCCTGCTGCACACAGTGAGAAGAGAGAAGATGTTTGTGTGTTTACATGTGTGTGGACAGTGTTATGGTCCCCAGATCTACTGAATGTTCTCTGTTCGTCCTCCATAGTTAAACAGACAGACGGACACACAAACAATGGATTTTGACATTTTTTGATACCTGATTGATTGTTTTGTGATCAATGTGAATAAAAAGTGATAAATGAACATGTCAAAAATGAAATCACTCTTTTGTTGACCAATTAAAGACATTTATTGCAAACACGCATTGATTCTAATTGGGGTCATTTTTGACCCCACTCATGGAAGAGTGTGTAGGTACTGGTTGCTCATGCATCCAAGGGTTAACAAAGGACTTCAACATTTGGTACAGGAATAATGGAACACACATGTGTACAGCAATGTGAATAAACAGATTATACACAATCAGCACACAGTAGGGAATTTGGAGGCTTGAGGCCTCACGGTGGTTACCTGCTTTGCATGGTTGGTTATTAGTTAGTTGATGACATAGAAGAAGATTAACAGTGACATCACCTGCTCATGTATATGAGTGAAACCTAGCGTCCCACGTTTGAGACCAACTGCCTTTGATAGATTTATTATGCATCAAGCAGAGTGCCGCTCAGAAAGGCAAAGATGAGTTTACGTCAATTAATCATCAATCATAATCTGATCTTTGCTGGACTAATTCAACAAGCTAACTTACATCTGACATACAATAAAATAGGTGGTGAGTAAATGGGGCATTAACAGTTAAAATACAGCTGCTGCTCATGTTGATTTTTTAAAAATTTATTTCATTTTCAGTCTTGGTAGGGTTTTATTTTCTTCAATTCTACATAAGAAACTTAAAGGTCCCAAAAAACAAGACTTTCATGCCTTTAAAATAAAAATAAAAAAATAAAAAAATAAATAACATCTGTTATAATTATAATCAATTAATGATAATAAAATTATATTAATACTCTAAAAGTATCAAAGCATTCAATATGCACAGAAATACACACAAGCTGTAAATTCTGACCTTTCTGTTCAGGAATGTTAAAGGTGCATACTCCCATTTGACATCTATTTCTGCCAGACGTTTATACCCTCTCACTCATATCACATTTACCCTGCTATTTCGGTAGAATTTGCTTTTCTTGTTCAGCTGTCCACAATGTGACTAAGTCTTATTTATTTTCAAAGTAGAGAAACTTTTATACAAACATAGCTGCTGTCAAAATCAGATGCAGAGCCAGGGTATATTGATGCAGATGTTTTCTTTGCGAAAAAAAATATATGAACGTACATCTGGAAACTCCCTTTTCCTTTGGACCTCCACACAAACAGCTGCTTCTTTTTATTCTTGCTCAGTTGTTGTCACATAATGTTCCACATGTGACTTATATTCATGAAAAAGATCACACTGAATGTAATGGGCCACATCCACAGTTGGAACAATTTTTGGAACAGTGCCACTGGCTAAGAAGCCATCATTTGTGGTTTTAATTTTTTTTTAATCCGTTATGATGTATTTTTAAGAGTCTTTTCCCATCTTCTTTATCCAATCCAATCCAATCCAATCTTCTGGATCTTCTTTATCATACACTGTAGTCTCTAAGAATAAAATAAATTGGCTGCTTTCCTAAACGTTTATCTGGGTTGGGCCTTGTGTCTCTCAGTCTCCATTATATCTGGTTTATTCATATTGGTGTATAATGTTGAAAATACAAAGAAATGAAACTTAATTTATCATACCTTGAGTTTTACCAAACTACCAGCACAGTGCAGAAAAGATATGTGCCAAAACAAAACAGAAAACTTATGGAAACTGAATCAATAAAGTCTGAGACTGCCCCCAAGTGTCCATTGACTGAAAAATGTTCAAAAATCAAAAATCAAATAAAACCATATGATCTCAGTCTATCACTGCCTTCAAAGTATAGAACATAATGTCACTGAACCTGATACTCTCCTGACTCTCACTTCAGTTTATGACACATAGCATGAGGGAGAACCACTCGAGTCCTGATGGGAATGTGAAACCAAGGTTGATGTCAGTGAAGCAGAGCATAATTCACTGCAGATAGTCTCAAGGCAGCAGCGCCAGCGCTTTACTCTCCTACAGCATCTCCCACAGGACAACTCAGGAAGCACAGTCCGAGGACCTCATCCAAAATCTTTTAATAGAAAATAAAAAGCATATTGTTTCCCTTGGATCGGACTTCAAACCGCTGCTCAGGCTTGATAGCTGAGACACATCCTGGTCTTTTTAAATGCATGTTAGAAACCTTTTGCACAAATGGTCTTTGTGATGTTTGATTAACTCCAGGGTCTACACACAGTGGTGGAGTGTGTTGCTATTTCCTTTTTTTGTTGGGTCTACGTTGCTTGAACTGGGCCAAGACAATTAATGGTCTTATAGGGATTTCCCAGAATTGTCTTTGAACAACCAGCACGTTTGTGAGATTTGAAACTGGAAATTTTATGTGTACAAAGACACAGAGACACAGTAGCAGCATTTTGCATGGGTGTGTGCGTGTGCGCTTTAAACCTATAAGTACTCAAACACATTAACACACATAAACACTTTTTTTTTACGTGCTTCTTTGAAATAATTATTGCTGCTGTTGTAAATTGCAGTTTGGCCACAAGAGGTTGCAGTTTGGCCACAAATAAAGCAGCCTCTGCTGAGAGTTGAGTCTGTCTCCTTTTTCACTCATGCAATGCTTAGTCTTAAACATTAAAGTTAGCCATAAATAAATACATAGAAAATAACAAAATATTTTGGTAGTGGAATATGTGTGGAACATGTATTCACATTTCCATTATGTGTACAATAGTTGAAGCCGAATAAAAGCCAAACTTAAACAGGATCTGAATTACTCAATTTTCTGTCATACATCGCTCAGCCCCACACTCAACTATTGCTATAACGCCCCTATTTTAATTAACCCACAAAGGCTCATAAGATAACTCCCCCCATTTTTGTGCTTTTCACTCTCCTGTGGTACCATTAAAGCTTTCTGTGATCTCCTTGTAGGATACAGTGACTAATCACTCGCTGTGAAGTTTAAAAATGATTACTCTGATCACTATGGACCTTATTCACAAAGGCAGATGACAGCACCACAACAAACATGTGAAGGTGCTTATTAAATTGCATAAAATATGTGGAATAATGTGTTTAAAGGTGACGGATCATAAATACAACATGTGAAACAAACATTTTAGTGGTAAGCCGGTGCATATTCTCATTTGCCCAGGTCATAGTATTTCAAAGGAGGTTAAATCGAAAGCAACTGGACTTAAAAAAAAAAAAATTTTTAGTGGTAAATAAAAATATGGAGCTATACGACTGCTATTCTAGGAATATTAAACATTTGTTGCATCTAAAATACTATTTATGACACTGAAATTTGCCATTTCCTATGAGACAATATTTCTTTTACAATCAGCTGTAGGTTCATTTTAAACATAAGACTTTTTTTTAAAGCAATAATATAAGAAAAATACATAAATACATTTGTAATATGCTTTAGGACAAACTCACATCTTATATTCAAGTGAAGTAGGCCTATACTACATTATAGTGTGAAATGATGTCCAGTTGTAAAGCCCAAAGTCTACATGTTGTAAAAATGTAGTTTATGCAAATAAATGACCCCACTGACGCTGTAACTCATCCTCGGCCAAAAGGCAACAAGGGGTGACATAAATATGTGAGGGGAGCTTCTTTGTTTAGTCACCTCTGTGGCCCCTGGAAAACCATTAAACGAGGAGGACTTCTCCCAGGAGCCCGGCATTCCTCAGATTCCTCCGGTCTGATGTCAGAGCAGAGGGGACGGCACTCCGGAGGCATCTGGAGCCGCTGCTGCCTTCACGGTCCAAACCTAGGCTGCGACCTTTGAGCTCTACTGGCCTGTGTAGGAGAAATGTTATGATATCAGAAATGTTTCACAAAGATACCTTCAAATTAATGTGTATCCTGCTTTCTCTTGACCACAAGGTGACATATTTGGGGCTTTAAAAGCAAAACAAAAAAACAAAAAACAAACAAACAAACAATTCACCTAGAAGCTGCACTTCACACCTGCCATTTGTTCCCATGCAGCCAAAAGAAAACAATGTCTGCTTGCAAGCACTGCAAGTTGTGTATGTTTACCAGCAGCAGTGGTGATTATAGATTAGTTACTTAAGGCTTAAGATAATGCAGTGACACCATAATTCTCACTGAAAGGCTTGTAATGGGGTTTTACTAGAGCATTTTAATGTTACATGTAGTGTATAGATATCATTCAAGTTCAAGCTAATATGTAGCCTGCCAGTGTGTAAACACTTTCACTTTCACTTTCTATTGTCCTATGCTGTGTGGTCTACAAGTACGCTAGTGAAATGTACTATAACAGAACTATTAAGTTAAGTTTAAGGAGTGAAATAGGCAACCTATGAGTAAAGCATATTCTAGTGAAAAAAAAATCTGATTATCCAATAATAATAAATAATAATAATTATAATGATTATGATCATAATCATCATAATATATAGTAATGTGTAACTTTTTTTTTTTTTAATCCTTTTCAATGCTTTCCACTTCAGATTGTAAGTCTTTATTCCAACGTTTTCTGCAGCCTTTGAACGCATCATGTGCTCCTCTCTCTCCCTGTCGTGAACGCCTCCATTGGACTAGAGGGACCACTACTATAAACATACCAAGAGTCCCAGGGAGAGAAGAAGACCACGTCGTTGTTGTCCACTGCCAAGTTGGAGAAGTGTCGTGGCTGTTTTCTTTCCCTCCTCTATGCTCCCGAAAAACTTTTTCTTAAAAAAAAAAAAAAAAAACGACTGAGAAAAAACTTGACGCCGAATCAGCCTCAGGACCAACTCTCCGGACTGACTTTGCGACTGCATTTTGCGACCTTTCTTTTTTTTCTCTCCCTTTCTTTCTAAAAAGTTTGCGCTCATATGACCCAAGAGACTGTCGAGACTTGGGCTTTCCACGCAGGATTTTAACGCTGTTAGAAAGGCCACATGAGGAATATGTGTTTGCTGTGAGGTTCAACGCCGTTAAGAGCTGAGTCGGAGTTTCTGTGGAGCAGAAAACGGCATGTAAGCGCAGGATTAAGGGTGAGTTGTCTTGGTGGAGGGGAAAAAAAAGTTTTCCTCTGCTCGATTTTCTCCAAACGCACCACGGCAGCCCTTTTTTTTTTAAAACAAGTAGTGGGACCACACATTTAAACCTATGAATGAGCAGAACTGAAATGCAAAATGTAGGCCAAACGGCTTTGGCCACGTAGGGCAGGAGACCCCAAATATTTTCATGCCAAACCCACCTCACCCCTCCTCCTCCTCCCCCCCCCCCCTGCTCATAAACATAAATTAGAAATACAGACAGAGCCTCAAACCTCTTTTCTACATTTGATAAGATGTGGGCAAGTGCTGGGTGTGATTTGCAGACCTTATTAACCTCTTCATGGCTGGATAGAAGGAAGAAGACTGAGATTTTAACACGTGAAGTCTGCAGAGTTAATGAGGGAATAGTGATATTATATTTCATAAATGCACTTATGGTAGGGAGTCCCCTGTAGGGCCAAGTTTGGGCCTTCTTTCAGTCAAATGGGCCCATGCTAGTAGAATATTTACATCCTGGTCAGTTATTACACATGCAGATGACATGAATACACTGAAAACAACTTGTAATGTGTGTTGTTGCACTGGAAAGTCAACCAGGTCAAAAGTGGAGGGCAGGATTAGAGCTGTATGCACTGATTACAGTTCTACATGATGCCTGAAAACACACTTTGGATGACACGGTGTGTTTGTGTATGAGCCTTTTCCATAGCTGTTTGTCCTGCCATCACTCACACCCCTGCATGCACACTTAACATGCACACATGTTTGTTTGAGAGTGTGTAAAAGATGTGTTTGGACATGCACCCTGGACTACAGTAACAAAAAAAAAGAGGGGGGGGGATTCTGCAAAGGCAAATATAGCATAGCTGCAGGAGGCGTAGGCCATACACACACACACACACACACACACACACACACACACATGCACGCACATACACATCTGGCTGCCTTTATAAGCTCAAAGGCATGCTGTGTAAATTATATGGTGCCAGTGCAAGTGGCTTGGGGAGTACACAGCAGTTTAAAACCCTGGTGCAGAATTGAAAAGAGCCAAAGTCAAAGCAGTATCCTCATCACCTCATGGTGTGTCAGAGCAGAGACCCATGAGGGCAGAGCGGTGCAATAACCAGTATTATGTTTGTGGTTATTTCCATAGAGCCCAGTTGCCATTTTTGTCACTCCGTTTCCTGCCGTCACATGTAAAAACAAAAGGAAAGTTGCAGAAATGCCAAGGCAAAGTCCCAGAGGCATGTTTTGTCTAAGGTCAGCATGGTAAGAATATAATAGGTGTTTACTGCATAATAGGAGCCTGCATGTAAAAGGAAAAGTGGCTATTGTTTGTGTAGCCAGTGGTCATTTGAGTCTAAAGGCCATTTGATTACTATGTGGGACGAAAATACCCGTCATTTTGGTCAAGCGTTCATGCCGAGGCTCAGGAAGAGAGCGAGGGAGGAAACATAGACAGCAGCAGCAGCAGCGGCAGCAGTTATTGTTGTTATTGTTGTCGCAGGTTAACTGAGGAAAAATGCACAGAATTCCCTCAAATTCAGCACAACTGCTGGCGATCTCTTTCTCTTGTCTTGACTTGAAATGCATTTATAATGAGCTCACCAACCATATCAAGTTGTTATGTAAAACGTATCTGTGGGATTGGCGTGAGAGAGCAAAAAGTACCAATAAAATCAAATTATTATAAATTTGTCACACTTGATATCATATCTAATCAACTTTATGTGGTTTTGCAGTTAATCCACAGAAAATAATCAGCATTAGTTTTGATAATCAGTGCATGACAACAGCAAAAGAAAAAGTCAAACGTTAGGTGTTTCCTGTGATTAAATGTCCTAATCTTGAGTTTTAGGAAGCCAGTTGTTAAACTGGTGTGTGTGACTGGTGTGTGTGGTGAGTGTATTCACACTGGCACAGATCAGATGCTTTTGTCAGAAGAAGTATGAGCAGTGCTCTGTGGCAGCCCGGTAGACAACAACAGAGCAGGGCAGCGTGCCGCGACCTGCCCAACTCTCCCACACTCCACCTTAGGCATCTTCCAGGTGCTGCGAATGAGTTGTCAATCACCGCTAGGTCCCGCCCCCTCCTCCTTTTCAACAGGTCTGCCCCCTATCTCTCCCTCTGATCGACTCAAAATTGTATAGAAGTTGGAACATGAGTGTGACTTTGTTTTTCTTTCTTTCCAATGATCCATATATGGTCTCAAGTTTTTTTAAGTGACTTAAGTGCGGAAGTGTGTGTGTGTGTGTGTGATAATAAGGAAGCACCAAGCTGAAAAGATTTCCATTTGATGTCGGGTTTAAAACGTGTGAACTTTCCTTCCCTCGCAGCCATTCTGTGTGTTAGATACAGCCGGATGTAAACAGTAGTGAACCCTTGTGCTGCTGCTTTCATTGGCTTGTAAAGCCGCTGCTGCTCAAGTCCCTGTTAGTGTCGGAGCCTGAGGGCTCAGCTGTGAGAAAACACTCAGTGGCTTTTTGATGATTGAGCATGTGTGTGTGTGTGTGTGTAACTGTATTTGTGTGCATGGTTATGTGTGAGTGTGGTTCCCAGGAGCAGAAGGAGGAGGGGGTGTGGGGGCGTGTAGGGGTGGAAAATGTGAGCAGCACCGTGGTTTTGGCTGGAACAGACGCGGTGGCTGATGGTCGACGGCCCCATCGTGTCTCTGTTGTTGAGGTGGAGAGCCGCCGCTATCAGTCTCACCATCAATGTTTACTCACTCCTTCCCTCCACACACACACACACACACACACACACACACACACACACCCCCACCTTCTCTTCTCTCGACCAACTGTACCAACATGATAAGAGACGGGCTCCTCTTCCTCCTTTCTGCCCCTGTTCTCATGTCCTCACTTTATCTGAAGCCTTTATTTTCCCATTGGGATGCTGGGAATCACCCACGCTTTGTATGCATTCAGAGGACACACATTCACACACATTGTATACACACACCACAAGCACACACACACTGCACCTCCCACTATTCCTCCCCGGTCATATCTCCGAACTCTACCCTGCCTCCATGACATCAATCTCCAGATGTCACCGCCGCGGGATGACTCGGCAGAGCAGCGTCATTGTTGGGTTTGGAAAACCAGTCTCTGGTCAGTGTAAAAGCTGGATCCCTCTTTGATCCTCCCCCCTCTTCATGTTCTACTGACACTGTTTAGATGGCCGTGCCAGCCTGAAACACTGGGCATTCCCTATCTATTACTGTCAACTGTGGCACAGCGCTCCAGCCTGTGAGCACAGATCTCAGTTTTGTTTCCTGCTGGTTGTAGTTTTGACAAAGTCCGCACCTTATTTTACACAGAACAGATGGAGTTTGTCTGGTTGCTGATATGTATTCTATATTTTATCTTATAGCAGTATCTTTGTAGACTTGATTTATAGGGATTTTGTCTAGTGTGGCAGTCGACACTATCGTCAGTGCCCAGACAAACACTGAAATGTGGCTGGTTGCATCTTATTGCATTAGATGGTGCAAGGAAATTATAGCACATGTCTCAGCATCAGGATTTTAGGTTATATTACCATCTTGGGTCTTTTCAGAACAAATGTAAATATAATAGAATAAAACATTTAAATATGGCCTGATGTTGCATTATTACGGTCTTACAGTGTAAGATTTTCAAACTAAAGCCAGCGACTATATAAACATCCTGTCTTTCCTGAGCACATGTACAGCCAATAGATTTATCAGTGTCTGAATTCTGTTTAATGTTTGCGTGGAGCTTTCACCTTAAGATGAACCTCTGCATCTGTGAAAAGGTGTGTGTGTGTGTGTGTGATAGAGATGGAGACAGAGATGAGAAGACTGTGTGTTTTTGTGATTGTGTAGTTACAGGCTCCTTCGCTGTCTGGATGTCACCTCAGTGTGAACAGTCTGTGTTTGTCACTATCGCTGTGTTCTCATATAATAGAAAGAATGTGCGCGTGCGTGAAAGTGTATGTGTGCATGTGTGTGTGTGTGTGTGTGTGTGTCAGAGATGGGGTTCGAGGAGAAAAAAAAGAGAGCTGGAAAGTGAAAAAGCAGATGCGCTTGTTCGAAACACTGTCTGGCCGCCTGGCTCCACCATCTGTTGCAGCTGCTGAATGTTTGTGTGTGAGTGACTGTGTGTGTGTGCATGTGCATGCAGGGGGAGTGTGTCTGTTTGCAACATGTACAGTATGTGGGTCGGTGACAAAGAAGGGTTGGCAATTGGCAAAATGAGCAATTCAGAAATATCTTAAAATGTAGTTTTAAAAGCATACATCAGATTTGTTAAAATGCACATTTTATATATTATTGGTTATATTGGTTTTATGATAACTGCAACACAGGTAAGACTGAATGCCCCTGAATGACAAATGGTGTAACCACAAAAGAAGTGTACTTAAAAATATACTTTCTTCTGAAAACATTAAATTGAAAATTATTTTGCTGTATCTCTGTATTTAAATTTTAATGCATTTTAGCAACACTGAGCAGGACATAAGCTAAAAACACTGCTTTTTTTTTCTCCAAATAATGTGACAAATTATGTAAAATTAGCTAAGAAACATAGCATTGCATTGCAAAAGCAAATTACATTTATCCCACATTTGAGTCTAGATTTATTTTCCTGTATATTATAATCAGATTTTTATGAAAAAGTACCAGTTACACCATTTGACAATGGGTTGCATCACGTCACTGACCCGTTGTGGCGTGAACACAAATGTGGAGTCCTGCATGAAGGGAATAGGGATGCGCACATACACATGCAAACACAGGAGCAAAAACACACATGCATAGACAATCCCACGGATCAGACAGAAACGCACAAGGTCTGAGTGTTAGATAACACAAACAGCTGTGGTGGTGTGTCCTGTTGTCCTTTAGGCGCTGGGGGGAACAACTTCTATGCATGTAAAAAGTGTGTGCCTGTGCTTTTTTCAGATTGCAAATACTAAAGTGTGTGTTTTACTGCCCAGTGACTTGGACAGTCTGATCCAGGGTCTGCTGTTACTCAGACAGGCTTTGGCTGTGTGTGTGTGTGTGTGTGTGTGTGTGTGTGTGTGTGTGTGTGTGTGTGTGTGTGTGTGTGTGTGTCCAGGAATGTGTGTGGACTTCAGAGCCGTGTTTCCCCAAAACATTTCACCACTGAGCTCCGTGGTAAGCCAGAGGGGCACAAGAGGATCAAAGTCCTAAGAAGATTTTGGAAATATCAGACCAGATCTGGCTGTTTTGGTGCAGACATCGGTGTAATAGTATTTGCAAAGTCTGTTTGTCAGATCAGACAGTTCGGCAAGCGACAAAGTTCTCAGACACATTCAGGAGAAAAATAATTTGAATCAAATGATCTGCCTTCCTTGTGTGACTGCTGACTGTGTAAACCAACAGGTAATTCAATAATGGATTTATCTTACGTCCTTTATCTAGCAAGATGCCAGGCATTCTCCAGTTCCTGTTGCGTCAACCTGACGAGTAACTGTTTAGTAACTCTGTTTTATACAATTATAAACAGAACATTTGTCGGGTTTAGGCACAAAAAGGGATTTTAATATTTTTCTAAATGAATCATACAGAACTGAATTGACATCTACTCTATTACAGTATATTAACTTTTAAAGTTAAAATCTTTGACTTATTGAGCTTTTTGAAATTATGATACACATCTTTTTGTCTCACTTTTTGTAAACTACTGTATTTGATTGATTAAGAAAACAATTATTCAGAGAGATTGTGAAGTGAATTTGAAGCAGTCATGACGTCCAATTAGGCCTACATGTTCTTTCCTGACCATATTCCTGCTGGTTCTAAGGGTCGGCCAATGGAAAGGGATATCATAATAGTATTCCATGTGGATGCTGTCCTGTAAGTCCTTTTGACGGTCCTATCATTTTGCCATCTGTGTTGCGACTGCTGGCTGACCAGCTGATGTGATGTGTGTGATCTGTTTTCTTAAACCCCTGGACAGAACAAAGTAAACACTGCGGGATTGCTCAGAGGCTTCTTTCAGCCTTTGGGGAGGTTTAGGACAATGATATTCGGTCCCACCCACTATAAATCAAAATGTAATCTGTCTTCTTTCCTGTCACTTTCTAAACAAACATTATGCAGCCATGGGGGATTCAGGCCTTCTACCTACAGGTATATGAAGTCCTGATCAGTGGTTTTCATGGTTTTCAAAGCAAACATGATAGAAATGAGAATCAGAAGATGATGATTATCAGGAAGAGATGAAGTATGACATTTAAAATGCTGATGCTCTATGTTTTCTGAAGCCCTAGAGCTCCCTGAGTGTTCCCCACCGGTGCACCCCCAGTATTTGATCCGGACCTGGTTTAGGTTCGTAGACCAAACTGTAAAAAGAGTACACCGGAGGAAGGGGCAGTTACGAGCTGTGAAGCACTTAACCCGTTTGTTTTGCTACAGCGTTCATGTGTAACGGGAGGGGAGGGACCGGGGAGGAGGGTGGGGGGGGGGGGGGGGGTCGGTGTTGGTATTTCAGACAGACAAGCAACAGAGATTAGATTGATTGAGTTACACACGCTACACTTGCGTCCTCGGCTCTCGGCAGCCTAATGGGTCTTAGCAGTGGGCGACAAAGTGCTGTTTTGTTCCTGCCATTGTGCTGCATGTGAATGGAACAAAGCGCCAGCATCAGCCGCTGCGCTCCTGAGCAGACGCTTGGAAGTAGTTGTGTTTACAGCTTGTCTTTTTTGACATTTCTGTGGAACAGAAGTAAAAAGTGAAAAAATAATGTCACTTTCTGGGATGTTTGTTCTGCAGATGTTCAACAGTCTGGTTGAGTTTTTGTCGTGTAATGCTATGTCTGAGTGTAGTGTGATGGTTTGGTTGTAATTGTCAGGTGGCCCCTGTGTGCTGAATATACATCAGCAAAAAACATCCCAGTCTCTGAGGGGGAGAAACCTCTGTCAGCATTGTTTTGTATATTTATCTGCTTTTTTCAGCTTATCAGCTGGCTAAACCTTGCCCCACCATGTTTCTGTCGAGCTTTACATTCTTGGACTTACTCACTTGAAATGCAGTGTAGGTTTTTAACACAGTTGGTCCCAAAGGTTTGGTCTTGCAGTGTTGTTTTTCCCAGTGAAGAGAAAACGGTGCCTGGTGGATGCTATTAGCTGGGGCTAACTAGCTAATTAAGCTAACGTGTGTCCCATGAGTTGGTTTAAAACAAAGTGGTGCACTGACTTTTTCTTGTTTACAGCTGATTCGTTTTAACAACACAAATCCTTTAAACTACATTTGGTAACACACATGGTCTATTGCTAAAAATATTGAGGCTAAAGCTGTCCCAGACAGAGAGTCAGCTTCTTCTCTTAATTATCCATGAAGAACATTGAAACAAAGAAAAATCATTGGGCTTTTTCTTTGCTGTGTAAAGTAAGACATAGTTATACAGGTATGATAAGATATAATGCACAGACACGGTCATTTTGTCAACTGAGCAGACGGCATAATCACACACCGAACATGCTTCTACAACAGCTTTTTCCCAGCCACAGTGAGACTCATGGCAAACACAGACATCACTGCCACTTTTGCACTTTAATGGACCTTACATACATATTCATATTTCTGTGTATATAATATATTTTGGCAGCTTTATCTGTGTTTTATTCTTCAATGCCATTTATCTATGTTATTTATTGATGTTATCTTTATCTTTTTTGCCTTAACTTATCCCTTTCAAATTCTTTCTTAACTCTTGTAACTCCTGGGGGGACTCTGCACAAAAATTCCTATTGTACCCAGCTTGTCTGTGCACAAAATGGCAAAATAAAGTTATTTAATCTTGTTTGAAAAAGCCCAATAAAGTTGGTAACATTGGCCTAAATTAGCAGCATCTTAGCTTCGAAATATTACACAGTTACACATCTAGTCATCTTCTTGTTTTTATAACATAACCATCCAGTCAACCCAGGTAGTCCAAGTGTCCAGATAGATAGATAGATAGATAGATAGATAGATAGATAGATAGATAGATAGATAGATAGATAGATAGATAGATAGATAGATAGATATTTTAATAATCTGTTTGCTAGTAACTCTTGCTTATGAGGCTATAGTTAGATGGATGTGCTATTGATTGTAGTTTACATAAGAGCGGAGACAAACACTCATAGGCCTGCTCATGTATTGTTGGCCGTTGAAGGCAGACTGTAAAACACTTAAACGCTCCTCAGATGATTCATTTTGAGTCAGTCAAAGGCATTTCAGATCACCATCTAGCCTACACAAATTACAAGATACTGGGAATAATCAGTCAGCCATGTTTGTTTTCAATTTGTCATGTTGAGGGCTCGTGCTTACGCACAAGCACAAAAATGCTTGATAAAGAGGAATCTTTCATCAGGCTGACAGGAAACACAGCACTGTTTGCCTGTCTAATGCTGTGGGGGAGAGCGCACACACACACTCACACACACATGCACAGTTTTATTAATGTGTTCAGTTAAAGGTATGCAGGTCCCTGAGGTCAGGCTAATCTCATCTAATTTGCTTTTCACCTTTCATGAATCTATTCAGCTCCTGCACACTGAAGATCTTTTATCTTGATTGATTTATAGAAAATGCTTCATGTCATCACACAATACATCGACAAACAGCTGAAAAAATACATCCACTCAGCGCTGTGTGTTTTAACATCCCACATCCCACAAGATAAAAGCTCCATTTTTTTTTCTTGTCACCTTTTTGCCCTTTGCCACACCAGTTTGGGGGAAAAAAAGAAGAAAAAAAAACACAACAAAAGATGGGAATGGTTAGGCCTACATATATATTTAGCCAAAGCTCACTACCCTGAAAAAGAAAAACAACCCTCATCCCTCAGTTTTCCCTCTCGTTCTCTCCACGCCACAAAATTACAACGTGCAAATTCATAAACATATATGCTGTTTTTGCATGCTGGAAATAAACATGATGGTCGGGAGAGAATGTTGCGTTTTTTTTTCTTCTTTCTTTTTCTTTTTCGTTTTTTTTTTCTTCTTGCATGGAGGAGTGGGTTTGGTCCCGAGCTATTGTCTGTCTGTCTGTCTGGTTTTACTCAACCACACACTCCCAAACCATGCCACTGATTACTAGTTTAGAGTTGCACTAACTGCTGTCTGGTCCTTTGGCTAACCTCTAAAGAACCTGGTGGGTGTGTGTGTGATCTTGTGTATGTGTTGGTGTGTTGTGCGGTCTGCTGTCTTCATGCATGTCTATGTTTGTACACTACACAGTGAAAGTATGCGCCTCTTTTTATTTGTGTCCTCGTGTGTTTATCTGTGTCTGTGCGCTTGTTGACAAGGATCTTGCTGGGAACCTGATGTGAGCTTGGGAACGTTTCACGAGGATTTTTTTTTTAGGGGACGTTTTACCGTCAACTTGTGACGTCACTTCCCCTAAAGCCAGAATCTGGATGGGAGGAGGGGGGAGGGATCCTGTGGTTCAGGTCAGGTGACGGCTGGGGTCACGGTGGCCGCATACTCCGAGGAAAAGCTGATTTACTCACTCATTGTAGCCTAATTATTCACTTTTCTGTGGCTTTTCTTGCGTGTGTGCGTTGACATAAATGCCCAATAATAAAAAAAAAACAAAAACACACACACATGAATAAGATGATTACACATTACACTGAGCTGTCTTAGAGGGATTCACGATGAAGGAATGTGTTACGGCTCCCAAAGGGGCATGGCTGTTACAAAAGACGAGCGTGAAGCAAGTGTGATTCAGGTCGTAGCAAACAACACGGCCCTAAGTCAGCGGTTTGTAGCTTCTTGCCCTGTTTCATTCAAGACTCGCTTCCCTGTGTCTTTTTCTCCTGCTCACTCAGCCTTCTGCTCACACACACACACACACACACACACACACACATACACACACACTTTCCTTCCTGGTGGTGCATACTTGTGTCAGGTGTGCTCTGTTTTTCCAGTCAGGGTAAAGAGGAATCTGGGCCGGGGTCCAAGCTGACTATCAGCAGCACATTGCCAGAGCCCGGGACAAGAAGCAACACATCCACTGCGTCTTTACTCCTCCTCCTTCTCCCTTTTCTACTCCTCCTCCACCCCTTTTTTTCTCCTCTCCTCTCTCCTGATCACTGGAGCATTGTCATACCGTATTTTAGGTCTTTTCACCCTCCTGTTTGTGTGTTTTTTCTCACTTTCATGCATCCCCCCTTTTCCTTTGTTCTTGATGCTTCTTCCTGTTTGGTCTCTCTGTCCTCACACACGTTTTCCCTTTCTATCTCTTTTAACTCCCATGTATTTGTTCTGCCTTTCCTCTGCTCAGGGGGGTGTGGAGCCTTGATTTTGGTTTTGTGAACGAGTTCCTGTCTAACGAGGCTTCAAAGTGGCCTCCACCCTTGAAATGACACTGCTTTTAGCTATTTCTATTACCTGCCACTGGCAACAGCTGCATTATTAGAAATCCCTTTGGTGACTGGTGGCTAAATCCCTCAGTTTAACACTCTTATTTTGTTAGGTTTGACTCTTATTGGTGTGTGTAAATTGTATAGTACAGGTGTGACTATGTACCTGTGTTTGTGTGTGTGTGTGTGTGTGTGTGTGTGTGTGTGTGTGTGTGTGTTGTGCTCTGCTTCAAAGCTTTGTCCTCATCACAGACATGAAAGCTAAGAACTGATGACTAACCCAGAGATGTGTTCAAAGTGTTCCCCAAAGACCTGTCTCAACCTAAAACCACAGTGTGTGTGTGTGTGTGTGTGTGTGTGTGTGTGTGTGTCCTTTTCTCCCTCACGATGTTGCAGTAATTAACTGTTTTACGAGTTTCTCCCTGACAACATGAACTCTGATTTTCTGTTTTGTGGCAGTGGCTGACAAAAAAACTGTGTGTGTGGAAGCATTATGTACCCCCCCCCACACACACACACACATTTGTGTGTGTGTGTGTGATCTTACACACTAAGACACTGTATGCTCGAATATCTGGCACTGGGCTGTTGTTGGGCAGAGAGAGAGAGGAGATAAAAAGGAAAAGGAAAGGCCTCCCACACAGGCAGATATGAGACTTAGAAGCTCCATTAGTTCCTCAAAGCCAGCTGCTGGGTTCAGATGGATGTCTGCGCTCTGCTGTTTGATGTCCATTCATCCGTAGCCTTACATCTCTGCCTCTGTCTCCCAGCTTTGCCCGGCGCTGGGCCTCATGGGGCTGGAGAGAGCGCAGCTGCCATAACTATAGGATAAAGCTGTCTGTCTGCTACCGTGCCATTCCTGTGTCTGCTAACACTGTAGCACCACCAGCATCACCACCACCACCACTGCTGCTGCTGCTGCTATCACTGGTTATCCCACAAGTCTCGTCTGTTTTTTGTTTCTGCTTGTTTATGGGAGGTTGGCAGGTTGATAATACTGGGAAATAATGTGTGGGAGTGATTGATAGAAAGAATGTTTTCTGATTAGAGAACCACATAGTTTTTTTTTTTTTTTTTTTTTTTTACATTCCTGTGGGCCTCAAACATGAAACCTTAAAAGAAATCCACAAACTAAATCCTTCTCTCTCATCCCTCCCTACAGCACCCGTTCTTCCTCCTCCACCTCATCGTCCTCCTCCTCCTCCTCTTCGGGCATCTTTGGGAATGGGCCAGCGCCTTGCCAGGGTGCATCTCTCCACCCGGTGGCGTGGCTGGCGTCGTGCGAGAGTTAGGAGGGCACCGGCCAGGTCATAGAGCCTGCCCGCCCACCACCACCACCACCCCCCACTCTTCTCCACTTGCTCGCTCCCAAGTGACTTCTGACCTTTGACTCGGCCGTGACCCCGTCGTGACCTCCGGCCAGGACAGCCATGCCCTTCCGGCTGAAGCTGCGGCGCACGCGGCGCTACAACGTCCTGAGCAAGAACTACTTTGTGACACGGATTCGCCTGCTGGACAGCAACGTGATTGAATGCACTCTGTCAGTGGAGAGTACGGGACAGGAATGTCTGGAGGCGGTGGCCCAGAGGCTGGAGCTACGGGAGGTGAGTGGGGACAATGCTACTTCTAGACATCATGTCAGCTGGTATTTTGCTTTTTTCTTTCCTTTTTTTAAATAATCTATCAGGAACGTTCTCCTTTTCCAAAGTAAAAATGATCTGTATAACATTTTTTAGTTGAACCTTTACTTGGTTGTTGCTGTTAATCAATACAAATCAATACAGATAGAGGGAGAGAGGGGGATTACACCCATCAACAGTTCCTTAGCTGTGAATTGGATATGTTTTATTGACATTGTTGGAGGCCACAACATCTGTGCTTAGTCTCAGGTTTCTCCACGAGCAAATGTCATTGATTATTGACTATTCAATCCATAAGTATTGGAAGTAATAGCAGTTGCATTGGAGTTGCAACAAGAAGAACATTTATGGGTGCATTGTCAGACTGTGCAAGGTTATTGTGTGTGTGTGTGTGTGTGTATGTGTGTGTGTGATTGCCACGCGTCTCTCCCCTCAGCCTGTGTGTGTCTCCCTGCCCTCTTGTGTCCCTCTCCTGCAGGGTCCTTGTCTGTCTCTAACGAAGTGTGGCTACCTCTGTCCTCCTTTCACTCCAGAGGAAACAGATATTGCTCATCCCCCTGTCCCACCACACCCCTCCTTTCTGTCCTCTGTGTGTCTTTTGTCTTGTATTCTTCTATTATAAGAGCCCTTCATTGAGGTTTATCCGTCACCTCACACTTTGCTCCAAGACGAGCACAGTTTTGCGTGGGCTTTTATTGTTTGTATGCAGTTGTTTGTTGACAGATCGGACGAAGAATGTGTGTGTGTTTGGTTGAAGACTGATTGACTTTGATGGATGCGTTTGTTGAAGTTGTGTGTCTGCGCTCGCTGGGGCTGCATACAAAGTGAGAGGGAGAGGCGGTGTAGTTGTGCGTACTCACATACTGTTGTGGTATTTGCCAGGTGTCAGCGATGTTATAAATAAGGAGGTGTGATGCCCTGGCTTCAGCCGCTGTCTGCCTCATGCATGCAGGCTATCTAAGGACTCTCTGTGGTGTGTGTATGTAGTGTATGTCCATCTTTTTCTTTTTTTAAAGTATATTTTTGGGCTTTTTCACCTTTAATGGATAGTACAGTCGAGAGAGAGACAGGAAATGGGAGGCAGAGAGAGGCAGCAAAGGGCCACCTGAGTCAGGATTCGATACAGGGCCGGCTGCAGCAAGGAGCCTCTGCATATGGGGCACCTGCTCTACCTACTGAACTGTATGTCCATCTGAATGAGTTGTTTTCATCTTTTATTACTGTTCCTGAGGCCCCCATGAGTGTGTTTCTGCGTCCGTTTACGTCTCAGGAAGGAAGGATTGTTTATATATGTAAGCGTGTGTGTGTGTGTGTGTGTGTGTGTGTGTGTGTATGAGCATGCGTGCGTATCCCTGCAGCTGCAGCTTGCAGCTTTATGACTTTCATTTTATAGAGTCAAAACACGCAGATGAAACAGGTGTGCTTACCTCTCCCTGATTCCAGTGAAACACACGCCACATCCTCACAGACACAACGCTGATCATCAAACATTGTGTCTTTCTAAATTACATGCTTGTCATTTGTAGCGTGACAGATAAAAGTGTAAAAGAAAAATTCTACACACAGGTAACAACTGGTAGCGGCATCATGTTGTGTAATTGACTGTCACTCACACTCGCATTGCAGGTGATTCTTTAACATCTCTGCCGGGCTGCTGCACGCCATTTGTTTTGACTGGAAATTACAGTGACAGGGACATGCCGTGATTTCCTCATGTTGAAAATCACAGCGTGCTGACACCTGCCCTCAGATCTGCATTTACAGGCATCCGTGCGCCTCAAGAATATTATCCGATCAGAAACATCAAATTTGACGGTTCATGTAGTGCGTCACAGCTTGGCTAATGGCTGGCTACTAGTCTAAACTGTTTCGAGCCCCTCTGCTGAATAAACCTTGTAATCAGTACAACAGGATTCACATGAATAATTTCTATGAACAGCTTTATTATACCACCTTTTTTGCTGCTCATTCAGCTCTTGTGTATAGTATATCAGTCTCCAGAAGAAATAATGTCATTTGGATTAAGTGAGACAGGATCATTGGCTATTCCTTTTCTCCCAAGGTAATCTTACTGGTAATGGCTCTAGTGTAATATTCATTTTTAATGGAGTTACACTGTTGACGTCAAAAGGTTTGATCAGATTTGAAGGAGAAATACGTGTTTGTTGCATTTCAGCTGCTATGAATTTCCTCTCTGTTAGCCTCCATTTTTCTCAATGATTTTCTCAACTCATCTCCCATTTTCCTCCTACAAACTTCCATTTCTTCTGTTTGCCTCTTCTGTTTGCCATCCATCTGTCACTCGTCCTACTTTAACCTTGACTGCCCTCTTCGTCTCTCTCTCGCTTCCAGACCCATTACTTTGGACTGTGGTTCCAAGGAAAGACCCAAGCCCCGGCCCAGCGCTGGGTGGAGCTGGAGAAACCCCTCAAGAAGCAGCTGGACAAGTTTGGCAATGAGCCGCTGCTCTTCTTCGGGGTCATGTTCTATGTGCCCAATGTTTCCCGCCTGGAACAAGAGGCCACGAGGTAAAGAATCTCCAGACACTACACGCAAAAGCCAAAAACACTCAGACACAGCAGCTGTGCTTCGGGCTGTATCAGAGATACAACAGATGACACTCACCATTAATGCAGATGTCTGCAAAACAAAACCACACCAGATGTTCTTCATGTCAGTTTGCTCTTCTATACATTTGTTTACTGCCAAGTTAAAAGTATTCTGTCTACAAAGAAGTCTGGTGTCTTTAAAGGTAGCTGCTGTAGTGTTTTCTTTAGTAGATAAAATGTAAACTGGCTTTAATGCACCTTCCATATCCCATATAGTCACAGTCACATGAGAAGGAAAATGATTGGGGCTTTTCTGCCTTTTAATTGCCGTGATATTTATGTCATAACAGAATAGCACAGAAAATGTCGTTACTCCCCCTAGATGTCGCATTTTTCTTTGACCCCATAAACACTAATGCCTAATGCATTATTATTTGCATATTTATTTCAGGGAGAAGTCAACATAGTGGCTTATTCGCTATTTATTAGCTTAGATAGATGTGGAGATTGATGCTATTCTCTTGTCTGTGGGATAAATATGGATTTACAGGCAGCAGCTCGTTAACTAGTTTAGCTTAGCATAAATACTGGCAGTGGGGGGAAACAGCTAGCGTGGCTTTCCCAGAAGATAAAAATGACCATCTTTAAAGCTCATAAATAAGCTTTAAATATGTTGTTGTTTAATACAAACAAAGTATACAGTTTTGGGTTTTACAAGTTTTGTGTACAGGTTATTATTCCCCATTCTTATCATATTCATGTTGATAATAACAGAGATATCAGAGAGGAGTATTGAATGAGCGGCACAAAGTGAATGACTCTATCGACACTTTGCTGTTCGGACTCAGCAGGTCACGGACGGATACATTTACATCAGCAGCAGCTCTGTCCTAATACCACACTGAGCGTCTACACACGTTTATGTCTGTGAGTGCGTGTGAGAGTGTGAATGAGCACGTTAGTGAGCTGTGAAGAGGGCATCCAGGGGTCAGTGCGTAGTGGACAGTCTGCCATCTCAGATTCCTTCTCATCCTCACACACACACACACACACACACACACTAACACACACACACGCACTAACACAGAATCGCATTCTGCAGGTCTGCTTCGCACTGAGCTGGTGAATTTGCGGCTGCTGCCTCACTGAATGTGGGAAAGGTCGATTTCAGGTCACAGCTTGATGTTTTAATACTAAGGTGTGTGTGTGTGTGTGTGTGTGTGTGTGTGTGTGTGTGTGTGTGTGTGTGTGTGTGTGTGTGTGTGTCTGTCTGTGTGTGTGTGTGTGTGTGTGTGTGTGTGTGTGTGTGTGTGGTAACCATTCATGCTGTTGTTTATGTAGCAATTTTGAGAGGCAACACCAGATATGCTGTTTTTGTGTTTCCACTGACAGTAATGTTATCAATATCATCAGGTGTCAGTGGACGACCTGATGCACTTACTGCGTGTGTGAGGAAGAGGTGGTACTGGATTGTGTGTGTGTGTGTGTGTGTGCGTGTGTGTGTGTGTTATACAGAAGCCAGGATCTGCTCTGGTAAAGGGATGGTATTCCAGGAATCCCCTGCGGGCTTTTACGGCATGTGTGTGTCTGTGTGTGTCTGTGTGTGTCTGTGTGTGTGTGTGTGTGTATGGGGGGTTATGGGGTTGAAGGGGTTATGATGGGGCCTTAGGGGCAATTTAGGGAACAATGGTCGCCTCTTTTTCTCAAGCCCCCTCTCTTTCTCTTACAATCCCTGTACATAGTGTCACCCCTACTCCTTCTTTATCAAGAGCAGATCTCCCCATCACTCTCATCGCCACATTTTCACTCTCTTTCCTCCCCATCCCCTCATCCTCCTTTTCTTGTTCCCTCGCTCTTTCTCTTCTTATGTTAGTCAGGAATGTTGGCACAGCCGTCCAGCGTAGGAGGCGGACCACACATTCCTCCCAGCAAAAGTGCTGGGGGTAAAAAAAGGGGGGTAGGTGGGGGATGTCTGGTTTACAAAACACACACACACACACACACACACACACGCACAGACTTACACTCACTCACCTCACACACCTCGCACACTCCCCCAAGAATCCTCTCAGAAGCCAGCTGCAGCCCTGTCAGAGGAGTTAGTCACAATACAGCACATTGTAAGAACATACACGCTCCCCGAGGCAAGCTTCTCCAAAAGCCCCTTCCCTTTTTTCTTTTTTTAAAACTCCACATGAAGTTAAAAACCATTTTACAACTTTTTTTTAATGTAATAAAGTTCAAGACATTTTTATTACCCATTACCTCTAACGAAGTGTTTTACTAAATATCTTTTAAAAGCATTTTTTGTCTGTATTTTCCTATGACAACTCCATCTGTCACAGTGGGAAAGAGCACAAACAGCCCTCTTTTTTTTAACATTTATTGACTAAAGGTTGATTTGGGTCATATCCAGTGAAGCAGTGAAGCTTTGTCGTTGTTTTTTCTACACACCTGGTCTGATGAAGGGAGGGGGAGGTGAAGACTGGATTTCGAAGGAAGAATGACAGAGGCAGAGAGGAAGACAAGTGGGGACAGAGAAAGTGAAAAAGTTTGGCAGCGGGACTTGGCTTTGGGTTTGTACCTTGTTATTTATGTGGTTTGAACTCGCTGCCCGCATGTGTTTTTCGCTGGAACGTATACATATTTATGTGTCCGCGCGGAAAAGTCTGTTTGTGCCTGTCTGTAAAAACAGAGAGGGAGGGGGTTTATTTGGTTTTTAGGCCACTGCTTTTCTTTCACAAAAAACTATATGAGGAAAGTCACTTTTAAAATGAAAATATTGCTTCTTACCTTATTATTTTACCCCAAATGTATGTCATTAAATATGTAATAAGATTATCAGTTTTTTAATAAATAAAATCAATCTTCTTTATCTGATTGGATCTATATTGACTGATATTATTTTAATTATTTTTCTATTAAAATTCCCATAATAAAAGAAAAAAAGATTTAATTAACTGAAACCAGATTAAACGATTTTAGAAATAAATTCATTCAAACTTTATTGCCAGAAACCACAACGACAGTTAAGTCTGTCTCTTCTGAGTTAATGAGATTTACTGAGAAAAGTAATGTGAGTTTTATAATGTGGTCGAGTCTTTTGATGTTCAGCGTTTGACTGATGTGAAACCTGACACTGGATCTCCCTCTCTTCCCGTCGTCCATCCATTCATCTGTTTCTCCTTCGCTCTCTTCCTCCCTGCATGCAGCTGTGGAAATTACCCAGAGCAGGGGGCTCAGACCTGTGTGTGTGTGTCTGTGTGTGTCTGTGTGTTTGCTGGCTGAGTATTCACACCAGTAATCCAAGAAAACTGGATCCCATGTAAACACTATGCTCCAGTCATGCTCCTGTAGTTTTAGTAATCGTGGTCTCGTGTTGTCAAATTACTAAACCATAAACACTGTAATCAGAGAGATCCAGTGCATGCATGTCTGAGATCATTCAGGTGCCTCCATGTGTTTATTTCCAGACACTCTAAAGCTACATACAGTCTTCTTTATCATACCTACAAACCTTTATTATATCTCTAAAATAACTGGAGGGGAAAGATGAGTTGTAACCAGACAGTTAAAACTATTAACTCATTGTTACTTTCTCTTTTGCTCTAATTGAATAGACGGTTTAGTTCTGTTTCCATAAAAACAAAACTACTGCAGAAATAATGGCACAGTTTCAAAGCAACATACCTTGATGGCGGCAAGTTGAACTGCAAATAGAACCTCATGCATCATAGTCAGACATATTTAGACACAATGATAGTTTTATCTACCTATGTAAATATACAAGTTAAAGTAATGCTGAACTCAGTAGTGGTCATAATGTCCCCTGTGAGTGTTTTGGTGTAGGGGGACAAACTTGTTTTATTTATGTAGAGGCAGAACAGCTGCGCATTTTGTGTATGTGTGCGTTTTTGTGTGTCTTCTTGAACTTGTGTAATCCCAGACTACCTATATATTACTCACTTGTTCCTAGATATACTGTTTTACCACTTTGCTTTTTAGCTTCCTGAAAAAAGGCCTCTCTGGATTTTCACTACACGCACATCTTGCAGAAGGCGAGGTGTAGCGTATGTGTGGGTGAAACCCTCTGTTCCCTCTGTCTCACTGATTCGAGGGAGGGGCGATGTGGCCCAGGGAGAGAAAGTGAGGAACCTAAACAGAGAGCTGTTGACCAAAGTGAGGCCAGCTGGCCTCAGCAGCCCCCAAGGCTAACAGCACCAACAGCCTTGAAATCCTAGCTTTGTTCAGCTAGTTACCACACACACACACACACACACACACACACACACACACACACACACACACACACACACACACACACACACACACACACACAGCTGTACTGTGTTGTGCCCCTTGCTGATTCAACACATTTCAAAGTGAAATCCTCCTGCCTCCCACACAAGCTGTCTGGACCCATCCTGGGGGCTGAGGGGGGTTGGTCAGGGTCATACCACTGCAGAGATGGGGTTGGGGGTGGGGAGGATAAGGCATATGTACACACGTACGCACACTCATGCATGCATGCACATATGCTCACAGGATTGTTGTCCAGGCCACTTGGACATCTGGCAGCGCGTCTTGAGCGAGGCTTGAACATGCGTGGGCATATAAAGGGCTCTTTGTGCCTGTGCGGCTGCCTGGAGTGCCAGCAGAGTACTCTGCCATGCTGGAAGTCACAAGTAGCTCCAAGTAAGGAGCGCTGTGTACCTCATGCCTGTGTATGCATGTTCACCTGTTATTGCGGCACGCTGATGTCATTCTGACATACATGCCAGGTGTGTGCTGCTATAAGGACGTCTTTGTGGGCGGCTACGTGTCGGCTAAATGAGCAGTCGTCCATGTGGCAGAACACATAATAAAAAACCTGTGAAATAAATAATTCCTCTGTTAAAAAAATAAAAGCCTTTGCATTTGTTTAGCTGCTCAAATGAGATTATGATGTCACTCAAAGGGATAGTTCAACATTTGGGCAAATTGGCCCACTGCCATAATCCCTTAGGAAATACAGAGACTGCTTGCCGAAAAACTGTCCCTGACGGGAAGGCGCATCAGCGGTTTTGCATGAATTTATCTAAAAAACAACTCTGTCTCGTAACGTTCTGTTATTATGTCATATCATGGTGAATGTGCAGGTCACAACTTGTCCACAAGAGTATTTTGGAGTTGTTGGATTGTGTATTTGATGAGTTTGATGGGGGAAACCAAGAAATCCCATTTGCCTCCGTAGCGTAGCTCTGAGCAGCTCGTGGCTCTGCTCCCCCGTTCTAAAAATAGCTCGCACCGACGTTTAAAGGTAACAAACCTACTGCTATGACTATAGGCATTATGACAATGGGCCAATTTGCCAAAATGTTGAACTATCCCTTTAAGGTCGTTAGAAATAACATTAGTAAAACTGGATAAGTGATGTTTTTTTTTTGTCACTGATCACAACCTGTAGACAAATACAACTTGTGTTCTGGGGTCACAAGTTTGTCTTGCAGTTCAAAAACCCAAATTGTTGTGAACCGCTGTTCTATGTTTTGTGGCTGTTTTTGTTTAATTCTGGCCTTCCCACGAGGCGCACCATGAAAACTTCTTTCTCCTGCCCCGCCGCTATCACGCTTTCATTTGTTCATAGTCATTTCAACAGTTTACCATCCGCCTCTTCACCGCTGGCCTTGCATTATGTATAAACACCATCGTGATGTTACCATTGAACCTCAGGACAAAAACCAACCACTGTCAACCTCAACGTTTCCCCGGACCCCATACGGAGAGCGCTGGGAAAACATTGAGAGTTTGTAAAAACAAAGTCCACAATCATTTGAAGGGTTTTGTGTCCCGCAAGGCTCCTCCTTCTCCAGACCGCATCAGGCCCCGCCCCCCCACCCCCCCACCCCACCTCCCCTTCTCTCCACCCCATCCCATCTACTGCAGCCGTGGTGGTTGGGGTTGGCTAATTAGAGGGTTGCCACGGGAACGGAATGGCAACTTAGCCAACGGGTGTAATGACAGGGTGAGGGAGGAGGGCGGGGTCAGATTATAGGCCCAGGAGTAGGCTACGCTGCGAGGAGTTCAAAAAAGAAAAGCAGAAGATGAAGAAGAAGGAGAAGGAGAAGGAGAAGTGGGGGGCGAGGGGGAGAAAATGGTGAAGAGAATATGAAACATGAAAGATGTGAGGAGATAAAGCAAAGTGGAACTATAAAGCAAGCTGGATAGTAGAAAGAGCAAGAGCAAAAAAAAAAACAAAAAACGAAGTATTAACTCAAGATTTTATAGCTTTTTGAGGAGGACGAGTGAGTTACGAAGCACGTATAATTCAGTGGTTTCAACCTAGAGGTTTGTGTACTCTGGCATGCACGCTTCCACTTGGGACTCTTTATGACTGTGTGTGTGTGTGTTGGTGTGTGCATGCGGATGTCAGAAAAGGTGTCTCAGAGCCCACATTGAAAAGACTCTGAGCCCGCGGTCTCCATGGCAACAAACAGGAAACGGGGCACCGAGCACCAAAGTTTTCTTGCAGCCGAGCCCGGTCACCCTGACAGTTCTCTCTTTCCTCCTGTGTGGCCACTCCATTCTTTTCAAAAGACAAACATCCACTTGGACCGCGGCTAAAAGTGGACAAAAGCAGCTCAGAAACCTAAGGAGTGTTGGTGTGTTTCAGCCTCTCTCTCTCTCTCTCTTTGGGTTTTGGGACTCGCATTGGGACTGCATTTTGTGAGGACTGAGAGAGAGAGAGAGAGCGCCCGACAATCTGAGCAGTGTCATCATATCAGCTTACACTTGGCAAAAGCGCCTCTGCTCAGAAACCACAGGGCACCGAGGCTCCGTTCGCCTCGCGTTTGCAGCACAATTATAATACTTCTGTCCAGCTGGTGTTGGTCCTACTAAAGATTAAAATCGGCCATTATTAGTGTCATTCTCGCTGTTGGCTGAAAATTTATAGGCCCATAAAATCATTTTGTTTAGCCTCTCCTGGTATACATTTGGCATTCCTCTCAAGTCAAAAGTGAGTCACTGGTATTTCAAATAGAGGTGATTCACTCATTCCTCACTTGGATTCTGCAACAGGCCGCTCTGGCATTGTTTTTACCGGCTAATGCTGTTGCCAATACTGTCTTGACGCATACTTTCTGTTGCACAAACCAGGAGCATTTAAGAATATGTCTCTCTGCGGTGTCTCAGTAGATGTTTGCAATCCTTCAGTTGCTAATGCGAAATGCCTTAAGCACAGCTCTTCTTACTTTCTTTGGAGAAATGTGTCGAACTGAGACCCATCATGTTTTCCACCTCCATATTTTTTTTTTTTTTACATAAGTGGTGTTCAGAGACAGTGTGGCTAGTAGGAAAAATAACACTGACTGCCAGTCGAATTCTGGTGAGTTCCTGGGAGCCAATAAGAGTCGCCTGTTCTACCACCCACTTAGTCAGACTTCTTCTACAGTTCAGTTGTTGGTAGAAAGGCTGTGGTATGCAGTCTGATATGTACAAACAAGAAGATGAAATGCTGGCGTGCTAACATGCCCAGAATGAAATGTGAACATGCTGATGTTTTTGCAGGCATGTTTACCATATTCACCACCTCAGATAAGTCTTGTTACCATGCAGACATTTGCTACATTTCTCTGAACACTGATGCTGGATTGCACCAACACAATTTAAGATTAGCTCTAATCTGAGTGAAGTAAAACTAGATTTGAAAGGAGTTTATCCAGGTTTAAAATTAAGACAAGCTCTGTTGCACCAAGTCAAGTTAAACTTGGTTTAGTGAAGCCAAGTTTGTTTATTTAAACTTAGTTTAATTGATAAGGACGGGTGTGCATCTGAAAATTAAAGAGATAATTGTTGCTAGTTTGCTAAATAAATGCTAATTTGCAGCTGCCATGTTTAACATTTGACCCAATCCCAATTGTCAGCTCCAGAACGATTTCATTCCAACTTGATAATTAAACTCAAGTGGGTTAAATCTGTCTCTCAGTTGTGTTTGCAGTTAAAACCCCACAACTGGAAATGTTAAAGTTAGCTGGAGATATCACAGTTTAAATTTAAGGATTAACGTTGTTGGTGCAATCCAGCCTGAGCATTGATGGGAATATACAGGTATCTCATCATGCACAGGAGAAATGTGGAACCTTGACCTTGATGATTCATACTCTGGGAAAGCATGAGTAGATACTGCATGTCACCAGTGTGGCTCACTTAAATGTGACTCTCTCATCTAAAATAAACCCCTGTCTTTCCTTCTTTCTTTCTAGGTATCAGTATTACTTGCAGGTGAAGAAGGAAGTGTTGGATGGACGTCTCCACTGCACAGTAGAGCAGGGCATCAGACTAGCCGGCCTAGCAGTACAAGGTAACACACACACACACACACACACGCACACGCATGAACAAACATCTCATGTGAATAATCTAGTGGAGGGAGACAGACGGCACAAGAGAGAAAGAGTGAGCACAAACTCACACTTTCTCAGGTCATCTTGACTTCACTACCTAATATGGCTGCATACCACTGGGAGAGCCCAGTCCACTTGAGTTCCTATGGTATCAGTCTTAACACACACACATACACACACACACACACACACACACACACACACACACACACACGCACAGCCTCACTCCATCTTCTTGGACTTGTTCCTGGGTGCTGTCTGTGTCTCAGGGGGGAATGTAAACAGACTGTTAGCTTATCACTAGCTCCAAGGTTAGCCTCGGTAGCATCAGGAAGACTCTTATCTACTCGGGAGGCGAGGATCCTCTGCTGCACCTCCTTTTGCCGGACAAACAGCAGAGCAGTACTTAGGATGCACTTACAGGCCCTATCAGAGGCACTGAGCACGTTGTGGAGGTGGTGTTTTATTTGCAGTGAAGCCCACAGCAGAGTAATTACAAGAAATGAGTAACAGATCTGGGATTAATTAACTGGCTACTTAAGATACCTGTTGGTTAATTATGCTAACAAGTTGCTTCTGATTACTCTGGATCAGGCTGCTGGCCTCAGTAAAAATATACAGTTACTCATCCCTGCACAGAAATGTAATGAGATAAACCTTGCTTGGCTTTGCTGTTTAGCTGCCTTGTTTATTATTTGCTGGTAAAAATGAGGGGATTTGATCTTTATGAAGACAAATAGAATATGATCTTTTAGTTAGGTATTATTTGGAAAGACTTATTTACCTGACCTGTTGATTTTTTTTGTGTGTAAGCATCTTTGGCACAAATGCAATACTTCTGAGGAATTAATGTTGAATTAATGACAAGGAAGGAAGCTTGATAGCTAATTTATGAATAGGGGGTGGGAGTAAATAAGTTTTTCTTCTTCCCACTCCTTTTCGGATATGAAAAAACAAAACAAATTATCTTTATTTTCATGTGTTGTCTTTGCAAAGTATTTATTTGTTATGTCTGTCCATTACTGTATTTATTTCTTTTAACATGTCTGAAATAAACTTAAACTAACTAACTAACTAACTAATGTTGAAATATGAAAGTAATGAAAGCCAATAAAAATGGTTTAAAAAATAAAATACATAAATACATAAATATATGTAATGTATACAATTATATAAAATGTGTCTTGAATAAACTGTCTAATTCTATAAATTGTCTATTTGTGTCTTTCTTTTAGCTGACTTTGGAGACTTCACTCAGTTCATGTCTCAGGACTTCCTCAGGGAGTATGTGCTCTTCCCGGTGGTGAGTACCTAAACTGTTGCCGTTCAAATATGTGTTTTGAGTGTGTGTGTGTGTGTGTGTGTGTGTGTGCATGTTGCCTCAAGGCACACATTCTTGTGTCACCTGTGTTTCTCCTCCCTCTGCATACCTCACTGACAGGCAGATAGCACGAGCAAAAAAAATCTGCACAAGAGTTCTTCACTTTACTTTTTCTTCACCTGACCATCTCTTTAATCTCCATCACCTGTTGCATGTTTTTCCTTTGTATTTATTCCATTCTCATTAGTCCCCATCTCATTTTTCTGCCTTATGCTTTTGTCCACTCTCTCTTTTCTCTCAGAAGTGGCCTAATGGAGACGAGGTGCTGGAGGAGTGGACGCAGAAAGTTGCTGAAGAGCACAAGAGCCACTGGTACGGTCAGCGTTATTTCATCCTAAATGTGTACGACGTGTGACAGAGAAACAGATTCAGAGACAGTGACGCTCCTGTTCTTGTATCTGCGTGTACTTTCTAGTCGAATGCAGGCTGCTGAAGCAGAACTGCTATACATCAAGGAGGTAGAGAAACTGGATGGTTTTGGCCAGGAGAGCTTTGCTGCTAAGGTATAAAAATTACAAATCACACCCAGCCTCCCACACACCCACACACATACACATCCACAGAGTAGCCTGTGTACTAATGGTGTTTGTTCTTACTCCACAGGACAACTACACCAACGACATTTTCATTGGCGTATCCTTCGTTGGCGTGTTTGTCAAACACAGAAATGGCAGATCCATCATGGCCCACAAGTGAGTTTGAAAAATGATTTTTGACCCAATTTGTCATTCAAATACATGAAGATGCAAGAAAATATGAAATATTTTGTGTGAGAAACTTAATTCCATGTGTGCATTTTGTGTGTGTGTGTGTGTGTGTGTGTGACACAGGTGGAAGGACATTGGTACCATAGCACACAACAAGTCAGCCATCACAGTGGAGATAATGAGCAGAGACGACACCATCATTTTTCACATGGTGAGTGTTGTGTCTGGAGGTGGTTTCAGCACACGCATACGCAAATCCTTCCTACAAGGTTTCTAGTGGGAAGTGCAACAACGTTAAAAAGAAAAAAAAAACGCACATTCACAGGGGCACATTCAGTCTTCAGTGTCTCTAAATATAACCACAGTGTTAATTTGAGATATCAATGTTTTCCTTTCTGTGTTTGTCTCTGCCAGGAGGATATGGAAATGGCCAAGTACATCGCTCGCCTTTTCACGGCCAGACACAAATTCTACAAACAGAACAAGATCTGTGCAGAGTGAGTCTGGAGGCCACACAGGGAGGCCGTGTGAAGGCCAACGGAACATTTAAATCCCTCATTATCAGTCATTTCATTTTCCAGTCGACCCTAACCCTAACATTTTCAGATTTATCGTGCATTGATGCAGAGTTCACTGTGCCAATCATCTTCTATGTCACCTAATGCGTCTCTTTCTCTTCAGGCCCACTCACTCACCTGCACCAATCAGGAGGAGACCCACTTGGACCCACCGCCTCTCTCTGGTACAGTCACAGGCATTTGCTCTCTTTGATATGGTTTAATACCACTTGTTATTGCTCAGCGGTTTGACGCGGGCCTGTTTATTATTGCCTCTGGCCAGTATAAATGAGACCAGAAGCCTGGAGATGGAGGGAGAATTTGGGAGGGAAGACAGAAACGGCCCGTGGTTAGAGATGTGACCCTGCTCTCCCACTCAGGGCAGCTCTTAATTGTGCCAGTGGAGCCTCGGTTTTAACGTGCGTCGCTGGTTTTGGTGGGTGTTGTTGGAAAGTTTGCAATGGGTGTTGCTTGGTCTGATTTCCGGTGCGACAATGAAGGCAGTGATTTGTGCCTCTCCTTCCCTGCTGGCCAGACAATGGCCAGGCTAAATGTGGCACAATGACTGCTCAGTCGGTCCAATCGAGTGCTCAGATGTCTCTCTGGAGAACCGCAGCCAGTGGCGTTTGACAACTGCACGGCTCGACTCGAGTAGGTCTGAGTCAGTCGCAGTCACCTGTTGTGTAGGTTGTGAGTTTGTGACATGTTGAAGTTTATTTCAAAGGCTGATGCAATGTTAGCAAATTGTGATGACATGGAATTATTACATCTTCTTAACTGTGTTGCATTGAATGTGTTTCTTCATCCAGTCACGTCCCCAGTCCTGTAACTTCCAGTCAATGCATTCCCAGTATGGAGAGCATTATCAGGACACACAGAGCTCTCAAGGTAGGTGACACACACGCACAAACACAGACAAACACAAGCACATTAAAAGCCGAGTTCCAGCTCACTGCTTCAACCACAGCATGATTTACGATTTCTGCCTCCCTCATAATAACTGAAGCGTTTCAATGGAGCTAATTGTGTCTTTCCCATCCAGCGTGTGACTCACAGCCCCATTTGTATTTTAAACAATCTCCCAGCCAATTAGAGTCCCAACGTTAGGGGCGCAGGGACCGTGACCTCAGGGCGAGCCTCGCTCTTTTTATTCACACGTTTGCACACCCGGCCTTGCCTTTTAATCCGAGGAGGTTCAGTCATGTCGGCTTGACGGTAAAACAGAGCGTGTGGAAAAACATTCAGGGTGTGCTGCTTGTGCGTGGGTGTGAGATCATTCTGGAGTGTGACCTCAGGCAGCACACTCCATTTGTGTGGATGGGGATTATGTAGTATGTCTGCCGGCTTGTGGTCTGGAGATAGTTTCACACGAGATGAGAGAATGGCCTATTTGTCAAATAAAGAGCAATAACATGCATACCGCTGTCTCCTTTCATTATGCTGGGAAAAAAATAATCCCACAGAGCAGTATAGCTCTAAGATGGTTAACTACTGGCAGGAAATGTTTACATATTTTACTCTCCTGTGCAACCAGAAACAAACAATGATCATTTTTGCCACATCACAGACACTTTAAGGAAAGACAACACAGTATTCACTGCCTTACTTCAACCGTAACAGCTGAGAGAGTTGAACTACTGGAAAACAACAGAAAGGCCTTTTGTATGAGATTGGCTGAACGACCTGTCAAGCATCCTTGCTTTAAAGGTCAAAACTGAGAATTACATGCAACAGCTGTAAATCATGAAATTAGATTTAGTGTATAAATGGCTTTAAAGCTGTTTTCTGTATTTCTTATTAATTTCTTCTTCCTCCCTCCTTTTGCTCTCCAGACAGCATCTTCCATGACGACCCCTACTACAAGTCGGAAACCAGTCTGGACCTTCCATTCAGAAACGGTACCGTGCCCAACGGCAGCATGTACAGCAGCCCCAGCCTCAGCTCCCTCAACCATTCCCAGACATTCATCCCACCCTCGCCCATATCCTCCAACCTCAGCATCCCCGGCAGTGAGCTCATGCGCACCGACTACATCCCCAGCCACCGCCACAGCGCCATCATCGCTCCGTCCTACCGGCCCACGCCCGAGTACGATGCTGTCATGCGGCAGAAGCGACACATGCTCCCCGCTCACCATGATCTCCACAGCCAATCACTGCGCAGTCTGAACATCAGTAATGCCTGCGCTTACCGTCAGCCTGAAGCTCTGGTGTACAGCCAGCCAGAGATGAGGGAGAGGGGCCCTTACCATGGTCTGGGGCCCAGCCCCGGACCCTACACACCACAGGTAGAGGCCGATTCTCTTTTTTTGTAATTCACTTTTTATTAGTTTTCAGCAAGAAAATACATAGATACCAACCATACCACAGGTCGAACAAAGCTCAAACAGAGCCTCTAAAAAACAAACAAAAAACAAAACAAAGACAAACAAGCACACAGAGGGAATCCAACAGAGACGATATGCCTACACCAATATGAATATATATATATGCATACAAATGATGACTGCTGACAAAAGTTAGCCTAAGGGTGCAACCCACCATTGTATCAAGATGCTGCGGTATAGGGGCCCCATATTTTCATGTATAAGTCTTCCTTGTCTTGCAATCTATAACTAAGACGTTTGTAGGAAGCAATCTTGGCCATCTCATCGGACTATTCTTTCACCTTTAAAACTTATTTTGTTTTCCAGTGTTGCAGTACTATTCTGCATCCAGTAATAAGTGCTGTTCTACACCATACCGTCTGGTGGACAGTTAGACCACTTCCTTTTGGTAACACACCTAGTAGACAAAGCAGCGGTTGTTGTACCAGAGTAGAGGACATTACAGTGTTAATAAAGGAGATAATCTTAGACCATAGTAAGTCTATCATGGGGCATGAATACAACATATGAACAAAAGTAGAGGCCGATTCTCTAAGTAAACTGCACCGCTCTTTGATTTCCTTCTTCGATTTTTCTACATTTCACATCTTTGTCACTGTCTATCTTGCAGATCAGCTACAGTAAGCCAGTGTCCCACGGCCCTCACCAGGGGGGACCAGCCAGCAGCCAGGGCCCCTGTCATTCACCCTGTGTGAACGGTGGCGGAGGCAGCGGCGTGGTAGGAAGCTCCATCTCTCACACCGTCAGCACACCTGAGCTGGCGAATACTAAACAGCAGGGGACCAACGCGGGGAGCTACGCAGCTACAGCCAATATGCTGAGGAACCACATGTCGCGCCCGCCTCCGCCGTACCCCTCCAGCTCCTTCCGCCCGGCCACCAGCACGCCGGACTTGGCCAGCCACCGCCACCGCTGCATCGGGGGCAGCAGTCCGGAGCTGGTCACCCGCATGGTGCAGCTGTCGGTCAAGACCTTCCAGCCGGACAGCTCGGCCGTGGTGCATCAGTCCCTGCAGGAGGTCAGCGAACCGTTGACTGCAGCTGCTAAGCACCGCTCCACTCTTGGCAAGAGACACAGCATGGAGGTGATCAGCAGCATGAGAGGCGGAGGAGGAGGGGGAGGGATGGAGGGCTTGGTGATGAAAGGCATGAATGCTCCGCTTCATCGGAGGAATACTCTCAGAGAACATGTGATGCCGCCTCAGCCTCAGCCTCAGTCCATTCCTCAGCCCCAGCCCCAGACCGCTCAGTCGCAACCTCAGCCGCAGCCCCAGCCTCCGCCTCAGCAGCCCAAGGAGCTGCCCATGCAGATGCCCGCTGCCCAGAAAGCGCCCGAGGCCTCCGTAGCGCCACCTGCAGCCGTGGCCTACCAGCATCAAAAGACTCTTTCTAATGCGACCATGCTCATTCACAGTAGTGAGAGCGAAGAAGAGGAGGAGGAGGAGGAGGAGAGGCCTGAGCTGGACGTTCAAATCCCAGGTCTCAACGAGGACATCAGCATCAGCGCTCAGCTGCAGGCTGCTCTGGCTAAACTGCCCAACAAACCCCCTCCCGAGTACCCCGGTCCTCCCAGACCACCTAGCAGCGCTCAAATCCGCAACCACACCCACAATCACAACCACACTCACCACCACAACCACAGTCAAGGACCACAGAGCAACCAGGGACCCATGGACCCAAACCAAGCCCAGGGCCGAGTCCACAAAACTGGGCAGAGCCAGGGCGGCGGTGGGCCTGGAGGAGGCGGTGGTGGCGGTGCAGGTGCTGGTGGGACGCTGACCCGAGGGGACCAGGGTGGGGTGAATGGAATAGTTTTAGGTCCATCCATCTCAGAACCAGACCTGACCAGTGTGAAGGAGAGGGTGAGGAAGGAGCCAGTCAAGGAGAGGCCAGTGTCAGAGATGTTCTCATTGGAGGACAGCATAGTGGAGAGGGAGATCGCGCAAAGGGTAAGACAATCTCTTATTGGTCCAACTTTCAATACCCCTTTATTCATGGTTTAATTGAAGCCTGTGCCAACATTTATTACTACACTGATTTATCAATTTCATTTTGTGTCAGTCAACAAAAAAGGATTTAATAGCAATCATTCAGAGTTGCTTGAATCCGAAAATCTTCTTGGTTATTGGGTAATGACAAGCATGCATTTTAGGAATTAATAAAAGCAGTTTTCCTGGAAATCAGTTTGATTTGTATGGTTGACAGTGAGATAACATGATAAGAGAGAGATTCTGTGGCATTTATATGATTTACAAAGAGTTTAACTACTGGAAGAATGTTATGTCAAAAATGTAACATGCAGAAAAAATGAATATGTGAGTATTGGGGGCGGGACTAGATAAGCTTTTGCTTCTCCCGCTTTCCCTTTCGGTCATGTGTATTGTATTAATTGGATTGAGATGATGTGTGATGATGATGACTAATTGACATGCCCGAAATGAACCAAATAAATAAATAAATAAATAAATAAAACATATCACACCCACACAGGGTTAGCAATATACAGCTGGTTAAATGATTTTAACTGTGTGGTATTGTATCAGTGCTCTGTGTTGACTGATGCACAAGTTCAGCTGGTGAGATCTGTATCTATAATATGGGAACATCTTTACAATCAGTCGGCCAACATTTGATGACTCTAACTTTTCAAATGTGAGGAATTTCAGTTTTTCTTTGTATAAGAGGATTTGATATTGTTTTTTTTTCAATGTGAACAGAATACCTCTAAAAAGAAATTAGCTTTGACAATTTATGATGATGATTATTTTTCGATATTCAGAATAGAGAATAGAATCAACATTAATGTTGTATTTTGGTGTGAATAACAGGCTTGTATCATTCTGCATCTTTGTGATGATAATGGCATTATGATCTAATCCAGACATGTAAGAGTAATTGAACAGAAATATGAGAGCTTCACCATCATCCTGCCATCATCATACTGGTGCAGTTTTAAATGTTGCAGTCTGTTGTTTGCTTGCTGGTTTCATAGCTCCTGATTAGCAGTAATCCAGGGTTCAGCACCTGAGAGGGTAGCACTAGGTTCTGAGTCGCCCCATGCAGCTAAAGCCCTCATAAATCCCTCAGATTATTCTTTGGGTTAGGTGTTCTTATGTATGTCGGCTCTTTGTTAAGGAGCAAACATTTGACACAGCGCCAGGGTCCAGGTATAAGTTAAATCATATAATCGCCTGCCTCACTTGGTTGTGATAAACCTCGGTGTTCAAGACTGACCAGGTGTGGCCCGTCGATTTGAGCTCAGAAAAGTGTTTTGTCTTTTCTTCCATCCGCCAAAACTCCAGAGCTAATATCTGCTATTGATACCAGCTGGTTGAGCTCATACATGGAGGGCTCCCCCCGGTGACCCCCAAGCTGTTGTTTTGACGGTCCCACAGGGGGTGTGAGGGCCGCGGAGAGGGGAAGGGTGGAGCTGTCCTGGAGGTTTAATAGCATCAGAGATTAGGAGAGGTAATCCTCGGAGGAAGGAGCGGCCGCGCAATGTGGGTCAGAGTTTGGTCAACAGAAAAAGAGTTGGATGTGTGCTGGGAGGAAGAAGAAGAAGAAGAGGCTGAGGACGTAGGTGGGGATAAACAAAGGGATGAAGGAATATGTGAGAAAGGACAAAACAAGGAAGAAAGGAAAAGTTGAAGGCAATGAGATGGATAAGAAGGTACAAGTCTACTCTTAATAGGCTTTGTATACGGAGGCTTGCTAGTTCACACTTTTGGACAGAATACAAGGGGATTGGTACGGCCAAGTTTGCCCTACAAACAGGACGCACACACGAACACATACTCACATGCACATGCACGTCAAATTCTCCCCACCCACTTCCGTACACGCACACATCTTGCAGACTCAGGCCACGGCAGGTCAGTCAGTCTCACAATGCTGCCGGTACCTGTAACCATGACCCCGGGATTTTCCTCTCTCTTGAAGACGCTGGAGAGACAGAAGATGTCCGTGGACTCCATGAAGAGGCCGCTGATGATGGCCGCCCTCAACGGCCTCCATGTGGGCCGGATGCCTGTCCCCAAGAGTCCAGCGGAGGACGGCGCCAAGGCTGCTACCGACGAACGGGTAAGTCGTCTCTCCTCTCTTGGATGCTGTGTCGCAAGATCATGGATTGAACTGTTTTCGCTTGTTTTACAGATTGACAGTATAGAGAGTGTGACTAACTGTGGAGGGATTATTTTATGAAATTATGATTGAATCTGCTTGCTCCTATATTACAGTAGCTCAATCTGTATCTCCTTGGGGGGGAAAAATAGGTTCAATTCTATGAAACTTAAGGTAACAAACAAGCTTTTTGTTTTACTCACTTCAATAGATTCTTGTTTGTTTTGATTTTTACAGATTGACAGTATGAACTGTTGAGTGATTACTTAATGAAATTATTATTGAATCTGCTTGCTCCTTTATTACAGCAGCTCTATCTGTTATCTCCTTGGGGAAAAAAATTAAGGTGCAATTTTATGAAACTATAGGTAACAAACAAGATTTTTGTTTTACTCACACTAACAAAATGCAAAGGAGCGAACACATTTTAATAGATTCTTGTTTGTTTTGATTTCACATCCTTTGTTTAACTGGCATTTTCATCTCTCTACACAACATCATTGGAAATGAGCTTTACTGTCAATAATCTTCTATTTTAGATCATAATAAAGAAATAAATTCAGGCTGGAATAGCAGATTCAGATTCATTGTCTTGTTTAAATTAATGATTGATTAGTGGTGTCTGTTTAAACGGCTCTCTCAGAGGTGAAGAAGTTCAGGCTGTTTGGCCGATAGTCGATAACCGTGAAACTCCAAAAACAGCCCCTGATAATCACATTAATTTAATGAATTCCACTTCCCCGGTACTGTCTGTTTGCTCTGCTTTTGAGTGCAGAGATGTGAAGCCCGGTCTTTGTCCCCGCTGTTGCTAAGCTAATGGGGGCAAGCCCTAAGTGGGCTGTGGAACGTGTGGCATGGTGGTGCTTATCGCCTCCGGGCCCGCTGGTATGTTAAGAATGTGACCCGGGAGAGAGAGGGATAGAAAAAGAGAGAAAGAGAGATGCTGGTCTCTCAGACATGACTGGCCTAATAAACACGTCCCCCCAGCAGGATGAATAACACCGCTGCATGTCCTGCTCTTTTTTTTTTTACAGCTGTGTTGATGAAGCTTTGTACACGGCCTGAGTCAGTATTCAGTTGTCACTTAAGAATTGTGGACACATATTTTAATGAGATTTCTGGATTCTGCCGGGCTGAATAGCCTTTTAGGTGTGGTGGAATGTAAACGAATAAAAGCCCTTTGGTTGCATCGCTTGGTTTTCAATGGCTAACCCCCCCCACCCCCCCTCCTCTCCTCTCCTCTCTTCTCTTCTTCTCTGTTTCTCCAGTGTAAGACCTTGGAGCTGAAGCTGGAGGAGGAGCGGGTCTTCACTGAGTACGAGCAGGTGCCCAAGAAGAGGCCGAACTGCGTCCTCACCACCGCAACTCTGCCCGAGAACACAGAGCGCAACCGTTTCCGTGACGTCGTTCCTTACGAAGAGAATCGCGTGGAGCTTGTGCCCAACAAGGAAAACAACACAGGCTACATCAACGCCTCGCACATCAAGGTGTGATATCTGATGGTTTGCATACAACACACTGTCCTTTGAAGCCCATGAATCTCCAATGATGTAAACATGGGAACCTGAATTTGAAAATTCAATTTAAATGTATATAGAGGTGTGGTATAAATTGGTGGGAAAAGTCACAAATTGCTTTATAAAACTCAGGTTTATACGTGCATCAGTCTCCAAATGCTTTGCCTCATGTGCATCATACAATATAAATAGAATCAAAGGATATAAACTTGATACATTCAGCTCTCTGCGAGTCATTGTTGTGGTCGTTTTCTAAGCGGGGAATGGCTTGGAGGAAAGGATGAAAGGCAGCTATTGAAGGCTGTTTGGGCCTTTAAGCTCACAGAGCTTGTGGAATTCCCAAAGAATGTGGTCCAAACTCCAAACCCTCTTAAGTCAACCTGAGCTGCTCTCACTAGCCCCTCTATTCATGCTTAGTTGCAAACGGGGTGTGTGTGTGTGCGCATGAGTTTGCGTTTCGTGCGGATGCCTAATTGCGAATCCGGTGTAAGAGTGCGATCACCACACGGAATCGCTGCCTATCACGGTGTAACCCTCTTACTCCCCCCCTCCTTCTGTCATTTAAGGTAGCTGCCGCAGAACAAAAGGCCTTGTTTATTCCCCATCCATCTCCTAATACTGTGTTTACAGTCACGAGGCGGCCCCGAGGAATCGGCCGAGACATGCTCATTATGTAATGGCTCTGAAGTCTCTGGCGGGAGCGTATCGAAGACGGGAAGAGTTTTCAAGTGCCGTGTGTGGCCTTATGGTTATTAATGAGGAGTAGCAACGGAAAGTTAGAGGAGAGGAGTTGATAGTTTTATAAATGAGAGAGATGTGGTGCCACTGTGGTCAGAAGTCAGAGGTGTTTACACTGCCCTCTAGTGGAGGACGACATTATTGTCAGTGCTTTAAATGAGCCGTAAAGACAATATATTTTAAAATGTAAACTCATTCATTCTTTGGCTAAGATGTATATGAATTGTATTTAGTTTAGATTTCGACTTTGTTCACTGGATTTTTGTCACTTTAATCTGCATGTGCACTAATTGATCGTTAATAAATGTGTATGTGTGTGTCTTTTGTGTGTGTTTTCCCAGGTGATGGTCAGAGGGGAGGAGTGGCACTACATCGCCACCCAGGGCCCGCTCGCCAACACCTGTGCCGACTTCTGGCAGATGGTCTGGGAGCAGGGGGTCAACGTCATCGCCATGGTTACTGCAGAGGAGGTACCCGCGCGCACAGATGCACACACATGGCGCACGCAGATGTGGATATTTTTCAGCGGCCGACAGCTGGTGTTTGTCTGTGTGTGAGAAATACGATGCCAGTGAGAGTGTGTGTGTGTGTGTGTGTGTGTGTCGCTGTGCCTTTGTGTTTGTGTGTATGTATGTGTGTGCACACACACCCATCTCCTTCTGCCTTGCCCTCCGCTCCAATCACCAATCAATCCTCATCCTTCATTCTCTTCATCCAGGAGGGTGGCCGGTCCAAGAGTCACCGCTACTGGCCCAAACTGGGCTCCAAACACAACTCGGCCACTCACGGAAAGTTCAAGGTGACCACCAAATTCCGTACCGACTCAGGATGCTACGCCACCACGGGGTTAAAAGTCAAACACCTGCTGTCTGGCCAGGAGAGGACGGTCTGGCACCTGCAGTACACCGACTGGCCTGAGCAGGGCTGTCCTGAATATGTCATGGGATTTCTCTGTGAGTGTGTCATTATAATCATCACTATCATCTGTTACCGGGGGTTACCGATGTCGTTTGTTTTCAGTTGTTATTCACAGTTATTCACGTTTCCTCCTTTTTCCTGCAGCCTACCTGGAGGAGATCCAGTCTGTAAGGAGACACACTAACTCCATGCTAGACACTTCAAAGAGCCCCAATCCTCCTGTGGTGGTGCACTGCAGCGCCGGCGTGGGTCGGACCGGCGTGGTCATCCTCACAGAGCTCATGATCAGCTGCCTGGAGCACAATGAGGTGGGTGGATGGAGTCAAGAGGCAGGGTCGCAAATTCAAGAGTCTGATTTGGCTCTGGTTTAAGTTTAAGTCATTTCTAGATACTTTTATTTTGACCCGAAATATGTATCATTCAACTTGAAGAACATGCACAAAAGACTTTTATTTTGTAAAAGTTGCTTTTATGAGATCAGTTACTCAAACTAAAAACACTTGCTTATCCTTTTTTTTAATACAAAAAGAGGGAGAAGCGAGCACTCACCAAAAAAAAAGGATAAAACTTAAGGAGGTGCATGGCTACAGCAGTAACTGAAAAGGGGAGGAAAAGCCTACAATAAAAATGTGTCAAAGGGATCGTGAGTCTGCTGGCTTTTCCTCCCCTTATCCTTTTTTAAAAAAATATGTGGACCAATGGAAGAAATGACACACCGCCTAAAGCTACAGGAAGCTCAGTTCGAAGAGAAATGAATGAGATGGACAATATTTATGACTGAACAGCAACAAAACAAAAAACCTGATTGAGTAAAAGAAAATGGAAAATGGACAGATTACTTTGATAGTGACTCCCATGTGTTAATTTGTTTTTGTATTTACTTGTATTAATTGAGTTGTTACAACTGTATAAAGGAAAAATTCTCTATAAAAATTAAAGTGAAAAAAATATATATCTGTATGTCAATTTTTTATTCTCTCTGTTAATCTTCTTCCTCTCTTCCTTTCTCCTCAGCCGATGGAGGTTCCTGCCATGTTGTCCGAGCTGAGGCAGCAGAGGATGCTGATGGTCCAGACCATCTCCCAGTACAAGTTTGTCTACCAGGTCCTCATCCAGTTCCTCAAGAACTCGCGCCTCATCTGAGCGCAGACCTTACGTGACGTGGCATAAACATGAAAATGGTACTTTAACGCAAGCATGAGGACTGATACGGCGGAGTTAAACAGATGGCGTCGGTTTGAAGCAGATGCAGTTAGAAGCAACTCACTTTGATGTTGCGTTTTCCATGTGGCAGTTAATGGTTATGAAAATGTGTTGAGTTTGCGTACAAACTCACCTCATGGGAGGAGAGGAATCGGGCTGTAGTGAAAGTGATGACCGTTTCTCCCAGTCAAGTGTGTTCACATTTCATTCTTTGATCCCCCCTGGGGTTTTGGGGGACCTGATCTTTCTGTGTAAGAGCAGACATGTTTGTGCGTTCTCTCTGCACGAGGTCAGGTGAATAAGCAGCTTATCTTTCCCGCAGGCGTGAACGTGCATGTCTGTCTCCGTGCCCTGAGCGTGTGCTCCTGAGATTCCTTCGGAAATATCTGGAGAAATCAAGTGTCAGTCACACTTTGCCTGTCTGCTACTTTCCTCCTTCATTATTCAGCCGTTAATAGAAATGGCATTATGCTGCATGAACAGTAGGTGGCAGCAGTATTATTACTAAACTCGACACTCTCAAAGAGTTTGCCAAACAGAAATAACTCTTCAAATCACTGTTCTAAAATGTTCCTTTATTTTTTAACAGAATATTGATTAATACAGCAGATATTTACTTCAACATTGTAACAAATGTTTTTTTTAATTTATTTCTATCAAGAGTGAGGTCACATTTGCCGTAGAACAGAGCATTGATGAGCATGTTGATCTTTTCAGACTTGTCTTAATTTTCCTATATTTTCCAGAGAAGCCTTCCTTGTGAATGCCATGAGGGTTCCCTTTGACTTTTCTTCAGTTTAAATATTTCTATTGAGATCCCACTGCCACATGCAAACATATACAAAGTACATTTCAGTCATTTGTTTTCTTTAATTGCAGCTCCTTCAAAACAAGTGTCTTGTTACATTTTATTTTTTTACCTAAAGGCATTTCAAAACACTTTCTGATGAATTGGAGATAATGTATACATATCATTTCAGTTTGCATATGCAGTGAATAGAAAACTAGATACAGCATACACTGTATCATGACGCCTTATTGAAAACAAGAAGCTGCCTGAGTTATTCTTGTTCTATGGTCCTGAATGGGTTTGATAAACTTGTTTTTTTAACCTCCAAAGATTAAATCTTTAAATCAGTATTTTACAGGTTATGTGTTGAGGTGAGCACAACGTGAACACAAGTCATTTACCTAACTCAGGTAAAGATTTGGCAGTGGGAGAATGCTGATGTCTTGGTTTATTTTTGAAGGATAATAGTTTAGTGACACAACTGTCTTTTTCCACAAAAAGACAGCTGTTTCTACTGACCTGATCCAAACCCAGTAGATTACTGTGTTGCCAAGAATCTGAATCCTGTTTATAAATTCACCTTCTGAAGATTTTCCTTCTACATCTTACCCTAAATATACTTTTTTTTTTTTTTATTGTAATGCAAAGCCTGCCGTGTCCAAAATAACTTTGTACATAATGGGCATGTAAGAAAAAAAGATTTCTACAAATGTTTTATATAGTTAATTTTTTTTTTTTGACTTGGTACCCTAAAAATACCGCAACATAATAAACTATGCATGCATTTTTATATTTCAATGTATATATTCTCAGATAAGTATAAGCTTTATGCTCTCTTGACATGTAAGTGTTTTGTTGCACTTCAGTTCTTTGTGACAGTATTTTCTCACACGGCATTCCACTGTTTGTTAATATTTAATTTTTCCCTTTTTAATTTTTCTTTTTTTTTTCTTTTGGCAAAATTCCCAAATACGTTTCAAAGTATGTGTACATATGTTTTGTATATGCGTTTTCAGTGCATCAAGTCTTTTGTTTTTCTCTCCCCAGACATGTATGAAGCTGTCGTACTTGCTTATTATGCAATAAAGCCTTATTTTCTTTACTTTGGCCATGAATTAATTTATTTAGGCATTATTAGGAATCAGATTTTCTTTTTTCCACTGGTATTGTGTGTGTGTTGGAGAGGGTTTTTCTCACAGTGCTGGAGACATTAGTTATAACAGAGCTGTCACAGAAGGTGTTAATGCAAACACAGTCCTCTCTCCCAGCCCTCTTGTTGAGGCCTCGGCACATTCTGCAGCTTTAATAGGCCCCTTGTGGTGAGGCAGCTGTCCTGACTGGCTGACAGCGACTTGGTTGCGCTGACCTTCTACACGTAAACGTAAACATCGTGACTGATGGATGACAGGGTGCAGCTGACGTGTCAGTCAGTGAGCCAAAACAAATACAAAATCCTTAACAGTTTGGAAAAAGAACTTCTCAAACGCCTTATGGTCATTGTGAAAGTAAAAAAACACATCTCACAGTCAGCGTTTCACCTTAGTGTAACAACATTAACAAGGAGCTACAAAAGTATTCTTCGCACAACTCAAGTCCCTGTGTCAACCTCTAAAAATCAATAAATAAAATAAATCATAAAAACATGAATTGCCTCTAATACCAAAAAGAATGGAAAGTGCCTACAGTTCTGTAACGCTCCTTATCCAAGGAGTAAATGCAGTCCATAGGAATCAGCCATGCTCCATCATTTCCTTCCCCTCTCTTCATTTTTGTGCTATTTCTTTGCGCAACTCTGTCAAGTAGTAGTGATCTTTCCCATGAACCACCTCCATTATGGCCATCGCCTGTGGACACATGAAATCCTCTGAGTCAGGTATTAACTTCATTAAGAGTCTGATACAAAAAAAAGAAAGTCAGAAATGTCAAATTACCTTCTTAAAAGCACTAACGCCCATGGAGTGCCGATCCATCACCATGTACAGTCTGGCCATCTTCAGGTACAAGGAGGACACGTTCAAGGAGTACGGAGGATACAGATTGCTGCATTGGAGAGGGAGATCATACTTGGTTATTATACTCAATCACAAAAATCTCACAAGTGTAGATATAATTAAAGTCTTTGCAAAGAACTGTATTGCACATATTTTACTTATTACTTGTAGTGTTTGAGGATCTTCTCGCCGTAACTGATCGCTCCGTCTAAATCTTGCATGTGAAGACAAATCCCCATGGCCTGGTACATCATGTGGAGCATGTAGACGTTAGAGTCATCAAAGACGGCCCCCATCTCCTCCAGGCTCTGCTCACACATCTCCATTAACTCACTAGGGGGTGCTACAGAGTCAAGGCTGCATCAACACAAGCTGAGGTTGAACTGGGTCTCTGATGAACCAGTCTTTAACTACTCAGATAAAGAATAAAATCTACACTGAGTGAGTCAGTGAGTAAATCACAACTTTACTGCAAATAATTAAAAAAATGTCCACTACTGACATCATGCAAATTATTCACCAAATCAATCAATTCAGATCAAAGCTCTTCAGTGCAAACAGAGGTTTGACAGTTGAACTATCAGGCTCATGAGGCTCATTTTATTGACAATGAACAGTTACACAACTTTTACTTGATGTTTCCTGCAGGGCTTCTCAATAAAGTGCAGACAACACAAAATCAAAGTGTTATTTCATGACATGAAAGGATATTTTTTGTGTGTTTGAAGGCTCTGAACTCTCTGATGGTTTTCCGGGCGTAGCGCACCATGTTGCTGATGACATCCGGCTCAAAGGGGTCACTCTGCTTACGGACTTTCAACTTTGCCTTGTCCTGTAAGTGACGACAAGAGCCTCAACGTGGTAGTCAACCAACCCAACCGATGGGATACACAGCACACATGCGTCTTCCCAAAAATATTGCTAATCACTTTTTTTTTTCTTTTTTTTTTTTTACATCTTTTGAATTTGTCTTACCTTGGACTTGCTTTTACATTCCTGGCATTCGCAGGTGAAGAAATAGGACTCTCTCAGCCTGTTGTTACGGTCATCTGTTGGATAAAGGAGGTCTATGTAGCTGATGAGCACCTAGAGGTGGAAATAACACATGGAAAAAAGAATCCAAAACAAGTCCCACTCTGCATTCCTGATGTATTTCCTCTTGTTTGACGGTGTCAGTTCTCTGGCAGACAGCTCTTAGACCTCTTAGGTTAAAAGGTCAGGTATGAAAATAACCACCAGCCTCTTCAACAAAGTTGCTGCATGGTATTGTTTCAATCATTGTCTTTTAAAAAAAATATTTTTGGGGGCTTTTATGCTTTTAATTGATAGGATAGTCAGAGAGAGAGACAGAGAGGGGGAATGACATGCAGCAAAGAGCCGCTAGGGGGATTTGAACCAGTGTCGGCACACTCTGCCCTCTCATAAGGGAAGCAGGGCACCCTCCTTCACACACACAAACACACAAAACCAGAACAGGACTCAACCCCCTCTAAAGGCAGCTGTCCCCTTTCCTCACTTCATCTCCAGGCTTCATGTTCTGCACAGCTCGGACCTCGGCTGACATCCCGTTATAAGTGACTATGACGCTGGGAAGACAGCTGTGGTTTATCAGTGCCACACTGTGAGGAGAAACACAAAGATAACAAGAGAAAAAGGGAGGTTAGAATAAAAGATACCACACTACACATAACCTTTTTTACAACGGATGAGTATGGAGGAGCAGTGAGACAGAGCAGTGACATAACAGTGACATAACTGCTTTATTTTTGAACGACGTTAGCACCATGCTACAGCTCTGCCTACAGAGAGGTCTTGAGAGACCCTGAAATACGTCAGCAGCCTTGTCACTACCTGGGTGTCAGGCTGGAAATAGCTCAACAAGATTCTGAGGAAACAATTTCAGCCCAACTCAGCAAGTTTTAAAACATCACCAACAGCAGGGAGCCCATTTTAACCAAAACACCAGCTGCTGAAGAAAAGTTGTCTCGGTCAGGCCTCTTTGAATTTCTCTTACTGGCTTCAAGTTGCTTTAAATATCATGCACATACACAACTTCTACAAACAGATTCCTACACAGCATCCACATGGCAATTACATAGTCAAAAACACAGAAAAAACAATCAAAAATGTACACTGTCAGTATCAGTAAGAATTGAATTAACTAACCTAGGAAATGCTAATGCAGATTAAAAATTAAACTCACAAACACTGACAACACAGAGTGAATCTGAATGAATCACAACAAAGGAGAACATACAGTGTGGTATACTGTACCTGAACAAGCGATGTTAAAACAGTACTGAAAGACAATGTGGTCGTATGTGTGCATGAAAGTTTTCCTTCTTACTCTGGGTAGACTGCAGTCCCTATATGGGACAGTTCATCATCCTCTATAGTGAAACCATTACAAGCAACCTGTTGAAGAGGAGACAGAGCAGAGAGAAAAACAATGCTTATAGCTACATATATCATCCTTTGCTTGTTTTACAGTGAGGTGTGTGTGTGTGTGTGTGTGTGTGTGTGTGTGTGTGTGTGTGTGTGTGTGTGTGTGTGTGTGCGTGCGTTACCTGGGAGAACAGTGTGAGCAGGTCTTTCTTGTCAGGGATGTCCAAGTGTTTGGAGTAAAAACGATGCAGTCCGGCAATATCTCCCTCGCTCATTTCTCTTTTCTCATTATCTATGTCCTCCACGTCTGTTAACAGGGAGGGGGATTTACATTTTCACTTGATTGCACTCATTTGACACGATTATTGACATGTAGCTTTGACTTATTTTTTACACAACCCGTTTCTATGTGGATTTCAAGCTCTATTAACAATATGAGCCGCATTCACTCCAACCAGCAGACATTCATAGAAGTTCAATAAATGATCTGAACAGCAATCTGTGCCGGCCAAATGTATGATATTTCTTATAGGAAACGGGAGGAGCCATGACGACCAATAGCACAATGGCCAAACAGAAAAAGACATGTTATATAATGCTACAGCGATGTTAATGTGAGGAGGTGGGCTTGTTTCACTCTAATAGTGGGTTCTACTATTAAAAGAGCTAAATAAATTTAACATAATAACTGATTTAGCAGAAACAGCCATATTGCTGACTACTTTTCATGCCATACACCACATACAGTACAGCATTTATACCTGTAATGTTTTTCGTTTTTTTATGTCAAGAATAATTGATTAATGTATATTTTTCAGATTTTGAACAGAGACTAATTTATCAATCATTTAATGTGGTTTCTTTGGTCCAACACCATCTGACACACAGATGCACATGCAACCAGCACTGTGTCAGTCTAAAGTGCTGCTGCTTCTCTTTCAAGCTGTTACACTTGTTACACTGTCTTATGGCAATTCCACAGCCATAGGATGTGTGTGTGTGTGTGTGTGTGTGTGTGTATAGTGAGAGATATAGATGTGGCCATGGGTGTCTCTGTCACTTTAATCTGAATGGGCTGTGCTTTTAGAAGAGGGACATCTGGGGGCACTTAGGACTGAAGTGCACAGACTATACTCAGTATTCAGTTTCTCTCAAATTTAAACAAATACCTTCCAGGTTGGTTTAAGTACAATCATAAGATTTAACACACATGCTTTTTCACTTGTTAGACAAATACTCACGGGATTGTATGTCTTCTATTTGCAAGATCTTCTCAGACAAACATCTTTCTTTCTGTGTTTTCTGTGTGGAAAATGGCAGCAGTGAACTACAGTACAGTATGTGCTAATCTCTCATTAAGTCTTCATGTGTTCCATTAACTCTTCAACCTTCTTGGCGAGGATTCGGGCCACCAGGCGGGTTATCTCTGACGGACACCAGTTCTCTCCAAATGCAGTCATTGCAGAGCACTCCAGCTTGTGCATGGCCCAGTCCCCTTTCTACACACAAAAGAGTGAGTATCTTCAGTAGAGACAACTATTGCTGGTGTAAGTCCAACCACAGCCAAACACCTAACAGTTGGTATACAGAGCTTCACTGCCAGCTGTAACATTAAGCAGTATCGTGCAATGTGACTCCACGCTGTGTTAATCTAATGCTACCGTCACCCCTTTCCCCATCCAACATGTAAACTGAGTAACTGACCCATTCATTTACTGTCTGATTTAGTTCATTACAATCAAATTGGGGCAAATTCATATACAGTGGGTCCTTATCATACATGTTATACAGACGTACGTCATAAACATGTGGGCTGATTGCCGACCTATCAGTGTGTGAATGTGTGAGTAAATGGGTGAATGTGGCAAGTGCTTTGAGAGGTATTAGACTATGAAGCTACTATATAAATGCATTTATCAGTTACACTGTTGCCCATAAAGTTGGAATCAAACTTTTTTTTTTTTTTTACCTGTTCTCATGAAGAGGTAAAAAAAATGCTTTGGAACAATTATATTCAAATCTCATTTCAGTCCACCTCCCTGCAGAATTTCAAACAAAGGCTTCGGTCCTATCTGATGAACCAAACTCGTACCTGACTACAATTGACCCTTCTCCTTCCACTGTAAGGATTTGGCTGAACTGGAGTATGCTCTGGAACATGTGTAGCCTACAGTTGCACATTTCCATGCTTGCTTGAACATGACTAGCCTACAGACACACACACTTGTGCCCTCACTTATAAGTTTAGCTGTGTTCTATATTGTGATTTTTGAATTATTCTTACCTCTTGATTTTATGTTTCTAAGTCCGCTTGTTTTGTTTACTGCTGTGGTCTTTTATTCTTTCTTTTTATGAGGTGAGATTTCCTTTATAAACCTCTCTGTGCTTTTTTAATCTCACCTGCACATCCGGTTTGCTGTATTTTAGTTGTTTTGCTTGCTTGTAATATTGTGCAAATTAACAAATACAATAAAAAAAATTTAAAAAATTCTTGATAGTGTATATCTCCTCAAAACTGGAACCTGGGACTCAGTATATAATCATTGCACCTGGTCAAAGGTGATTACTGATGTGTATAACTAGGAATTTTAAAAAAGAATGTGTCTGAAAACAAAATTATTCCAACTTTATGGGCAACTGTGTATAATGCACATACAGAACCACACAAATGTAATCGCGCATGTGGACACTTTGAGGTCCTCAACTGATCTGAAGTTACACATGGACCTTCTTGCTGTGAGGTTTATCTGCCACCACTTATTCATCCACAGCATAAGACTGGACTTAAAAACATGTAATGCTCATCATAGACATTACTGATGGACCTTCATGAATCACCTTTGCTATCATCTTCAGAACCAGTGGGGCCAAATATGTAGGGTTTGGACAAAGAACATCAAGTCATCCTATCAAATTGTTGTTGGGATATTTTACTCTGACAAACCAGGGAACCACAATGCCAAGATGCTTGCAGAACAACATAAATGTGGTTGTTGTAACTGTGGCAGCTCTGCAGACTGTGATTTTGAGCATCATGTGGAGTGTCATCCAGGAGTAAGTGTTTCCTACCTGACATTTTGCATTGCAGTAGAAGGCTTTCTTGCACTTTCCACATCTTGCCAATCCCTCTTTCCTATGAATGACAAAAAGGGTATATTATCTCATAGGTGACAAGTATAGGACACCATAAAGGAGTTACTAAGCGATCCTCACAGGTCCTTGAAGAACTTCACAGTCGCACAAAGAAATAACTCTTGCACACCAAAGATAGCTCAAAAAATGTTACACTTTAATCCTGTGAATGTATTTGTATGGGTATGGGTGAGTATCTGGTTCCCTCTGTCTGTCGCCGTTCAAGTGTGTGTACGAACATTTGAACATCCTGCTCTGAGACAAGACGCAGCAGTTGCTGGTGGCCTGGCATAAGTGATAGCAATGAAGGGCTTTAAAACATTCTGGGGTATTAATAGAGCTGACCTTAGGAGGGACCAGCTGTCTCCCTACCTCATTGAAACAGTAAAGCAGACCAAAAGTGCACTGATAATATTCAGATCCTTGCGACAAGTTCAAGCACGCAGAATGCAGTCAGATTAAGTGGTGGGAAAATACGTGATATGTAGATTAAAATGCAAGATCTTGACCCTCTAAAAGTGACCAAAGAGTATTTGACTGCACCACCTAGAGAGTTGTCTCCGTAGTGTTTTCAAACTCACAGCTAAATAAATGAAACATGACTCCTTCACTCACATTAGAATTGGAAACATGTACAAGTTGACATAACAAAGCCCTTACTGGAGACTATGGTTACAGTTAAAGAGGACAGTGTTGAGATAAAACAGGGTTACGACTGAGGTCAGATGCAGGATTATAGCCAGCTACAACACAAGTGATACCTTTAATTTCCTTTTTGTCATTTGATAGTTGAGAGTTCAGGGCTGAGCAGTAAAAACAAGCCACTTGACTAGACAGAATCATAACTAAGCACATTAATCTTCTGCAACTGTTCAAATTAGTTTAAGGCAGCATCATTAAAGCGACAGCGCCTCCACACAAGCAACACCGCTCTGTCAGCAGCACTGCAGTGTCATTAAAGGAGTCAAAGGGGACAAATGACTGGTGCTTCAGTGTACTACTACTGTGCATCATCCAGTGAACCTCAGAGAGCGCTGCCAAAGAAAACACTGCTTTCACACCAAGCACAACTAATCTGACATTGTTAAGCATAACAAAGCATAAAAAACTACTGCTGCAAAAGAAAGTGCTGTAACTTTAACATCATAGCGCTCTCAATATGGAGAAACACAGCACAACCAAATATTAAATTTGATTGAATTAGATTAGCACTTTATTGTGCTAGTATATAGTCCAACAAATAGAGTTTAGCATCCAAATGGATAGTATGTAAACAAAGTTGTAGTATGTGTCATTTGATCATCTTGATCACTCCATAAACTGATTTGTCTTTATATCCCAGTCATTAATGACAACTAGAGCTAGAGGTGAAAATAACTGTATCATGGCACCATTCAGTTCACAAACTCCAATGCTGCCATTCAGACAGAGGGTATGCAGATCTATGAAAGAAGATACATTGGAAAGGCGAGCCTCACAACCAAAATAGATTTTATGGAGTGGCATTTTTTTATGACAAATAGCCTTTAAGGTGCTGCTTTAGTCATCAATACATCATCACCAATGAACAAAAAGTAGTAAATTAACCATATCTTGGACTCAAACGTCACATCTCAAGACACACCTCTTCAAAACTGCCTATTCCCTTTAATCCCAATATCCATCCGTTTAGCCACCTGTAGGCCTATTTTTATGTTCCATATGTTATTACTTGTAGCTACATTTATTTTGCTATTTGTATGTTCTGCATGTCTGTTATTTGTATTATTTGTATATTTTGCTACTGTACTGTTCTAATGTTTTGTTATCTATTTGTAAGGCGACCTTGAGTGCCTTGAAAGTTGCCAACAAATAAAATGTATTATTATTATTATTATTATTATTATTATTATTAATTCAGATCTACCAAATTAAAAATCGTGTTGTTACATCATGAGGTGCTGCCACCGGATGTCAGTCATCATCAAAGTTGCATGATCTGATACAGGCCAACGTGATCTGATATAAACTGTATTAAATGCTGGAGGGCAACAAAATGAGTTATCAAAGTATGCATGCATGGATAAAAATAACCAGTCCAGTACCTTGTGAAGCAGAACTCGCAGTAGCAGCTCCTCTCACTCACTGACAGCACGTAGGAGTACGCCGGGCTGGTGAACAGGAGCTGCCCAACTTTAAACGGTCTGGTAACGCGCAGACCTCGGCCTTTTTCCGGACTGTCAAACCTCTCGAGTCCCTCGATGCTGCCCGTCATTGTGCTGCCTCCGGCTCTCCTTCCTTGTGAATGACTCCTCACTCAGAAGGAGAGAAAGTGGGATGTGGCACCTCAGCAGCACTAGGCTACTTGGGGCGTTGCCAAGGTTCATAGTGGCACCCAAGGGGACACAATGCGCACGACTAATACAAACCATAAAACTCTCTGTGCAGGCGTGTGTGACAGATGAAGTCTCTGTCCTTATTTTAGCACACAATAGACGATTCCCAATAGATTAATTTCACATCAACCACATCAAATGACATCATCCCATATGAGGCCTCAGAAACAACCAGGTTTCCAAGTGGGACGTTCAAGGACAGCAACATTGAATAGTCCAATATAGGCTTTTTTTTCTTTCTTTTTTTAAAACCCCAAAAGCTAAGGAAAATCTTGAATTTCTTAAAATAGATGCCACATCTTTTCTTTCTTTTTTCTTTTTTCTCCCACTCCAGTTTATCTATCTAAATGGCATAATCAGTTATGAAAGAAAAAAACTCCTAAACCTACTACTACTACTACTACTAATAATAATAATAATAATAATAATAATAACAGTTATTATTATATCCTTTTTGATTGAAATAATATTTTAATATTATTTCAATATTTCAATATTTGAAATAATATTTTAATATTATTTCAATATTTCAATATGGTTGGCCCATGTTTTAAATCTTCAGTGAATGCGACAGCGCCCCTAGCGGCGAGGGGCTGCGGCCATCTGTGGTACTACAGTGATGGAGAAATACTGACCAGCAGTGAGGTCAAGGTAAAAATTTGCCAACAAATATTCAAACAATCATGCATAAAGCGTGTGCAGTCAAATAAGTATCTTGTCAAAAAGTTAAATGTAAAAAATATTTAAATGGAGAAACTGTAGCAGTTTCTCCACGTTAAGCTACGTAAAGTTAGCTTAAGATGTTAGCTTGTTCTCCACTTTTGCTAATGTTACCATCTCTTTGGTTTGCTGAGAGGATGAAGAGTTCTGCCTTAAAATAACCACAGCAACACGTGCAGTGGGGCTGTGTGACCTGGATAATCACAAGTCATCGAAAAGATGGTCCTCTTCGTCGTGTCCTACTGTAAGTAATACTTTGTTTATCTGGCTGTGAAGTTAGCGTCTGACTCGCAGCGTGCCCATTTCGGCGCTACAGCTTGTTTTCCTACGTCAGACATTTGAAGTTATCTGTCCACAGAGTGTCTGTGAAATCTGCATTTTATTCGTGAAAAAGTTGAAGGGGATATTTAATTGCTTTTGACAACTGCGCTTGTGCCAAGACTAGGTCTTGAGAAACATAGGGGCCTATAAAAATACTTATAACACAGCTTTATGATGATGTCATAATGAAATGTGCACAAAATTATTTTGTTAATGTTTACATATGCAAACAAGTCCCACTTGACCATATAGGCTACTACAAATATGTTTTCCTCTTATTCTGTGGAGAGCTGTTCATTGGTGCAGGTGTACGAACAATGAAATGACCTCATCCTGCAGCTGAATGATTTCTGAGCTATGATACATTTTAAACACAACACTCAAACATAAGAGGATAAGTCAACTCAACACTACAATAAAACATGTTCTTCAGACTACTCCATAGTTGACATGAGCCCTACTCATAGGTCATAGTTGGACAACTGTAAGCACTCCATAGATTCTCCCATTGTGCATTTTGCACATCCATATACCTACCTTTACCAACATCTGTTGACATATTGGCATCTTCTATTTTCTTTGCTCCCACCTTAAAGATGAGACGTGTCTTTATCTTCGTTCTCTTCAGTAATACCAGTCCAAACAGTTGTTTGCTAACTTTAGCAGATGAGTTGTGTGCTGGCGGGCTGGTTGGGGTCTGAACCTTGGTTGTTGTCCAGGTCTAGTGTTGCAGCCTTTATAGGCTACGCCTGCTCCACATCACATTAACAAACCATGAGCTGTTTTTACCATAATAACTTTATGGATACGTCGTTGACCTGCCAGTGAATTAGATGTATCACAAAACAACATTGCTCTCAATAAAACTAAAAATAAAAGTCACACATTACATTATATTTAGCACAAATTACATGAGCACTTGCAGTGAATACAGATAGTGTGATTGTGTTGCTGCACTTCCATTGTGAGTGTCTGCTGTGCTCTTTCATGGCTGTGAGTGGGATCAGGTTCAAGAAATTACATGATGTTGATGTCCTTACTGTGCCTGAGCGCTGTAGTGTGTGTATGTGTGCGCCATATTAACAAGCACACACACACCTCACTTAAAGTATAGACATTGAACTGTCATGGAGGTGTTGTGACACTATCCATCCACCGTGGTAACTGAAAGCACCACAGTTGTTGTTCTTCTTGTTTATATCGTAACCTGTCATTTAAAAGTTGTGTAAGTGATTATTAGCAATTTTGCTTCAAATTTGAAATTATGGTCATTTATGTACAGTAATTCCTTGTGGTTATGGATGTTATAAGATGTGATGGTGCATTAAGGGGTTTAAGTAAATTCTGTCGTAGTTTTTTTTTAACAGCTTATTGTAGAGTGGACAGCAGAAAGACTGCAAGAAATACGGGGAGAGATGACAGGGATATTTTGGGTGAGAGTTAGGGATATCTTGTTTTCTGATCTAGGTGATGTAAAACAAATGTCACCCTAATATTACAAACGGTTGACAGTGTCAAATCGGTGTTGGAAACTTTTTACTGCAGTTCACTGAGGCCATCTGGTGGAGAAGATGGAGTGTGTCTTAAAAGCTGATGTCTATGTATATCATGCTCAGTTTATGTCTATATGTTGTGGCAAGTAAGAGTTTTTATACATTCAGCTATAACTATAGCATAGGCTACACGTTAAGCAACTCATGGTTTGTTTACATCATGAATTATACAATTCTCTACCCATTATGGAGATCAGACCATGACATTGATAGAAAGAGCCTCCAAGTTATTGACTGGTTGTGTGTCCACTTTTGTCACATTGTGCCATCATGTGGGTGTTCCCTGCAAGTACACCCACAAATGAAGGGGTGTACAGCAGCAGCAGCAGCAGCAGCAGCAGCATCACAGTCCACCTGTCACCTGAGATTCACACAGATTATCTGACAACTGTGTGAGTTCTAGTGGGACGACCAACACTCCTGTTTTTTTTCTTCTTTTTCACACAGAGGTAGGGGACTTGATCTTGAGTAAATTAAAATTATTCATAAGCAGCCATACAAACAAATTGGATGTCCACGCACCTACAGTACTCTCTCTCTCTCCCTCTCCCTCTATCTCACTCACTCACTCACACACACACACACACACACACACACACACACACACACACACACACACACACACACACACATAAACACATACAAACACAAACCACAGTGAAGATTTGTCCTCATCTGTATCTGAAGCCTTTATCCAACCTTGCCCCAGTTTGCCCTGATTTATTATAATTCCATTTTTCCAGTCTTTCAATCTAAAGATTTGTTCCTCCTCGTTTTTTAATAACGTGCAAGCAAGGGAAGCATGTCCGCGGGAGATTATGTCGTCGTCTTTGGCGTCTCGTCTTGATTACATCAGAGGAACCTGATTTGATTTGGAAGAAACCCCCCTGTTCCAGTGCGCGATCTCTTTAGACCTCCCCACTGTGCTGATTTCTTGCTTTGTCAGAGGGGATGATCTTGATGAATATGATCTGAAAGAGAGGGAGGGAGAGGGGGATTAGGTGAAAGGATTATAATTTCCAATGACGAGAAATAATAAGAAACAATAAATCCTAAGTAGATTTAGTTCTCAAGGAAACCCTGTTAGGGAAAATCAACAGAATAAGAGACAGGACAGAAAGGAGAGAGGACAGTGGCATTAAATAGAGACAGTAGTCCTGACCTGTTGGTGTGCAGACAGGAAGAGGACGATTTCAACATGACAGTTCACGATAAGTTCCTCTAAACACCAGTTATATTGTAATTTGAACATTTGCTCATCTTGCAAGATTTGACTGTTCTTACTCATAGATAGAAATGGAGCAATTAGTTGATCAGCAGAACATTAACTTTTTTATATTAGATGAAACTGCTTCAGCTGTAGACACCCAGAGGAAGGTCCTCTGTTAAAGTTTGTGTTCTCTGCTGAGTTTCTCTTGGTGCTCAGGTTGCTTCCTGAAAGTCAAATGAAGCTCGCTGATGCAAATATCAACTTCCCTTCTGATTTTCTTTTCCCATCAATCTGAACAACATTAGATGACTGATTAACTTGATTGACAGAAATTTCATTATCTATGATTTATTGTGTCGTTCAAGATCAATTTTCAAGATGTGTATCCTAGTTAGTCAGTTGTTAAAATTTGCTGCTTTTATTTGTCATATTAAATTTTCACTTATGTCGATTGAACAAAAAAACAAGACTTTTCCACTGTTTTCTGACATTTGGTAGAACAAATAAATGAAATGATTAGTCATTAAAATATTCAACATATTGATAGTGAAAATATTGTTTTGCCTTAGGTGTGAACACATCTTTTCATGCTCTTTTATCCAGAAATGTGTTCTTCAGTTTTCTTACAGCTATGAAGAATGATTAGGTCTTGAGATGCTAAAACGACAATTTAATGAAAAACCTAAACCTACTTGCTCTTCTTTGCACTTACTGGCAGTTTGTGAAAAATGTGAAAATCTTAATGTCATGTTGTCATGTGTCTTTGTCTTCTCTCCAGAGCATGGTGGGCTTGGCTGCCAGTGAGTTGAAATAGATAAATTAGTTTCCAAATGTAAAGGAAATGTCCTCAGTCCAGTAAATGTAATGGAAAACAGAAGTAAACATGACAGCGGACATGGGGCGATAGCACTTCAACAGGGGGCACCACACCGTACAGATTAATCCATTAAATCACTGACAACAGAGGGTGGTGCTTCTCAGCTTTACACACAGATCAGTGAAGATGCACTGGTTAATTGTTTAATATTTGCTGTTCCAGTGTTATATTATTTGGACTTAACCATTAAAGGAAGTTAGGCTATGTTCAGTCATGGCTTAGGTCACAGGATCAAAATGAAAGGCTTACCGTGAATCTACACTTTTACTGTCTCATCATGATTTATCTGCATGTTGTCAGGACCCTCTCCCCCCCTGCCCCTGCCCCTCTTCAAGGATCAGTGTGGGCGCTGTGGCTGTTTTTACACTCTTAGAAGACACTGCATGTATAAACTTGTTGCTGTACTGTTGATGGATTCGGTACATTGTCACATAAGGGACCTCGTAAAACGACAGCTGCTAACGTCTCTCTGCCATGAGGTCGTGGATGAGGGGTTGTGTGTGAAATCCAGTGCAGTTAAAGACCCTTGCTGCAGTACGGCGGTGGACTGAGGCCTCTTCACCTCATATTCATGACCTTGTCATCACAGGCCGTTCCCAGGCTGCTTTGCTAACTAGGGGTCATCCGCAGGGCACGGCTGGCAAGATGGACGTCACCGCCGTGTGTGTGTTTGCGTCTGATGGAAGGAGTGGAGACAGAGTAATTGATAATTCTGGCCTGTCGGTAGAGTTGAAGGGGCTGTACATGCCAAGACCATAAGTAATTGTCCCTATATTCCCCTGAGCGGAGCCTAGGCAATATACAGTAAATCCACATTCTTTTTGATGAACTCACTGACTTGACTGAGACAGTGTCTACCATCCTGCCTTGTCCCTTGTCAGCCAGTTAGGGAGCCAAGCCTTAAGCCGTAACCCCCCTGTCTCCACTCCTGGCTGGGGGGGAATGTGACGCCTGCCTGCCTGCCTGCTCGCCTGCTCGACTGTCTTAGCCCTGTGGGCTTTGCAGGCGCGGAGCCTCATCTCCCTCTGTTTATCCATGTGTCTTTGCTTTGGCTCAGGCCCTACGCTGTAGGCCACTGTGGGCTGAGTGGGGTCCGCTGCCCTGTGTCACCCACCTAAGCTCTGCTTTCACTGAGGGGCTTAACGCCTCACCCTCCAGCCGCTTTATGAGCAGACAGCTGGGCTAATCTGTCTCCCTCTTTCTTTCTCCTTAGGTCTTGCCTCATTGCTTCTTTTGGCTCCTTTGGGCTCTGTGTTTGTTGTGTAGTTCACTCTCATTCCTCGCGCGCACACACACACACACTGACACGGCTGTTTCTGTTTCCTCAGTACACAAACACAGACAAACACACACACATTTGCAACAAAAACTCTCCTTTTTGTATCTTTCCTGTCAGGACTGGTCCCAGGCTCATCAACGTGCCTGGTTACAGGGTTTAAGTTGCACTCAAGCTACAAATAAATCCACTGACTCTCAATTCATTTTTATTGACGTTTAATGATGCCTTTTATAAAGTGCGATCACAAGGTGTGTGTGTGGCTACCAGCTGACACACTTGTGGCTTGGAGGTGTGATTGTTTCTGCAACATCCAGCCAGGAAACTGTAATCTGTGAACTGAACAGCTTCCGATTCTTTTTTACGGGACTTTGAAAACACATCCAGACAGGTCAGCGTGTCTGTGTGTTACCACAGTGTCGGCTGCAGGTTAACTTTGCATAAAGAGCTTATGTTCAATTAAATCATTAAAGTTTCCCTCTGGCAACGCAAAGTTCGGTCTTTGACAGAAACGTTGTGAAACAGGTTATGAGAGAGGTTTGGTCAAAAGGTTTTTATCGCTTATATACGTATGTCGGGCCACGTTCGCAGTTTATGAGCTGCTCTCATTACTGGCTGATAAGAATCATGTTGTTGTTAAGCCTGAACTTGACTCAGGACTTAACTCAAGCTTCTACCTGAGAGACTGTCACTCACAGAGCTGAGTCATGACTCTGGAGACTGTTGAGTAGAGCAACAGAAAAATTACAACAACTGTTTTTGGTGATTTTATTTTATTACCATTTATGTCTAGTTTTCAACAAAAATGTTGATGCCTTCATGCAGTTTCCCAAATCTGAAGATTTGCCACTTTTACCATTTGCCATGATTATGTTAAATGTTCAGTATTTTCAGTTTTACTCTTTGTCAACTTTATTGCAATAAATAATTGTCAGGTTTATTGACAAGGTATATTTGTTATTTGCAGTTGTGTTTCATAAATAACTCTTTCTTTCTTTTTTTTACTCAAAGTCAAACCACCTTCCTCCATAAACCTTATCTCATCACTTCCCTTCTTTCTTTTATAACTCACTCTTCATTCTTTCCTCTTGCAGTCATTTCATCCTCCACCCTTCATCCCCCTCTTCCTCACACCATCTCTTCCTGTTCACCCTCCCTCTGATCTCCATCTTCCTCTCGTCCTTCTCCCTCCTCCTCCTCCTCCTCCTTGTCCTCCTCCTCCGCCTGCCTTCCCTCCTCCTTCTTTTCACTGTCCTCTTCAGCCATCCGGCTAAACTTAGAAGTGACAACAGTTGCAGGGTGACACCAAAGGCTAAATAAGACCCGAACAATAGCTCCCCCCCCCCCTCCTCTCCTCCTCTCACCCCCTCATCTCCCCCTTTAATAGACTGCCATTGTTCTCTCCCTCCACTGTTGCTCTTTCAGGGAGTTTGTTAGCTATGCTAATGAAGGTTGGGCTTGTGTGGGTTTAGTGAGTGGGGATTTGATGCTCTTTAACTGGGCACTTTTAGAAAGGAGAGGCCATCATAAGTGCGGCCGGCCGGCTATTTACCACCGGTCAAATGTCACAATGTGGACATGATACAGAAGTGGAAGAACATGAAAGATCTGTTACATTTCCTCAGCATTTGCCTCTGATTGATGTCTGCACAGTGAAACTACCATGAGCTCAACAGTCAGCAAATATATAAAAGAAGATATTATAGAGGAATGTGTGCCACTGGGCCTCTAATGCACAACGTATACTGTGTGTGTCAGCATGTTGGAGTCCTTGCAGAAAAAAAGAGTTGAGTAAGACAAGATGCAGAGACTACAGTAAGTATAGTGCAGTCAGTCATCCAATCAGTCAGTAAGTCTGTAAATAGCCTGGCCGATGGCTCCTTTGAGCTTTCCTCTAAGAGGAATTCTCTTTCGCCTTGGTGTATTATTAGTGCCTGTGCATTGTTTCCTACAGTGGCACTGCTGCAATCAAAGGAAGTTGGCCTGCCAAGTATACAAATATTTTCCTTTGTCCCTATGTTTAGCCGGCATGTAAGAGTTAGATATGTGTGTGTGTGTGTGTGTGTGTGTGTGTGTGTGTGTGTGTGTGTGTGCGTGTAACTGTTCTTGGATGTGGGTGCGTGTCTCTGAGGTTCTACGAGCGAGTGCGTGCATGCTCGTGGGTATTATGTCAGTTTGTATGTTTATTTATGTGTGTAATCGTATATGCACAGCGATACATCCTAATTGTGTGTCAGTGTGAGTGTATATGTTCGCCACTCATGGACAGTGTGACCTTTTTTATGTGAGAGGTCGTGTGCGCGGCCGGTTGTTAGTGTGTCGGTATGCTGTTGGGTTGAATGCACGTTAATCTGTTGTACATAGGCTACTGTTTGTGTTCGCAGTTACGTCTCCAGGTGCGTGATGTAGTGTTTTAATTGTTCAAAAGTACAAGTCTAATAATCTGGCCTATCCTTTTCAGCACAGTTCATCTCTTCCATTTATCGAACAAAGACATTATAATCAGATTTGTCTGATTGCTTTATAAAAGCTTTTGATGGAAATGAGTTATTTGAGCCCACCTTTCAATAAAGTAATTAGCTCAATTTGAATGGAAACCATTCCATGTTAATGCTCTCTGTGGCGTGATATTTTCGCTGTAATTGATTGTGCCTGGCCAAAATATGATTGCCTGACATTTTAAATGTCACAAGGACTCATTGAGCAGTTCTGGAAATATATTCAAAGCCTTGACCCGCAGGTCTCTGTCGTTACTGCTGTGCTTCAAATTCCCCTGAATTTGGTATTCAGAGACCTTGGCCGATGGGTTGCACTATACCATAATATGTCTAATGTTCACACACACACACACACACCTGCACGCACACACTCTTACTTAGCGTGACGCATGTTTAAAAGTGGTTGCGTTTCCGAGCATACACTTGCATGCGCTCGCATACTCTTCTATTAAAATCCAGAGGTTAGTCATATCAAACACACACACACACGTGGTTGCTCACACACACAGTCGCACACACACATGCATTATAAGACACACGCCGCTGCACCCTCAGGGAAGCAGGTTGCTTGTTCAGTGGCCAAGTGGTGGCGTTGAGGCATCATCGGTCACTTGGAGTCTGCCAGTGACTCACCAAGGGCACAATGGAATTAGTGAGATTCTCTGCAATGTGACAGCTTGCTCTGGCTAAATGGTGTAATAATCTACCCCTCCTCTCGCAAACCTCCAGCAGCACACACACACACAGGCACACACACGCACGCACACACACTCATTCACTCCCCCTCCCCTTTCGCCCACCCCATACCAACTGGCACAGATAACATTGTCTTAAGCTATAAAAAAAGATTTTTTTCCCCTCCCTCCATTGCGGTAATTATTGAATTAATGCAGATGGAGAGAGACATCTGCATGTTAAAGTGTTGGCCTCTCTCTTATGCACAGCAGATGTTCCCCTGTCATTTACTCAAATTACGCTGCTTAGATACACGGAGGGAGAGAGAGAGAGTGAGAGAGAGAGCGAGAGAACGAGAAAACGAGAGAGAGAAAGTTACTCGCCAAGGCGACATTGTCTTACAGCCCTCTGAGTGTCAGCTACCAAATTCTGCATCTGTCCTTCAAGCAAACCCCCGCTTCTACCCCTGGAGGTGTCCCTCAACTACAGTGATACTGTTGTACTCCTGTCATCATTACCATCTAATTGTCTTATTATAAATGGAAGACAAGTGTATTGGTACTGTTCAAATATAAAGGCAATCTGATGTGCTTAAATAAGGCAAAGAAATATATTAAAATAACAATTTAAAGCATAATAAAGAGAATTAATTATAAGAGAAAAAAAATGCACATTCAACACAACAATATGCTGCCCTATGGAAAAAATGTTGGAGAAAATAAAACAATGAAACGTTTAGAAAGAAAATAGGAGTTTTTAATATAGACTCACAAATAGCTGAGGTTAGGTTCACATTTAAAATAAACAGACAGTTGTTCCAACTTTGTGCAGCTAAATGCAGCTCCACTGTGTGTGAGTTACTACTTAAGATGACAACAGGGACAGACGGAGTGACTTATTTAATGCTGCTGTTTATTCTTAAATGAAGCAATTGCATGGGGTCAAAGGTCAGCCTTTATGAAATGTAGGATCTTACCCTCCAAACACAGTGCCTGTGAAAAACATAAAAAAAGTCCTATTAATGTAAATATTAACAAGCTGACCTCCCACTGATAGCTTAACCCAGCCCCTGACCTCCTGACCTTTAATGGTGGCACGGACGTTACAGTTAAGATGAGACTGAAGAGACAACATCCTCTTGAAGATTATCTGTCGATTATTTGAAGCCAGGACGAGACACGAGAGTATGTACGAGTGTGTCTCAGTAAGTGTGTGTGTGTCTGTGTGTGGCTGATAACCAGGGGAACTTCTCCTTGGGATTATATTCCAGGTTGGTTCGGCCTCATCTCTCCGGATTATGTTGATAAAAACATTCTTGTATTATATTTTCTGTGCTTATTGTATTAATACTCTCAGGCAGTTCCCAGAAAAAGCTCCGTCCCACGCCTGCTTTAAGGTAATCTTCTTCCACTTGAGCTTTTAAAATGTTTTGGGGAGATTGGCTGTCTTGTAATACCTATGCTCTCCCACTCTTGAGGTTATATTTGACCTCTTGTCTTTGACTCAGTTGTATCATCATCATACCAGTCTACACAATAAATTATAGGCTACATCTTTAATCAATATGTGGATCGGGGCTGTGTCTGACTGGATTCATTCAGTCGGTTTAGGTTTAAGTTTTGAAGGCTCGTTGTTGCCCTACAGATTTGATTTAACCACAGTGGGGAGAATATTACATTTCTTGAGATCAAATGTGTCTTCAGGATGTCTGCTTATTGTGCGCTACTAATATGATCTCAGGTTTAGGGTGGCAACCAACCAATTGTCTGTGAGACAGCTCATCAACACCAGTTAACTGTAAGTAATAAACAATAATCTTAAAACAACTTAAAATGCAGAGTCATATGAAACAGTGACCACAGCAATGCTGCACATGTTATTTTATCTTGTATGCAGCTGAAGAAGTGGATGATGAGCTTAAAAAGAGTAAGGCCAACACCAATAAAAACAAATCCCATTAAGAATACAGCACATTAAATAACTAGTTTTACCAAAATTTTAAGTTAGATTTCAGTGGTGCCAGCTTGTTCTGGCAACACTGTCATCACATTATCATGCTGTGTGATGGACAAAATGACGGTGAAACAGTCAATTAACCTAATAGTCAATCACTAGGAAATTAAAATGCAGCTATTTGGATGATTACCAGTATTAATTAAACATTACAGTTACATTTACTCTAACATTTTGTTATTTGACAGCTGTTTGTATCCAAATACTTTAATTAATTAGTCAAGTTAATTATGAAGTACCTGCGTGAAGCAATTGTGAGGATTTACTGTCTTTCTCACTTAAATTGAACGTCTTTGTCTCTTTCTTCCCCCCCACTAGGCTACTGTCTGTATCGACACACAACACACAAACAACAGTTACAACAGAAAACATCGAGTGACTGATCGATAGTGAGAATAATCTTGGTTGGAGTCCTTGCAGGTGTGTTTCGGGAGGTCAGTCTTGGTCATATTAGTCTTCTGTGATCTGATTGAGAACAAACAGGTGACTGTACTCGCTCTCTTGCGTCCTGATGCAACTGCGATGCGTTCTATGAATCAGCTTGCCCGCACACATTTACACACACACACACACACACACACACACACACACACACACACACACACTCACTCACACACACGCGTGCCCCTCCTACCTCTCCACAAAACCCAACAATCCCATGGAATCTGTGCAAGTTCCTTCTGTTCTCAAACCAAAAGCCTTAAAGCCAACAGATGCTTTCACGTTATCATTGCCAGTTATCACTCTTAGCTCTCTCTGATAAGACTTTACTTTCTGACCCAGATGTTAAGGAGTTCAATTTATCAGATGCACCAGAAGAGCGGACAGGGAGGTGGAGGGATGAGTGAGCATTGAAAATACCCGCAGGCTTGAGAGATGAGACGTAATATGCCTCTTTTTTTTTTTTCCTGGTCTGGTGTTGTTTCTGAAGCGGCGTTAGTGCAGTAAGGAGCTCAGCGTCTAAAGAGGCTTTGGTATAGGGGGAAAGATGGGCCATATTACAGCGAGGCCAGAAGCCTGCTTGATTAATGGGCCAGGATAATCACCTCATCAAATCACTCTCACTTATTAAATCTTGTTTAATATCGTAATGAGGGCCCTCCTGAGCTGCTTTGGTAAATTCCCCCTCTCTCCCGAGCTCTCCATGGCTCTCGCGTTCCCTCTTCTGCCTTTCCGCTTTAACAGGAAGACCAATGATGCCAAGTTCCTCTCTGTCCTCGCCTGCCTCTCGTCTTCTAGCTGTCCTCTTCCTCTTTTCTGACTCCTGCCTAATTAGGGTTTTTGGATTTTTTTTTTTTTAAGGTGGGGTCGTGTGAGGTAGCCATGAAAAATATTTTCACCTATTTGTGCTTAGGTTGAAAATGTTGCACCATTTTGTCTTTGACAGGAATATAAACCAGTGAAAACACACACAGTAGCTCTGCTAGACCGCTGGTCGACTTTCCTAGCTGGGAACGCGCTGTACAGGATCTAATGTGGGTGTTGTACTAACTATGCACGACTGCCTCACATAACCCCCCCTGAAAAAACCCCCCACAAATGGGGCGGTGCGTGGCGCAGTGGTTAAGGCGGCCGCCCCATGTAGAGGCTACAGTCCTCAACACAGGCGTCCCCGGTTCGAATCCCGCGTCGGGCAGACCTTTCCTGCATGTCATTCCCCCTCTCTCTGACTCCCCCTTTCCTGTCTATCTCACTATGTGCTGTCAAATAAAGGCAAAAACGCCAAAAAAATATACTTAAAAAAAAAAAACCCACAAACTATCTCTTTAACTTCCATTAAAAAAAAAAATAGCGGGAGATATTTGCCTCTCTATCTTAAACAACATTGGTGTCAGTGTCGGCGTTAAGACGACACAGTGGCTCAGCGGTATACATAATTTCTGGCGGTGGAATTGCTTATATCCACAGCCTCAGTCTATTCATTTAATCTCCCTTATTTATGACGGATGATGTACTAGATTGTATCACCATAAATCACTCTGTGTGTGGGTCACGACCTGCTTGAAGAGTGATACCACTTCCCAAGGCTTTGGTACACTGGAGTTTATGGAAACACTTCAGGTGAGGTAATATCTCGCCTGTCTCCTTCTGTATGATTTGTGATTCCTATCTGTGGTACCACAACATACCCGCTGTTACTTCTGTGTGTGCATACGTGTGTGTGTCTGTGTGTGTGTGTGTGAAAGGTTTCTGGGATGGGCTTGCATCTCCTTCACTTGACCCCCAGGCTTCTACACAATGCGCCGCACAAGAAAACAACATGCCATTGTCTTATTTATGGTCTTCCATGTGTCACTCTGGACCATCTTGGTTGCACAGCCGTGCTTCTTCCAAGGAAGGAAAAAATTTTCCTCCTGCCCTCTTTTACCCTGCGGCACTCTCTCTCTCCAGTTCTATTGTGAATTATAGGTGTCTTTCAATAGCCACCCCCTACCACCACCCTCATCCCAAAGTTGGACCCAATCCTTTGTCGTCTCTGAAGGCAGGCGGACAGGGAACAACTGGCTCAAGGTGACCAGTTCAGGCTTGAGAGGGAGGTTAGGGCTGCATCTTCCCCCTGAGTGCCTCCCATTTTTTGCCTTTATTGTTGGGGAGCAGCTGTTGTGTACCTGGACCCCATGAGTGGCGCCTATGCTGGGTATCTTGGCAGCCTGGCTCCCTAGGCTTTGGATACCAGAGTGAATCAATTCTTAAAGATGACTGTCTGCGTGCCGTGTCACATGGACAGGCCCAAAGTGAAGGGCTTAGGGGGCTCTGGAGCTGGAATGCTCTTTGATGGAGGGGCTGGAGAATGAGGAGGGAGGGGAGGAAAGGAAAATACGGGGAGAGGAGATGGTCCTATTGTTGTGCCAAGGAATGCCCTTGACGGAGATAGAGGGCTATTGTTTTTATGCCCATGAACTCTTTTGTTCTGTGGACTTACAGATGATGGAGCTGCAACGGAGATGAACGTCTTAGCGTCTTTATAGATGTTGCTGTTCTTCCTTTTTGCCGCTTACCGTACGTTGACAGTTGCCCCTAAGACGCGGCATGTGCAAACAGCTTTCAAGCAGCCATATGAATGTGTAAAGGTTGGCCAATTACCGGGGCGGCTGATATAGCCTCTTGTCTCATAACGCCCACAGAAACCAAACTCATTCTCAGCAGAGATTGACAACAGCTGAGCAGGATGTCGATGACCTACCTGGCTCACAGGCCTGACCCGCCTAATGTCCACTGAGAAACCCGAGAAAGTGAAGATCATGGAGGATGACAAAAGCAGATTGGCACATAAGCTAACCTCCCTCTCTCCCTCCCACACTCTCGCTCCTTCTCTTTTTCTTTCTTCTCGCAACCCTTCAGAAAACAATACCCCTTGGACCAACCCCCCCCTTCTCCTCCCCTCCTCCCCACCTCTTTCTCTACCTAGTAAAAAGCGGGTTTATTAATAGTTCAGAGCGGGGTGCTTGGGGCAAGCTGCACGAGAAGGTTAAGGATGAGGGGAGTTGGCAATCTTGGCTCAGCCACGCAGCAGCAGCAGCAGCAGTAACAGTAGCGGTAGCGGTGTCTTTTTTGGAGAAACAGCCTCATGGTCGTCTCGTGTCCGTATCCATTTCATGACAAATGAAATACCACAGGCCCCGGCCAGAAACAATGGCTTGTTTGGCTGGCTGGAGGCGGTGGTGGTGGTGGTGCTGGTGGAAGGGGGTGGAGGGGGCTAAGACTGGCTTCCAGCCCCTGCAGCTGTCCCGGTTGTCACTCCTTGTCTTAAGGCTCACTCCTGGCTCAACGCTCCAGCCCATGGATCAAGGGGATGTGTGTTGGCGCATGTGGTAGTGCATGCATTTGTGTGTGTTTGTATGTGCGTGCATCCCGAGCCCCGAGAGATACTGCGAGGTGATTGTGGGTATTGAGCAGCATCTGAAAAACGGTCCCAGACACAAAAGGCAAGTTGAACGGTGTTAAGACCCCTTCGGTATGGAGCGGACCCCAGGCATGAGGTCATCAGCCTTGGTTTAGCAGCCTTTGTCCTACAGCCTGATTGACTTGACAGGAGGGGTGGAGGGGGGGGTTATCAAAGACAATTGTGGGATCGGTTACAGCCATGGATGTCACTCAGTTGCCTCAAATTAAAAACACTTAGTAATTTATGGAAATGAACTGAGAAATCCAGATTTTTAAAGAAAACAGAACATGGAGCGTGAGATAAAAACAAGCCAGATGCTCATGTAAGTCACATACCAACACACGGTGACATCTCGGCTTGGAAATCATTTTGCACCTCCGCTCTGTGGGCATCACCTTAATGTGAATAATAAACTCCGTGAATCTTTTAATCTGTGTTGATAACAGGTGATGAACTTTAATACGCTGCTAATATTCCACGTGTTAGCCTGTGTGTGTGTGTGTGTTGTAAAGGAAAAACACAGATCTCTTCCCACCTCTCTCTCTCTCTCCCTCTCTCTCTCTATGTGTGTGTCTCTCCCCCTTATGTCTCAGAGATTAGCCCTTGCTCAAACACCTCCTGTTCATCTAAGTAATTAAAACATTAGAATTACGGGATTATAAACTGCTTTCGATTTAATCCAGCACTCGATGCTCCCACCATCTTGCCAAATGGGTCAATAGGAAATATAATGGGCCTCTGTGATTTCTGATTCAGAGATCTGGAAGAGGCAAAGGATGCCAATAATGGCTATTAAAAGAGATGTGTGTGTGTGTGTGTGTGTGTGTGTGTGTGTGTGTGTGTGTGTGTGTGACAGAGAGAGCGAGCGTGCGAGAGAGAGAGAGACAGCAAGAGAGGCCAGACCAGCTTTGCCCTGTGTGCCATCTGTCTTGGACCCACTAGACCCAGTTTAGACTGGAAGAAGCCAAACCAGTTCAGGCTCTAGCTCTATCCCCAATGCACAGTTATGTGCAAGCATTCACGCACGCACACACACACACGCACGCACGCACATCAAAACAGCACACACTCCTCACGACCTCTCCCTCTCTTGAAGTGAATACAAAGAGCATTTAGGGGTCAAACACATGTCAAAGGCACCTGCACTGTTTGATCTTTCCTATATTTACAAGGTCTTGGCCGATTTGTGTGTGTGCATGTGTGTGTGTGTGCATCAGAAGACCAGAAAACAGGTGTTTGCCCTCGGGGGGTTCCCTGTAGAGGACATGAGTCTATGGGTGTCATCATATAATTTATATATTATCATTTATCCTACCATTGTCTGACTCCAACACGTTCTCACATGTACACACCCTTACAAGCCTTCGCTTACATTGACTTTCAAGGGAAGTTGCCCAACCACCCCCCAGCCCCCCAGGTCAAAAGGAAGGTGTACAGTGGTCCTGTCATCCTCTCACCTGTGCTCTAACTGTGTGATGACATGTATGTTGTATATGTGTATATGTATGTTTACGTCCCCCAGCTTTATTTGCAGGTGTGATGGTTTGAGCAGTGTCCTCTGCAGCATGTTTCTGCCTGTGTGTGTATGTGTGTGTGTTCATTATGGCTTGTGTTCCTTGCAACAAGGGGTCCAAGCTGACACAGTGACAGTTCCTCGCGGAGCAACAGAGGGGCCCTGCCGTTCAACAACAGAGGCTTTGTCGCTCTGCTCCTCTTGGCTTGTTAGGGACTTCCTTCTCTCTCTCTTTCTCTCGCTTTTCGCTCCCTTTTTTAGTGAGCCCATTTTCTTGTCTGAAGTCTTAATTTGGGGCGCTGGCCAGTGGGGAGAGAGAGAGAGAGAGAGAGAGAGAGAGGCGAGGGGACCGAGGGAGGGAAGAACAGGAGGGGGGGAGAGGAGAGGAGGCGCAGAGTGGTGATGGCTGCAGATGGACGGCCCTTTGTTCCTCCTTTCCCAGGCTCCTCTCTTGAGCCTCCGAGGCTCCAGTTGCGTCGAAGCCTTCCAGAGAGAGAGAGAGAAAGAGAAAGAGAGAGAGAGAGGGAGAGAGAGAAAAAGAAAGAAAGAGAGAGAGGGAGATGAGGATGGAGGGGTGGGGGTGGCTGGGAGGAAAAAGGGGGCACAATGATCTGTCCAACTGGAATCTTCCAGTTCCACAAAACAAGTACACATACACACACATACACATACACATACACAGACACACACACACGCAAGAGAAGTAGAGATGCAGAGAGAGGATGAGGAGGAGGAGGGGGTGGGGGGGCAGAGGAAGAAAGAGACAAGCAAATGATTACATGAATAACAAAGAATAGAGAACAAACTGCACAAAGACGGGAAGAACAAAGAAGAGGATAAGGATGGGATGAAGAAGACATCAAAAAATGGCTCACAGCAAGTGTCAGTGTGTGTCGGTGCTGCACATACTGACCACTAGGTGTCCTCATCACTGATGCCAAATGTGGGCAACCCTGAGTTAATCCCAGCCTGTGCCAGTGGCTCTGGAGCACGCAGTGTGTTGCTCCATCCACAATAGATGAAATCCAGTGTTTAATTACCAACACATGCAGAATGAATCCATCAATCTGTGCAATGTGGAAATCTGCTCTCAAGCTTTTTTTTAAATTCAAAACTGGGAAGTTGAACTGTACGCTGCAGGTTAAATAAAAAATAAATCCTCACAGTTAAGCAAATAAAAAGCTTCATACACAAACGCAGATTGCCAGCCCGTGTAAATAAAACAGCAGTAATATTGTGCTGTTTTAGTTTCAAGCCCACAGTCATTTTGGAGGAGTAGGTGTCAAAATGGTTCAAACGGTGGACAGCTCATTTTGGTCGTTGGTGGGAGGATCGCACCGAGAAGAAATCGAAAAGAGGTCCTGAGTCCTTGTGTTTCTTCGTCACAAAGGTTCCCCCCAGCACCGAGTTACATCAGTGCTTGTGTGTGTGTGTGGTGATATTTACCAGAAAGATTTCTATTTGTTGTCAGGTTGGCGTGCTGTAAACCCCCCCACTCCCACCCTCACACCCCCCTCTCCCCAGCCCGGTTGCAAAATACACTGTTAAATCTTTCCAGCTCAAAAAAAGAAAAAAAAAAAGAGCACACTTAATGCTAAATGGAAAATGTTCTTGAACCTGAGCGTGTGATAACAAGCCGCCACGGAGGGAGGAGGGACTCGGAGAGAGGGACCTTGGGGACCGTGTCAACGTTTTCTGTGCCGGAGCAGGGACAAACATTGGGCAAACATTGGGAAAGGCTGGCAGCCTTTGAGATAGTGGGACGTTGATCTAAGACTGAGGAGCTAAAGTCCACTATCTCCCCGTCTGATACAGCAGCCAAGGTCTTGCTGACACACAGAGCCACAGAACAAACATGGATACCTGAAGACAATGACCTTTGAACCTCTCCCAGTGGGAGAGGTGGAAAAAACAGGAAGTGGTGAAAGTGACTCCGGTGACTTCCTCCCTGCAGGCCAAGAATGAATCAAGTGGAATGATTGTAAGTACACGGGTCATTGTACATAAAAAGCGCGCACACACATACACACGCACGCGCACACATACATGAACACACACACCACATCTGTGCTCTCCACTCCTGAACAATGTGTGTGCCTACGTATATGTGTGTGTGTGTGTGTGTGCGTGCGTGATGGAGGAAGCGAGAGAGTGAGTCTTCAGATGTAGCGACAGATGGTATTTGATTACAGAGCAGACGGTTGGTGTTGTACAAAGATGCTGTCTCAGCCCAACCTAAGGAGCTGTAGCCTCCGGTGAAGGCAGGCAGAGGGAGGACGAGAGGGAAAAGGAACATGGGAGAGGGAGAGAGGGAGAGAGGGGAGGAAAAAAAAAAGGCAAGCAAAAAAGACACAAAAGAAGCAACTCCAAAACTGAGCATCAAAGCAAAAAGAGTGAAAAGCAGTCAGGCAAGAACAAAAGGAAGAAAAGGAACGGTGCATCGGGCAGGCGTGGTGGAAAATACAACAGAGGTCATGATAAGAAAACAGAAAAATGACGCAGAGAGAACTGAGGGAACACACTGAACCTTTTTAAAATAGTCTCGTTTTTTTTTTTCTTCAAAGACTTCCAAACTCATCAGCAAATAAAATCCACACATACAAAACATTAAAGATCCCTGGCACTTGATGAATTAAACTAGATCTTTTACATCTTTTTATATGAATAACATTAAACAAGCACAAACACCAAACACATGACGCATGTAAGGAACTACAGTGATTAGTTGATCAGTTGATTATGGTGATTGATTACACTTCAATTGTAAATCTCAAATAACACTTGACAATATTTGAGATTTGACCGAAAAAAAATCATTGAACTGAGAAAACTGGTCAAGTAACTGTCGGCCGCAACAGTTTGTCTGTCCGCTGATTTCTCAAACTTTTATCAATTTGTCTTTAACTGAGAAAATCTTTCAAACACTGAGAGCTTAATTTATAAAACCATTTCCAATGATTTCTTCCATAAGTGTTGATGCTGTAGGTTGTAATGGAGTTAATGGTTTCATTGTGTGTGTGTGTGTGTGTGTGTGGGGGGCGATTGTTGTATTTAGCCTGATGAGGCGGCATCTGCAGTTGTCTGTGGAGCCTGTGGAGAAAACAAGGCTGAGAGGTTGGCACTCTGTAGCCAAACCCCTCATTAGTGCATTGAACGACTGTGGGAGCGAAAACAGCAGCGATGATTCATAAAGTATCTGTAGAGTAAAGACACAAGCTGATCAGTGACACACTGGAAACTGAAAAAAGTTGACAAGCTACATTGGCGATGTGGAGTTAACGCTAATTTTTTTAAATATCACTTAAATCTCTTCTTTCTTCTCTATATATATCTCCCCACCCATCACGCACACACACAAAGCTTTTTTAATCGTGCAGGTTGAGGTGATATAAATGAAGCACAAACAGCAAACACATTTTCTGCTCTGTTTTTCATTTTTATTTCCATTTTTTAATTCATTTTACACAAGCTTGCATATATACTGCACATACATTCAGTTCATAGAGGGTGAAGGCACGAAAGGCAATTTGACTACTGGTTGTTTGTGGGCTGGGCCAAAGTAATACAGGGGGAAAAATCTCAAGAGAAAATACAAAACTGCTTCAAACTAGTTACAGCTTTCTAGCCCAACATTGGCCCGGTCCCCGGAACAAAACCTAACAACCTTCTCATTATTTATTTTTTTTTAATTTTCAAAACTGTCCTGTTCCATTTAGCTGCCAAAATCTCAATTTAATCATTTCTGTCAATTGAATGAGCACGGTAGAATATAATGGTTTTTTTTATGTTTTTGTATTCATACTTTTAGGTAGATAAGGATTCAAATATTTGAAGTTGGTTCTACTTAATGAAATGCAGTACAGCCTTCCCTGTTTGAAAAACAAAAGAAAACAACATCAAATAAATTAGGATAAATTAAACCAATAAATTACACAAAATCTGCAAGACAAATAGACACCAATAAAAGAAAAAAAAAAAAAAGCAGCCATGTAGTGAGTTTTATTTTACAACCTGTGTGTAATTATTCAGACTGTATTTGAAACATGGCCGTTCCAGTTGGAATTACTGCACTAGAATCGAATAATAATGTCATACAAAAAGCATCAACAAAACACTATTTACATAACATATTGCTAAGTTATACAAAGGCAGTATTTATCACTGTAAGTCCACATCATTGATATTTACAAAAAAAAAAGAAAAAAAGAGGAGCGATATAATAATAATAAAAAAAAGAATTACTACTGAAAGCATAGAGAAACAAAAACCCCTTTCAAACAGGTCAGAAAACAGATCAGAGGAAATTATCACAACACACACACGCGCGCGCACACACACACACACACACACCCACCAAACACATGTTGCCAACGCTTAATGAGAATCATTTACATGTCAGGATGGTACTCCCAGGGGTGGGGGAGGGGCCACAGTGTTGAGAATTGTGTCACTCACTGGTTCACAGGTTCTCATAATCGGTCTTTTCTCTCACACAGACACACACTCATATACATCCACATACACACACACACACACACACACACACACACACACAATGCAAAGCGTACAAATTCCACAAAAGTCCAGACTTTTCCAAACTGTTTGAACCCAGTCAAAAAAAAAAGGTATAAATCACTTTTTTCTGTTTGTAGTCTCTCTTTCTTTTCTTTTTTTTCAACTGTTACTGTACAACATGTGCCCCCTCCATGACACTTCGTCTTCTGATGACAATGAGTTCCTGTCTCTCTCTCCCGGGTCGAATCTAGAGCTACGTCGGTGGCAGTCTGCCCTTGTTTTTGGACGAGACCGGGTCCATGGACTGCCAACGGGACGCTCCGTGACATCATCATTACCTGACCGCTGCTAGCCTAATGCATTGTTCTGTCAGCAAAAATTAAAGAAACGGATGCTGGTGCAACTTCAAGGGCACTGCCGACGGGAAACAGACCCCCGTTAAAGGCATGGCAGGGAAAAAAAACAACAAAAACAAAACCAACAAACAAAAAAAAACTCTCCTCTTGTCTTTGGAAGAGTGGTTATGAGTCCAGTTGGAGAGAAACAGGTCATCTCTCTTTTTTTTCTCCACCCTTCTTTTTTAAACCACTCTCACCTTTCTCGAGCACTCTGAGTGATCATAGAAAAAAACTGTACAGCTATTCTTTGTTTCATCCTGACAGTATTTACAGCAGCAACAACAATATTTCATACTCTGAAAACGGATTCCAAGTTTATTTTTCTGATCTCAAGAAGACAGCCATTCAGCACGATACAAAAAGTTAAAGAAACCAAAAGGAAAACTGGTCACAAAACCTGCAAAAAACCTACAACTATTGCTCCTAATCTACCAACAACTCACTTATTCAGAATACAGATTTAAACAAAGCCGTCACTAAAAATACCCTCAAGATTTCTTTTATGAAACAATTGCTAACAGTGCCTTTCAAAGAACCTCCACTACAGTATATATTTTTTTCATAGATTTATATTTTACATTTCTTAAAAAAGGCTATATATGTATTTCAATAATGTTATCCTAAAAATCAAATGACGCCAGTAAAGGAAAACTTGACAAAAATATTTTCAACGTGGTATTAAGGTCTTGCTAATCCTTTTATTTTTGCACATAAGTCTTCATTATCCTGAAGTAATCTTTTTAGGCGCAGGAACTCTTTAACTTTAGGGTGGGGTTGCAGGAAGGGGGAGGATGGGGAGCGATAATAATCTGTGCATCAGATAAAAGTGTCCTTTCCCTTCTCCTTTGTTTGTGGCGCTTTAGAGCCCTTGGCTGGTGCTTTGAGACTCTGAGACATGAAGGGCCGAGCCCATCCTTCAGTGAGAAAAGTGTCCGGCTCGCTCTCTCAGGGCTCCGGATCTTAAGAAGAACACTGTCTGGGGAGGAGGAGAGGGGGTGATATAATGGAGGGAGTAGCTCTCTGTCTTTCTCTGCCTCCTTTTGTCAAGCGCTTTGTCTCCCTTAGACAAGTCAGCAGGTTAAGCAACCTGCCCCTTTTGATCTTTTGATCACACACACAGACACACTATAAGCTAATGTCGCCAAGGTGAGATCAGCAGCTAGCTCGCACGCACTTTAGAAAGTATTCAAGTCCTCTCGTTGCTTCAAACTTACCTCATCAAAAGGCCAGCTAACACTAACTGCTTCTTAAAAAACCGTAATAGCCTGAGAGGGTGGATGAAAGTAATAAAACAGTAGATTTACATACAAGTCAAGTGGAAAATCTGGGATTAGTATCTCAGGTAAAAGTGAAAGGAATGGTGTTTAACAAAGTGGGCACAGTGGCTTCAACAGAATCATACTTTGGGTCTTAAAAGCTGCCAGCGTGGGACGGCGGGACAGAGCGGTGGGTTTTAGGTGCGTGTCGCTCCTCGCTCTGTGCCATTGTCCGTACTCTTTGTAGTGCTGAGAGCTTCTCCATCTACCCCTGGGGGTGAGTGCTCACCTTCGACCTAGCATTGTTGCATTGAGAGAAGAGCTAGATCACTCAAAGGCAGGTGAGCGTGGAGGGAAGGAGCAGTGTGTGTACGTGTGTGTGTGTGTTTTGTTTGTGGGGTAAGTTCCACTTGAAGCAGAATTAATGAACGTCTGTGTTTCAGCTTATATTCACCTCTCTCTTTGCTCTCCTTGAATTATCCTCCTCGTCTGTGATGCTCCTATTTGTATATATTCAATTATTTATTGTTTCAGCAACACTGCACTTTAGATTGCCACAGTATTCTGATATATTCAAGTATCGACGGCTATTGAAATAACTTCATAATGTAATTTACACCTGTGTAGGCTAATCACATTAAAGGCCTGCCATAGAAACAGGCTGACTTCATCTCACACATGAGTTAATTAATGAACTGTTGTATAAAAGGCAAAAAAACAACAACTACACAGTCATTACTGTGCAAGTTCACCAATATTGAACAGATAATTAAATGACTAAGAATTATTTCATAGCTGAACAAATGGCTCATATAGTGGGAGCAGTTTAGTTATCAAAGCTGGAGTGGCTATGGAAATGTAGCCTTTTTTAAAGACAGCAAGTCACGCACCAAAAAGGCCACTTCTGCACTGTTTACTTCATGCATTTCTGCTTGTAATGCCCTCACCAGCACCGCCGCCATACTGGTCCTGTGCAGGGTAGACTAGTGGCTACAGACATATAGAGAAGCCCACTCTTTATGGCCTTCGATTAAAACCCCAAATCGAAACACTTTCCAAGCAAGTCGGCGTCGCCCCCCCTCCCCAACCCCCCCCAGACCCCGACCGAGGAAAATAAAATAAAGAAAAACAGTCCACCTCATAGATGGACAAACTAAAACAAGAGTAAGGAGAAGGATGGGAAATGGGGGGCAAAAATATTTCAGAATCTAAACTCTTGTGGAATAATATTAATAGCAATAATTTATTTTTTTTCTGCAACGGCATCAAGGGACAAACAAATCTCGAAGTGCCAATCTTCAGCAAGCAGTGATGACAAATAATAATAATAATCATAAACAACAACAACAATAATAATAATCAAAATAATAATGTACACCCAATAAACACAATGGCCCTACTTGCGGGGAAAACACACTTCAAAACATGGTAGAGCTCAGTAGCTATTTGAAACCAGTCCAAGTCCCACAGACCAGTGCAGACCAGTGCAGACCAGTACCACGAGTCCAGTCTTAGTCCAGTCAATAACCTCACTAGGCCTTGTTTTTGTGTGCATGTGTGTACGTGTGTGTGTGTGTGACAGTCCGGTTAGGGACATCTTCAGTAGCAGAGTCTGTTGGGCGCCCGCTTTTGCTCTTTGCAGGGACAGTTCATGTGGCAGCCCTCTGGTTTGGAGCGACACCCCCGGGTGCCGATGAGTAAAGTCTTTAAGGAACCCAGCCTATGTTCTTAGTAGTGTAAATGGGAACTCAGGAAATCCTTCCACACACTGAGGACTTAGTGTTGATCATATAACAGGCCAGAACAGATGAGGGATCACACAGTCCAGAAAACACCCAGTAAGATTAGAGTCTCTTCAGTTAATCAGAATCTTAGAAAAACAAAAACAAATAATAACCATCATGATAATTATCATCATAGAAGAACAACAACACAATAGCTAGGTCATTTAGGAACTGCCACAGAGGCTTCAGATTGGGAATGCTACTTCATAACTTTAATACATTTAAAAAAATAAAAAATAAAAAACAGGAAATCAAACGTAGAGTCGGGGAAAATAAAAAGAAAACAAAAGAGAATATCATCCTGAAATTCTAGGAAATCAGACAAAAAAAAAGGAAAAAAAAGCGCAAAGCATCGTGCGAGGAGGAGGAGGAGGAGGAGGAGAAATTTACTCGTGTAGAAGCTCTTGGAGACAGTTGGGGGACTTGAAGATCTCGGGGACCTCGCTGTCCAGTTTGCAGATGACCTTGTAGATGGCCTTCTTCCAGGACGGGTCCACGTCTTTACCAGCCACAATGGCGTTGAAGAACTCTCTCAGTGTGATTTCAGCCACCTCCAAGAAGCGATCGGGGACCTTTACAGACACAGAGAGAAAAGAAATTGGTTAATCATCCAGACATTTTAGATCACTGAGCCATCATTTTTACAAGCATTATCTCCCTTACAGATAATTTCACAACAATAAAGGCTCAATTGTTCTAATTTCCTTTACCCACACCCCCAAATTTTTATCTGTCAGCTTGTTGTTGTGGGTGTTGTAGCTGCCAGACCAAGGAACAAGTGAGTCTCAGAAAGCTGTATGTTTATAAAGCTGTTTGAGGTAACTTTCACTCACAAACAAGCATTTTCTACCATAATATCTCCTCTTTTACTAATGATTCAGTGAGGTCAGTTTCATGTCCATCTGATCATGGTGCTCCAAGTGTCAATCACCCCTCAGTGTGATTTTTCTTCTAGGAGCTGCAACCTCTTCCTGCTGCCTCACGGCTCTACTGCACTCTGCAGTCTGCAGTAGTTTCCTTGCATCATCCTCGACACCGTCAGCGACGCAGTTGTAGAATATGTTCTTGTTTTCACAGTGGATGTAAAACCATAAATCTCCCATCTCTTGAGTAGCTACTTCCCAAAAAGCCAATTGAGGCGTCGGGCCTGAGAAAAGCCACTTCTTGTGAATTCTCAGGTTTCTCACACCCCACACTTCCCTCCCCACGACACGGCCAGCGTGACATCTTTATGGGTCGCACTGTAAATCTGTGACCAAACAAGACAGCGGAGCTGAGTGAAGAGCGACAGAGAGGTGCTGGCGAAAGAGGAAGTACTAAATGCTTTGGGAACGGGGAGACACGCCGCCTCTTTAGTGTCCCTGACAGCAGTGCTCACCGACACCATGGAGATGATTAGTCTGGCAAAGATCTGTGACACCTTCCCCCAAGCCAACACTCTGTCACACACACATACACACACGCTCATGCAGGCGTGAGCACACACACCAGCGCACACACCTCCTTGTGCCAAGGAGATGACACATCCTGCACTGTGACAGAGCTCTACATAACGCTCGCTGTACACACACACCGGCTACCCCAGTGCGTTTGGCTGAGTCTCTTTCCTCGACTCGAAGCTCCAGGGCGATGCAGCCTTCAGGGGTCACCTGTTTGGATAATGCTGACTGTCTCCCTGCCCACCTCCCTTGATGCTCACAGACACACACACACACATACAGCAGCAGCAGCTTGCCCAAATGCCTGACAGTGCGCACTCCACGCCGCTCCTCTCCTCCAGTGTCCTGCAGATACTCATCAGGAGTGTCAGGACACAGCAAGGTTAGTGGCCACTGGAACACACACACACACACACACACACACAGACACACACACACACAGACAGACAAGTGCACACACAGGCAGGCGTCTTTACATGCACACATACACACACATGGGACAGCCACCCACCCCCCTCGGGGTGATGAATGGAGGCTAAGATGCCCGTGTGTCTAGTGTGTGTGTGTGTGTGAGTGTGTGAGCATATCTCTGTCCACTGCTTGAGTGAAAAGGTGAGCCGTGAATAAGGAGCTTGTGCGCTGTGTGTGTGTGTGTTTGAGAGAGAGAGCGAAAACACAAGCTAACCCAATTCCCCAAATATTGAATTCCCCTCTGGTGGAATAGAAGTGGATATAATTCATTGTTTGGGCTCCTGCAGTCTCTGAAACACTGGCACAATGACCCCAGTTTGAGGGCAACTCTGTGTGTATGCGCTGCACAGTGAAGAGCGCGTGTGGGCATGCGCACGCTTTTCCCAAAAGACCTGGCTAACGGGCCAGTGCAGCGTAGCGCCCAAGCCGTTAGACGCAGGGAGTGCCGCATTACTAAGAATATTCCTGCATGGAATTTCTCCTGACGTTTTGACTATAAAAGGACAGCAAAACGCTGACTGCAAGGAGAAAGCAATGTCAAGGAGAAAAGGGTATTGGTATTTCAGATCCTCTTGACTGAGAGAGAGTGAGAATGGGAGGGAGGGAGGGAGAGAGAGAGGGAGAGGGAGAGGGAGATGGCGAGAGAAGGAGGGGCGGAGAAGAGTCTAAGGAGAGAGAGAGAGCAGAGCTAGAGAACAGAGGGGAGTTATTCCTGTCCCGCAAGCCTTTGTTTTGTGAGTACGTGTGAGTTGTGTATGTGAGCGAGCTGCCTCCTGACCAGCAGTGAGCCTTAACTGTTTGCAACCCCTCCCTTGTCCCACTCTGTCCCCCCTCTCACCCCCCCCCCACTCCCCCCTCTTCATCTCTCTCTCTAGGGTCAGCTGTTGGGCCTTTGTTCCAGAAGCATTGTGGGGGATTATCCAGTGTGGCCGTTCATTCGCCGGGCTGTCCGGTAAATGGGGCCAATCGCGTGGCTCACAATCCTTCATACATATTTCATAGGGCTTTTTAACAACTTTTCAGCAGAGCCCAAAATTAAAGGACAGATGTACAAAGAGGGGAGGGAGGAGGTAGAGGCAGGAAAAGAAGAGTATAGAGCGAGGGATAGAGTTGTATGTGAGGAGGGACTGTAGCCTGGAAAAGGCAAATAAGACGACTGAGATTATGTCCACGCTGCGCTGGCTAAATTTGAAAACACACCTTTTTCTCTTTTAGAAGATTTTAGTCTTCACTGAACCAGCGTTTCTTTTCCGTTTCACTTTTCTCTCTAACTTTTCTGAAAAACAATCTGAAAACATCAGCTTTGTGTTTTTTTTTCACGTGGACGAGGAAAATGATGACTTTAGAAAATGATGACAGAGTCCTGTCCAGAACTGTCCTGTCCTAACCCTGAATTTAAAAAAGACAACTTTCTGATGATCTTTCACGTTAAATGTCAATATGCTGCAGACAATCACATGCAACAACTATTGTCATTTACCTGATGTTGTTTATTTGTGCCAGATGACTTCTCAATCGTACTTTGTGACTGCGTCACAGTAACACGCACCAGGAAAACAACTTGTATCTCTAAGCCACAATTTATGATCCTATTGTGCTTGATAGGTCATGTATGAAAGTAATAAGTCAATCATGAGTTTGACCTTTGGAGGTGTGGACTTGCTGCTCAAGAGCTCTGTAGTTTATTGACTGATAGAGGAGAGAGGAAGAGAAGGACCAGCTGACTTCTTCATGTGCCACACACAGAAAAAGGATATTACTGCTACTGTGTAACACAGTATGAAAGGAGGAAGATAGAGGGAGGGAGAGAGGGGGGAGAAGAGCCAGCAAAGGAGATAAAGCTGGTCTCTAATATCACACACTTTCTACCCCTAAATTTTGCCTCGTGCTGTGTGTTGGGTAAATACTAATCTGGAATAAAGAAAGAAAGAAAAGAAGGAAGGAAGAATGAAAGACTGAGGGACTTCTGACAGCAATGAGGCAGTTAATCACTCTCATTCACTGACCCCCCCCCCTCCCTCTCTCTCACCCGTTCTCTCCACCTCTCTCCATCTCCCTCTCTCGTGACAGGTTGCTTTGAGACAGAAGGATAAGCTCTTTTTCAGAGAGAGGGAATCGGATTTCCTGCTTTTTGATGAGATAATAAAATATGACAGAGGACAATAGGAGCCCTATGGACGGCTTGCTGGGAGCTATTCAGTCCAGCAGCGGTCCCTGTCTTAAGACTGCTTAGACAAACGTTTAAAAAGGTAGCCAGGGGCCCAGCCCTCAAATAAAAGCTACTGTTACACACACTGCTCGCAAGTGTGTGTGTGTGTGTCTCTGTGTGTGTTTCGGTAAAGCCTGAGAAATCTCTTCTCTCTGGGTGACTCAGGGTTGGCTGTTTGTTTGGCCAACATGTTTCTCCCCCTTGCTTTTGGGAACTGTCAGGAGATGTATTGCACCTTCTATTTGCACAGCGTTGGCCAAACAAGACGAGACCCTGGAAGATAAGGCTGTGTGTAGAGCGTGTGTGTAAGTGAGTGTGCGCTAGCAAGCTGTAGCCTTGAAGGATGAAATGCAGGGACACAACATTTAGCCCCCGCTGCCAGCCAGGTTAATTCCTAACCACAACTCAGCCTGGGAATACCGGCACTTCCCATGGTTTTTGTCCGTCACTGCATTTGTGTGTGAAACGGGTAATTTATAGATTTTATGTAACATGCGCTCCCGGCTCCAGACGGGCTCATCCGGCACTCATGTGAGTCTCATGAAGGGACTGCATCTTAAGGACGCTCTCACTTCTGCTGACAGTGAAACTTAAGTGTAAAAACAGGAGCCTGTGACATTTCAGTGAGTCAAACCAGAGCTTCCTGTACCTCGAACACGCACTCGCACATGGGCCCCTGTGCCTCACATATCTGCTGCGATCGATAATCTACAAAGGCCTTGATAAGCCCTTGGCCCGCACTGTCACTTTGGGCAAACACAACCCATGTCCCCTGTCTTCCCTGTCCCCTCGCTGTGCTTGTCCCCAACCCCCTCTGCCACTGATAAGACTGTGGCACAGCAGAAGAGTCCAACCAACTTGGAAAAGATTTGAGTCGTGCTGGATGGATCCTTCATTCGCTTCATTTTTCTTTTCTTTTTTTTTGGTCTTTCTAAATGTCTTCATTGCTCTCTTCATTTTCACAACCTTCTCAGTTCCTCATGTCTGTCATTTGTGAAGAGTGGATCAGAGCTCAGGATCCCACTGGGGACGGGAAGCAGGCCCCAAAGCTGAGCAAACAGCAGCCACCCTCTCTCCGCTGATAGCCTTGAGAACGTGGAGCCTTGAGGGACCCGTTGTGTATACATGTTATGTGTGTACATATGTGAGAGTGAGCGCAGGCGTCACATGGGCTCTTCTCAAGGTGCACCTTCGCTGGGGGGGAGTCAAGGACGGGACAGGGTCAAAGACACTGATGAAGTCGCTCTCCGATCCCATTTTCCTCGCTCCTCCCTCCACCTTTGCTTGCCTCAACCCCCCACCTTCATATCATGTCATGGCCTCTCTTGACATCTCTTTCCTCCCCTCTTGGCTCTTCCCCCTTATTTTCCTCAGAAAAATAATCAGGAATCACAGCTCAGCCCTTGTTTAGAGTCTTAAAAATTCATTGTCTGAGCTTCTATGGTGGACACAGGCTGAGAGAAGGCAATCTGGGAAGGAGGGAGGGAGGGAGGGAGGGAGGGAGGGGGGGTGTCAGGACCCGCTGTAACAGGGGCCTCCGGAGGTCAGGAAGTCAGCCCGGCTCAGAGAGACCAAGAGAGCAGGAGGCAGAAGGGAAAGAAAGGAGCAAGGGAGTCTGGAAGATAGGAACAGGACATCTGGAGAGGAGGAGAACAGAGGGAGGGAGGGAGAGGAAGAATAGAAGGGGTAAGAGGAAGGAGGGTGTGGGTGGGCGGGCAAACAATAAAGGACAGGGGGGCAAGGAGCTGCAGCGAAGGAGGGAGGATGGAAGATGGATGGGTGGATAGAAGGAGAAGGAGATAGGGTGGAAGTGAGGGAGCAAGATGGCAGGAGAAGAAAGCAAAATAATAAACTGTAGATTGGATTGAAGGAGGCAGAGTTTGGCATCAGCAGTGTGTGTGCGTGCGTGTGTGCGTGTGAATGGGGGAGTTGCTTTGACACATCTGCAGCTCTGATGCACGCCCTGGTCATTTTGGCATGAGTCCCTTTGCCACGCTTCATTAGTCTCTCTAACGCACACACACACACACACACACGGAGGGAGACCAAAATGGTCCAGAAATAATGACATAATCAGCAGCTGTGCCACAGAGCAGGCTGCCCCGCACAAGGTGACCAGGGACAGAAGGAGGAGGGGAAGAAGGAGGGAGGAGAGGGGAGAAGAAGCAAAGAGGCGGAGGAGGAGGAGGCGGAGGAGGAAGGGGGAGGACTGGTGGAAAAGCAGGAAGGAGGGAGAATCAAGTGTAAGGAGAGCGCAGGGAGAGGATGTGTTTGTGTGTGTGTGTGTGTGTGCGAGAGAGAGAGAGAGAGAGCAGGTGAGAAAAGGAGGGAGGGGATCATGTAGTTCTTTATGTTTAAGTGATTCCTTGCTAGCCCTGGCGCCCCAGGCTTTAAACACAGCTCTGGTCATTTAATCAGTGCACAGAATAAAGTGGCTTCACACACACATACACACACACATATGTGCACACACTCCGCACGGTGAAGAAAAGACCTGTCAGGCTGTGTCAAACGGGGGCCCTCGATAGCCCCCGGCTATTCACGGAGAAGCAGATGATGCTGCTCTCCTTTCTTTTCTTCCCCTAACTCTTCTCACTAAGAGAATTAAAAAGCCACATTACAAGTTGGAAATGACGTCTGTGACACGGCGAGGGCTCGGGCTAATATCTGAAGATTTGTTTGTTCCTTTTGTAGATACATGTGCTGCTGTCAGCAGACACCAGGAGAACATCTGGGTTACCAGTGTCTCACACAACACAAGGGGAGTTGTTGCAGATATCTTTCCTGGTATCTTGCCTTGTTGATTGTCTTTGCTCAGCTTGTCCTGATTTTGCTCTAAGATAGTTTTCACAGGAACTGCTGCTTCAGGACAAAGTAGTTCCCGTGAAATGTCGTAATAGTGTGTGTGAGCCGGTTTATCAACTGATATTATTAATGCTGTATATATATAATTATAATTATATATATATTTTTTATACTGTATATGTCTTAGTGTGTTTCTATGGTCATTCATCTAACTTGTGCATGGTGAAAACAATGACTTTAAAACAAGTGCAAATACACAAAACACCCACACACACCAATGCACACTCAGGGACAGCTGCTTATGTTTACAAGGACAGTGAGTACCCTCCTCATTATTATTTGCTATGACAGCATCCAGTGCAGCTGTAATGGGCCTGTGATGAATGTTCATGTATAGTAGTGGGATGTTTGGTGCGATGAGATCTTCTCTCAATGGGAGTGAAGGGTAGAGGGGGATGACAGCAGATACTGTAGATTTGTGGGGGAAGAAGAGGATGAGGGGAGGGGAGGTGTGTGTGTATGTATGTGTGTGTGTTGTTGTTGTTGTTGTTGACATAAACCCACTGGCAAACTGTATCGGTTGTATTTTTGGCACCTCTGAACCTAAATCTATACGGCCATCTTTTCATCTCTCTCCTTGTATCTTCTACTTCTTTTTTCCTTCAATCGCTCTTCAAAGAAAACCCTAGAGCACTTTACAGAAAACACCAAACCCGTGTGCGTGTGTGTGTGTGTGTATGTGTGTGTGTTTTTAAGTACTTATGTATGTTTACACGTGTTTGAATCTGCGTCTGTGCCTCGGCCTGTGCATCCAGTGCAACAGCCCTGACCTTTTCACCTCAAATTCCCTGAGGTCGAACCCCGGTCAAAGATGTCACACACACACACACACACACACACACCATGCCCTATGTGGCGAGGAAAAAGAGACCAGGGAGGGATGAAGGAGTGGAAGACATGGAGGGAGCAAAAGCAGCAGCAGGAGGAGGAGGAGGAGGAGGAGGAGGAGGAGGAGGAGAAAACAGACATTAGCCTCTCTGGGTGGAGAACAAATGGAGCCCCGAGAGGGACTGAAGAGGAGGAACGAGGGAGAGAGGGGGGAAGGAGAGGTGAAGCACACAATGCTATGGGGCACGGCGGTTGGACAGACAGCATCTGCTCTCAGCTCTCTGTGGCTCTGGTAATGGATGGAGAGCTGGAGAGACACTGAGAGAGCGGGAAGTAGGTAGACAGAGAGGAAGAGAGAGAGAGAGTGGGATGAAAAGCAGGAAAGAAAGAGGGAGAGGAAGAGAGGATAATGAGGGGAAAAGGCAAACAAAGGAGGAAAGGAGGACCAGGAGCGGAAAAGTCAAACTTTTAGAAAGTTTTCTGTCACCACTACTCGGCCACTTTTTTTGTGTAATAAAACTAATAAAAGCACAGTGGGTGAGTGAGTGCGTGTCTGAGGCAGGGTGTTATCATTTCAAATAGAGGGATGACAGACAGATGGATGGACAAAAGAGGAAGAGGGACAAAAGGGGTGACACATCTTTCCAAATGGAGACAGAGCAGCTGATAAGAGAGGACACACGATACCTGTGTGTGTGTGCGAGTATGGACGAAGGCTTCTCGCTGTTTTTGCTGGTACCAACCTCTCACATGGAGATCATAGGACTTCCTCTTTTAAATGGCGAGGTGTGCGCACCGTATGCATGTATATGTGAGTGTGTGTCCTCGGTGGGAGGAGTGGCCACTGACAGAGGAAACTTGGCCTAGTCTGTCTTATGGAAATCTGAGAGTTTCCCAGAGCCATCATAAAACTGCCTCTTTATGAGACCCCAGCGCTCTCTCTCCCTCTCTCTCCCTCTCTCTCTCTCTAACCCATTACCAGGTCACACACATTCCTGTCTTATGAAAGATGATGTGTGTTGTCATTGGGGGTTCAAAGACAGACAGAGGCGGCTGCAGAGTAAAAAGAAAAGGACACTAAGCGAGAATTTTCACTTGAGTCCTCACATGAAAGCGCTGCTTGCTCAAAGTCAAGGCTTTGGGAGGCCGGGTGTGTTTCGGAAGACTTTGATGGTGATGGACAGAGCGAATGAGAAGCGGAGAAGAAAGAGAAGAAGAGAGGGGATCAGGAGGGGGGCTGAGAAAAGAGGAAAGTAGAGCCAGGGTCTAGGTAATTAACGGCAAGCTCTTTAATTACCGCTGGTGTTCATTGTGCCAGAAGGAATGTGACAATTATGCCATTAAAACTTCCTAATGGGGGGGAAAAAGCGAGGCGGCGGAGGAGAGGAGAGGAGGGGTAAGCGGAAGACATGCAAAAGAGGAGGATGAAAGAATGAAAGGAGAGAGGCAACAGAAGGAAGAGAGAACGTAGAGAGGGAGTGAGGGAGGAGGGATATGAAAGGAAAAGGGGAAACAATCGCGACAAAAGAGGAGCTGGGAGGGAGATGGGGAGCGTATTAGGCCAGCACAGTGACAGAGCAGATTAGCATCAAACAAGAAAGGCCACAGACGTGTGTGTGTGTGTGTGTGTGTGTGTGTGTATGTGTGTGTGTGTCTATGTATGTGTGTGTGTGATCACTGAAACAGAGGACATATTCATTCCAAAGACGCCACCAAGGTGGATGGAACTTTGATGATGCAGAAGCTGGCAAAGGGAAAACTCACTGTGTGTGTGTGTGTGTGTGTGTGTGTGTGTGTGTGTGTGTGTGTGTGTGTGCTTGCTGAATCTGCGTAGGCTCCTGTTTCAAGTGGTGGTGCAGGCAGGTAGGGGAGGAAGAGGAGGAGGAGGAAGAGGAGGAGGAGGTGGTGGTGGTGGAGGAGAAAGGGGAGAGATCCACAGAAAAGGGCCTTGGGGGCATCCTGATACACATCCAGTACATTTCCATCTCCACATTACCTCTATGACTCACACACACACACACACACACACACACACACACACACACACACACACACACTCTCGCGCACACACATATAAGACGGAAAAACATAACAAATGTGCCCGTGCACATATGTAATACACACGGACACATCATTCCCACACAAACATCAAACAGCAAAAAACACACAACCCACGCACCCGCACTCACCAACACACACACACACACAAATAACACCCCCACACACACACACACATTCATACACACACACACACAAACACTTAGGCTCAGAGTCTTCGTGTTCACCAAGGCGGTTGGTTTGTCAGGGGGGTTAAAATTTGCATGGCTGGGCAAATTTTCCTTGTGTTAAACTCTAATCAGCTCCTGTATCTCTCAGACACCTGCCCGGCTAAAAAAAAAAAAAAACCCTTAATATGCAAAACACCTTCCCTCCCTCCTCCGCCCTCGTTCCCCCAACTACTGCAGCTCCTCGGCCAATAGAAGACTTATTCACCTGGCCTCTCTCACTCTTTTCCTCTCTGTCTGCCTTCTTGCAAATTTTCACATTTATGTATGCAAATAGGCTGTTCCCCTTAAGCCTTTTCCAACAGTAGCTTCCTGGTGCCAGGAGAAGAATGACAGTCTTGTCTGAGGTGTGACAGGAAATGCACGCAAGACAGGGTTTGTCTGTCGGGGAGGGGGGAGAAGATGCTGCGCAGCCAGGACAGGCACAGTCTATTTGCTGGGTGCTGCGCTTAAAATATAATTTCTGAGGCTGGTTAAATGTAAACCTGACATTACAGTCAAATATACATATTAATATTATTATTTTTAAGTTATTTGTACATTCAATTTACATTTGGCCTATCTGTTCTACAATACATTTTTTAACATGAACTCATTTTCAGGGCATGTTTTGGCTTTGCCGTGCAGAGTTTGACACTTGTTCCCTGTTTTCACATTCATCCGAAAAAGGAGGAAAGTTTCACTGTGTTCACCTTAAGTTTCACAGAATAGTTTGTCTGTCCAGTCGTTACCCGAGATACAAGTAACGTGTGTTACTGTATGTGGAGACTTCAAAACCTCAGTATACATGCACAGTGAGTGGATTAGGAGGTTGTAGATTTCTTAATTTGAGCAAATAAAGTAAAAAGATAAAAAAAACTTTACTTATTTTTTCTAAGAACATTTTTATGTGTCAGGTGTAATGGTGTACATCTTTAAATGTCTCTCTGATTATCAACATTGTGCCCCAAAAAAAAAGGGACGTGGACATGACAAAGAAGTTTGTGAGGAACACGGACTTCTATTTCCTATCATGAGTGTCAGGTGATTTACCATAAGCAAAGCATAATTTGATATGGAAAAAGAAAACAAGCCTCAGAGCGAAAAAAAAACACAGACACACACTTATTCAAGGACCAGGAAAAATGAAATCAAAACGATTACCGTAGAACAGACTCAAATAAAATTGTTATTATTATTATGTAGAAATCTAGTTTGCTTTAGATTTCATAGGAAAAACTCAGACTGACCTGCTACACCTGTTTCTGGCTCTAAATGAGTGTAAAATGTCAGTGGCGGTCTGTAGGTGAAGGGTCACTGTACTCTTGAGTCTAAGTTATTTTCCTGTCATTAAACAAATAATTCCTGCTCTGGTCCTGAGCAGCTGAACACAGGGAACGGTGTCATTTCTCTCAGCGCTTCGCTCTGATGGACTTTGGGCTTATTGAGACCTCATATACTCGAGTGCTTCTGCCTGCCAGAGTCTTATAAAGACTCCCTTAAGAGGCCTGAAGATGGATGTGGGGAAGTGAGAGTGTGTGTGTGTGTGTGTGTGTTTGGGAGCTCCAGTGAACAAATAATGGACAGAGGGAGATAGACGGAAACAGAGGGAGAGTGAAGCACTTTAAATGTGAGCGCTTGCAAAACTCCCACCGCTCGCAAGGGCACTTCTCTCCTGCACGTCATCTCTCTTTCCCCCCCTCTCTCCTTCTACCCTTCTTTCTCCCCTTTCCATTCCCCCTTGGTTCCCTTTCTCCCTCCCTTCATCGCTTTCTCCTTTGTCTCCGAGCTCTCACCCTCTATCCCCTATCTATCCATCTCCCTCTTCCCCCTCTCCCCCTCTTTCACTCCCCTTCCTCTCACTAAAACAGTAGGACGCTTAACCTTGATAACAGTGAGATTTTTTCCCCCCTCAAAGTGACACACACACACACACACACACACACACACACACTGGAGAAGTGCTTTGCCAGCATGCCAGGCCGGTCCAAGGGACGGCTGTACCCTTCGAGGTGAACAGGACACTGGGAAATGCAGCAACAACAAAACACTCACACACATACACCAACGCACAAAGACTCAATCTCTCAAACAAATACACACACACACACACGCACACACGCGCACACACAACAGCCCAGATCACTCCAGGTCCTTCTTAACACAAGCCTTTTAAAGGTCTATTGTCAGCTGACATTGAGAGAGCACTGGCGATCCTGAAACGTTACACACACACACACACACACAGACACACACTCACATGCGATAAGGTGGCAAAAGGAGAAGTAAGACAAATGAAACACAGTAAAGGTGAAGTTGCCTGCTGAGAATTTACGATTACAATGCACTGGAAGATATGCACACAATGCAGACATAAACATCTCACCACAGATGATAGGTAAATGAGGACAGGGAAGTGAAATGTGGTTTCTCAAACACAGACACACACACACACACGCGAACACAAACACACACACTTAGAACCACCAAGGGGAAACTGACAGTGAGGAAGAGGCAGAACGAGCTGCCGAGCTGTCGGTAAGGTTTCTTCCTCATTGGATGAGACTTCCTCACACCTCCGTCACACACCCTTTAGAAAACAATAATTTTCTTCATATTGTGAGGTGATTTAAATTTTTTTTCAGATTTTTTTTTACGGATACAAAACACTTCTTCTTCTTTAAAAACCTGCAGATATTTTCCGAGAAGACACTGTTGCACAGCCCAAACTGGCGGCGTTTAGGAAATGGTTTTCACAGCAAAGCGACTGTGTGTGTTATAGTGCAGAGTGTGGCAGGATGTATGAGAGGCTTGAACTCAGTAGGACACAGTGAGACGGGTGTCACACGGGTGTCTGCAGCACGAGGCATTAGGTTAATTTTTTTTTTTTTTTTTTAAAGTATATTTTTTGGCTTTTTGCCTTTATTTGATAGCTCAGTGAGATAGACAGGAAAGGGGGAGGCAGAGAGAGGGGGAATGACATGCAGGAAAGGTCTGCCCGACACGGGATTCGAACCGGGGACGCCTGCGTTGAGGACTATAGCCTCTACATGGGGCGGCCGCTTTAACCACTGCGCCACGCACCGCCCCGGCATTAGGTTAATTTTAATGTTTGTTTTTTTTTGTTGTTGTTTTTTGACCACATTAATGTCTCAGCTCCTTCACTCACTGAACACACACATGCACACACACAAACAGCTTCTGTCTGTAATCATTCACTGAAGGTGCGGGTGTTTACCTCAAAGTCATTGGCCTTGTTGTAGTGCATGTTGAGGGCTCGGAAAAGCTCGCAGTCGCGGCTGACGCTCATCTCGTCGGCTCCGGTGACTCCGTCGTTGATGGACTGGCGGGCGAACTTCTCCATCTGGATGTAGTAGAACTCCCTGAAGTTGCTGAACCATTTGATCAGCTGGGAGGTTATGCAGCGGTTAAACTGGAACGAGAGGCGAGAGAGGGGGAGTCAGTCAGCGCTGTTTGATGTCAGTATGTGCTGCCTTTTATTCTCAATTATCAGTTCAAATCTCAAGACACTACTGGGTGGAAATACACAGGATCAGTGAACATGCTCCGAGAGTATTGTGTCGAAACCTTATTAAGCAGCTGGATTTGAGCATGAGAGGAAGGGATAGAAGTGGGAGGATGACAGGATGAAGGGTCGACTTAACAGAGTGTGAAGAAAGCGAAAGAGAAAGATAAAAGGCAAGAATAAGAGAGAACACAGGTCGTGCAGTGAGGGAAGATAATAGAGACATTAAGTAAGACAGTGAGCAAGAAGTGGGGGTGGGGGGCGGGTGGCAGAGAGTGTGTGTGGTTCAACTTTCCCACTGGGAGCAGACCTCCCCCCCCTATCATAACCCTGAGAGTGGAGGGAGAGGTGGAAGGCGGGTGGGGGGTAAGACCGCAAACACATAATTGACCAGAAAAACGATTAAGTCATCATCTGAAGCGCCCTGGCCCGCAGGGGGCTCAAACATGTACTTAACCCCGTTCACCAATTACACCCTGATTCTCCTCCCCTGTCCGCACCTCCCAGGCAGGAAGAAAGGAGGAGAAGAGGAAAAAAAATGAAAAGAAAGACAGAGAGGGGAAAGACAGAGAGAGACGATAAGCGCTGCAGAGAAGGCTGTGGTGGCTATCTGATCTGTGCCGCTCGGCTGGATTCAATAGGGCGAGGTAAACCTATTAAGACCCTCGGCTGGTCCCGGCTCTTTTTTTTTTTTTCCGCCTGCTCTCGGCAGTGAAAACACACTGTCTAAACATCCACACCACCAGATAAGGACCTCAGGGGCGCAGGATCCTTCCAAGCCCAGTCAGCTTTAGATCAAACCCCCCTGAACACAGAAAAATAACACCTTCACTTCACTTCACTGACTCCCCGTAATTCCACCTCACACATTCAAAATTCGGGGCCTCTGAAAAGTTGATACCCCCTAACCATCACCCACGCCCTTCGTACACACACACACACACACACGCAGGCCTTCACTCCGCCCTCCCCTCTGCTCTTTTTGTGGTGCTGGAAGAATGGGGGGACAAAACGCTACTAAACGCTGAGCGGACTGCTCGCTGGGGAGGCAGAGCGGTTTTGACATGGAGATTAGGCTCTGGCTATTGTTCGACAACACACAGACACACACACACACAAACATGCACGCACACTCTTCGCGATCTGGGATGGCAGTCAAACACACACACACAGACACACACACACGCAAGCACATGAGGATGGGAGGGCGAGGCAGCGGGAGAGAAGAGACAGGCAGCGGTGTCGGGCCAATCAGAAGAGGCGAGATAGTTGGACCAAGGTGGGACGGGGCTAAAGGAGAGAGCCGTGCCTTTCTGGAATGATGACATAATGGCAGAGTGGAAGAGAATAAGTCCGCTTGACATTGTTTGGCAGGGGTTTGGGAGAGTGTGTGCTGGGGGGGGTGTAGCATGGTGGCTGTCCTAAAGTGCAGGGTGAGCATAAATGGGGAAATGAGGGAGGGAGGGAGGAGAGGAGAGGAGGATGGGTGCAGGTCAGCGCTGTCGGACAATGGCGTTTTTGCTTGTGGAGGGTGGTTGGGGGAGGGTGGGGGGGGCAGAGGGTCGGAACGTGAGCAGTCAGCAAGCTGGGGTCGTGACATCGGAGTGTCAAACAAACAAACTACTGACACTTACAAATACATGGGCTGCATGGGGGCTATTCTTAAACACACACAATGTCGCAGACAGTCGGAGAGACACAAACACGCCGTTAACACTCAAGCCGCCGTCGGCCGGCGCGGTGCAAACCTTCCCCTCGTGGCCTGAGATCGGAAACAAGTCTTACTGGGGGGGGGGAGACATAAGTGAATTGGTGTCGACCGATGCGAGCGAGTGTGTGTACATGCATCCGAGCGCATGTGGGACTTGAGCGCTACATACTGAGATTAAAGTCAGTGAAAGAGTTGCCATCGCTCATGCGGGGGACCTTTGGTGTCACTGCGGCCGAGTGATGGATAGATTTGTCACTTTGGACAAGGATTACTTTATTATACCGACAGCTCAGGAGGAGATGTATTACTGAAGTCAACTGTGGCTCAATCACAGCATAGAGCGCACAATAGATACAATATTTACTGTACGTGCAGGTAAATGCACCAAAATAACATTATATCCACTGTCTACTGCACTCAACACACTCTGGGACTCAATTTTGGCAAGTCACCCTACAGCTTCCAGCAGTCTTGGTTCATTAAGTAGCTGGTGGGGGGACAGAGACCCCCTGATAGCAGCTAAGGACGAGTGTGTTCAGCGTAAAAAGGAGGGAATCGGTTCAAAGAAGCACATCACTGCAGCTCCTTAATCAGGGCTGGCAGGGGTCAGCCAGCACAGACATGAGATGCAGTGAGGAAAATGTGTGTGTGTGTGTGTGTGTTTGAGTCAATGCACTGCTTTTGAGCATAGGGTGTGTGTGTGTGTGTGTGTGTGTGTGCGCACGCCTGGCTGAGAGGCAGATGAGAGAGAGACAGTGAGAGCGTGTTTCTCACACTCACACTCAAGAGCCTGTGAAAGGTCAGCGCTTAGTGCTAACAGCACAAGATAGAAAGTGGTGCACACACACATACACACACGCGTCTGCGCACACACACACACACACACACACGTGCGCACACACACATATGTTCTGCTCAAGCACAGACACATACTTAAGTCCAGAATAGGAAAACACTCAAGTATCCTTGGTCTAAACTATATTAGTCGCCTACCAGAAACATTCAGGCGCGTCGACCGTCTGTGCCAAACTTGCACACACACACACAGACTAGAGTCAAACTGATTTTACAATTCTGTATTTTGGTTTGTTTCGGATAAAAAAAAAAAATTAGCCGAGAAGCATTTGCATGAAAAGCCAAAGTGTGTCTCTGGCCAATACTTTGTGTGACACAGTGGTCGACAATGGAGCAGAAAGCACACAGATGACCTCAGAATGCTAAGCTACATCCAGAACAACCGGAGAGGAGAGCAGAAAGACACAGAAGCCTGTACGGGCCTCCCTCCCTCTCTCTCTCTCTCTCTTTCTCTTTCTCCCCCTCTCTCTCGTAAGCCCCTTCACAGTCATCAGGGCTTTCCAACGTTTCCTGTTTTCGCAGGGGTGAATTGTGGGAGATAATCTCCGGCTGCCTATTGGCTGACTGCACACAAAAAGCGGCCCTGGAAAGCGGGCTTTTGTTACTGCGGCGACTCAAAATCCAGCCGCTGGCTTTTCTTTCTCCCCGGCACCGCCGAGGCACACATACCATGCTACACCATCAGCAGAAAAAAAAAGAAAAGAGAAGGAATGACATATAGAAAAGGGAAACCCTCCTGACCCCCGCTACTCGACAGCACATGACTGAGGCTTGTCGCTAAAAGAGCCACAGAGAAATGACTGCAGGACAGCTGTGTGTGTCTGTGTGTTTGGGACTGTGTTTACCTGAAAATGAAAGAAATTTGTGCGTCTACTATTCATCGCGGTGCAAACATCCGATAACGGATGCGCAGCACATCCTCACACAGTGTCTCTTTACAAAGCCAATAACTTCAGTTGACTTTATTAATTGACTGAATATATTTATTTAATCTGTTAATTAATGTGTTATAATTATTCAGAAGAATATCTGCAGTAATAATGAGACGTCTTAAAGCTGGTGGGATGATGCAGCATCAACAATGGTGTTATGACACATCTGTCAAAACATTTCAGGGACACCAAAAGTCAAAAGAAAAGTCACGACTGTCTTGAAAGGAGCTTAATCAAGGGGAAAAACAGCCACAGCGTCCCCCAGTTGTTAGGGCAACCCACTTCCCACGTTCATTAGGTTCTTGACAGTCAAGACCTGATTAGTCGAGACCTGATTAGCCTTCAAGACTTTTGTCTGAGGACAGCCACTCGCTAAGAGGCCGCCCAGGCTGAATCTAATTAGATAGTCAGTCTCATTCCCATACATGTCTACTAACTTACAGCTTGAGTCCATTGTTCTCCACTGAAAACAAAAACAAACCAATGTGACTCATAATCCCCTTAACTAGCTTGACCTTGTTTAAGTATCTGATGGGGCTATTCATGAGGAGGCCACCTCCTTGGGTTAGTCAGGGAAATACAGTGGGCGAGGCTTTTAATAGTAATTGCTGCTGCCGTTTTTAACTACGGTAAAAATGTCAAATCAATCAGCAGCTCTATTATTGGGGGATTTTGAAGTGAATCACCACTTCAGGTGCCTACATGTTGCCCTGTTTTGAACCTAACCAATGAGAAATCTCGGAAATCAACGTGAGCTGCCAGTCATGGCTGGCGGTGATGGCATCCAAGAGGGGGCAGCTGGGAGAAGAGGGAACCTTTATCTTCTGATTTGAATAAGATGGCCTGGATCTGTCACAGTGTTTACCCCTCCGTATGGTCCGAGAGGGGCGCACACACAAAACAACAACAACACCAACTACCACAGTCGCGCCCATTGTGGTGTTGTTCTTGTTTTTTTTTTGTGCAGCTTACATATTGTGCTTTGTTTTCCAAATTTCCTTCATTAAACTCCCAGTGGAGCTAATGCTCATCCTCGCCATGTTCCCTAAACCGACTCTTTCTCCTCTCCCACCCTCTATCAAACCACCCTCTCTACACCTGCTCAGATAACCACTCCTCCGTCTCTAGGCTCCATCCTCCTCCCTGCCCTCTCCACCCCTCCATTACTCATCCCGCTCTTTATCTTTAGAATACTCATAGGCTCTCCAGCTCCCTCATGTAAACCCATTCAACTTCCTCTTCTTTCATCTTTTGCATAAAACCATAACTTAGGGAGGGAAAGGGCCTCGTTTTGAGACAGACAAGCACACACTGTTCACAGCAACTGCAGCCGGCTAATCGCAATTAATAAATCAAACTTCCTCTTTTAAAGCAGCAGCTTTGACAAATGTACAAGGAAGAGATGTGGCTTAAGACAGAAAAGGAAAAAAAAGCACAGGTGAAAGAGTCGTTACACTTTCTAAACAAATTGTGAAAGCAGTCACCATATCAGGGAAATAAAAGCTGTTACTAATGGGTTTGAAAAAAGAAAAGAAAAAGCAAACCAGTGAGAGTCACAGTGAGGTCTGCTTAAGTTGAAAAGGAGGATATTGTGTATTGATTTGGCAAATTGTTTGGCAAAGTTCATAAAGACCATGTTGGGACTCACCTTGACATCAGAGAAGAACATCTTGAGCATGTTAGAGCTCGGGTAGCGGGTGTAGAAAAACATGAGCTTGGCCTTCTTCAGATGATTGGGGGAGAGACCCTCCTGGATCTGCAAACAGCTGCCATTAAGGACATTAACAATTGTTTGGAGTAGAAAACAAGCAAATGCGGCTCCTGATATAATCACAAATACAATATGTACTTGGTAATAATTGGCAGTAAAGTTTGGCAAGAAATCATTTGGATGATGGTTAAACCAAATTTCCTTTCAGGCATGGATGCAGGCTTGCTGGGGGGGAGGGAGAGAGGGACGGAGGGAGAGAGAGGGGAGGTGGTGGTGGTGTTGTTGAAGACGGTGCACGAAAGCAAAACCATTTGCTTGCAATTAGCATCGTCCGTATCAGGTGTGAGAGCGTCACGGTAAATAAAACGCTGGCCAGCACTACAGCCGATGCTTTTACATAAGGAGGCTCATTTCACAGTCAAAGTAAGCAAACGCCTTTGCCTACACCCTGCGCTAACCTCCACCCAAAAAAAAAAGGAAGAAGAAAAAGGAGACATTTGCATATCACAGACAAAGACAGCAGTTAACGCCAGTGACGGGCAAGAAGGCCTAATGGCTTGGCGACAACACATGCCAAGCCTGAATATGACTGTGTGATGCTGGCTTCATATCAGTGACAAAAACAAGGTCTAGGAGATAGTCCCCAACACTGGCCCGAGCAACATGGAAAAAACCTTCTCACACTCGCATAGGCCGTATTCAAATACATGTCAGAGGCCTTGTCCTCCTAATGGATCGGCTGGATTGAACAGCAGAGCGGATGGAGATGGGCTGGTGGGGGCACCTTGAGGGAGAGCATGGTTCCAACCTTCAATTACATCCCCCTCCTCCTCCCTCTGCTCCACCCCTGCCCCCCAGCCTCTCTGCCGCTGCCAAACCCTTGGAGGAGCAAAAGAAGGAGGAGGAGAAGGAGAAGAGGGGCTCTGAGGCTTTGGCCTCAGCCAGTGATGGGGGGGACTGAAACACATCTGCGCCACCGAATGGCCCAAGCCATTTCCATGGTGAATTAACGGTCGTATAATGCATCTGATAATATCAATCTGGAGGATAAGACATTGAAAAGGGAAAGGCGGATGGGGGTGGGCTGCATTTTAAAACCTCGGGGCTGTTTCAACAAGGGTTTTCATCAAGCACAAGCAAGACAGGGCTTTAAATTACACAGAAGACACAGCCCCAAGTTTTCATGAAGACTATTTACACATGAGTGGACAAAATACATTGCTTGACATTATTTATGATCTACTGGGGTGGCTGTGATCGTTAAAATCAGTCAAGTGTCCAGATGTAGCTGTAACTATAGAGTGGGAAGAAGGCATCAGCTGCTAGATTGGATTGCCCTTGGCCTCGGGGTTACACAGCAAAGCCAGCAAATGCTGAACCACGCTGGGTTGGCTCCTTAAAGACCCTGTCTACTTTGTCTGATTCAGTGAGGGAGAGAGAGAGAGAGGGAGAGGGAGAGAGTTAGTTGTATACGCAGCGAGGGTCTTGTGGGGGAAACCCTGGCAGACTGGTGTTACTCTGTCAGGCCTGGCCAAAAGAGCAGCACTTCACTCTCCACACCACACCATCTGCTCCAAGTGGAGGGGATACAATGGATCCTCAGACAGAGAGAAGGAGAGACGGAGAAAAAGAAAAGCTCTTTTTCAATATAGGGCAAGGTGGGATCGGTTTGCTGTGAAAGCTGCACACTTACACTTAGACTGATTTGTTTTTCCTTTTTCAATTAGGATTAACATCGCTTTCCTCTTATCGTTGAAATTAAAAATTATTTTTTAAAAGAAAGACGCCAAGGTTTTACCTCTCCGGCCATAAACGCAATATCACCTCCCTTCAGATGACAATTAAGAACCTTCATATCTCCTGATGAGGCATTTTCATCTCCAATTCACTCACAGCTTGCAAATGTAATTGTGATTGGACTTAGGGGTGGCGTGCAAGGCTATTATTTTGTCATGATGGTGCACTCATACCAGCTGGCCCACTGTTTGCCTGCCACATCTGACAAGACATCATCATTCTCACAACACTTCCCCAAAGCCCAAAGTCATGAGAGGGAAATAGCTGCTCCACTCTCTAATTCCAGGTGTAAGGACAAGAAAATTTGGAGTCGAACTGAGAACAAATGAGGAAATTGATAGCAGCCATCTGCTCTGCAACGCTGCTGAGAGCTGGTGAACTTGAACACACCTCGCAAAATGTCTGACAAGCTGTTTCTGACTTCAGAGGCTCGGAAAAAAAAAAGCAATAGAAATATCAAGAATTCTACATCAATAGAAACAGCTACGAACAGAGAGAGAACAAATACAAATAAACCAATTCATAAATGTCATACTAATTACAATAGCGATTCTACAAAACAATATCTTGTAAATGCCAAACTTTGTTCCTAAACCTGTGGAATAAACTCAGGGAATCAAAAATAAAAGATGACGAAAAAGAAAAACAACACATGTGGACATGCTGTTCTTCCTATTCTTTCCATTAAGGGGTGTACATCTGTTAATGCCCTGAATTTATAAATGTTACAATGAAAGCCACAGCATCTGGCATATGTGGTTATTGTTTGATTGTTTTCTACTTTCTCTCAGTCTCTGTATGTCTCTCTCTCCCTTTTCTCTTTTCATCCCTCCATCGGGAGCCCACAGAAGCAAAGGATTATGGATCTCTGGAAAGCGTTCACCCTTGGGTCAGAAGACAAGACAAGGCGAGGTAATGAAAGATAAACAGCTCGCTGCAAACACCTGTTAACGTCCGCTTCAAAGAAAAGACAGGGAGGAGGGGGGTTTGCAGGGAGGGAAAACAAAAAAAGAAGTATTTGGCTGCCAAGCAACAGCCGAAGGGCCCCCCGGGCTGTTGACAGATCTTTATGAAATGAAAAAAAGAGAAAAGAAACGACAATGATTGTGGGCTTTTTACAACAGCGATGGATGATAAGAGGAACACAAGAGAAAACACAAGCAATCATAAATATACATCTTTACTGAGTCCTCAGGCGAACCTTTTGTGACACGCACACACACAAAAAGACAGACAGACACACACACACACATGAAAAAGCCCAGGCACTCAGGTGCACACAATAGCACAAGCAAGGCATCCAAAGTGTTAAATATACATAGTCTCTTAACTAATGTGTCCAGCACAGGTAAAAAGATCTAGGATTATTTTCTTGAGCTTGTAATGAATGCTAATGACTGGATGACAAGGTTTTCTAAGGACAGACGCTGTGACATGAATCAAACTTTCATAAGGGTTAAGGGGTGTTGAATACTCAGGATCTAAAGAGGTATAGGGGAAACAGAGAAGGCTCTGAATGTATCTGTTTAAGCTATTAGTCTGGAGCCCCCCAGGGATTCAACTGAGCCTCCCATAGGGGATAGGCTCTTTATCCACAGGGCATGATTGGGGCACACTGGGGTTAAACTATAAGGGAGGCTATATAACACCATTGTGTGCCAAGTTCCAGGATGCTATCTGCCTCCTTGGCCTTTCAAGCCATTTTTTTTATAAAAGGAATTGGGGCAGTAAATGTCGTGGGTACCTAATCTTCCTGAGTAAGTGATATGTGACAAGAGAGCTTTTAAAGCACTCTGGATTGAAGATGGAAGAAAAGGTGGTATGGTGCTGTGAGAAGGAAGAGGTATGAGTATAAAAATAAACACAACAATGCAGTAAATGGAGAAGAGAACAGCAGTGGGTGGACAAGTGATTCATCAAAAAAATTTCTCACTTTCTTAGGCTAGTTTCAAACAGGCAAAAAGATTTGATTTTTAACTCTTTGTGGTTCAGATGCACCGGTCTCTATGGGGAACTACCCCCTGAAGTCAGATTTTTTTTTTTACTGCCTCACACAGACATAAGCTGGTTTGAACCGGAGCATGTAGGGTTAAAACATTTGTTACGTATTCACTTATTGTCGCCCCTCACAACACAAACTTTCTCACACACGCGTACACTCACCCCAAGGCCATTCAGATTATTTTAAAGGATACATTGCTGCCTGAGTAAGGTGAGATGTCAGCCATGTCGGTCAGGTCACTGCACTCGGACTTTATGAGGGACAGGGAGAGACCCTCGGCTGTGCTGCCCGGATGCGCCGGTGAACAAGAGCGATGGTGGTGCCCCAGGTGGTGGTGGTGGTGACCTGACGCCATCTTGGTCCTCAGGCTGGTGGTCTCCCGGGACAGGTCCATGGAGTCTGGAGAGGAACGGTCCTTCCCCGTGTAGCTACCTGTGGGGGCGCCAAGGGGACTCTGGAAAGGATAGCCCATGAGAGGCAGCGGGAAGGGGTGTCTAAAGGATGGGGGGCTGAAGCCCATGGAGGCAGAGAGCGAGGAAGGGTGAAGAGCGGGGTGGTGGTGACCACCATGCGCTCCCACGGCTGAGGACTGGTGGTGGTGCTCGCTGGGTGTCTTCCTCACAACTAAGGGCAGGGCCTCGGTTTGGTCGTTGGTGGCGCCCGGCATCCCCGGCATGCTGGCGAAGGAGTCTAGTGGATTGGGAATGATGACATCACCGAAGCACTGCAGCCTCTGGTTGGCAGTGTGGAAATTGGGGTTATCTCCATTGACAACGGTGGGGAATCTTTCAGGAGGTATGGAAAGTGGGGGGAAGGCCTGCTGTGGTGTGGGGCGTGGAGGTTTGGCAAACACCTTAACCACTGTGTCCACCACCTGGGTCATGGCTGAATTAAGTTCCTGCTTCAGTGTTTCTGCCAGTTGTTTACCTTCAGCGTGCATGGAGGAGCCCGGCCCTCCCTGTGCTTTGCTCCGGCCCAGCCCCTCTCTTCTGGGCTTGTCTCCGTCGGCCAGCAGGGCCTGCTCCTGAAGCAAAGCCCGCGCCCTGTCCAGGAAATGGCCCGGGTCCAGGTCAGACATCTCATTGTCAGAGCGCAAGTCGTCTCCACCCCGGTCGTCGGCGCCCGTGTCGGACCTGGCCGGGCTGTCCTCGGACATGTTTCCTATGTCGTTGTGGAGGTCGTTGTGGAGTTCGTTGTGTTCCGAGTCGTCGGTCGAGTCGTAGATCTGAAAGAACTTCTCCTGCAGCTGGCGAAGCTGCTTCTGCATGTCCTCCAGCTGCAGCTTCAGTTGCCGCCGCTCCTCCTGCTTCTGCTCCTTCCTCTGGCACACCAGCTGGGTGAAGCTCTGCTGCTGCTGCTGGGGCAGACGCTGCTTGCGCTTGTTCTCTCGGTTGTTGCTGCCGCCGCTGCACGCCTCGCCTCCCCGTGGGCTGCTGGGGGCCTGCTGCTGAGACTGAGGAGGTGGACAGTCCATCTCGATGTCCCGCTGTCCGTCCATCTCGTGGTCGCGATCGTGACGGGAAGCGGCAGGAACCACCACGCTGGGTGAGTGGCTCATACCACGGATAATGTTCTCTACACGTGCTCGCTTGGCACGCAGGTGCTCGTCATTGAGACGTTCAATGTCAAAGGTGGCCAGGCCGGGAGGACGGCCGAATGGTGACAAGCACTCTTGAGGCGTGCTGTCCTGAGAGGAGTTACTGCAGGCGTCCTCTTGAGGAGCATCTGAGCTTGCATTGGAGAGCCCTGATCCGGGGAAGCCCGACTCCCCTCTATCACCCCTGTCTCCTCTTTCTCCCCTCTCGGGTCCTCCTCCATTTTTAGCCATGTTATTCTTGAGAAGCTGAGAGATAATGGTGGTGCCAGGAAAGGGCATCATGGTGTCCTCATATGAGTTGGCCCTCTTCAGAAGCTTTCGGAGTACATTGGACTTGGACTCACTGTCGCTGGCTGTAACAACGCCAGGCCCGCCATGTGGCTGCACAACAGAGCACTCCATGGAGTCGGTGTCTGATCCGTGGTGAGAGTGGGAGCTCAGAGAGTTCATGGCACTGAAAATGGCTGCTTTGGCCCGGGCAATGTTATCAGTGGTTGCTGTTGCGGCTGCTGCTGTGGAGGAGGCTGTGTTGCCTACGGTCCTCTTAACACCAATGTCCACACGTCTTCGTTTGGTCTGTCTGTTCAGGAGGGAGTCGCTGTCATGGTCCGGCATCACGGGCTGCTGCTATTGGGCCATATCCCACAAACCCAGTCCTTTTTGTTTTCAAAGCCTCTGAGTACCTGCGGGCAAAGATTCACAGATGCGTGACTTTCAAAAGTGAAAACTCACTCACTCATTCACTCACTCAATCAGGAAAACCGTAAAGATTTTGACATACTGAAACAATCGACATCTGTCAGCCTCTATAGAACTGCATCAGCCGACATTATGGATAAAAACCGAAGAGTTTTGTCTCAAGTCAGCAGGCAGTCACTCCTATTATATTTCTATGAGGACGGGGACGTCCGTGATTACATTTGGGACCAATGACAGTGGGGTGAAGGGAAACAGGCGAGATGGGGTCAGAATTAGGCCTGGGCTTGACATTCCAGGGCAAAGTCCTACATTTTATCCTGTCCCCTGTTACATGCCGCGCGACACTGAACCAGTTCCCACGGAACACAAAGCTGCATAAAATTATGATAATTACTTAAGTACTTGTCCTCATTTCCATGTTTGTGCAGTGTAAGCCAACATAGGCGCTATTAACTCTCAAAATAAAAAAATAGGGTAAAGATAACCTATAAAAAAATAAATCCACACATAGGAAGAATATACACATTGCACACATCATTGTGAACCCTTTAGTAAGTCTGTTCTCTAAGTGAGCTGTCATTTGGTTAGTCAAACAAAATGTTCAAATTTTAAATCGCCTTTATACATTTTTATAATGTTTAAATGCAACTGTGTTCATATTAATCAATATGGCCATCATATCTTGAGCAATGGGGAGAGTGACACAAAAAAAGGGAACACAAAATAGGCCTATTGATTTTGGTGCCAGCGTGAGCTCACTTCTGTGTTTTTTGTTTGTCTTTTCATCTGGCAAGGGCAGTTAATTCTGCTCAAATGAATAGGTCACAAGGGTCAACTCTGGCAAGGAGCAACTTAAAGCACTCTTACAAAAACCCTAATGCCCCTCTGAAAGCAAAGCGTTTTGTCAGTACAGGCCTGCATCAATAATGCTACGTAAGCAGCGCTGGCAGTGTCTCAGTCAGAGACGTGGAAGAAGCAGCCAATCTCAAATGTGATGATATTATCAGGTACTATTTAATCTCTACAGCCTCTCTTAAACAAATACAAATATTTCAGAGGTGAATAAATATATAAATCGGCAGTGCTTTTTAATAGCATAAAAGTGGCAAAAGTGGTGCAACAATTTACATTTTCCTTTTACACTCTTCAGGAAAACATAAGACTCAGACGCTCAGTCAAAAATGATAACATTTAAATACAAAAAACGCAAGCAAAGCATAGCTTGAAATTTAAAGTTTGTACTTAGACTTAAATGTTGCTCTGATTCAAGTCGACTTTTAGACAAAGCTGCAACGTAGCTATAAAAACTTAATTTTTAATGCGAATATGTCCCATGATTGATTCACATCTAATTTTGATATGATTTTATAGGAGCGGAGATTTATTTTATAGGCTCAGTTTAAGCTTAGAGGAAAAACAGCAGGGAGAATTTGACTTAACATTCCCCTTAAATTATTATTTGCGTGTTCTTACCAGTGGAAATTATATCATCTTTACATTTGTGCTGTATGTGAGTAGTTTATTTTTTAATATACATATAAAAAGGCGTCCTTCTTGTTCCTGAGTCTCAGCAGACACATTCAACTCTGAGCACACACACACGCACACACACACACACACACACACAACTTTGCTGCTGGCTTTGTTAGAAACACACAAGTGACGCGGACTGGTTGGTTTGTCACTCAAGACAAAAAACATTCTGCAAATACACATTTTGAACTGACCATCAAAAACTATTAAGGTCCAAATTTGCTGCTGGATTAAATGTTGTTGTTTTTTTTCTCCCTATAGTGAAGTAACACCAGGACTTCAAAATAAAACCCTCTGATAAATGGCTTTGGCCCAAGTCTTGACAGCCATATCCAGCAGTTCAGACAGGAGGTGATACATCTCTAAGAAAAAAAAACTTGACTTGATTGCCTCAGGATCTTAACAATAAGCTCAAAATAGTCACCAGCACCTGTCTTTTCCGACCGCGCACCTGTCTCCCATTGCCCATGCGCACTCTCCCTCTCTCTCTCAGTCTCTCTCTCTCTCCCTTAAAAGAAAAAAAAACCTTTCAACAATTTAAGCAACTATGAACTCTACATATGATCAGAGCTATAGATCTCCACTCCAACTCTTACACTCCATCATTCCAGCATGCTTCCTCCTCTTACTTCAAACCTTTCACCAAACAAAAACAAAGAAACAAAAACAAAACTTTTCCCTGAATTAAAAAAAAAAAGTATTTGTAACTTCAAGGAATTACCATCAGCATTATCACAGTAAGATAACCTAATAAAGGTGGCTGTGATTGGCTGCTTGTTTGTACATCTGGTTGCCAGTGCACAGACTAAGATATCAGAAACCTACGAGACAGATTTGCGCGCACAACAATACACCGGCAGCGTTTTCATCGCAGCTGAACAGCAGCAGCCGCGGAAGACACTCAACAAATTCACTAAACAGGACCTGATCTGCTCTGCCAGGGCGAGGATTTGACATAAAAAAATAAAATAAAATAAAAAGGGCAGGTGGTAGGTGTGAAAATTGAAGTGTCACTCACAGGATACGTGAGGTGATGGCAAACTGACGGTTTTCAGCGCTCACACCAGAGACCAAATACAAGTTTCAGTGTGTTTAAAATCACCGTTCGCATTGAATAGAAAAAGAAAGCACGTCACGTTTCCCTTTAAAACTGAACTTCTCAAAGTTGCAAATCAACTTGATCTCCGCTCTGGTGAGGAAGGTTGGGCTACCGTCCGCAAATCATCCTCGCAAACACACACACACACACACACACATACACACACACACACACGCACGCACTCGGGCCACCGCTCACGCAACTCTTAGCGCAGATCAAGACGAAGAGGACGAAACGCGAGCAAATAACGTGCAATAGTTACGTTTAGAGGAATAATGATGTTTGATTTGTTTGTTGTTGTTGTTTTTTTTCTCTCTGTCCGCCCCAACGTGACCAGGCGAGGCAGAAGAAGAGAGGGAGGTATCCGAGGACAAGGTTACTTACCCTTTAGATGAAGAGGGGGACAACCTGAACTCCTACGGCACAAAAAAAAGAGGAAAGAATATACAGCAGAGCTCGGCGGGTTTTCGCTGGATGTCGGGATTGAAGAATCTGTCAGAGAGAGGAAGAGCCGGAGTAAAGTCGGCGACGCGAGCGAAAGGAACAAAATAGGAAAAAAAATATAGAAGATGAAAAGAGCTCTTCTTGCGCGTCAGTCTCTCCCTCTATCCTCTGCTTTGACTGAGAGAGTGAGAGACATAGAGAGAGTGCGAGGCACGGAGAGAGAGAGAGAGAGCGAGCGAGCGAGAGAGAGAGAGAGAGACTACAGCGTGTGTGTGTGTGTATGTGTGCGTCTCCGAGGCGCACTGGATGCAGGAGAGCACTGGATGCTGGAGCGCTCCTCCGCCACTAAAGATTCACTTTAAGACGCGGCTGAAGGAAACAGGAAGACGTGCGCGTCACGAGCGGCGTGATGTAACCGTCGCAACCTACCAATAAGAGGCGTCCGTCCGGTCCGGAGAACAACGCACTGAACTTGACCAGAGAATGGGGGGACTTGAGCTTTGCAACTAAAGAGAGAGAGAGAGGAGGAAAAAAGAGGAAATACCACTCTTACTAATCTCTTTCTTCTCAAAGCACCGACTGCGCGAGTAAGAATCGTTACGCACTTTGACATTACACCATTATAAACCCGTAATAAAACACATAGACTACACATTATCATGTTCCTCAAATCTTAATTGGAAAGTTCCTATAATAAAAAGCTAAATGTCAGATATGAAATCAAGTGTGGAATTAAGTCAGAATAAGAATAATCAGGACGTTGACTGTGGAGAAAATACACAAAACAAGTAGATTTGTTTGATCACCTGTGAGATTTAGTCCCTGTTGTCGATGTATTCGGTAGATTAAAGAGAAAAGAAAAAGCAACATGATTTTAAGATGAATGCGACGTGAACTGAAATGTGCAGGACGTTTTATTTTAAATGCAAATGTTTCCAGACATGTTACAGTCTTCATTGTGCCGCTAAAATTACAAATTAACACTTGATTTTACGACTCAAACTGTTTTGTTTTTTTTGTTTGTTTTTACCCGTGTGTTAACACATGTTTCGATCAGGTTTGTGGAGAACCCATTAAAATGCATTAACATTCATCCAAACTCAGTCATTTTTTAATGATTGCCAACTTTGTAATTTGATCTATTAATGTCTAAATATTAGGAAGTCACAGCGCATTTGTTGTTTTTAATTTTTTTTGTCTGGTACACATTTAGACTGCCGTTTCTCAAGGGGACGTTACGTGGGTCACCTGGGTATTGGAGGTTGAAAAGTGGCATGTAGGGTTATTTTACGCGCAGGGTTTTCTCATTGGTTGCAAGCAAAGTCTTTTTTATGAACAAGGCAAAGCGGCACAGAGGCTCTCAGCTTTGCTTTGGAATTCAGATTATCCAGAGCTAAACGTCTCTTTGTGAAATGCTCAGTTAAGAACCCAATATCATCATGAAACGTCTGTCACTGGGATCTGCAACCTGCTGCCACTGACATATCCCTGCGTGCGTAAAGACTGCACTGTCATCAGAGATGATGGAGTGTAAACTGATTAAAAAAGAAAAAAATCCACATTTATCTGTTGAAAGTAAGATTTTTTTCCCTTTTATTTGAGGAATTATTAGATTTTCTGTGTTCTCTGTGTGGAAATTTCTCCACCTGTGACGCTGAAGCCTGCGGTCAGTTGACATCTGATCCTTTCCACATATAAACCTGTTCGACGCTTCTGATTTATGAAATGATGACGGCTCGCTTCGCCCTCATCCCTCCCGCGTCCGCACAAATTAGACCCTTGTTAATTACACTGCAGTTTTTTTTTACGCTTTGCAAACACCACAGCCGTACACCTTTACAACAGGTGTGTACACAAATAGTTGAGTAATATTTGTAGGAAATCATAGATTTTTTTTGTGCCACTGAAATTAATCTTTATGTGGGAGAATTTTTTTTTTTTCTTCATCGAGTGTAAACATTTTTCTGGATAATTGAGGTCACGTTCATCTAGATTTCCACTCAGACTGCGCTCCTCCAATAAGAGAAACCGCACAACTGGGATACAGCACATGTGAGAGATTGCTTAAAATTGTATTTCTTAAAACATGTATTATTTATAGTGTATTATTATTATCATCATCATCATCATCATCAGTGGATGGAGTTTCGTTTATTGCAGCTGAGAAAAAGTTTTTCATGCACTGTGGACATCAGAAGGGTGTGCGTTTTTTTTTCTCCAAATTTCCCCCCCTTCCATAGTTTCACTGTGGATTCATTTGTTGCTCACTGAATCTTCTTTTTTTATGCTCTACGCAAACAGGATCCTAAAGTACTTAACGAGAAATCTTATTTTCCATATGCCCCCCTCTCTGTCAGGTGCCAAAAAGGAAAAGGCGAGTCTCTTTTCCATGTCGCAAGCAAGTGTTTTTTGGGACGAACGAATTGCAACGAAGTCAGCAAAGTTTAGTGTCTAGAGTGTCTTTTCCAAAGCAGGTGTCCCGGCCCCTTGCTCCCCTCTCGCTGGCCTGTGGCTGATTTGGCCTCGGCTCCCCTGGGTGCCGTCGGTGGCGCACACAGGCTGGAAAAACAGGCCGGGACATTAAAGAAGCGCGTGTTTGGAAAAGGAAGACTCGGGTGAGGTGTAGAGGAAACGTGCTGGTTAACACTGGCTGCTCTTATCGCGGCCCATTCCAGGTGGATCAACGCGTGTATTTATTTCAAACGCACCCACCTCCCCCTACCCACCACCACCCCCCACTCCCTCTCTTTTTGGGCTAGGGAGTGCGACACACCTCGATGCCCAAGACTGATAATGCGCGTTGGCATTGCGCACTGATGGCTGAATTTATTGACATATTTATTAGAGTATAGGGCCCTAATGCAGAAGGAGGGAGGCAGTGAAAACAATATTTCTCCCTGAGGTACGTTTTTTTTTTTTTTTTAAATCACACTGACCACAAGTAAGCACGCGGTGATGATGGTATGTGGAGTGGAAGGAAAGCAGTGGCCTATTTTTCCTTAGTATTCATTTGCATCATGGGCAGCCCAACTATTTATATTGTTATTATCATTAGGCTATAATAAATGTTATTATTGTTATTATTATTATTGTGGTATTAGAAGGTCGTCGTGGGATGTTTTTCGTCTCGTTTTAGGTGCAGAAATCAACAAACACAACCGAGCCGAGTTTTTGCTGAATTTTAAGTTGCTTGAATTATTATTGAAAGAATGACTATTATCTCTTGAGCAGCAGCGGTTATAAAAATGGCCTTAATCAGATAATGACTTGATGAGCTCCTACAACAGCTCCATTTCTTTTCACAGACACAGTTTTTTTTTCTTTTTTAGAGAAACGAGTGAGAGAGAGAGAGAGAGAGAGAGAGAGATACACACACACACACAGAGGGAGGGAGAGAGAGAGAGCTATTTGCGAAAACACAAGCAGAGAGAGATGGTTGCGCTAAAAGCTGTTTTGTTCCGGAGAGGTCTCCGGGTCCCTGAATAAAAAGGTTTAGGAGACAGGACACAGGAGAGGAGAGGAGGAGAGGAGGATGCAGGATTTGCCCGAGTGTAATAAGTGAGTAGGCGTCTGACTCTCATATCCTCTAAGTCCTCGTTGGGCCCCTGATGTGTGTGTATGTGTGTGTGTGCAGGACTTGATGTATTCAGCTTTTTCACCAATGACAAAGATGAGGATGCTGCCGGAAAAATGCGCACTTGTTTCTGTTGTCAAGGAAAAAAAAAAATCAGAATATGAGCCTGCGCGTGACCTGGACATAGAAGAAGACGTGCTGGAGTAGAATAACAGCAATTTGCATGGATATGATTATTAGTGATATTACTTCTTGGTTGCCAGGGGATAGGGATGTGATAGCTGCCACTGTGTTGCCCCTCGATGACCCACATCCCTCTTTCGAGGCTACAAGTAAGGGGGTGATTATGGAGGGGATAGAGAGAGAGAGAGAGAGAGAGAGAGAGAGAGAGAGAGAAGTTGGTCATCCTCTTCTGCTGTGGCCTGCAGAGCCGTGCCATGAGACAACAACATACTATACAAACACACGCTCGCACTCAAATTAAAATATGCTCTCAGTATTTGCATGGATGGGCATCGGTCACTGTTGCAGAAGCAAATGTGTGACGCAATAGACAAGGTGAACGGTGAAATATGAACCAAGCGCTGAGTAACCTCACGATGAAAAATCAATAATAAAAACACGTGAAATGGAAAACAACTGCGCCTTAACACAGGGAAACTGATATAGACTACCATACAAGAATTTACATTTATACACACATACACACACACACACACACACACACACACACACACACACACACACACACACACACACACACACACACACACACACACACACACACACACACACTGTCTAGACTATCTGCTCTCTCATACACACACACACACACACACACACACACACACACGTGGTCCTAAACATGTGTGTGAGAGATAAAATGTAGTGTTGCAACATCTTTTAAGATATTAACAGACCCAGTTTTCAGTATTTGGATAAAAACCAGTTTGGTCTGACATTATAACCCCCCACCCCCCTCATGTTGGACCTATGCAGAGGTAATAGGCAATTAAAGGAATGCTGCTCAGTGATGCTGATGGGAATATGGCTGCAGTCAAACTCATTAAAACCACATATTCTAAACGTCTGAATTAGTCCGAGCCATGTGCAAAATCCTCGAAATTGTGAATGTTTTTTATGATTAAATGTTTTTTTATTATTATTATAACGCAGTTAAATCAGTATGTCTTACTATAGGAACAACCTTGAAAGTCTACAAAATGTTTAAAATCACTGTGTTGTTGGCTTAAAGTCAACTGGGATGAAGGGCACGCGCACACACGGCAACGAGCGCGCGCAACCTCTCTCTCTCTCTCTCTCTCACACACACACACACACACACACACACACACACACACACACACACACACACACACACACACACACACACACAGACTCACGCGCGCACACACACAGACTCACGCGCGCACACAGCGCCTTGGAGGTGCTTGGGCGGACGGACATGCTGGGAAATCGCCTGGAACTGTATTAAGCCTGACGTCCTTAAAACAAACAATGGCACCATGAAATAAGGGCTTATGTGCTCAAAGTCAAAGAGCCCCCTCAGCAACTCTCCCTGTTTATCTCTCTCCCTGTCTGACACACACACACACACACACACACACACACACACACACACACACACACACACACACACACACACACACACACACACACGCACACACAGACACACACACACACTCACCATTTCTTGGGGGTTACACACTCAGGCTCGCAGCTTCATTGGTAGGGGACCAACTTTGCTCCTATGAACTCTCACCTGTCAACATGGAGCAGAGGACTCTACTTGGTAAACACGAAAGGACTTTAGCTGTTTACTTCTGGCGGTGACTTCGCCGGGTTTATTCTCTGCAAGGCCGCGGAGCTCAGCTGCTTCTCCGGCTGCTCTGAGTCAGTTTCAAGGCGAGGTTCAAATCCGCTCCAAACTCCGTTCACAAATATCACTATTTTAACGTGGCACGGCTCTTAAACTGCGTATTTTCCACAACACGACTGAAGTTACTCTGTGTGAGTGTGTGACAGAGCGATGTGATACATTCGGCATTCATCCAACATGGCTTGACTTCATTTTTGAGGGTCCACGCTGCTCTCTACTGCCCCACGGTGTAGGCCTGTTTTAGACAAGCGCTTAATAGTAATAAAGGGGGCGGGGGGCAAAAAAAACCAAATCAGGTTAATTCAAACATTGTATCAACGCCGAATCAATAAGTGGCGTTCAATGACCTGTATTATCGTGGGCTTTCTCCTCTGAGACATGTATTCTGTGTTTATAAACAAGATACATTCATGAATTTGCAAAATTTTCAATGAGATTTTGCACATAATATCATGATAGCCTATGTGCTTTTCTTTTTTAGATGTCCACAGCCATTATCCTCTACTGCAGCTGCTTGAAAAAAAAAAAAAAAAAAAAAACACGGGCCGTGGCAGATAAGCGGCGGTCTGTTTTCGCTCCTCTGATCAGCGGTAATTATATTTGTTGGCGTGGAGGTAAGTGGTCCTCCCCGGGGGGCGTATTGTACTCGACTCTCTCCATGTCATAAAATAAAATTACAAGGAAAGGAGAAGATATCCTACAATAACAGAGGCGAGTCGTAAAATCAAAGAGTAGCTAAATTAAATCTGAAGGGGGAAAAAAACCCCTCACGGAAAATACATTAGGGCTGTGATGGACGGGGGCAGGGGGCTTCAAATAAAACGCAGGTTAATGACTTTTTAATAGCTTCTACGACTATATGGTTGGTTAACAGGCACACACACACACTTAAACACACACACACACTCTCTCTCTCTCTCATAGACTGCACAACGCTGACTGAAGCAATTAAGAGTAGGCTAATTAGTGATCAGTTACCTGTGCTGCAGTCTTTCTGCACCTCCCCAAATACCATAAAGAGAGGCGTCTATAGGGTATGAAGTGACATGTTCAAGGCTTAAGTAGCTTTAAAGTGGCTCTCTCACCACACACATTAGTCTCCTGTTATAAGTTTAGCTCTCTGCAGCAGTCCGCTCTCCTGTTACAGCAGTGGACATTCACACGTCTTGTACCTGTTGGCACCCTCTTGTCAGGTTTATGTATCTGCGTAACCTCTGACCCCGAGTGTGGGAGTCTGGCCCGGCCGGCACCCAGCTGGGCCGTCCTCAGCATAGCAGAGCAGGCCTTTCGCTGGTGACCTCTCTTGACCCCTCTTTGACCTTTGGTGGCTGCCTCAGGGGAGGTCAGGAGGAGGTTGACGCTGTTATAATTGGCCTGTAAACACACACACACACAGAGGCCCAGACAGACAAACACACACACACACACACACACAGATTGAGGAGAGTGATGTTTTCAGGTTCACTTGTTAATTGAAAATTGAATCCCTGGCTCAGTCAACATATTTCCAGCTGTAGTTTACTTGAGAATTCCCTTTTTTTTATATGACCTTACACTTAGTATTGTGCAACTTTAAAAAAAAAAGAAAGAAAAGAAAGTTTGTTCTTGTTACAATTGTTTCTTTGCAGATAAAGATTTCATTAAAACAAACAAACAGATGAATTGTTTATTTGATGCCTTCCAGGCCACACAGATAAGACATTCAAATTACATTTGTAAATGAATGCATCAGTAATAACAGTATAACTTATTATGCGTACTTTAACTTTAAATGCAGGACTTTTATTATTAAGAGCATTTTTACAATGTGGACCACAATGTAATGTTGGATCTGGATACTTTTTCCATTAGCGTGTATTTACATTTTTTAAATTAGTGCCTCTCCATACACTGTTTTCATTAATTACAATGTGCTTTGCCTATAAGTTCCAGTTGTTTATATATAGTGTGATATATGTGTAGAGGTTGTAATTAATGAGTAGCTTGACCAGCTATCCTCTGCTGGGCCAAGCAGGGACATGCTCCAACCACAGGTTAAAAACTGCCAGCCAATGACGTGCTGACTGAACACACAGAAATACTACACACAGATGAGAGCATACACTCGAAAATACGTACCGTGCACATACACATGCCTACATCTGGTCAAAACACACACAAACACACACACACCCTGCATTTTCAAAGACTTCCCCGTGGACAGAGGTGTCTGCCAGCACTGCTATAAATCACGCTGAGGCTGGTGCTGAGGGCAAGGCACACCTTGTTCACGTCGCCCCCACTCCTGGGCTGAATAAACCATAACATCCTGCCTCTCGTGCTGCCCGACGCCCTCCGAGCACGACCCTAGAGAAGACCCCCCCCCCTCACTACCACCACCACCTATGCCCCATACCCCCTCATCCACCCTCCTCCTCCTTTCCTCCAGCTCATCTCTCACTCCATCCGTGCCATTGTTCCTCCGGCCTCCTCCTCCTCTCCCGTCTAACTTATCTATCGTTGGTATTTCGGCTGCCGCAGCGTTACAGTGCTACAGGTTGGGCAGGGCTCTGATTGTTTGGAACAACACACAGCTCCCCCCCCCTCCACCTCAGCCCAACCCGCCCCTGTCCCCCCCCCTCCTCCATCTTCTTTTAACATTTTTTTCCAATTCCAATGACTTCCTGTTTGGAGAGTGGGATGAGAGAGACGGCGAGAGAGACAGAGAAAGAGAAAAAAAATAGGGGAGAAACAGAAAAGAGAGAACAGCAAAACAGCAGGAAGCAAACGTTTAACAGGAGGATGCCGACACCCTCATCCTGTCGTGTGCCAGCTTGGTTCAGGTGCTTTGGGCCAATCAGCTCCCTCCGCTCCATTTACCTCAGGGTGTGCCGCATTTGGCTGAGAAGGTGCACCTTTCCTTCATGACCCCCTCTGGAGGAAGTATAATGTTTCTGGAAAGAAAAGGAGATGATTTTACTTCCTGACCAGAGGAGCCAAGTGCACAGGCCCATAATGGAGCACTAAACCCTTCACCGCCCAACAGAGACATAAAAGTGAACAAAGAATAAAGAATGCGTGAAGCGTTGGGTTATCTGCTGATTATTTCCCTTGATTTTTTACTGCTGCAGAGGGAGAAGCTAAGCAAACAGTCCACACAGCGGTTGGTTCTTGGCATTCCACTTGAGGGTCTTATTATAGACAAAACCAGACAAAACCCACATTGGAAAAAAAACTCTGTTGTATGTGTTTTGGCATGCAGCCTCACAAATGATTACTTCACTAAAATGTAATAAGTAAAAGGCTCTGGATTTCCAACAAGTTCACTGATATGCAACAGTGTTTTTTAATTTGAAAAGCCATTTTATTAAAGAGAGGAAGCACATGTTTTAGCCGGAATATGACTTTAGTCACCTAAAATGTCCTTGTACATACATGCATGAGCACACACACTAGGTGTTTGCATGTGGGTGTGCATGCACACACACACACAGACACACTAAATCTCTCCATAACCCCTTGTATGTGTAAGTGTGTCCAGCAGAACACCAGAGGAGCCTTGAGAGGACAAGAATAGCGAGGCATGTGTCTATTTGTGGCATCATTGTCATCGAGATAAAAGATCCCACTGTTACGCTCTAACACACACACACACACACACACACGCACACACATGGACACACACAATCACACTCACACAGACATCCACATGCATGAGTAACCATGCACTTCATTCATTACCATACCATACAGTCAAAAGGAAATATTTACTGATCCACGCTGGTCAGGACCATGAGGTACAACTACTAAAAACTCAAATATTCACTCATGCATGCATAGAAACACATGCTCTCCCTTTCTCGCACACACTCACACACACACATTGTGCAGGCATTAGACTTAGAGACACACTGGGCAGTTCCTAGAAGAGACAGTAGAGTAATCTCCTCTTTATACACACATAAGCAGCTTCTTTCACTCAGCAGCATGCAGTGCGTGAACAGTATGAGTGTGCGTGACTGTGTTTGTTTGTGTGTGTGTGTGTGTGTGTGTGAATGTCAGACCACAGCTCCATGCCTTAACCATGGGCTAACCTGACTATAAATGAGCAGCAGTGGCACCTGTGACAGTACAGATCCAGCGTTAGGACATAGGAGAGTCCCATAATAGGACGCTGTCTCCTTTGTTCTGATGGTATGAATAGCGGCTCTAAGAATAATGTCCCCTCCTCCATCCTGCAAATGTTCTGAGATGGACTGTGTGTCTCCAGGTGCGGCTTGTGTTTTACACAGAAGAGAAAAGTACCTGTGGGATTGGCAAGATTAGGGAAATCCAGTGAAAATGCAGTTGTGTCCTATTTTGCAAAAATATAAAATTACATTTTATTATCTTAAAAGTATACTATAGGGGTTTTAGTAATTGGGTTATGTGTTTTTTTTCCCATTTCTTTATCTAAACCACATTTGTTTCAGGTTGAAATATATCAGACAAAACCCAATGTATTCGTCACATTCGTGGTCTCAAGAGGATGAACCCCATTGAATCCTATTGATCCCCTGACTTTTAATCTTGTACCATGAGGTTGATATGTATGTTTTTAGGGAAATTTCTGGGGTGCGTATTGGACAGACTTATCTATAGCAACACCAACAGGTCAAAATGTCACTTTAATACTTTGATTTATGTCCAAATACCTGTAAGTAGGAAGTCTCTGCCTCAGCTGTACTTTTGTTTGAAACTAATGACGAAATCTTAATGTGTTTGTTGAAATAAGATAACAAAAGAGGTAAAGAGTACGAGTGGTAGCCATCAGCATGGTAACACTGTCACTGTAGGCATACTGACGATAGCATTAAGTGTGAATCCTATAAGATCAACCTCAAAGAGCTGTCCTTTACAATGTCTGTGCCTCTGGTGCAGTATCACTCTGACTAGTTTCAATTATCTACACTCACATGTGAAGAAAAACAAGACAGTGGATGTAAAGGAGAAGGTTAAAGAAACATTTTGTTTCGGAGCTTTTGTGCAAAGAGTTATTAGCTAAGGTACATCACTTTGTTTTCTACCAGATTTCTATAATTCACTTTTATCCTGTTTATTTGGTGTAGTGATAGGTTGATGGTTTACCCACCCAGACCTCAGCTTCCCTCACATACACACAGACTAATACACACCCTCTGCGAACTCAGTGTCTTTAGCTAAGCCAGAGGACAAGTGATGCCCGGGGCTGTTCCTGATCCTCCTGGCCTTTTCCTTGCAGGAATCTCCTCTTCCTGTACGGAAGTTTATGGTGGTCAGCCTGCCTGTCAGTGACGCCTCCCAGAGGAAAGTGACAGCGGCTTTTTTCACCCGCTGACCCGTAAAGAGGACAGAGGAAGAAAAAAAAAAACAGATGAGTGTGTATGTGTGTGTGTTTGTGTGTGAACTGACTAAGGGTTTCTTTTCTCTTCAGAAAGGAGCCATGATGAATCTTGTGCATTCAGCACTACCTCTGAATGAGTGTGTGCGTCATGTGTGTTTGCATCCAGTGTAATGTCCTTTAACCGACCCCGGACGACACAAATGCATCTTCCTTTCCCCCTTTTCAGCCTCTTTTGTGTGTCTAAATAGAAAAAGAAACACAACAAAATCCCCATCTGAGCCGAATGATGAGCTTTTGTGTTGGTGCTAAACAAACAGATCGGTTCTTTGTTTTGATTTTGTTGTCTTTTCATCTCAAAGTCCAGACTGTGCAGCCTTGGAGAGAAAGAGGGAGCAAGATAGATAGAAGGATAGAGAGATGATGTCCATCTGTTCTGATGATCTCCCTCCAACTTTGTCTGGCATCAGCCTTATCTCCATCCCACTCTGGTCCAATCCGACCCAGAGGACCCAGGCGCTGGCCTTGTCTTGACCCAGTTTAGGGCTTCCATTCTGGGCTTCCTGATCCGTCCACTCTCCCCCCTCAGTGCGGGGGTTCAACCGAGAGTCCTGAGATTATCGTATGGTCACTTAAGAGGGAACGAGAGAGAGCGAAGTGCTGTCCACTTAGCTGAAGATTATCCTTTAAAAGGAAGGGATGGCGGTGGAGATGGAGGAGAGAAGGAGAAAAAAAGGATGTGCTTAAGAGATGAATAGAGGGGGTGGATGGAGGGAGAGATTGCGAGGACAGTCAGGGAGATGGAGAGAGGGCAAATGAATCATATGGAGATAAAGTGCGTGTGGGAGAGGGTTAACAAAAAAGCGAGGAGAGAAATACGGCATCAAGGGAAACATCTAAATGAAAAGCTGAGATGGAGGTGAGGTGACAGAACGAGAGGGAGAGAGGGAGCAGAGGAAGGTCGGCAGAGAGAGGCAGAGATGGAGAGATAAAGAGAGGAGGAAGCAGGAAGGATGAGGACAAGAGCTGGATTAAGCCGTAAAAACAGTGATTATGAAGTGTTCACTACCCAAACTGAAGACCTGCTCCAGTGCTTTTTTGGGATAATGGGGTGTAGATACTAACTCCTATTTCTCAAACAGTAACTGTGGAAGTGGAACCTGCATTATTTTGGGGAATATTTATTCTTTTTAATTCCATATTTGACTGAGTTTGTGGGTTAGCGCTTGTAAGGGTTTGTAATGAGGGGGATAATAATAGTTAATTGAAATATTTATCTTAGTTTTGGCAATATTTCTATCAGTCTTGGTGACATTTAACTCACTTAAGGCGACGGTGAGATTTGGGAGCATGGCAACATCACTACAAATAAACCTGTTGTCGCACACCTGCCAGTTCAACCAGTTCTTTTAAATGACTTTAGAACAACAACAATACGTGGTTTTAGTCAAAGCTGAACCTGGAAGTCAGTCTGTGCTGGATTTACAGCAGACAGGGTGGGTGAGGAGTTTACTAATCGTCTTCATTATTTGTGCTAAATAAGTTGGACTAACCTGGAGTGGAGGGGTTTGTTAGGAACCTTCCTGAACACGCTGTTGTCTCTTCACATTAAGAGACTTTGATTGTTTCCGTGTTTGTCATCATTTGATCGTCAGGACGCTTGTGTTTCCTGTGCCCTCTGATGACTCACTTTATTGTCATGGTTACTGCAGTGTTATTAGTGTCAGTACGGGATGATATGATGCCACAAACTATGAAAATAGGATCCATGTAGCGCTTCGCTACACTAGTTCATTGTCAATGGATCTGAAAGCCTGAAGTTCTGGCACATGAGATGATTCTGTTTGTTTGGGGGGAAAAAAGATATTTCAGATCATGCAAAACCTCTATAACAGGGATTTCTTTTGCATTGTTTTGACATAGTTAGTGTAATGAATCTGGTCACTTATTTATTAGGTGTTACTACAGTAAGAGTGTTAAAGGGGAACTAAGTCCAGTTGCTTTTTCTCTGTTTTGGTCGCTTTTTTCTCTGTGGCGCTCCCCGTACAGTTTCGAGTGCATATTTTCACTGTCGTTAAAACTTAAAACTTCCCCCTCATTTAATTTTTCATTTATTTAACAGGGACAGTGCACATTAATTAACATGTCAGTTTTACCATCAATGTAAATGTGCCAGAGTTAGCCACAGTGGCTAATTTTCATCTGTTGTCCCTGGGGCAGGTTGGTGACATGTACATTTGTTTTCAATGAAGCCGGCAAGAAGCCAATCCGTGAAGCGACGTCTACCGAGGTGGGTAACTTTAACAAGAGATTATGGATTACTGTGCGTGTTGTAGTTGTAGTGTAGTGTAGTTGTGTTGTACTGTAGTGTCGTAAAGCAGTCCATGTTTCTTGCGAGACGAGAGCTGGGACACCGAGGTCGGAAGGGCTGGTTTTCGGCCAAGAGACACCAGCTTCTCCCCATAACAAGTCATTTAACCATCACATTTACTCCGGAGCAATTAAGGTGAAAATCTTGCATAGTTCCTCTTTAACAAGTGACAGTGAGGCAGCGTGGATCCCAGGGCCCAGATACTGATGCAGCTAAACCTAATTCAGCCATTACTCATTTCATTTTTGACTCCCGTGGTATTCAGGCTGTGACTTTCCATATTGACTTCCATGAAAAAGATGTAAATGTGTTAATCTCATTTGGCTTGGTTGCCTCTGTTTCTTATTGATTTTTCACTAAATTGATGGCCAACTAAATTGATTAAAAAATAAAAAACTAGGAGATGATCATCTATGCTCTGTGGTTTGTTGTGAGTTTCAACAGGTTTATCGTTTTAGCCGTTTTAACACAGTGACGCGGGAGAAAAGCAGTTTTCAGTGTGAATGCTAAATTCTTTTAGACCCCCAACACACTCAAACTCCACCCATTCATGAATTTATGTGTGTGAATGAACTGGGAGTGTGTGTGTGTGTGTGTGTGTGTGTGGGGGGGGGGGTATTTGAGTTTTTACATTAGGAGAGACAACTGGGTGATGGAGAGAGAGAGAGAGATCATTCCCCTTCATTTGATTGGATCAGTGGTGCTGCCAGTGTCCAATTACTGTATTCCCTTGGTAGACACAAGTGTGTGCAAGTGAACACACGCCCACCCACAAATCTAGACACACATATTCCAACAGTTGCTTTCTAAATGACCCCCACTATAAAAAAAAATACTACCATTACTAAAAGCAGTCAGTTTTATACCTGCCATAAACTCTATAATCTCTCTCTCTCAGGGAAGGAAGCAACAGGGGTGCAAGGATGGATGGGAGAGAGAGAGGGGGAGGGGGGAGGTGGGGTGTGCCCCCCTCCCTCCTCTTTCACCATGTTAATCTCCTCATTTTCATTTCTCTTACCATGTGGGATTAGAATGATTTTATTTAAAGTGTCAGCTTGAGCTACCGGATTGAGAAATCTGGATTTCATAGGGATTATTATTACAGAAAAAAATACACACACACACACACGCATTTTGAGTCTTACTATGGTTGTGAAGACATGATGCATTACGTAGCCCCCTACCCTAACCTTCACCGTCATGCCAACTACCTAGTAACATGTAACAGCAGCCTAAATCTAACCTGCAACTAAAAAATAAAATCTGATGAATGCACAAACAGCCTTTCACTGATGTCCTCACAAAGATAGTGTACAACTGAAATACACACACACACACACAGATTTTTTTCCTCGTCTCTGTCACTCACTAATGACCTGCTTGACCAACAAATGGCATTTATCCTCAAATTCAGTGCAGCAGAGATGAACACACACTGTGATACGCTGAAGTCTGTGTTGTCTGTGTGTGTTTGTTGCATGTGCAGAGCTTTTTTCTTTTGGACCCTCGTCAGGAAATGGCACAAATACCAATTAATATTTTTTCTTTTTTAAAAGCCCACGCAGAAATGAGAAGAATATAAATGTAGAGTCATACTGCAGATGCGTGACTCTTCCTTCCTTTTTCTTTTTATGTTTATCTGAACATCGTACAATCTCTTGTCACCCTTGGCCGGGCCAAGTGAAATGAGGTGAACAGACTCTAACCAAAGCTTCAACCTTCTGTGTGTCAGATTTAACATCTAATCTACATTAGGATAAGGCTTTCACCGCTCAGGGAAAAAAAGAAGAATAAAAAAATGCCATCACCTTTTCATCCTAGGGCCAAGCCTTTTATTCCTCCTCTTCTCATTACATTAAAGGATGAGGGAGGCCGTACAGTGGGGCTGAACGGTATTTAAAGACACCATCCCCTTCATCTGTTTAATTTCTCTTTATTTAAGAGACTCCCTCCTCCCGTCGCCGCTCTCTCCCTCTGTTTAATTTCTCTTTATCTAAAGACTCCCTCCCTTCATCTGACTGATTGATCTTTGTCTCACTGCAAATGACATGGAAGAGTTAGTTACTGCAAGGTCCCTAATCCAACCTCTGTGGCGGGGACGCCGTGTCTGAGCAGAGACAGGGCAACTTCGGCTTTACGGACCTAAGCTCTGAAAAAAAAAAAGGTTTCACATGGCTTGATCTGTTTTACTGCTGTCAAGACTTTAGATTAATCATTCTTTAATGATACTTAATCAATGTTTTCCCTGTATTCTCTGTATATCAGAGCATAGAGGGTTTATCCACTCATCGTATCTGAGTTTCCCACAATCCACTCCAAGTGAACTGTTGTAAATACTCCTCTGATATGAATTATATAATGATTTTTTTTTTTAAAAAGAAAGATTTTACACAGAGGTGATTTATATTTATATGATTTATGTATATTAATCTGAAAGAAGTTTGAACTATTGAAATAATACTCCTCAGATAAAAATGAGTCTACCTTTTTTTTTTTGAATCTCACAATACAGTGAACTGCAGAGAGACTACGAAGGGAAACTTCTCACAACTCAGTGTCTCACAAGTAAAAAAAAAGTTAAAATTGAAGAACTGAGGGAAAACATTTAACTTAAATACAGATGGTGGTAATAAGCTTGCATGGTTGTGATATGGATCATGAAAATGTCATTAGGGCTGAATCTACTGTGACTGTTACTTCTTGTTTGATTGATAAATGGTTTGGACCAGAAAATAGACAAATAGGAGCATCACACTTTCCTGACCCCCGATGTGACCTCTTTAAATTGTTTTCTTAGTTGAGCCAACACAGCCTGAGGCACAGACACATCACATTTACCATCACACGAGACAAAGAAGAGCCTCAAAACTTAGAATGAGAAAGAAATGAGAAACTTCAAGCGATTCCTGAGTCAACGAATTGAATAATTGACTAAATGTTTCAGCTTTAAACATGACCATCGTCTGATAACCAATACATTTGTAATACCACTGTGTTTCCTCAGAACATCAGAGTGACAGATTTCATGATTTTAACATACGCAAGACACAGATACCGGCTTCCAGACTAATACTGAATTTATCCTGATGAGTAAACAAACATTTGAGTGCAAACACATGTACACACACACACACACACACACACATTTTAAGAGCAAGGTCTTGGGAAGTAGGTTAAGCAGGCCGGGATCACCTCTCGCTGCTCTCTCCCAGCTTATAGAAGCACTGAGAGAGTCGGGAGGGAGGGATGGGTGACGGGGGTGACGGAGGTGGAGAGGGAGGACGGGGTGGTGGTGGTGGTGGGGTTGTGGAGAAATCTTCCCGAGGACATCTGTCACAGTGAGCAACTTGTGAGCTGCTTTTTTCCAGCCCGCACTGTGACCCATGGATTCTCTTGCATGACTGACCAAGAACTATGACAGTTTTAGTGAGGGGGACTTAGCCCCTGCTTATGGCCCAGGAGACCCCAAAGAGACACGGTTAAAGTAAAATTTCCATCATATGGAGCGGGCATGGAGGATAATACTGAATCTGCTCAGTTTTTGGAGATTTATCAGTCTATTTCTAGGCCGCACTGTTAAGACTATTCAAGTTATGAGACAAATACTCACTGACAGGAAACTGGAACAACTCTCCGCTCTTTCCTGTCACAGATCATTGCACTAAAACACCATATGACACGCGCGTTGCTGTTTTGCGGCCCATGTGTGCACATCTGAGTTTGCCGTTGGTGCTGAATAGAGAGTGGCACATTGCAAAAGTGCGTGCATGAGAACATTTCTCCCCCTGTCGCAGGTGTTTAAGCTGTACAGTAAACAATAACGCTTTACACACACAAATACACACACGCACACGCAAACACACCGACACAAAAGGCTCATTGTGTGTTGCTGTGTGTCCGCTAACCCATCCTTTTTAATCTGGGATTATGGTATTCCCATCGTGATGGCAAGGGAGGAAACAATGCTTTATTTCATGGGAGGAAATGTGCAATAATAATGTTAACACCTCAATCTGCCTTATTTAACCATTACATACCTTCTCTCTCACACACACACACACACTCGCACACACACACCAATACACATGTACACAGCCGCACAGTTTCCAGCAAACCCTGACACATATAAATCTCTTTAGAAATTAAATCCAATCTGAATCTGAATTTTATGAATTATGTTCCAATTTTTTAACAGCCAAATATTCCTGTGTGTGTGTGTGTGTGTGTGTGTGTGTGTGAGTGTGTGTGAGAGAGAGAGAGAGGGTGCCTTTGAGCCTTATTGTTAGCGTACACTATACCGTAGCTATAGCTGCTCCCATGGGGTGTAATCCGACACTAAAATCGTCCATTAACACACTATCAGAGCTATTCTTCTCCGTTGTGTCACACTTCCATGAGCCATTTGTGGCTTTAGTGCTTTGGCTATCCAGCCTCTTTAATGTAGTTCAAAGTGCGTAGTAATGGGATGCCATCTTTATGGATAAAGACTTTTTTTCCCCCCAAATCCTCGGTGCTGAAGCCAAAATACTGACTGTGTGAGTTTAGAATTAGTAAAAAATCTTAATCCACACCAGAACAGAGCGTCATATTTAAGCAAAGTCAGGTTTTTAAGGTTCTTTATTTCCTGACATCCTGTTTTTCTGTGAGTAAAAGAAGAGATCAGATGCTGTTTGAATGTGGAGGATCAGGGCCAGTGGATCATGCAGGGCGCTCTAGTGTTGGAGGGGTAACGGTGTGCTGGTCTGTGAATAAGACCTCTGATGATCTGTATTTTTATTGTGAGGCCCCAGGTGCTGCCAGTGTCACACATGGACACTCATGGCACTGGTGTCCTGGCACACACTGACCAACCAGAGAAGGGCCAAGACGTGGTGTGTGTGTGGCTGAGAGAGAGAGTGTGAGAGTGTGTGCATGCAGGATACATGGCTAAAATAAGTCCTGGTGTGTGTGTGTGTGTGTGTGTGTGTGTGTGTGTGTGTGTGTGTGTGTGTGTGTGTGTGAGAGAGAGAGAGAGAGAGAGAGAGAGAGAGAGAGAGAGAGAGAGAGAGAGAGAGAGAGAGAGAGAGAGAGAGAGAGAGAGAGAGAGAGAGAGAGAGAGAGAGAGAGAGACTCTTCTGCCTGAGAGATGGCCAGTGTTGGTCAGGAATGCAGATGAGTATGATGCTGATACCTCGATGCTAATGCTAATGCTAATCCATCTCTTTATATTACACATCTAATCTTTGTCTTTATGTTATATCACATTCTCCTGCAGGGCTTTTATATAGGGCTTATTTGGGTCATGTGGTGCATTTAAAACAAGTAAATGATTACTAGCAGGAGAAATATAGATTTTTAAAAGCTTTACTCCATAAAGAAATAATGGCAGAGCTTCTTAAAGGCTCATACAATTACTTTTCATCATTTCAGGAGCATTTAATTACGGTAATAGCGCAGTTGCGAATACATGTGCACATATTTATGTATGCACGCAGACAAGTCTGTGGATATTTGTGTGTGTGTGTATGTGTATGTGTGTGTGTGTGTGCACCAGCTGTCTGATCAGTAATCAGTTAGCAGTGGGCTAATGCAGCCTCCTTAACCCAGGGGCCTCATAAGACCGCCTCTGGCCCAGCCCCTCTCTCTGCCAGGGACAAATCCATTACCCAAAACAAGGACATCAAATGTCAACACACACATACACACACACACACCCTCACAGATTGAATATACTTGCTCTAAAGCATATTTGATTGATGTCATGAAAGGAAAGTGTCTCTATGAAATGCTACAATTACTGTATGGGAAGAAAACAGTGGCAATAATTATTGACACGCCTTTGTGATTAGTGTTTATTCTAATGCCCGTTTACCTATTCTTACAGCGATGAAGGGACGTCTTTGAGCTTCCCACAATCCCCCGTTACTCTTCATTTACACCTAATTTTTCAGACTACAAATTGGGAGGGAACTAAAAAAGATCTTCTAAGTAGTTTTTCAAACATGTGAGGCCGCCTTTAAAGGAAATGAAAACCTCTCCAAAGGGATTCTGGGCATTTTGTCAAGGGCTCTGTGACCAAACTGCTGTTCTACAAAGGCTAACATAAATAGCACATAAACTGCACTGAAAACAGCCCCTCAGAAGTGGCACAAAGACTGCGTAGGGTCCCCCAAGGGGCCTGATGGTAAGCAGTAGCGTTTACATATCAGTGGCCCTTGTAGCATGTACAGTGATCTGGCAGGTTGCAGAGCTTTGATGCTCCGTCACCCAGCAGGTCGGGTGTATCGATCCCCAGGGCGGGGCTGCTTTCTGGGCCGGCCTGCCTGGGTGACAGGGCCCCCTCCCGGAAACCTCCCTGGTGCCCGTACCCAGCAGATGGCCTCAAAGAGGGACCAGAGACACAGGGCCAACATCCAGCTCTCAAACAGAGGCGCAGAGGAGCAAATGGCCTGTTAATATTTCATACAAACACTCTCACTCATCTCGGAGCGAGGAGGAAACGGACAGGACCGAGAGCTCAGCGTGAGTGTGTGTGTGTGTGTGTGTGTGTGTGTGTGTGTGTATGTCAGCGTGAAGGGACCGGCGTGTGGGTGTGTGTTTGTCTGGGAGAAATCAAAGACATTTTGATGAAATATGAATTGTTTTCCCAGTAGTTTTCACACTCAGAGGTGCTTCACAGTTCCATTCCTTGTGCATAGTAATTAGAAATCACACACTTGTTTGTCAAAGGTGAGGATTTGGCCACGGATCCAGGAAGAAATGCGAAAAATTGATGGACAAAATGAGTGAAAACTGTTTTTTTTTTTTCAAATAAGAATAATAAAGGTCCCCCCTCCTCCTCCTCCTCATCATCATCACCATCATCATTGCACACATGCACACAGACACACGCGCGCCTCCCCAATTACACTCAGCACCAGATCCTTCCTTAAGCCTCTGCTGTATCTTGCGAGCGTAACCTGCGCGCTAATAGCCCATAACCCCTGTACAGATCAGTGGAGGTTATGCTGTTTGCTGGTCGGTAATTGCCCTCTTCATCAGTACTCTGTCTGCGCAGGCAGCACCGCGGCCAGCCCCGAGGTCTTCCTGATGTCATTAATGTGTGATTAGGGCCGGTGGGGAGCAGCAGTTAGGAGGTTAAAAAGCCCCTGACAGCCCTCATCATCGGCGAGGAAACCCTGAGACTGATGCAGGGGCCGCGCAGATGGGCGAGAGCGAGCGGCTGCCAAAGCCCTAACTTGTTATTCCTCCTCACCTCCAAAAATCATGCCACGCTAATAAATGGCGCTGACATGGGCACGCACGTGTACAGCCGCACTGATACAGGTTCACATAAATCCCCCCCCCCAAAAAAAAACATACAAACAATACCGGCTTCGATGTAACAATCTCTTCCTCCTCTCTTGATTGATGATGAAATAATATCATTTAAATGAGAACGATTGCTTGGTGAAAGACTGGGAAAGCTGCCAGAAATGTTCATCACAGTTTAATACACGTAAACGCACAAAGTTTTGCCATTCTTTTAAACTTGATGACACTGATTGGACTTGAAATGATGAGTTGGTCTTGGGAATAGGAACCTGACAAGTTAAACTTGACACAAGCAATCTAAACTACAAGCAAAAGTGTCTGCCTAAGTGCTCAATCATGTCAGGGCTTTAGGATTCCTTTAAGTTGTCATCTTTAATACATGAGACGATTTCCAGCCTGACTGCGCAACAAAGTCATTAGACTAGGAGGAAAGATGAAATATAAATCAAGCGTCCCTCTCTGCCCCCTCCCCAGTGAACAGGTGGCTGAGTTGAATGAGATGGTGCGCTAACTTGGCTGTCACCGTGTTTTCCAACAGAACCACTGCCTTCTAAAGCCAAACCACCGTGAATTATACATCTATGGCAGTAATTCTCTCAGAGGAGAGCGAGAGAGAAAAAGTGAGAAGGGGGGCTAAGAGAGTTAGAGAGATTAATGGCTGAAGCGGTTGTTTTTGACGCAGCGATCCTTGGCTCCGCTTCCCGCCCGCCGCTTATTGGCTTTTCAGAGCACATTTATTTATTTCGTTAACAAGAGAGAGCAGCCACGTTGCTGTCACTTTTTTGGCTCGCTCGGTGCCACAGCAGACTTGTCATCTCCTACACCGTGGCGTGCGCCTTTGAACCCTGCCACAGACTACAGAGTGAGAATATTAATAGTGCAACAAACAAGACTTTAAAAATAGCAGGGGTCTGTCAGAGGCCGAGTGTCACTGACACTTTTTGTCTAGTATACCGGCCAATACGAGAAAAAAAAGTGTTGAGGGGAAAATGCTTGTTGTCACATGTTTCATGACAGGTTTTCAAGGACTTCAGAAGTTGGCCATCAAAAGCCATAATCTCCTGTAAACAAATACTTAACATTTCATCATCTGTGTGAATTCATTCTGACTCAGCTTATATCCAGTTCAGGACGATATATACAGTACATCGTCCTCTTTTTATATTTTAACTACCAACCATCTTTTTTTAATTCCTGCTATAAAAAGTTAGTGTGAGCGTTGTTAGGAGAGTTTACAGCAGATGCCTGCAGGCACCTTTTAATTGCAGGAGGTGTCTCAGGTCATCAATTAGACACAAAAGCTGTCATAGATGCATTCAGTACAACAGAGAATACAGACATTTTAATGTCAGTGAAAATTATTACTCAGGACAACTTAATTTAACGACAATATTTTGACTTTAAGGGATGATGATTAAACGCACGACTCAGACCACATTTTCTTCAACATATTGGTATGTATTACACTAGAAAAGGTTGATGGAAATGTCAAATAAAAAAACCTCATCTGCACAAAAACATTTTTATGAACGCCTTTTCTGAAAGGGAGTAAAGTTCTCACATGACTGATCAGCTGTTTGCGCAATAACACAGGTTATCTTAGATGGAAAATGAATAACAACTTGTCCAATTGAAAAAATCTTAACGCCTTCTCTATTTCTGAGGCGACTGGTTTTCATTCTTCTTCATTTGGGGTTTGAAAACATTGTATTTTTTCCTAGTTCACAACCTCTGCTTCCTACGTTGCAAAGTTTAACTAGTTGAGGGAAACGTGGGTAATTTGCATATTGTCTTTACTTTTTTTCGCAACATTTCAAAAAGTTTTCTCAAAATCTGAAATAGTCTGAAATGGGTTACTGATTAAGTTTGATGCATCTTCTAAAATGGTGAATGAAAAAAACAAAACAACATGATAATAAAAACTAAAAAAGAAATCGCTGTGAAATAACGAAGGTCAGGATCCAGGATCATGTGATCCTCTGATTTTAGCTCAAATTCCTCTAGCTGAAGAGAAGACAGTGTGTAGTGTGATGTTAGATAAAACTCCGGCTGAGTACAATCTGATATGAATAGTCAATCCATGGACTAATCTGTATTCAGCCTCCCGAGGGAGTCCTCACAAAGGGCCGTCACTGGCTCAGCCAATAAACTTATTCAAGTCAGTTTCAACACAGCGCGGCATGTTCCAGCATAATCTGTCCAGGAGGTCGTGACCTCCACATCCCCTGCCCGTGGAATAAAGAGGACCTCAGGCCAGGATGACAGGAGAAGTCTTCCAAGGAGTTCATGTTACCACATGTCATAATAACAAGAAGCTACTGTTCCCCCGCCAGGCTCCTTCCCCCTTTGTCTTGGAGGGGCTCTGGACAGGGGCAGACAGGACGCGCTGGCAGAGCTGAAACTGAATATTATCATTGGGGGGAATCTTGTTTCATGTTACTGAGCGGCTAGGTCAGCTAGCAGGGTGCGCTGCCACTTCACCTGACGGCAACAGTTCATTCACAAACACTCGGAGACAAATTTTACGAGCAACTGCGAGCACATAATCGAGCGAATCTACACTTTGCACTTTCTGTGCTTTGACCTACAGTCTTGTTTATAGGCTCCGCACACCTTCGTCGACGCATGTACAGCTGTACATTCACACACAACTGTTGACCGCTTAACTCCCCCCGCACACCCTCCATGGCGATTGAGAGGTCAATATCTCACTTTACAGCCAGCTACACTTTCCTCTGTCACTCACAGCTCGCACTCCATTCAAACAGCAGGTTAGCCCAACAAAGGAGACCGCAGGGGAGCTGCCCGAGCCTTCCGCTTACACACACTGAAAACACACACCCGGGGCTCACATGCACACAAACACACACTCATAACGCGGACAGTGCTCGCCGCGGCGCTGCTCGGAGCTTGACGGGTGCTTTGTGCTCATCCGTCAGCCGGCCCCTGGGTCCTGAAGATACCTTCAGTCAGCGAGAGCGGCTCCCTGAAAGGAGGGATTCACACAGCTCTGAAATATTGATGCCAGGAGGGCACCTGCAGCATGCCGACCTTTTGACCTCTCCTTTACATTCTTAGAGGAGGAGAGGAGGTAACAGAGATGGAGGGAGGAGGAGGAGGAGGCCGGAAGTGACAGGTGTGGCCAGGTAAAAAAAATGCCAGTGAGCTTCGGAGGAAATTTGTGTCGTTAAGTGATGCGAAGTTAGGCAAATACTCCAAATTGTCTGGATTCATATGACTGCCGCTGTGCAGGAATTTAGTTTGACCAAAAAGTTTATGCATGAATTTTTCAGAATGATTACCTTCATTTGAGTGTGAAATCTCCAAAAACACTCACTAGAGGACAGATAGCACAGCGTTAGCCTTTGACTCTGGGACAGAGAAATGGAGTGATGAGAGAGAAAGATGGAGAGGGAGGGAGCGGGGGAACGGGTCGGAAGTTTGACATTCCTGTGGGCGATGTGTGTCTCGTCAGTGGACGCGTTTGGATTCTTTTAACGGGAGTCGATACCCCCTTCCGCTTCCCAAGCACTCACTGTGAGCTGAGCCGGGGTAATGCCATTGAACAGGGACAATGGGGCCTCTTAAAAGGCAGCTTTTAACTGGGCGTGTGCACGTGGATATCAATACAGCCGATAGTTTTCCATGTAAGAAGATCAAACGCAGAGACACTGGGTGAATTCTCAGTGAAGAAGCAGACAGATAAATAAATGGAATGACTACAGGGAGTTTGTTTTAAAGAGAGAGGAGTGTGTCTGTTTTGCTGTTGTACAACATACAGGCGTTCACTGTGTGTCCCCCTCCTTTTCCTCCCCCCCTTTTTCTCTCTATCAACCCTCTCTCGTTTTGCTCAGACACACATGCTCCAGCGTAAGCTCTTCAAGTTTAAAGCGTGCATTTCAAAGGCGCATGGGTGCCTGTATCACCGCTTTAGACAAAAGGGCCAGCTCTTAGGAGATAGAGGGGACATCTGAAGCAGAGAGAGGGAGGGAGACAGGAGCAGGGAGAATGAAAGAGAAAGCGCGAGGAGGGAGAGCAGGGTTAGAGAGAGAGACAGAGGGTGAGAAAAGGGGGAAGACAGAGAAACGAGAGAGTGAGGGAGACAAGGGAAGAAGAGAAGGAGGGGACGTGATTGCACGCTTTCAACTGCCTTTTGTGGGCCTCTCTGCAGATGTCACCAGCTGTTCCCCTGCACGGAGGGTTCCAGAGCGTGGAACATCGCCTCCGGCCCCGTCCTCGGCCACCTTTCAAGTGTCAATCAGACAGGAGGGGTTTCGGAGAGGGGTGGAGGGGGGGGGTGGTTGTGGTGGTGACTGAGGGGTGGAAGACCGGTTGAGGGGAGGCAGGCAGGAGGAAAGGGGGGGAGTTCAGTGGAAGGGAGGCAAAGGGGGCCAACAGACTGGGCTTCGGTCACTGTCCTGAGAACAGTGCCAGCGTTTCGCCATTGATTTAGCCCCCCTCCCCTCTTCACCAACAACCCGCTCAATAACAGAGAGAGGATGGAGCCAGCCGTGTGCGGCGTGCAGACAAAAGAGGCCCGTGGGCAAGGTTAGCTGGAGATCACACGGCTGCTAGGCTACTGCTTCCACAGCACTACCGTTAGCCATAGTGTTAGTGATTAGTGATAACCGATGCCCCCCCCCCAGTCCCCCTCCTCTTCCACCCCCCACCAGCGCTCCTTAGTTCAACACATGCAGAACCGTGAGGGTGACCTACGATTAGATGTGTGTGTTGCGATGGGGAGGAGGATGGTGGGGGGGTGTGTGGGTTGGTTGGGGAGGGGGGAGGGGGGGGGCACACAGTGGTGGGAGCAAGAAAAGTTGTCACTGCGAGTGAACGGGCAAACATAAACGAGGCTGACATATGGCGTGATTGACACTGAGACAAACAGTGTCTAACGAGGAGGAGAAGGTGTGCTTAGCACCGCTTAACCTTGGAGCGTCTAGTCGGCTGACATAACTCCAAGACACTTTTATTGACGACATCAATATCTACTGTACGCTGCTGTGTGTATAACCTTCTGATCCAGCCGGCGATGATGGCGCTGAAACCTGCAGCATAGAGGCGTTTAATCACTCAGACAGGGTCACTCGTAGAAACCCACAGACAGGAACCCAAACAATTCTTCCGCGGTTTATATTGGCAGACAAGTCTGCGTCGAAAAAAAAAAGGTGCCCGCTGTCACATTGATGCGATATAATTCAAAGCCTGAAAAAACACTCCGATTCCCTTGTTTTATTGACAGCCTGGAGTGAGAGTTGCGGACACTCAATGCATCTTATCAGGCGGTGTAAGTAGGGTCCATTATACACACTGTTGCTGCTGCCCCGCTGATAACCTCTGCGCCGAGGCTGTGAAACAAAAGCCTTTGAAGAGGAGAGGAACCGGTGGATTTTGTGTGATTTATGTTTTCTAAAAACAAGATGGCTGAGCACAGAGGTCCCAGACCACGGCTGACCTCAGTAGTTTCCTGTCATCTCCTTCTGTGACTGTGTGTGTGTGTGTGTGTGTGTGTGTGCGTTGCTCTGCGGGGGGTATAGGAGGGCGAAAACATGCACATAAAAGACCATAAAGTAGTTTATATTTGTCCTGAGGAGTAAACATAGGCTAGACTAGTTAGGAAGTAAGGAAAGAGTGCTGAGCGATCCACAAGGTTTAAAAAGTCACAGCTCCGTCACCACATAAAAAGATACACATCATAGCTATGATAGTAAGACAAGAAAAGTAAGATCTGATGCATTGTTTGCATGTACAGCCTCCAGACTGACTGTCTACCCCAGAGAGCTGGAGTGTGAATGAGAGGAAACTGTTTATATATGGGAGTCGGTTTATATTTAGTTGTGTTGTGCATCTAATGTAATGTCTGTTACTTAAGGAACAGCCTTGTGGGAAGCATTTTCAGAGACGTGAAAGTATTATGTAATTTCCTTTTAACATCAAATTTACTGATGATCTCCCTCTAAATAAAATGACACAGCTCTCGGTATCATAAAAACAAACGTTCTTCCTCAATAAAACTTAATAGTCATCAGTCTGGCAGTCAGTTTAATCCTCGTGGTTAATACTCATTATAAACTGATCATGGAGATGCTTCCTGACTGGTGAACAAGAGATGACCCCTCTTCACATTGGCGTCACTAAACAAAAGGAGGCCAAATCGCTCCTGCCTGTCAGACATGTAGCAAAACACAACTTCAGTCGAGGGGGCCAGCAGTTTTTCCGAGGGGTAATATCCTTGGGCATTAATCACCCCAGTCATAAATCAAAAGAGCGTGACCACCCCTCCACTTCAACACCCCGCTGCATCCCTCCTTCACTTCCCATCCCCTCTCTCCCCCCCACCCCCACCCCCTCCTTCCCCTCCCCTGCCGTGCATACACTCCGCAGTCTCCACAGTTAGAAAAAGTTGAAAAATCATAAATCAAAAGAACGACCTCCGCTATCCTGCCACACGCCGCTCCCCCCTCCTCCTCCTGCCACACCATCACCCTCTCATCCTCCTCGACCTTCTACCCATCAGAGTTCATCAAACGCGTCAGAAATCAAGAGTGGCTTCCTCAATATTTCCTCATCATCCACCCCCTCCATCTCCCATCTCCCATCTCCCATCTCCCGGATTTGCTGCCACCACTGACTGAGCCCTACACCCACCTCCAGACTGAGGTGACGGGGTCACTCCGAGGTCTCTGTGGCCGACCGACCACATGCGCCTTTGCCTCACCCGCTCCGAGCCTCTGCTAACTTTGGGAGCCTGCTCTCTTGCCTGCAGAGGTGGTGGCCCCATGGTCACAGAGTCCCGTGTTTTTCTGATCCCCTCCTGCAGAAGTGAAAAATAGCAGGAAACGTATATCTGTCATTGTCCATTCAGGAGATCACCTGTAAGGAAACGAAGCGGCCAGCAAGTGCTGACACAATCATCCCTGCGCCTAGCAACACATCCTGGTTCCGGCCCAGACGCGAGGGACCGTACAGTACGTCTGAGCTGCTCCGCTTCCTGCCCCACAAGGCAGAGGGAGGGAGGGGGAGGGGGGGGCAGTGGGGATGGATGGCAGGTTATCACAGGCTGAAGGGGGAATTCTGAAAAAGAAGAATAAAGACTTTTGTGCTCCGGGCTTCGTTGAAGGATTATAAATAAGGCCAGACACGCTGAATCAGATCATATCTGAGAGTTTTGTTGCAAAAGAAACAAAACACCAAAACAAGAAATGGTGAGAAATGGAAATGAAAAGCCACAGGAAATGTCACCAATCCCAGATATGAACAAAAACAGAGCCAGTAAAGCAGTGAGGCGGTTATTCCAAATACAAAATGACTTCGTAAGACAACTGTGACACCTGCTTTGCTTTCCTGATTTGCTATAGCTTTTGAAAGCTCGACGCCTCCGATATGCACTGCCAGTAATCTACCTTCGTCAGTCACGCATGTTTTTGAGTCGACTAGAGGTTTTGTCTTAACCCTGACTCAGCGAACGACCACTGTTTGATCTTTTCTGCTGTTGTGATGTCGTGTTCCTCCCATTACAAAGAGTACCAGGAAATGGTGGCCCCTGGAGAGATGAGAAAGAGACCCTGTTTATCCTGAGCAGAACCCATACTCGTGATTACAACCCAGCCCTGCACCTGGCCCCAGTGACATGCCAAGTACACACACTTTGGTACCCTCCCCAACCAGACACACATACACACACACACGCACAAATGTTCACACACACACACACACACACACACACACACACACACACACACACACACACACACACACACACACACACACACACACACACATATACACACAAACTTGCTACAGCGACAAATGGAACAAAACATAAAACATAAAATGCGCAACATATGCCACCACACTATAAGTAGTGTGGTTGACGGATTAAAGCAGCAATAGCAGTGAGTAGCTGCTAAGAACACAGTTGTTAGTAGATACTTGTATGTGCATTACATTGGTACTGTTTGATGTTGACCCGGGGGTGCACATACTTTGGGCCCTAATAGTTTATTTTACATGTCAGTGGGGACTGAGAGGCTTTTAGCAAAGATCTGCCAGTTAAGTTAGCTTTGCTGTTAGCACTATGTTCTCTCTCTCTTGCTCAATTTGTTTTGGATCAGCATAAACTCATACATAAGAGTATGGTATTGTAACTTTAATGTAAAGGATTGTGATGGTTATTATTACAACTTAAAAGATTTCTGCCGTCTTATCTTGGACACACAACACTGCTTGCCTCGCTAGTCTGTGACCGTCTACGTACACAACAACCTTCAGCATTTATAGGCTCTTATTTGTGACGTGTAACCAATCAGATGGTGCTGTAGGCAGGACACCTTTCCAGATCACAGTGTGGTGACGACACAGGGACAGGTGGCTGCATTAGAGCCAAAGCAGCACATTTCTAACTTATTTTATTTGATCAGTTATTGGAAAAAGAATCATAATGATACCCACTAACTCGAAAATGCTGAATATTGCATCCGATAGTTGACCATGCTGATAATGGGTCGATCGCTAAATTGAATAGAACATTCTGAGCATCTAAATCCCTGTTATCTCTATAATTTGTTCCAACTTACAAAGTCTCCCAGGAAACTACTCCGAAACTACAGACATAAAACCACTGTTTGTCACCCAGATATTTCACGAAGGCTGTTGTCCTGAAGAAAAGCCATTGATGACACAGTTAATAGATTCTATTTGTTGCTTGAGGTGCCCTTCCTTTCAAGTTTACTTTCTACCTAACAAACTGTGGTGGTGGTCCAACCATGTCTAGAGTTCAAAGTGTTTTTAGCTGTTTAGAAGCGCCACACTTGAAGGCCAGCCTTAAAGGCCGGCCTTAAAGCCTCCTGTCATTGAGAAGAGAAACACGTTCAGATGTAGATAATGATGGAGTTTTTAACCTCAAATGTGCTCATGATGTTGCCCTTTTTATATATACAGTATATGTAGCAGCATAAAGAATGGAAAAACTGAATATCAGAGAAACTTTTGAACCTTCATAATTTCTCACCTCCATACAGTATGTTGTTGGAATTGTTGGTTAATTACAAAAAGTGTCAGACACACTCTTCTGATGTTGGTTTCAGACACCCAAAAATAGCTTCAACTGCTGTAATAGTATCTCTACACTGTCTAATGTACATTCTCTCTATCAGTTAATTAAGTAATACTAGTAGTGAGAAAGTTCCAGCTAACTCATTAAAGTAACTAATGATATTTGCTATGTCATTGTTTTGGACTATATTTGCTTCGGACAGATATATATAAAACTCAACAGCTGGTGGTGGATTCATGCAAGAGGAGGGAGGCAGTGTCAGAGGTCAGAACTAAGTCCATCGCTGAAGAAGATCTGGTAATGAAGTTAAAAATAATAATCATTGCAAAAAAAAAAAAAGTGCTTACTAACCCCTGTGGGAAATAAAATCTGTCACATGCAAACACAACCGCTCACTGCATGCATCGGTGCATGGGCAATGCTTTCTAAGAATTTTGAGGGGCGGCGTTTATATTGATGTGTGTGTGTTTGCTTGCCAGGGATAAACTTTATTCAGAAGCAGGCTACAGGCCAGAGTGAGCTTTTTATTTGTATATGCTCTCACCCAGGAAACATACATCACACTCTTACTAAAAATACACTGCCAGAAACCACCAAACACGTTGAATCAGAGCCACAGAATCCAATTTGGCAGCGAGGGTTTGTATTGTGTGGCTGGTGCAAAAGACAGAAGTGCTCTGACATCTTGTCTTTGTGCTCGTGAGGAGTCACATTGCAAACTGGTGGAATCAAAGGCTCGCTGAGAACTTTCAACAGTCTTTTTAGTCTCTCTTTGAGCTGAAAGAGCCGTGAGCAGGGTGTAGCTCCACATCTTTCAAGCTCCTTTTTTTTTATTATTTACCTCTCCTTTTCTCTGTGGCACTCAATTTCACTTACTCAGGCGCCGGTTCTCATTTCTACAGTATCTCACACTCCTTTCTTGCCTTTTTTTTCTGCAACCACTTATTCTCAACTTTGAACTTAGGAAAAACTTGGGAGAAAGAATAGATTTGGAAAGTCTCTCCTTCTCTCTCTCTTGCGTCTGATCACAATTACAAAAGCCTCTTCGTTTTGTGTGTGTCTCTCTCTGTGGTGTGCTGGCTGCCAGCTCTGGAGGAGCTCCATTGTCTCTTGGACCAGCACCTGTCACAGTGTTAAAATGCAGAAGAGAGAGGCCGTATGGAGTAGGACGCCCTCAGCAGGCCACTGGATACGTGTGTAAATGCTTCAATTTGCATGCACACATTCATAAACACACACACATACTCACAAGTTATTCCTTGTCAAATTGGGGAGGGTGTATCGGAGGTGCCGGGGAGGTCATTGAAGCTGTGTGTGTGGGAGTGTGTCTATGTGCGATTAATCCACTGAGCAAAGACAGTTTGAGCTGTTAAACAGCTGAGTGTCAAAGGGCTTTTATCAGGGCGAGTGGCGCCTTGACTGACACACACACACACACACACACACACACACACACACACACACACACACACACACACACACATTTTTCACCCCACTAACACATTCATGTACCATAGCAATGTATCAAATGAGACTGTACTGTAGCTGCACATACACACATGCACAATACAGGCATGTAAGTAGATGGCCAAGATATCATTATCATAAAAAAAAGCAGTTAAAACCTGCTCAAGGACACACACACACACACACACGCATGCACACACACACACATACTTCCAGGTCCGTCTTGTCCAGACGCAGTAGTGAACCCAGCTGCTGCTACTTCTCACTTCTCGTACATGACAAGAGCATGTGATGAGGACATGCAACAGCAGTGCATGTGCGCATACACGTGTGTGTGTGTGTGTCATCTTGGACAGTCCAACTGACTTTCCTTGTACTTCCCTTTCTGTCTCAGCCAACAGCATCCACTGGTTTTACGTAAACATATTTATCCAAGAGCATTTAGTTCCGTATTCTGCATTTTAGTTTTAGTTTGCCGAAAAACAGACCAAGTTACTAATTCTAATGACAATCAATAAGTACATGCACAATAATAATGCCCTTCTTTTTGGTACCTTTAATCTTTCACCAGCTTCTAGTGACGCCACATGCAGCCACATGTCACATGGTGCTGCTTTTATGAACTGGTGGACAATTAGGACGCTGTCCCTCGCTCCAAATGCAACAACAGATTAATATGCAGAGCATCGTAACTAAAACCGCAGGGTCTAAGGTGATAAAAGTAAAACATGCAAAATACAATGAGACAAATGTCTACACTCCTTAGCCAGAAAACTATGGGACTGTAATTTTGTTATAGTTTGGAAACATAAATGAAAACAAAGCTTCAAAATTCTGCCTGTGGAGCATTTTAGATTTTATAGTCCCATTTTAATGTGGCATTAATGTAACCCTACATTTGTTACACTGTAGAGTTTTACAAACAGTAGCGCTTTAATCAATAGCCCCAGACTAATTAAACATTAAACATGTCTCCTGGTCATTGGGTTTTACTCTTGTAATAAAAGTCATTTATTACAAGAGTAAATGTATATCTTTGAAAAATGTTAGAACAAGCAGAAAAATCATAAGGACGGCAAACCGACTCAGTCACACAGCTAAGTTGAACTCTTTGCTAACATTAGGCAGAATTAGCCACCACAGGCTAATGGTCACACCAGACCAGGCGAGGCTGAGAAAGAGTTACTTTTATTGCTCATGAATTTTAATTTTAAGAGGAAGACGATGCTCTTCCCCCTCTCTGAAGTTACATCGTCATCATGCTTTAATCCAGATTGTGAACCACACTGAGGACAATTCAAGTTGCTCAGTTTCATGAATGTTGACTGGTACAACAGTGTGTAATGCAGACAGGCTGCCATAGCCCAACATAAGCTGCTTAGCATTCAGACTGGCTGTGTTGTGACAGTATATATGTCCAGGGCTCCTTTATTATATGTCTTCATGTCTGAGGTGCACATGTACATGTATGTATGTGGAGACAGAGTCATGTGCACTTATACAGATAAACACACTCACAGGAACACAGACACTTACGTGGCATGCACTCCTCCCCCAGTATAACCTACATCTTTATCTAAATAAAGGCATGTTTCAGATTATCATGCTAATGCGGAGGCATTGTTTACCAAACCACTTTCCTCTGGCCTCCTAGACCCTCCTCCTCCTCCCTCCTTCTCTCCCTCCCTTGCCACCCCCATCTCCGTGTGGACCTCCTGATTGTACATTTGCAGCCCCCAACTCCTCCATCCAGCCATTATCTCCTCTTATCTCTTTCTAAGTCCCTGTCGCCCCTACCCAGAAATGACCTCATATTGTTGCTCAGGAGGAGTTAAGACACTCTTGGCCGCACTGAAATGCTCCCAGCAGATGTTGTGATCATTTGAGCGCTTTTTTATTGCCGGTGCTTTCTTCCTTTGCAGGGTGGAGGGAGGGAAAAAGAATAGGATAGATGGAAGAGAGCAGGGACGGAGGGATGGAGGGGAGGAGGTTTAAACATTAGAAGGCCAACAGCTGGTTGCGTCTCCCTCCCTGGGTGCATTAACCTCTTTGGCCCTCTTGCAGCAGTGCCAGTACAAGGAGCCTCTCAGCATCTGGAGCTTAAGTAGGGCGAAAATATCACTGTCGCAACGGTGAGGGGACAGCAAATCCTGGAAAACAGGCTGCAAGATGGAAGAGCGGGTCATGCCACCGCAGATGTAAAAGACACAGCAGGTTTATGAGTGTCTTAAGCAGCACAAGATTACGAGCTAAGCCTCAACATCATGAGTGAAACAGGCTTATGCCATTGTTCTTTCCATGCTGCATCATCTGCTGCTTTGTTTTAGCATCTTACAGATTGAAAAAAACTGAAGAGATGGCATGACTTCTTATACAGACAGCTTTCTCTCACCCTCAGGTTCACTTATTAGATAGTCTAGACTAGCCTATCCGCTGTCATTAAAGAACTATGGCTCTATATAATGCTAATGTTGCTCCCATTCTGCTGGATGTGTGAAGAGGCAACTCTTTCCTAAGATGTTCACTGCTCTATGAAGTGAAAATATGTCAATATAAAGACTGTTACACTGAACCCCAGAGATAAAAGAAAAAAATGCAACCGTTATGACAAAGATTGGTAAAACAATACTGTGCTTTAGTTACTACCGCATAGTTTTTGAAAAGGAGTATATTCTACCTTTGATTTCAATAACAGAGCTTAATGTCTGATCTCACTTGTCAACATATATTTAATTTTAATGATAAAGTGATTATAAAAAAACCATGTAAATAGTGACATTGCCCAGGATGTCAACTATCCACCTTAAAGTATTTCATTCACTTAGTCTTATTGATTTACAAGACGACGCATCAAGGACACTTACTGTGACAATACAACATTAATCCTCAAACTAAATGGCACACAAAGGTGAAGTGAAACCAAAGGAGAAACTTAAAGCAGTAATTTCAGACTGTGCAAGACGGACCTGAAGGCACTCCTGCTGCACACACACATTTTTCACACACACACACACACACATTTTTCACACACACACACACACACATACACATGCAAGTTTGTTGTCATTCAGCAGCCGCCACATTGAACATCCAAAGTGTACCTCTTTCTTGAGTGAGTAAACAGACCGATTGTCTGCGCCCCTCAGCAGCTGCTTCTCCTTAAGCCACTGCCGTCGCCGTCGTCATCACCAGCATCATCATCATCATCATCATCATTATAATCATCAGTCAGCTTAAACACAAGACAACAAAGGTAGAGGCGCACAATGGGCCTCAGTGGCTTTGAGGAACATATCAAGGCTTAGTGAGAGAAAAGACAGTGGGTTTACCGTCTTTATTTGAATAGGCAGCCTTTGCCTCATGCAGGGCTTGGCCCCTTTCTTCATCTTTACTCAGTATTGGGTGTTGTGTGCTCAAGGGAAAGGTGTGTGACTGTGGGTGGGTGAGAGCATGACAATAGAGGCAGGTGCTCCTGAGTTTACCTTCATGCAGTTTGTTAGCTCAGGGAACAGACACGCACAAACACACAATGCTCAAGGAGAAGCGTTCTCTCTCTGACACTTGCACACTCGTCTATCATCGGAGTCATCATGATCTCTTCCTTTTGAAATGAATGTGTATCATATCACTCGTGCCTGAAAGTGACAGTGCTTTGCCACTGGCACAAGTAGATGACAAGCATCCACTTCCTGTGTTGAAAACACATACAACACACTGTACTCCCTGTTTAAATCAGGTCATTTAATTTGTTCAGAGAGGCTCTCCATTGGTTTTACATACTAAAGTAAATGTACTACAAGGGGAGTGCTACCACTGACAACAGTTATATATTGACTTCTGTAGGTCTGGAGAGAGCTTTATAAAGTGTTAGAAAAAATCTCAACTCATCTCAAAACAGCATTAAATTACATTATGGCAGGTTCAGTATCCAGGGTTTTTTAACTAGACCAATGTTTGTAACTAGTAGCCAAGCTGTCTTTAGGGGTTTCCATTTTGTTGTTATACAGTAGGGCTGACTGAATAATCTTATTTCGTCATCACAATATTAAAGTCCACGATTAACACAATGCAAGAGGATGCCCGAAATGCGATGAGTACGTTTTATTTCAAGGTGTACTGTAACGTAACAACAATGGCGATGGCCGCACTTGAAACACGTCCATACAGCATTGATCAGCATACGTATAATGTTTGGAGTTTGTTGTTTTGGTGTTATTTGTGTGGCACTGTTACAGCGCCACTTCAGGCCTGGCATAGGTACTACAATGTATCGAGTCGTTTTCATAAAGACATGGGAACTGTATGGTTAATATGCACACCTGAATGCTTATTTATCGCAAGTCATATCATCATCGCAATATTAAACAGTGTCACAGCACATTTATGTCATGCCGAAAGTGTGGGCTATTACATACAGTATAATGGCTATTTGTGAGTTTTGCTGCTGCTACACAACTAATGTAAGCATTTTTTTTTTTGTTCTTTCACTCCAGTCTGCCCTGAAGAAGCAGCAAAGCTGGTAAGTCAACACAGCTGTTAATGCTATGGTTGTGAAGCAATAGCAAATACCTTGTTGGGCAGTATGATAGGCTACTGTATTTGGCATTATGCATGTTTTTTTTTTCACAACAGCTGTGAACACGTCACACAACCTAGTTCTTTCCAAATATATGCCACTCTCTAACCTCTGCGGCATTTAGTGTATTTGGATGACTCTCTGTCTCACAAGGCATTAGCATGCTTCAAACCAAGTGAGTTTTTTTTATAGGGCCTAAACTCCTTTATACCGCTGCTTCCATAACTTTCTTGTGTAAAACCATGAACAACACCATGATGCCTTTGAGGTAAGACTGTCTGTTAACGCCATATTTGAACAATCATCTCACGTCGGCCCTCTGTGAACTTCAAGCGCAACCGATCAGAACAGCTCTTCATTTAGATATGGTAAGACAACAGTTTGAACAGGCTTATTGTTTTGTATCATAAAGTTTCCCAACAGCTGATTGGGATCATCGCAGTTGCACAAAATGAATTCATTAACCCCCCGCCCCCCCCCCCCCCAAAAAAAAGGCACGCATCCTTCCCACCGAGCACCTTTACGAATCATTAAACCTAATTACTGCGTACAGTTTATCTCTCTGCCTTTTTTCTCCTGGCCTTGTTTACCTCTCCTTCTTGAAATGCAAGGAGCATTGAGTCATTTTCTGGCAGCCGCAGGAGACGAGAGCTGAAATTGCAGGAGCAGACACTTCCAGGGCCAAGTCTCATACGGCAGCACAGCTAGAAATTAATTAAAACAGGGGATGAGAGGGAGAGAGCAAGAGAGAGGGCAAGAGAGAGAGAGGGAGAGAGAGAGAGAGGGATGGAGGGAAAGGGATCACAAGTAAAATACAGAGTAAAAGGATGTTGTGCAAAAGCATTGTTACGTGTGTGTCTGTCCGCTGGCTCGCATGTGAACACCAGTTGTCCTCTCTCAACTCTGCCACAGACAGACGAGGGGAACAGTGCGATCCTGACACAAATCCTTGGTAAGGGTCCTTTTTCTGCCCTCCCTCCCTCACCCTTTTCTCTTTGCCATCAGTAAATCCGGGTTTCACTACAACTTAAGCACTTAGCTGTAATCCCCATGAAGAGGCGATAGCCCTACACAAGTCACTTTTCGACCATTAAAGGCATACAATAGGGGCGTGTTAGGGACTCACTTAAATGGATTGAGCACAAAGCCTGTGCTTGATAAGTTTTTAGCCGGGAAGAATCCGCCGTTTACACCCCTCCTTTTGTGCATTCTCTTAGATGTACTTGTCTCAACAGTCTAAGCCGATTTTATCCCTTTTTTGCGTTTGTTTAATTCCTGCAACACAGAAAGGCTTTAGAATATGTCCTACTTCTTTCTTTCTCCCTATCCCATTTTTTTTTTGCAAACAAATGTCACAGTGAAAGATTTACAATGGAGGATATCTCTATCCACTTCCTACAAACTAAACACAGGGGATGATGGCCTCTTCTTGATATTTCCAAAGCTGTCCCTTCAAATTAAGCCCCTGTTTCTAATCTTTCAGCACGGCGCATCAGCTGGACTGAGGGGAAGTGTTTTGATATGCTTGTCTCCCTTGGACGAAGGCTGCGGAGGAAGTGGACTCCAGACTCTTCAGAAAACACTAATACCCATCATCCTATGGGGGCAAGGAAGAATGTGTTCTGATAGTGCTTATCAAAGCAAGAACACTGAAACACAAGCAGCCAAGAAAAGAGGCCAGGGACAAAACAGGCATTGTCGCTGCTCGTCATTTGCACGCTGGTCATAGAGGAACAGTTGGGAAAGACAATCCACAGTTGTCGCTTGTGAAATCAATTAAGGAGAGAGCCCGTGGAAAACCAGGATAGAGGATCACTCTGAGGAGGGACTCACTGTGTGATGGGCATGAAGCGGGTTCCAAAATTTTTTTGGGGGGGTGGGAATTGTATACATTCAAGGACATGGGAGTAGGGTAATTTTAGAGATTACATGGAGGTCATAACTCTACACAAGTTGCCCAAAGCATGTCCCAAAATACCTGCACATCCCAGTATGAGTGACTTGGCAGGAGTCTGGTTTACTACTGCTTTCTCTACTGAGCGATTAAAACTTCATGCAGATATTTTTAAAATAAGTGTACATGTTCTTACCGACAATAATCCCTCACTGATCTCTATGAGACTCACTCAGACTCACTATACTGTATGTCTGTGTTTTTACTTACACATGCCCGGTTCATTTGCAGTTGCTTGCTTGCATTTGCCCTAAGACTCTTAAAAGGCCTCTAAAGAAAGTGCTTTTATTCCAACAGACAGATAAAGCCCGACAGAGAGCAGAGAGAGGGGAGAAAGCGAGAGGGACTCCGCTAAGTCGTTGAGAGCCGATCTAATCCAGAGGTTTGAGTGTTTGCCACTGCCACCATGTCTTAAAGCAGATCTCAGTAGGAGGTGGTGAGATGCTCCTCGGGGCTCAGGACTCTAATGGTTTGATTAAGCTCATCCAGCCAGGCCTGCAGTGCAGAGACTAAACCTCCATTTAAGGACCAGACAAAGACAGGACCATAGGGATGGATAAGAGTATTAAATCTGACTGCCAGGCTGACAAACACACAGACATGAATCATACATAACATACACACACACATACAAACACAGCCAGTGATGGTACAAAGTGAGCATGTGACACACACAGCAGCAGCGGATCTTCCTGTGTATTGTTAGTTTAACTAAGCATTAATTACTTTTAACAAATTCGCATTTACTTTACATTAAAATTAGATTATGTTTTAAGGTGTTAAATATACCAAAGTGCTAAATTGTGTTGTTTTATTATTGTTTTGAAATGCCATTACTCCAAGTCAGTCTCATCCTTTGGAAACTTGTCCTTTTATTTTCTGATAGGAAATGTATTTTAAGTGAAAAGAAAAGAAACAATTGCAAGGGTAAATGAGGCCTTAAAAGTCCACTTAGCTTCTGGCCACCACAAAAGCCAAATGTTAATGAAAGATAACACACACACCTTCGCAGAATATACATATAGTATACACAACGGAGCGAGAAACACAAAGACAAGCTAAATGATTTGTGTTTTCATGCCCTTTAAATTGAGCATACACCAATACACTGGCATGAGGTATTAGTGAGTAAAGTAATACTGACAAGACACATCAGCATGCATAATAATAATTCTGCTGCACACACACATACACACACACACGCATACACACACACGTCCATGTTCAGCATTGTTTTGGGGAATTAAGAGTTAAGTCCGCCAGCTCACTCTCCCTGACTTTGCTGGCTAGGCTGTAAAGCTACTAAGTAGCAGCTGTCCACCTGGCGAAGGAAGCCTCTTCTACCGACACACACACACACACCCTCAAACAGTTCAGACACACACACACACACACACACACACACACACACCCAAACACAAACACACAAACGTACACGTATATGCCCTCTTGAGGAGAAACTGCTCTCAAACTCTCGCTCACACATGCCTGTCTGAGTGTGCACACACGCACCAACACACACACACGCACGCACACACACTTTCGTGGAGGACAGGCCCAGATGGTCAGGGAGGGAAGCAGTGCCCAGTGTCAGTGAGAGAAAAAGAGAAAAAAAATGGAAAGAGAGAGGGAGAGACAGAGAGAGTGAGGTTGGGAGAGAGTGAGATAACTGGAGAGAGAGAGATGAGGGACTGGAGCCAGACACAAGTGGAGGAGCTGAAACAGGAAGACAACATCACACCAGTTCAGCCAGCCAGAGCAGCAGACAGACAGAGAAAGGGGCCATGTCTGTTACCAAACACACACAATCTGTAATCACATGCCTCCACTGAACTGCAACATTCACCAGCACTTCAAAGTCTTAATGACAACCAGCGGATGATTTAAAGGGATAGTTAAACTTTTAGAGATTTGCTTTCTAGCTGAGAGTCAGATGAGAGATTGATACGACTTATTAAGTATGGAGCCAGAAGGCAATTAGCTTAGCTTAGCTTAGCATAGCATAGCATAGCATAGCATAGCATAAAGATTTTAACGGAGCCTGGACTGTCATTACAAATATGGTAAAGGCTAACTGCAGTCTTTATGTAATGCTAGGCTTATTAGTAATGTGTGTGTGTAATTAGTAATCCACCTTCACGTGTAAGGGGAAAGTTAAGCAAATAAAACATTTCACAAAATGCTGAACAGACTGAAAACCAGGGCTTGTTCGTCTTAGCTTAGTTTATCTTAAAATAGATTCCCTTAAGGAAAGGAAAAGAAGAAAGGAACAGCTGGCCTGGCTCTGTTGAAATATGATTATATAAAAACATCAAAACCTCACCAATGAATTTTGAGTGCAAAAAAAAAACTTAATTTGTGGTTTTGTGCATTAACTGGAAATGTTACACAAAACTCTTAACTTGGCTAAACACATTTAGCTTGCTACTTCATACACTGACATAAATTTAGATGTCAATCTTGTAATCTCACTCTCAGAAAGAAGCAAAAAAAAAAAAAAAAAAAAAAAAGAGAAAAGCTCATATCACATAAAAAGCAGTAAAGCGATTCTAAATATTGAGACAAATAAAAACAAGTAACTGTTAAATCTAGTTCAGCCTACATACTGAAGAAGTGTTTGTTTTAAAAGCAGGCAGGCATCTGAGCAGCGAGTTGTTCAGGGATGTGAAACCCTTCGTCCAGATGGCGATATTTTTTCCAGCTTTAATTCATTTATTTCATGTCACAGTTGCGCTTTGATCGCTGCTCTCTAATAATTAATGTGGTTTTGCTGTGCGCTGCTCTTGAAGTCATTGTTCCAGTCTCCGCTGCACCAACACGATCTGGCTTTGACTCCTACACCTGATGGGAAAAGCAGAAGAGCATGGCACCCCCCCCTTACCTCACCCTCCTCCTCCTCCTCCCCTCTGTCTACTTTTCTATCTCTCCATTACCTTTTCTCTCTTTCTCTGAGCTTTGATTGTCTCGAAGGGGTCCCTCAGATTTGTACTCGTGTGCACACATACACACACACACACACACACACACACACACACACACACACACACTGAACTGTCTGGTGTCTCTCCAGAGTGGTTGGGATACAGTGGTTGGCATGTGTCACTTATCCATTATTGATCAGATCCAGCTGCCATCATCTACTACAGATCACTTAGAGATACACCATTGTCTCTGTCATTCACACACATGCACAGGCACACACACACAAGCTCATTGTCATCTCCTAATTTGTGATTATTTTATTTCGTAATTATTCCTGCACTCATTTTTAACTACTTTACATTCAGTAGCTAATTACAGAGATCTCCTCCCTACAAAACAAGACTTGTTTCAGTACAAAGACTGAAAAGCCTTTCAGGTACAAGTATTCACCGTATGTTGCAGTAACAACTGAATGCTGCAAGATAATGCTAATATATGTGTCGCCAAGTTTGTTAGAAATTCCTTCTGTTGTTTAATCTCCTATAGTGTGCTTCTTACTTTGTCTTTCTAGCTCTCTATTCATTGAGGGCGAACTCAGTCTGCTCCAGACATCTCAATCACCACTTACATGTCCAACTTTTCTCAGGTATTTTAAATGCAAAGAAAAGAAAAAAAAGAGCCATTCAAAGAATCATTGACCACTTATCTTCTTGAAAAGATCTATAGAGAGTCTGGGTAACAATGCATTTATTAACAACCTACTGATATCGGCATGCAAGACTTGTTTCATTCAGAAGGAGACTATATGAGATTTTGCACAACCTGGAAACCTAAACATGCTAACAATATGTGGAACTGTGAGTTCATGAAGTTTACTAGCTAGCACAATGTTGTATAGAGAGCGCGAAAGGGGAGGGGGATGCACTTGTTGGTTAAAGGTTTAGGGGGTAAGGAGAGGGGGTGGGGGTGGGGGGGATTTGCCCTCTGCAATGTATCCACTCAACCATGTCTGTTCTCAGCCCCCCCCCCCCCTCTCCCTTCTCTCCCACTCTCTTCCTTTTTTTTTTGTTTTTTCTTTTTTTCCAAATGCAAGTCACCGTGAAAAATGTGCTGGTCCAATATTTGCACAGAAGTGGTGCTGGGACAGGCAGATAACCTATCAGTATTTGAGTTTGGCTTCCCATGCTCCAAATAGCCATCCTCCGCCTGTTTAGCTTATTGATTGGCTTGGCAAGAAACTAGGTCCCCTCAGCAGTGACCAAGGTCATACAACACATGGACTCTGTGCCACCCACCCACCCCCCTCAACACTACTACCACCACCACCACCCCTTCAGCACCCACCACAATCTCTTCCTTCTCCTAATTCCTCTCTCTCATACACACATGACGGTGACACATGCATGTACTCTAAGAGTTGTTTAGATGCAGTGGCTCTGTCAGACATACTTGCACAAAGGCAAAAGGCATCAACAGTGTAATGACAGCCTGAAATAAGTCGGATTAGTGCTCTGTCTGAAAACAATGAGAGATCCTGCAGTGGTTTTGTGAATGGTTAAAAATAAAAGATAAAGCTTCTTGTATAAAACATTTCCATTTGATATATTGATTTTATTTTGAAAACTGTGCAAAAACGTCCGTTTTAATAAAAAGTGGCCATGAGTGCATGAGTGTAGGTAATGTGTCCTTTTACTGTACCATATGTGTGTGTGTGTGTGTGTGTGTGCACGTGTGTGTATAATGACTCAGGGTATGGACCAGAGGCAGCGTCCTCCACTCCTCTGTGGGAATCAATGAGATTGAATTCTGAAGGTTTTCTCAGGGGCATCAGCCCTGCTTGTCAATACTGCTCTGTGTCACAAGTGCATTTTGTACACACTCGCATACACACACTCACACACACTTCCAGTTCACTGTCCCAAGCCAGACCTCTCCCTCGCCCCTCCTCTCCTCAACATACCCGCTCTTACAGTCCTCAATTAAACTTACCTCATTTTCCCCCCTTTTCACACAATGCCCTTAATCCCCATCATCTCATCCTCCCTCTATTTCACTTTATTTTTTTCCTCTTTCCATTCTCGCCCTCTGAAGCTCCCACCATGTAAGGAGGATTGTACTGTAGGAATGTTATCAGATGCATTTTGTGCATGCCATTTGTTTGATCTCACTAACCCACTTGTGACTGGATTACTTGGCTTAAAACTAGAAAAAAACTCTCCCAGATACTATTAAAATTTCTACATCTGCAGTATAAAAGTTACTCTTGACAAATCTATGATCTTGTCACTATCTATGATGTAAGAACGCATTTCCAACTAAGCCATAAAGTTGTTTGTTGACCTTGAACAAACTTGTTTGTTCACAAGAAATTTCGATGAATCCCGTAAAAAAAAAGCAATATCATACTAGATTGTTTACATTTACTGGTAATGAGAATCTCAACCTGATAATTGTGGCCTTGGAACAAAAGTAAACCAGATTTTTTCAGGTCATTTGAAATGCTTGACTTTGAATCAGACCACGAGTAAACACACAGATTATCCCTCTGGATTAGCCATTAGGAAATTTAAGGACAACTTGCTGGATAACAAAACCAAAAAACCACTGAAATGTTCCTTTAAAAGTCTCTCTCTCTCTTTTTTTTTTTTGTCCGCTCTGTGTAGATCCTCTGATAATGATTCATGGACAGCAGACCGGAGCAGCTATCCTGACTGCCACAGCGTAGTATTGTATTCTGTTGTGTTGTATTCAACTCTTTGTTAGTCAGACAGTGTAACCTGTGGCCAGATGATGAGCAGAACAAGCTGTGTGATTTTCGCCTGCTGCTGTGATGTTCAGCCTGTGTTCCACTGTGACAGATATTCCTGATATTCCCAGAGTCCTTGCTCGGAAACCAAACCGGGCTCCGAGGGGAAATCGGCTAATCCCCCTCCCCTCCCTCCCCAATTTCTAATTTGAAAGGGCCCTTGAATGCCTGCTGGCTACGGGCTAAAAGTCACTTACACAGCCATACACAAACACACGGATACAGTTTATACACACACACACACACACACCCATTATCACTTACTGTTGCACTTAAATATGGCTCTGGGGAGTTTGAGTGTCATTCTCCGGGAGGAGCGAAGGCCCCTGGGCCACAGCTGTGTGTGTCTGAGTCCGATCTGGTATCCTGCCACACCGAGGGAAGCCTTGGAGCCCGAGGCTTGCCTTGAGGCTACAGCCAGGCCTTGAAGGACATGAGACACAGATAGGAGATGCTGTCTCTGAACTCAGGCAATAGAGTCTGACAGAAAATAGAGACAGTTTAGGGGGAACTATACTGAAGTTTTCCTTTCACATCCTTTCTGTTCTCTCGTCTATAAATACACATGGAGAACCACAGCGCAGCCTCCTCCACACGTGTCCCCTGTCCCCTACACCCTTTACACACACACACACACACACACTTAGACCGTTAGCCCCCGTCGCTAAACAGCTGTCTGAGATGTGGAGGTGTGGCGCACCCATGCTTCATCATTGTCATCTCCCCATCACCACATTCCTTCTCCTCCTTCGCCTTCTCCTCTACATCCCTCCATCCATCAGCATTTTCAGACACAGGGCTCTGACAAGGGCACATCCATCCCCTGGCCATACATCACCTTTATAGGGGGGATGGTGGAGGTGGAAGTGGGGGTGTGGATGGGGAGGAGGAGGAGGAGGAGAGGGGGGCATGGTGCTGTCCCAAACTCCTTCACATGTTGGGACAGAGCCAAGTTTCTGTTTGTCCCTTCTTTGTTTTCCTTTGTGTCCGAGAAGTGGGTTTCTACTGTTTCAGTGTTACTGGTGTTTTCTTTTGTTTTTCAAGTCACCTGCATCTAAAATATTAATGTAATGAGTCTTCTTCAAACTCTTCAAAGAGTAAAGCTGTCCAGGCCAGTAGGCGTGGCCATATTGCAGCAATATTGGTCACATCAACAGATTAAATTAATAAAAAAAACCATTGAAATAAATTCATAGAGAAAGTTTTTTTGTGTGTGTATTGATTTCAACTTTGACCTGTGAATTTACATCACTGACCAAATCTGTGTCTAACCTCCTCGGTCAGACCTGAAAAAGTGTCTGACATAAGTGGAATGGATCACAGACAGTGGTCAGTACCAGACACACATCTTTCTGTTTCTCTAATTATTATCTTAAATAGATTTAGAACATTATAGAGTGTTAGTTCACTGTAAACTAATAGATCTAAGTTTATACTCCATCTTTTAAACTTGTGTTATTTCTTGCTGCTCATTCCCTGCACTGTATTTTCATTCTGTATTGTATTGTTTACATTGGATATTCATACTGTATGAGTATTAAAACACGTTTTATAGTGTTTTCTTTTGATTGCCATAGAAAAACTAACAAACTGAGAATTCCTCGACATCTACTTTGATTGTCCTGTTTGTCTTTTTTCCGTTTTAGTCGGATCCACTCCTTTAACTCTGCTGACCCTGTCGTGCTCTTCCTTCAGTGTTCTCCTCTATCCCGTCCTCTCTATCCCTGCCTCTCTCACCCGTTTCCTTCACTTTTCACACCTGGACTCTATTCTTGGCTTTTTGTTTACTGCTTCTGTTTTCCAAAGTCCTGTCCTCCCTCTCTTCCTCTATTCCCCCTCTCCCGCTGCACCATCTATCACTCACTCCCTCCTTCTCACCTCTCCCTCTCCCTGCTACCTTCTCTCTCTGTCTGTCCTTGCTCTGTTTCTCCTCTGGCTCACCTCTCATTAAGCCCCTGTGCCTACTGCCACCATGCACAGTGTCCACCCACACGTCTCACACCTCTGTTTCTCGCTTTTTGTCTCTTATCTCCGTCCTTCTTTCTCTTTCCATATTTCTATCACACCCTTATGCATCTCTCCTCACTGTCATGTATGACCACCTTACATATTCGTTATAAACTGAAATTTTAAGTCGAATCTGACAAAAATGGATTAAAACTGATGTAAAAAACATACACATATATGTCAGTAAAGTGAAATCAAAATGTTCTAGGGTCACATTCAGATTAATACTATTTGCATCATGAGCTCTATTTATTTAAGTATACTAAAATTGACTTTCACAGCACTATGTTTCCTGTTGTCAGTGAAATTACCTCTTGTTTGGGTAACAACATAAAACATATCAACCTTCGGCACATGAAAAATTCCACTCATGTAGTTTGGATTGAACTTAATCAACATGAGACAATTTTAAGTGTGTGACTTGTTGTGTGTATCTTCTTTTCACAGTTTCACAGTTTCACACATTCACAGTTACTGTGCATTGTGGATTTTCTATAATGAAGAAAGTATGCCACATTCTCATGCAAATATTAGTCTGCTGCGTAATTATACTGTTTTTCCATTAGCAGTAAGACTAAAAATTGCAGACACTGTGTGGCAGCTACAGCATATGCACTTTAATGGCAACCACCAATCTAGAGTAGCTCTACTGAAATTGCTGCACAGCTGTGAGTATGCATGTGTAATATAAATACACATAAACACAAAAATATAGGCCATAGTGTAGCATATAGGTAAGTGAATGCATAGTCAGGAAGCATGTGTAATAACTTCCCTGTGGCGACATGAAGTCTCCTATAATATAAAAGTAACGGATGAGGCATAAATGAAGAACTCCATTATTTAAATTATTTATGATGATCAGAACCAGCCTCAGGATATTATTGTGATTATACCGTGGCCACTCATCACTAAAGCAAAAAGAGAAGTTTGTTTCAAATTGTTACCCACTTTTTGAATTTCACTTGTAGTCTTTTTAACTTATGGTTAGGGGCAGTGAACCAGTGAGTTCTTTGGAGGAAAAGTACAGCCATGGGTGCCTGCGGTTGAGAGTGTGCACAGCTGCTGCAGTGGATAAACTTAAGCCGGAAACTATGTTTGAAGTGTTATATGATGTTAACAGACAACTGCTTGTCAGTCAGAAGCGAGAATTATCCATGGCTGTGTTATAATCAGCCTTTCTGCATACAATACATCACACACCAGTATCTCAGGCACAGCCCCCTCCCCTCTCCCTCCCACGTTCGTATGTGTTTAGATCACCCGGCAGCCTTACCTTGACCGTACGGCTCCTCCATTGATTACTGCCTATACTTCTTCGCTCAAAAACACAATGCATCACAAAGACCAAACTGTCCGTGAAGGGCTAAAATAATTGTTTATAATAGACCCTCCACTTGCAATGACAAGAGTGCTATGATGTATTTTAGGGTGTAGACAAGAGCTCCCGCTTTGTGCTCAGGTAATTTTCTTTCCAGGCGTAAGTGGTGAAGGTCTGGCGTTTTTAAACGCATGTGAGTGATGTGGTGTGGGGGAACCGTATTGTTTCAGGAGATGCGCCAATGTCCATTTTGAGAGCAGCAACACTCGTCTCCCCACTTGAGGAACAATGGAATACACTTCAGAGATGCTGCGTATGAAGTATGTTTATGAGTGCGCTCGGACAATGGGGGACAATGTTACACAACACAAGAAATGGGTTTGGCTCACAGAGAAATGAGGTGGACCCTGCAGACATCCTTGACATTCACTGATAATTAAAACCCGTTGACATGGTGAGAAAAAGACTGATTCACTGGCAGTGTTTACAGTAGCATATGATTGCAGAAAGAGCTGTGGCCACTTTGAATTGCAGGAGAAAGTGGGCTGGAGTCATTTTGGGGGTGGGGAGTTGTTGAGGTACAGTGAGAGAGAGAGAGAACACATTGTGTTTGGTGTTTTGTTTGACATAAAAACCTGCTAACAGCTACTGTAACTCAGGAGCTCTGCCAAGGCTCACAGGTGTCATCAGGGATCTGGCTACGTGCCACAGAGAGAGAACACCCAAAGGCCCCGAGGCTCGCCTGGAGGTGTCACCCTGCTGCAAGAGTTTCCAAAACATCAAGGGGAGAAGTCAAAGGGGGATGGAAATGAGAGGAGAGATAACATGCTGAAGTGACCACTGGGGTAAGCAATAAAAAGTCAATAAATGTATACTGAATAAATATTATAAACACTGGGTGCGATTAGAGTTATTTGTGACACAAACTTCTCTCTTTCTATGGAAAGAAAGAAATATTTCACGCTAATTTGTTGGGTGGTATAATGACGCGGTAATGATCCCAGCATCTGGCCATTCCATCAAAGGTGTATATTTATACTGAGAAGTATGAGAGTAAAAAAAAAAAATACAGCGTGCAGAACAAATGCCTTTGGTTAGGTCAGAGTGTCTTCTAATGACCTCATTTACTAACAACAAACCCCTGCAACCAAGCAGGCAAACACAGCACAGCAAGACCTCTCCTTTATCCCTGCGTGACAGTGGACGGAGAGAAAAAAGGATGCAGGGATAGAGGAAAAGAGGAGGCCCGGGAAGGAATAAGGAAACATCGAGACAAGGGAGAAAAAGAAGATTAAAGAGCGTAGACAGGACAGGAGGAAAAGGTAGGTAAACGATGAGAAAGGAGAGATGGGGACAGGAAAGGTAAGAGGGCCTAAAGGACCGATGCAATCAAACACAGACTTAATGTGGCTGCTCAACCTTGCCAAGGAAAATAGGTTACCTCTGTTTCTATGGGTGCCCATGGGAGACACGCTGGCAAGACTTGTGCCCCGGTGTCACCCAGTAAACATTTAACCACTAAAACTGCCCCGCAACACTGCTGACAACACTCCCCAACCAATTCCCTCCTCCTAACACAGCAGGACAAGTGACGTGTAATGTTTCATGGAATGAACTGTGCAGAAATGTTTGCGTCAGCTAATTATTCTGTAATCCCATTGAAAATTAGACCGGAAGTAGCAACAACCTGCAGAGTGAAGCTAAACACCTAAACTGTCCTTTATAATAAAAAAAGACATGGTAATAATTATGTAGAATTGTTAAGGGGTGGGTCATTAGCATACAGTATTGTGTCATAAAGATTAGACACAGTGGGGAATGCTAATCAATTAACTTTTTGTTTTATTGGTACAAACCGAAGTGTAACAATAACAATTCACTACTTACTGTAGTTGGTGTAGTTGTAGTGCTATTGTTATTACATTTGTACGTTTGTTTTTAAATCCACTCAAACAAACATGATTAACATATTAATTAGGGAAGTGAAAATGTCTTCATTGGTGGATTTATTTCTTCTACTTTACTCTAGAGAGCATATCAATTTATTTCTCAAGAAGGCCATTGCTTAAATTTAGCTAACAACACAAAACTTTAAAAATGCATTAAGATAAGACTACTTCACTCGTGATAAAACTAGATTTACACTAACAAAAAACTTGACCAATACAAATTTTTGTTAAAAAAACATATTTTAAGGCTGAATCAAAATCAGGTGGCCATATTAACACTGGTTGGATGAAATTCCTGTTCACTCAAATGAAAACGAGGAGCAGATTCAGCTGCAAAGCTTCACTTCTTTCCTCGATTGTGAACATAAGTGCACCCAGCCGTTCCTCCATCCCGCTCTCCTTCCTTCCATCTGAGCATCACTAAAGCCCATCTTAATCTCCCTCTTCCACAATCACGGAACAAAGAGCAGAGTGCTGGCAGATCCTTGTTTTTCTAACTAATGTCGATTATATATTTGATAAACATGCATTTGCATTAGCATTAGCCGAGGTCAGGATTAGCAGCTTTCATCCTCAAACTGTTCTGTCTCTATGCTTCGCCTGTTTGTTGATCTTTTTTCTGGCGGTGCCTTTTTTTTTTTTTTTTTCCTCCTGTTGTTTGTGGCCATCTCAAATCCTAAAGGACACGACTCCACACAAGCGACGGCACAAATATTTGAAAGGGTGATTAAAAATCGTTTGGGAAAACAGATTATTGACTGTTTCCCTTTTTTTTTTTTTTTTAAATCAATCTGTAAACACAAACAGGGTGTTTTAAGGAGTCAAAAGGGGTCAGAAACAGTTAACATTTTATCTGTTAATTTAGATTTCACCTCACTTCCATGAGGTTTCATGAATAATATTACTCGTATCTTTAGATTTTCTTGATCCCTCAGTTTCAGGGACCCTCATCCCTTGGTATGTAACATTTTTGCAGTAATTTTTTTTTTCAACAAGTGAAGAAGCACAAAACAGCTTTGTAAGTATTTCATATGTGCCTTCCTTCTGTCTTTTCCCTCATCTCTGAACAATAGCAACAAAAAGGAAGAATTAGCTCCAGACAGCTGGGGCTCACAGAAAGTTTCAAGTGCCTCTGTTGACCACACAAAAAGACACTGATCTGCTTAGCAGGCTTAAAACTCTCCCTCTCCCTCTGTCCTTTCTCTTTCTTATGTCAGTCTCTTCCTAAAACCCTTCTCATACCCCCTATACACAGTGTGCCCGCACACACACACACACACACACACTGAGATGCCTCAAACAACACGGCTCAGATCGCTAGTCCTGAATGAGGATCTTAAAGACCTCTCCCGACCACCTATTAAACAGCTTAGAGGCATATAATTGTCAACCAGACGCTTCTCTCCAAAATGGGTTTTTAAAAGCCACATTGTTCCTCTCCGCCACCAAAGGTTGAGTAATCCTGAGGCTTAAGCAGCCGAGAAATGGTCCATCTCATTCTGTTTTTCTCCAGCTAATAAGATCCTTCCCTTTATGAATACTCCTGCTTTAACTGTTTGACATTAATGCTAATCAAGCTTTTGTTTTTCTTTGTAACTTCCTCTGCCAGACTTACAAGTATTGCCTCCACATTTACCCTCTGTTCCACTTAATAATTCCTCCTCCTAATGCATTTTCTTATACAGCTTTGTTTAGAAAATGTATTTCGTCGGAAAAGGAGGGCAATGATGACTGTTGGTAATCATAGAACATTTAGTGAAGAATATCATAAGGGCAAACTGATGCCATAGTGATGAAATGAGGAGCTACATTAGTATCCTGAGTGGAACCTAATTAGATTTGTGGAAAACAGTATCTGACAAGAATCAATCAAGGAGTTCTGTGGCTACTGCTAATCAGATTTTATTAGTGTCCTTATTGCTCGCTCATGGATCACAAACGCAAAAAAGAAATTAGTCAGCGACTTCCTGCGACGGTCCGCTCGTTTTAATTGGAGAGATGACAAAACAACCGCCCGGGAAGTCTTGATATCTGGAAGATAATTTAAGGGCGAGTATAAACGAAGTGAGGAGACGAAAAAAGCCACTCGCTCCTTAATTAAAATTTTTTGGTCTCCTTCCTCCCTGACCATACAATTACCATATTAGAGACCTATTAACCTTATCAACGCAGGCAGAAAGGCCCAGAAGATTCTGCCTCTAATAAAGCAGGGCTGTGAGACACAACCCCAACGAAGACATTTGGTTGATTAAACTGCATAGATGCAACCATGAACACTTATTCTGTGTCTTGGTGACTGGACTTATTAGTCTGTGTAAAATGCACCAACCCAGATTTCTCTGAGGGGATATTACATCCTACATTTGTACATTTCTTTGTGATACATATTTTTCCCTAGTTTTGTTTTTGGAGCTAAACTAAAGCAACCTGACTGTTTTTATTCCTTGTGTCTTCCTGATAATCGAAACAGTCCGTTTGTTCTGGACGACTTGACAATGATCTCCACAGAATGAGATTTTTTCTTACATTTCCATAAAGACAAGTGCACCTCCAACACTGTTATTTCTGTCACCGAGAACTTAAACAAAATGAAACGATTTGAGAGATTAGAATTGTTCAATTAGCTTTCATTGAAGCCAAGTGATTGGTGGAAATGAAATCCCAGCTCTCCTGCTGGATCTCCGGGTCCCCGGGTCGAGGATTTGTGGAGAACGTGATTGGTTGCTCGTCCCTCCGAGAGTCGTCCAATTGCTGGTCCATATGGACCCCTTTGACCTCTCCAGCCTCCTCATCCTCCCAACTCCATGGCTCCATTTAGCAAACAGAAGCTGCTAAAGGACTGCTAAGTTGTACTTCAGCGGTCCTCCAGTCCAATCACTCATTTACCTGAAGTGATTTTATCACTCTCCAGAGATAATCATGGAGAGTCCGACACAAAGTGCTGGGTTATTGAACTGACAACGAACAATTAACAAAGTTGCAAACCTTGTCTATATTCTGGCTGTGTATTAGAAGCATCTTAATAAGGTATTACTGGGGTGAGTTTGGGGCAGAAAATATACTTTATTTAGATGCTATGATGTAAATAAACACTGCTGAGTTAAAACTAGACATTAGTCTCTAAGTAATGGACAGTGGATATCCTCTCCAGATGGATTTCTCTCTGTCAAGTAGCTCTAAAAGGTTTTGGGATTTGTGGAGTGGGCATGGCCACTGGTTTTTGCATTTTGGGTCCTGCACTCGCAGTGGTTGGTCTGAGGGGAGATTTTAAGAGGGGAATTATCTGGAATGGAGAGGGTGGATTTGTGTGGAGATTTGTGTGTATCTTTGTGTGAGAGTGTGTATGACAGAGAGTGAGAGACCATACTTCAGTGGTCCCTTTGGTCAGTGTGCAAAAAAAATGAATAAAATAAAATAAAAAAATAAAAAAACCCACGGAGGGGCCTGAACGCATGGGCCGTTTTTGAGAAGGCTGCCTGCATCAGCTTTGCTCAGATCTCCCCTAATCCTTCCCACTTGAACCTTAGTCCACCACAATCTGCAGGCCAACAGATTAACACAATACGCAAAGATAATTCAGCCGGCCCAGGACTGACAGTGATCTCGCAAATCTCTGAACGGCCAAGGGAAGATACCTCCCCAAAACCCAGATTAAGTCCACAGATCTGAAGCCTTAGACCCTCTTAGGGCATATATTAGCATTACTGCTGGATGCTTTATTTATATATTTATCTGATTTTAAAAACAGATAATGCTGCCTGGTCAGCTTGAGTGTCACAAAATCTGCCTTGGGTAGATGGGATGGAGGGATGAGACCATATCCCAGATTGAGAGAGCAAGAGTAAGAGTGGGAGGTGGAGAGAGAAAAGGGCCGAGCGCTCTGTAATCCATATTATATGCTGCTGAGAGCAAGGGAATCATTTAAGAAGCTCTTTGTTTTACTCTTTTTGGAAGTGTCATTTGGGGATGGGAGGAGGGTGGCTAGTTCTATTCTGAGGCAGATTATGTGATTTCAATTAAGAGGCTGAAGATTGAAGATTGGCGAATTATGATTTCCATTTTCAATGATTGAGGGCGATTTTGAAGGGAAAGAGAAAGAATGACACAAAGAGGACAATTGAAAAGAGAAAACGCTTCTGTAGATAATTTATCTATCTTGATGAATTACACAAACACCTCATCCACTTGAAGAGTTAATGGCTGCTGTAGTCACTCATCCTTTCCATAATATAGTTTAGATTTTGTACAAAAAGATTTTAGTGCAAATTTCCTTCTCTGTGCTTGCACTTTGTTCTTGCTTAAGAAGCGTTCATCCATGAAGACACGCTCACATCTGGCCAAATCAAACAGCTGGAACTTCACAGTAGTTTTTTTTATAGTTAAAAGACAGAATTGCACAGGCCATTGTGGAGAGCAGCAGTGATTGCTGTGATCAATCAGTATTGGTATTCAACCCTCTCATCAAAAAAACAACAATAGAAGACTGTGCAAAAGATTAGACTGTAATAAGTTAGGACAGTCAAATGTTGAATGCAGAAAGTTGAATGATTGTACAAAGACTGACTCAAGAGTGTGTAATTGTTTGAATGAGTCCAGTCAGTGAAGTGCAGAAGGCTCTTCCTAAACTTTTGGATCTGCCACTCCATTTAATACTCTAATTACTCTACTTAATATCTCACCACTATGTGAAGCATCTTACTCCCATCATTGCATCTCCTTTCCATTACCCATTAAGATTGCATGAGGTCCAGTTACTTAAACTTCATCCAAGTAAAAGGTCTGAACCTCATTACGTTCAGCCTACCCTTATGTCTAAATAAAATCAACAACCTACATTTGGTGTCAATTTTCAACGCAGGAAACTGTTAACATGGTGCACTTGTATGGCAGTTGTGAAGTAAACAAGTAGCTATTTTACCATGAATGAAAGTAGTCGCAGGCGAATGAATTTAATGTCGGCTTTTCAAGTTAAAGAAAATAAGACAAAAACCTCAGAAAGTGCCTTGTCAGAAAAAAATAATGCTCCATGAAAATGATCTATTCTCGTTAATTTATCAGAGATTGGCCACGGGTGCAGATAAAACCATCACTTGGTCCAGTCCGCCATTTGATGATGCCTGCTCTATACTGACACACTACTCACCTATCCACCATCCCAAACTCCAATCTGCTTCCCTATGTAAGGCTCACAACTTCCTGTATTGGCAGTCAGGGTAAATTGTGAGATGTCAAATCATCCAGGATGTGGATGTGATATCAGGACAGATGTGAAACAACCACTGCTTCATCTGTAAAGAAATGCAAAAGTATTGCTGAGGCTTATCCACACATAGAAAGACACATTAGCTAAACAGACAACATCCAATTTGAACAGCCCCCAGTTTACATCTCCAGTCCCTCAACTCATAACTTTTTTTTTCTTTTAGGGGAGGGGGAGTGGGTGAGGGATGGGGGGCTATGAAGTTGCCAAACTCCTTCCCCATTGTGTTTTTCCCAGTACTGTGTTGGGATAGTTTGGAGAGCTTGCTGTGTTCCCGCGGCGACAGACTGCGGCCCCTCTCTGCCGCGCTCAAGGGCCCTTGAGGCGGCCATTATCTGGACGCCCGCCTCGCCGAGGCATATGGGTAATTACTGAGCTAATAGAGTGATGGAGGGAGAGGCAGAGGCAGGCCAATTAGATGATGCATTAGTGCTCTGTCTTTTGTAAGCACCTAATGTGTGGGGAAAGGATGGGGTAGATAGAGAAAACGTGTCATTTCTGAAGGGTCAGGATCCTTGAGCAAATGCAAACAGTGTCTCTCTCTCTCTCTGTCTCTCTCTCTCTCTCTCTCTCTCTCTCTCTCTCACACACACACACACACACACACAGATACACATACACACACGCACTTATGGGACTCAGTAGCTGTGCACACATTCACACAAGCTTGTGCATGCAAACACATGTAGACACCGAGACCACATTTGCACAATTGCACTTAGAATGTACCAAACCACACACACACACACGCTCACACACACACACGCTCACACACACACACACACACACACACACACACACACACATACAGTACACACACACACACGTACACACACGCTGATTACTGCGCTTTGTTTTGCTCTTTTCTCTAAGTGTCTGAAGAGTGTGAAGTCGTAATTATTGCACACTCTGGCTCTACCTCATGCCTGCATGCGCGCATACACACATAAACACGCACACACACACACGCACACAGACCAAATGCAGATGAGTCCAAATAAACGAGGAGACCCTGCCCAGTCTATTGAGGTCTGCTATGAGAATCCACTCCATCAATTACATTAAAGAGGCTGCCTAATGATGGCCACAGCTGTAATCACGCTCAGCTGAAGCATTTTACACCCCGCTTCTTTGTTTTCACCTATTATCATCCATCCCACAAAGGAGAGAAATTCTATCTCAAGCATCGGCACAGTGTTTTGAGTTAAGAATGAACTTTTTTGTCATCATCCCGTTTTGTCAGATTGTGAATCAGTGTTTTGGCAGTTGCAGCTGGAGTCATTGAAGTTGGCAGGCGAGCAGGAACGACAGAAAGTTGTCAGTTTGATGCAGTTTCCATATTTCGGTTTTTCACTCTCGCAGATTGTAGCGCAGAAGAAAAATTACTAGTCACGCTACTTAACTGAACTTAAACAAATTAAAAGTCTTCAGAGTAGCTTACTCCCACAATTTTTTTTCTAATTTAGTATGTGCTGCAACATTAAGACCATTTGCAAGATTTACATTATAATTATCTCAGAGAATTGCGATCGTGACCTCTCAAACTTTTGTAAACAGTGAGGACTGAGTCAGTCATTACGAGTGCCAGTCTTCCCCAGCACCGCAAACATGTCCTCTTAAATCGCACGCAAAGAGCTCCATGTCATTAACTTAATTATTATTCCACTGTACAATTAGCATCAAAACAGTCTCATCACAGGGTGAACACAGACAGGACTTTAATGCTGGACGAAAGCGTATGATTAACACTCCAAATCGACTTCATTGTTTCACCTGCAACAATAACTCCAAGGACCTCTGCTTTCCTATCCATGTTGCCTGACCCAGGTGGCCGGCCACTTCAGTATTAACCCCACAATTACAGACATACAGAATGTGTGTGTTTCAGTGTGACGCTGAATATCGCACAAAGCATTGTTATTCATTCAATCCCAACAGATGAAACTGTAATAGCCATGTATTATTATTCCCCATCAGAAATAGCAGCTCTCATTATCAAACAAAAGACTCTATTACTGATATCATTATCAAAAAGGGAAATGGAGGTGGGGCTCTATACTGTAGCTTTCAGTGTATAAATTACTTTGTTTTACAGCCCCTTGGTGGGATTTTACTGTTGTCGTGATTGGCATGTTCGTTTTTTAAAAAACAGGTCAGCTTCACATCTTTGACCTTGTTGCTGCTGAGTGACAATGTGTGAAGTTAGTGGGCGATTATTGGTAATGGTGAAGCCACGGATCCCCTATGATGTGGTTTTTGTTTTATGGTGGCTGTTGAAACACCTTAATTGCACCTAATTCAAGCCTATCTTTGATGAGGAGGGGCGAGTGGGGGGGGCTGAACTGTGCTTGCATTTTGGCAGACACATTGATCTTTTGTGCTGGCAGGAGGAGTAGCAGCTTCGGGGAGATTCAAAGACATTCCCAGACTGAATCACCTTGAGGAGCTTGCTTCAGGCGGTCTTAGCATCGCTGACTTGTTAATGAAAGTGACTCATGGATGGGAGCTGGCATGAAAATATGTTTTGAAGACCCCTGAAAAGATACTGTGGCTGCCCAACACACCCCCGGCCACTTACGCATGTTTCATTGATCCAAATATATTAGAATTATGATTGCACATTACACAGAGAACTGAATGTTGAGGTTAACTGACTTAGACTTAGAATAAGATAAGTTTCAGGGAAATTATATTATTTCCGAGGGGAAAAGGGTGATTTCTTCTTGTGTCATCATACCTATTCGTTAGTTTTTAAAAGCATAAAAGCCATGTCAACTGCTAGGATGTAGGGAGTCTGACTTACCCAGTAACACAAGCCCTCCAACTTGTCATGTGATCAGTCATTACTTTGGTTAGATGCCATTATAGGAAGTTCCTACACTTAACTCTGTGCATATAACTGTGTTCATCAATTTGTTCACTTGGTTGACAAGTATGTTCAATTAGAGCCACTCCTCCATAATGACAGACACACCCTCCAACTCTAATAGCAGTCTTGCAAAGGTTATTGATAGATTATCTATGAACTATTTATCCTGAGGACAAAATAATTTGATTTAAATGATCAAATTAAAGCCTTAATTTTGTCTAATTTCTCGAATGCTGCCACCAAGTACCAGTGGCCCCAACTAGATCCAGATGGAGATCCAGATGATCTGTTTGTGATGCTCTTGCCATCAATCTGCGTTAAACTAAACATATATTAATTTTCTTTTTTGGTACCATTCATTTAATCTTCATTAAGTCATTTAGTTACAATTCTTGACATTTTTATGAAATCAAAATCCATGTTTTCAATATTTGAGTCTGTCAATATGTTTACATTCTTCAGTTACCTCCCTGTAATGAGGCTGCTTTTTCTGCACTGGATGCAAGATGTAATTCAATGCAATTTAAATGAACTGATAACAGGGATGTGTCCGTTTCAAATTTTCAAAGCATGATTATTGTAGCCAAAAATATCCTGGTGCATGGTGTGGTCACATTAATAGTTCATAATATAGTTATAGTTAGTTAATACTGGATGTCTGAGGTGTTCATATCAACAAACTCTGACATCATACAGTTTATTTATAGGTAGCAGTGGGAAGCAACACCAACCAATCACCTGTGCATACTACAAATGTGTGTTAGACAGATTTACATACTTTACATAAGCCTAACACGCTGAATAAATAGTGCACAGCAAACAAGACGGTGGCTTTGCCCTCCTCTCCATCCCCCTGGTTGTTAGTGATACAACTGAGTAACGGACTCTGGGACAACCGAGCCGAAAACAAAACACATGCTAATGTGTGACCTGGCTCTCGAATCTCACCTCCTGCGATAGAGAACCATAGTTCTCAAGTACAGCCAACCTGGTCCTTAATCTATCAATGGGAGGCCCTCTTCTCCCAGCATGCGGACACAGAGCCATCCTTCCATCCTCCAGACAGAGAGCCCTCTCCTCTCCTCCTGTGCCACCCTCCTCCCTGCTCAGTGGCCCCTGCCCTGGGTAAGACCAGTCCCCCATCTGCTCTGGACTGAAGGGCCCTTCAGACGTCTACTGAGAAAGAGCAGAGGGGTGGGAAAGAGAAGGAGAAGAGACGGGCAAAGAACAGAAAAGACTGGAGAGAGTTGAGAAAAAAAGAGGGGGAGAGAAATGACAGAGAGATGTGAAGAGAGGAAGACTGAAGGAGGAGGTAGAGGAGATGCATATTGCATCGGGCCCCTGAGGTTATGGCTATAGTTCATGTCGTATATTAATGTGTGAAGCCCGAGTATTCTCTGTCATGCTAATCTCACTGTGTTTCTTTGTTGTGTTGGCTGGTATCTGCTAGTGTCACATTCACTCATCTCTCCTCTCTTCCTTTGCTTTCTTCTCTTTATGTGCCCCCCTTTTGGAGTGGACGATCAGAGGGAGTAATAGAGGGTAAACAGTGCTGTTGTCTAAAAGGATCACATTTGAATAACTAATACATTGTTAGCATTAGCATACATTAATTATTCAGCCCTGCAAAGGTGCTTGCCATTTTCCAAATAAGCTTCAGTTGTTTTTTCAGTTGCTGTTTACAGAAGGAATGCTTCCAGGAATCGGGACACATGAAAGAAAAAAGAAAAAAGGAAACTGTTAAAAGCCCCTCAGCTTGCTATCATCAGCTCTGTCAACCCTGGGGCTTAACACTGCTACGTCCGTCCTTGTTTCACATTTTTATGCAACAATTAAAGAGGAAAATTTCAGAGGTGTAGATGGTGTTGAACCATCAGCAAGCTGTTTTCTAGTTTCCTCCTGATTACTTTATCGTTTTGAAATCTTGGATGGGAAGAGAAATTGCGGGAGCGAGCCGAGCCAGAATTTCCTGGAGGTAGCATATCTCTCAAGTCTCAGTTGGTGTGGATAGAGAAGAGGAGGGGGATCTCCTCCTGCGTGTTTATCCACAGTAATCAGGAGTCTGTGGAGCAGGAGCGGAGGCTTGGCAGTGGGGGGACCCTGCCACATTAGAGAGGAATGAATAGCAACATGCCAAGCCTGGCACACCAGCACTTTAGACACAGCATCCTTTCTGATTTGGTCAAAACTTTAGGAGGTAGACAGAGAGGGAGAAAGGGAGAAAGAGAGAGGGAGAGCGAGAGAGAGAGAGTGAGAAAGAGAGAGAGAGAGAGAGACGTTGAGACTGTTGATCTGGAGCAAACTGGACCAGTGTTTCAGTTTTGTTGTGTTTTTTTTTTTCTTCTCTCTACCCATGAACTTTTGCAGCAAAGCAATGGGGAGGAACAAAAGAAGCCGTTCTGGGTTGACAAAGAGGAGAATAGATGGTATGCGAACGACAAGCCGCCATCTGCTCTGGAGGACGACCAAAATCTTGACACACTTCAGCAATCCCACAATCCCCTGCTCCAGGAGCGTTCCAGGCGCCCCATTCATACTCTCCCCTCCGCTCCCAGAGTCTGTGTGATTTCCCCCTTTTCTCTCCTCCTCAATTAAGTCATTAATTCCTTTCTTCGCCCCCCTCTTAATGACCGCAGAGGCACAAACAAGCCCTGGTTGCTTCCTTTTGAAGCCCTGTGATTGGGCATAATTGCTGCGAGGGCCTAAGTATGGGGAAGTGGCGAGGAGGGAGGAGGGAAGTATTGTTTTTTTCGGCGGCGGCGGCGAAGAGGAGGGCAGAGAGGAAGATGCACATTACGTGGAACCCTTCCTCTCTTGACCTGTGCCACATTAGTGTCGGTGAACATCGTCGGAGAACCCGTCCTCAGTGGAGGGACAATGAAAGTGAATCGAACAAATCCAGACTTGTAAAGCACAAAAAATAATAGATAAATAAATAATTGAAGGGAAATGGTAGAATTTAGTGTCACGGAAAACACAGGGGACTGCATAAATTTCCATGTTAAACAGCAGGTCTTTTGTCCAGCTCCTAATTATTATGACACATCATGTCTTCATCATGCAAGTTTCAAGACTGCCATGTGTTGAGTGCTTTAGGAGGAAAGGTGCTTTTGTTGGCAGTAGAAGAAACCCTGCAGGAAAACCAGAAACAACAACTACAATGTTCAGTAAAAAAAACTAAGAAGACACATGTGTTAAGAAATGCTTGTTTGTAGTAAAGGTGTGTGTGACGATCAGACATCATATCTCCCTGTGAAGCGACTACATTGTTTCAAGCAGACGAGCTCTTCCTCCCTCCAGTTTTTTTGGACTGGAACTTGGTGCAGCTAAAGAAAGACTCAGGATTGGTTGTGACTGCTGCTGGCTCGCTTCACGCAGCTAACATTTGATGGCTTCTAGTGAGCAGTGTCCACCAAGGATGCCCTCCAAGGGAGAGGGAGTCCAGCATTCCACCCTAAAATCAGCCGTCTTGTTTGGCTGATTGTGCATTATGTGACCATCTGCAAAATATTGGGAGTGAGTGTGTGTGTGTGTGTCGTTGGGGCTCGGTTAGGGGGGGGTGGATGGCTGAGGGATGTGCAGGGAATTAGACAGTCTTTAATAACACATTTTGGGGATAAATGCATTTTTGAAATACTCACAGATTGCTCCATTTATAGATGTGGAGAAGTAGAAACAGAGAGAGAGAACGAGAAACAGAGGGAGAGGGGAACAGATAGAGTAAATCTCCAGATTAGAGATTAGCCATAGTAGCAGATTTAAAGGGGCGTCTGGTCCTCAGCCAGCCTGCTCAGGCATCTATCTGGCTTCTGCTGGCCGGGCCTGCCGTGGCCCTTCTAAGTAGATCACTCAACCCATCCTGGGGACGCCATGTTACCGCTGTTATCTCCTATGGTCTCTCTTTCTTTCTCTCTCTCTCTCCCTGTTGTTGCTCAGCCCTCAGAACAGGAGACAAAAGGTTCTGCCTGAATCAGTCCTAGACAGAGGATGGGGCTGGACGGAGAGCATTTTCTGCCCAGCCTTCCCCCTACAACTCCAGGCTTTTTAGGCCTTTTCACATGCTTCTCCCCCTTCGAAATAAAACTCTGAGACCCCCTCGCTAATGTCCAGATCAGAGGAGCAGTTAAGCGCCGCCAGAGCCAGCTCAGTTTGCTAGTTTTCGGGAGGGTGGAGGGGATGGAGAAAGGAGGGGTAGGGGTATTTACTCCTTTTTAAAGTGTAATGGCGAGAGTGGGTGTTTGCGTGATGCAATGAGTGATGCTCCCCTTGGCCTAATGATTATCTTTTGACGTTTTTAGGCCCTTTAAGCAGTTCTTATTGGGAACTAATTCCTGTTTTTACATGGGTGTAAGTAATCTGCTGTAATCGGCACATTCACCCAAACACACTCGCATATGTATGGACAGAAAAGCAGTGGGTCAGATAACTATTACACACACTTGTGGCGTAAATCCCATTGAGGCTAAGCTGCAGGGGCTGGACACAGGGGGTGGCTCCTGGTTAAATATGATCTGTGGGAACTTTTACCGCCCCAGTCATTTAACCCTTTTATATCTTTTTAATCGGTTTGGGAATGTGTTTAAACAGACATTTTAGGCATCTGTTTACTTCTCAAATCTCTTGAGCATATGAGCTCATTGTCAACAGCTGGACACAACTGCAAGCGCACTGATCCAGTGACTTCACTTAAATAACAACACTATATTTTGAAATTATCTCTGTGTGGACAAATGTGTACGAGAAGCACAGCTGCAAATTAATGTAAGAATAAAAACTTTTGTGGGAGGAACACTAGGACAAATTCACTTCCTCTCTTGAAATAATGTGATAAAAGTCAGTGTTTTGCACGTCGAGAGAGCCTTAAACAAAGACTGAGCAGCTATATCTTGCCCTGCATTATTCTTCTCTAAGCTGCTTACAACCCAGTTGTGGTCTGATACAGAGATGAAATCTTGGAGAGGCGTGTCTCTGGACCCAGGAAGCGGTGGCCACTGATTGGAGAATAGAGCTCTTGGATGGAGGATGTGCTCTGGGGGTATCACACACACCCCAAAAGACGGCGGGACACAATGAGAAATCACAGCTCTTTCACTTTCCGTCCATCTGCCCGCCATGGAGCGTGCTCAGTGTGTGCCACTTGGCTTAATTCTGTCCCATCAGCCACCACAAAAGCCCCCCGATCCAATCACAGGGATCAGACCTGGGCCAAGACCATGAGACGGGGAGCCAAGGAACAGACCAGAATCAACAGCCCATTCTCCTAAGATCACACACACACATACGCACACACTCACACACATAGAAAACAAGGGGACCAGAAGAGACACACTGGAGGAGAGAAAGTGTGGACAGAAAATTGAGAACTGTTTCCACCTTTCATCTCCTTTTTATAAGTTCAGCTAGCTCAAATCCAGACTCTATGGATGGATGAAGAGATGACAAAAGTCAAACAAAAGTGAGAGTGGAAAAGTTACCATATGTTACAGCTGCTATGCCATCTTTTAAAAATAGGCCAGGAGATCAGGATAGAAAGATGAGGGCAGAAAAATACTTTTCTCAAATACCGCACATTCCCTCTCTCACCCTCCCTCCCTCTCTCTCTCTCTCTTACTCTCTCCCTCACTGATTGTTAATTGTGTGAGAGCAGGTCATCAGTAGCAGTGCATTAGAATAATGGAAATAGATGGCAGAGACCTACGAATGGCAACACAAGCCATCTTCCCTATTTGCATGGCTGTGTGCTCCGGGACAATTATGTCATTATTACAGACCTCTGTGTGTGTGCTGGGTGTGTGTGTGTGTGTGTTGGGTGACAGGTGGGCAAACGAAGCTACTAAGTGCCAAGGAAATCTGAACTCACTCTCTTTCACTTTCTCTGTTGCTCTTTAAATAGCACGTTCTCTATCTTTCTTGGCAGCTACAAAAAAGAAAAAAAAAACTAAAACATTGTCTACTAGTTTTCTACTTTGTTTCTTCTTTATTTAACTCCACAAAGTAGGAATCCCTCAGCATCTGTAATATGTCTGCCAAGTTTAAAGGGATAGTTCAAAATTTTGGCAAATTAGCCCATTGCCATAATCCCTATAGTTTTAGCAGTAGGTTCATTACCTTTTAAACCAGGGACACACCGGCCCGACCATCGGGCGTTGGGCCTCGTCGGACGGAGTCGGGAGCTCGTCTGTTTGGTGTGTTCCTCTCCGTCAGGGAGCGTCGGGTCTTGTTGGGTCTCGTCGGGGCCGATTGAACATGCTCAATCGGGACTCGTCGGCCGTCGGGAGAGTAGACTCGTCGGGTACTCTGATTGGCTGTGTGCTAGCTATGGCGATTCTGATTGGCGGTGCCCTAAGCGAATCAGCACGGTGTGTGGGAGGGACGGAAGTGACCACAGTAAACAAACGGTGTCCTAGCCTGTCCTACAGTAAAAATGGTATACAAAATAAAAAGAGGAGTAAAGCAATATATTAAGCGGCAATATATATATATTTAAACATCAAAGATGTTCAATCAAACCCACATAGTTTGAAACAACGTTCAAAACACACACAGCTCACAACTAAGTATATAAAGCCTAGCTTAATGCTAACGTGTAATGTAAAACACCATAGACGGGCTAACAGAAATTAGCATCGGCTATCGCCAATTCGCGGCAACCGAGCCACAGCAGTAAGCTGCTAAAAACTGTTTTAATTTCGGCTTTAGCGCTGTTAACACGTGGCTGGTTAAATTGTTTTTGGGAGATTAATGTTGGTCTCATTGATGAAATTAACTGTGGCAGTGGCATTAGTTTGTTTGAATGAAAAGTGAGCAGGGCTGAATTGGTCTGTATTTCGCCACTAAGTCGCTTTGGTCGGCAGTCGGGGCAGTGTGTTTCACTTTTTCCTTTCTCCCGACGAGAGGCGACAGACTCGTCGGCCAAAGCCGTCGGCGTCGGGACGCGTCGGGAAGCGTCGGGAAGCGTCGTGGCGGTGTGTTCCTGGCTTAATTGTCAGTGCAAGCTATTTTTTGAACGGCGGAGCAGAGCCGTGAACTGCTCAGAGCTACGCTACGGAGGCTAATTGGATTTTTTGGGTTCCCTCATCAAACTCATCAAATACACAATCCAACAACTCCAAAACGCTCTTGTGGACAAGTTGTGACCTGCACATTCACCACGCTATGAGATAATAACGGATCGTAACGAGACGGAGTTGTTTTCAAGGCAAATACAGAGACTGCTTGCAGAAAGAACTGCCCCCAACAGGAACATGCATTGGCGGTTTTGCATGACTTTACCTCGAAAACAACTCCATCTCATAACGTTCCATTATTGTCTCATAGCGTGGTGAATGTGCAGGTAAAAACCCATCCACAAGAGCGTTTTAGAGTTGTTGGATTGTGTATTTGATGAGTTTGGTGAGGGAAACCAAGAAATCCCATGAGCCTCCGTAGCATAGCTCTGAGCAGCTCGCGGCTCTGCTCTGCCGTTCCAAAATTAGCTTACACGACAAATAAAGGTAACGAACCTACTGCTAAAACTATCGGGATTATGGCAATGGGCCAATTTGCCAAAATGTTGAACTATCCCTTTAAAGGAACATGCTGTCTTGCTGAGTTAAATGAGATTAAAACCATTCTCATAGCAGGTAGTTGGCTTAGCATAAAGCGAAAAAGAGTTTGTTCTTTCTTGCTTTTTTGCTGTTTTGCCAACCCTCCTCCGGCCATGTGCATTAGTTTTCAACAAAGCCGGGGGAAAAGCAATCCATAGAGCGATAGATAATGTTATATATCATGTACGCATTGCAACGTGTAAATTTGTATAGTCTTATCTGTCTTAAACAAGAAATTACGGGTTTGTGACACGATGCTGAGACGAGAGCTCGGACACGGGGTCACTGATCTTACAAGGTTGGTTTTCAGCTGGGGGAAGAGAGAGCCTCCATTCTCCCTCAAGGTAAAAATATTGCATAGTTCCTCTTTAACTTGACACTGTGAGCTAAACTGAGGGAATTCCCGTCTTAGCCTCTTCTACCTTTCACCTTGTGACCTTTCCAGGCTATATAGGGATCCAGACACGGCCTTGGTGAGGAAACAGCGGAAAGACAAAAGACAAAAAATGAAAATAGTTAGCGCTCATCACCGTGACAGCATCTTCCCTCCTTCCTCCTGTTCCCTCTCCACCCCTGACATGAGTGAGGGCTTTCCAGCGTGGCAGGACCTTATCGGCGACCTCAGACTTAAGACAACATTGCAAAGACCAGGGAGGAGATGCCCTTTGACTCAAACAAGTGTCTGCTGCTTCCACTGGACACGACTGACACTTCCTGTACTCATCAAGACAGGGAAGAGGAGGCCACCTGCTAAACATGCACTGTTACCTCTCCCATAGCGGATGCGCTGTGTGTGTGTGTGTGTGTGTGTTTGTGTATGTGTGTTTCTCTGCTCTGTCCCTACTTAGATTTGATCCCCCTAAGATAAGTAATAACCTATTCAAATCACTGCCAGCGAGACGCTTTTCAATACACTTTCAAAACAGACGGAAACACACAAAGTACATGTTTTGATGGTGGCAGCTGGATCACAGCAACATCTGAATTAAAAAAATAAGTATTGACATGACGAATCTGAGCAGTTATGAACATGGACAACAAGAGGCCATTAAATCCATCAGTAGAGTCTTCAGGCTGTTTCGGTAGCGTCAGAGATGTTGGACAACATGCATTTATCTCACTAGCAGCAGGCATTGTGGAGAAAAGGTGCGAGGTCTTTTTTTTTCTGTGAAACCTCTTAGCGTCCCATAATCAGGAGTGATAATGTGTCTCATTCTATGCTAATGTGTGTGTTTTACAGCAATCAGGCGACAGGTGATGATAGCACGCGCTGAGAGATGTTCTGCTGTGTGCATGTGCGGCGGGTGTGTGTGTGTGTATGAGCGGGCAAGTGTGGACGCAAGGCACCATTAGTGACTTCCCAGGTCCTCTTCAGGAATACAATGGGCGGCGAAATTGCTTTAATGGAAAAAGGCTAATGTGAGACGCGCACACACACACACGTGTACACGTACACACATGGACACACCGCCTTAGCAAATCACTCAAGCTGGTGAGAGGTAGAAAAAGGGAGGATATTATCACTTACACTTGAAAAAATAGAGATGGAGGAGAGAGAATAGACAGCGAGGAGAGAGTTGGCGCTGCTCTTCTTCCACTTAGTTCATGCTTCCACCCACTAGAGTCGGTAGTTTTCCAAAACACAGGCATAGATTCTCGAGTTAAGATGCAGCTGATGCTATTTTTTATATGTGTATATACTATACTGTATATAGGTTTATTATACATGCAGATGTGATTTGTGAGGAGCATCAGGAATAAAGAGAGAAGAAATTAACCTTCAGAGTTACATTTAATAAAGAAACTATCTGCCGCCCCGTCAAGACCAGTTATCATTCTGTCACCACATGTTCAAGTCTTTTTCACTTAGTTTGTGATGTGTGTGTGAAAATATTTTGTTCAGTCAAAGGAGTACTATTGAGATGTATTATCTGACAAGTGCACTCCAAAGAGAAATCATCAACATTTTTTTTTTAAAAGAGAGCAGAGGTCAAGATATACCAACTTTTAGACCCTCTTTGTTAGGCACTCATCCTTAAAACTCCACACCCCCAGTTCTTAACAAGCTTTTTTGTAAAGTTTTTTAAAGTCTCAAACTGACATTACCCTGATGCCACCTCACATGAATTGATCACAATTGAGAAAGCTATGGTGGCTCATTGGTGGCTGCATCATACAACATTTGACAATCAGGGATTTGTAGTAGGTATTAAGAATAAGGATGCCCCCTTCTATAGCTAGCTACCTAGCTACAGCAAAACGCAAGAATGTTACTGGGTTGTGGGATGATTTAACATATAGTCCACTTTTAGGATTAAACACAGCATCAATTTTTTTAACTCTATATTTAATCCACTCAGTCCAATGACATTTCAAAAGAGCCTGTGTGGTTACTTGTACACTGATAATTAACAAATAGAAATAAAACTGTAAAAGTGGATTTCCCTTTTGAGTCATACATTTTTTTGACCCTTTTTTCTGCTCTGCTGTTTCCTGCCTTTGCCTCATCTTCCCTGAATGGAAGATACTATGTGTACTATATGAGTAAGATGATTGAGGGTCCATTAACCTGAATGTGGAAAAGAGCACACACTTGGTTATGTGTGTACCTGCTTGGTCAGTTTCTTCTACGGCTGTTGCTTCCTGTTAGCAGCTGGCTGCGCGGGCATCACGGTCTAAACACAATGAATGTACAATCAACTGAAGACAACTGATGCGCATTAGCATAACCTTAACAAACAACTCACGCTCTCTTTTCTTTGAGAGACAGGTCCACGCACGGACAAAACACACACACACACACACACTCACTCTCTTCCACTGCTCGGTAAGACAAGGCACGTCCCTCCTTTGCTTCTAAATGGTCTCATCTGTGCCCTGCTCAAGGCTGGCAAGGCCTGCAGCATCTGTTTGACTGCAGGCCATGCCATAAGGTGCCAGGGCTCCAAGGATCCTCCACACTCCCTCAAGAACACTGTTCTATGCCCCGCTAACCTCACCCTTCACCCCCCCTTTTCATCCCCTTTACACCTTCACCTCAGATGTTGCACTCTCCCCCATGTGTCACCTCAGACGCCATGATATCATGAAAGTCCGGCTAACTCTGTGGCCTCGGCTCATCATCAACGCCTAAAACCTAACTCTCCTCTTCTCATCCATCGCTCACCACTTTGGTCTTAGAGCCTCGTTCCACCTGGTTTCCTCTTTCCCCTCCTTCACTAACCCCCCCCCCCCTCTTCTTCTCTCCAACTCCCTGACAGCCCTCCATCCTCCCCTCATTTCCATCTAATGCCCCCCTGTCGAGATGTGTGAGATGTCATCTACCTCCCTAATCTACTCCCCTCCTTCCCCCACCCCAAACCCACCCGCCCCTGCCTCCCTCTGAACCTCCTCTTTTGCTTTCTTCCCCGAGGGTGAGAGAGATGTCGTCTGGCTGGGAATTTAACTTGTGTGTGTGTGTGTGTGTGGTAACAGAATGCGTCTCGTCGCCAGGAAGACTTGCGCCTCGGAGGAACAGACAGATTAGCGGGTAGATTCTCGCTCCCAGAGCGGCGTTCAAGCTGCATTCCCAGGAATGTCTCCTCCTCAACAGGCATCACACATGCCCCTCCGGGTTGCCCGCGGCAACCCCTCGACCCCAGGTACAAGGAGGGGAGAAACTGATCCGATGGCTCTCTCTCTCTCTCTCTGTTATTCCTTATCTCCCTCTTCTTGCTGGGATAATCTAAAGCCTTTGCCCCTGAGCTGCTTCTATGAGATGTTTCTGCATGTGTGTGTTTGTGTGTGGTACAAACAGGAACCCCCCCTCTCCCCGCAGAGAGCCCCCATCCACCCACCCCAGAAAGAGTGGATGAAGAGAGTGAGAGGAGAGAAAAAGAGAAAGAAAGAGAGGGGAGCCTGGGAGGAGACACGGTCAGGGGGACACAGACGGCGGTCTTATGACAGAGGGGGTCTGTGGCTAACAAGCGGTGTGGAGCCACAGAAGGTGTGTGTAGCCGAGCGTGAGGAAACAGTTGAGACAGCACAGGCCCACTGAGATGACCGTGGAGCTAATGCTATGTTAGTGAGCTGCTAACGGCATGCCTGGGCCCTGGCTCGCTGCCCTTCCACACAGATCACAGAGGCCCACAGCACAACGAAAGGAGACACCTCAGGTCTGGGGGCGAGGTATTACTAGTGACACGTCTTTTGGGCACCGGTTGGGACTCCTTTACCATCTGAGCCTTTCGTATCATGACTCACACGCGGGCATGTGGGTTATATAAAGAGACCCCTAAATCCAATGTGGCGGGGAAGGTGAGGTAGAACAGCGCTCAGAGCGGGAAAAATAACCAGCACTTAAGGTCGAGATGTACGGAGGATGCTTCATACAGCAAGACACCTTGGATAATTTGACTTGAAGGGAAGTGAGACACCTCTCAGGGTTAGCAGGCATTTAGTCTGCACTTACTCTCTCTTTGGCTGTAGACTGGTGCCAGTCTTGATTTAACTCCACAGATAAAATGAGCAAATCTGAGAGCACTGTGCGTTGTGCTGTTCTCACTCAGCTCAAACGCACATCACTAACAAAGAAATATAAGCTCGAAAAAACATGTTAGCTGCACAGACAGAAAAAAAAAAGTTTCAGTATTGTTAAAATGAAAAAATTAAAAGCTCACGATCCTTTATACAATTTAATTCTGAGAGCTGAGATCACAATTAAGCCTTTTTCTATAGTCATACTTGACTAGTCATTCATGAATTTATAGAATCATGATATTGATCTAAACAGTTTGGATTCACCAATATGGTTTTACCATTTAAAACATACTGGTTTATCTATTTAAAATAACTTATTTCTTTCAGGTGTTGATTTCTGGTGATTGTTTGGTGGAAAACAAACATGGACTATTAATTCTTTGAGATCAAGTAAAGAGACAGACAATACATCATACTCATTTTAGGGTCAAAGCTTAAATATGTTAAAGTGAAATTCCGGCGTAAGTGTAAACCATGGTCAAACACACCGTAACACCGAGTTAGACCCTCCCTCGAGAGATCAATTTGCCCGACCGCTACATTCACGAGATCCACCAACTTCAGCAAATACCGCAATATCGCCACACACGGCGCTGTCCGGATCCACTGTCTGACCGCAACCAAAACGCCACCATTTGCCCAAAATAATGCTCAGAACTGCACCAAATGTCATCAATAGTACACACAGGGTCCCAGCACGTAGTACGAGTTGTCAAACATCTGCTAGCTTTGCCTGTTTTCTTTAGCAAGGAGATGCAACTCAACTCACCTACTTCTCCTCCGGGAGCCGCTCGTTCGTGAGGAAGCCCTGACGAGTCGATCACCGAGTGCACCGGAGTTCCGCAGCTCTTAAAAATGCTCATTTGCGCCTATATCGTGGCCAGCACTCGATAATAATAGTTATAAAGTGATATGCAAGATATAAAAAAAAAAAACTCTGATTGTATTTCCATGAGGTAATTGTTGATTGAGCTGCGGAACTCCGGTGCACTCGGTGATCGACTCGTCAGGGCTTCCTCACCAACGAGCGGCTCCCGGAGGAGAAGTAGGTGAGTTGAGTTGCATCTCCTTGCTAAAGAAAACAGGCAAAGCTAGCAGATGTTTGACAACTCGTACTACGTGCTGGGACCCTGTGTGTACTATTGATGACATTTGGTGCAGTTCTGAGCATTATTTTGGGCAAATGGTGGCGTTTTGGTTGCGGTCAGACAGTGGATCCGGACAGCGCCGTGTGTGGCGATATTGCGGTATTTGCTGAAGTTGGTGGATCTCGTGAATGTAGCGGTCGGGCAAATTGATCTCTCGAGGGGGGGTCTAACTCGGTGTTACGGTGTGTTTGACCATGGTTTACACTTACGCCGGAATTTCACTTTAAGGATAAAATAGTCTGGGGTGCCTTCATGTGACCGCATGAACTTAAAATGTTTCCAGTGACCTCCAATCTGTACAGTACAATATGAAGCCATAAGGTTAATGAAGATGCACAGCAAACGGAGAGTGTGGGGCACCACAGTGTGGGAAGATCACTGAACCCTTCAGGTCAAGTTGTAGATGATTTTGGGGTTGTAATTACAGACACTGATATTTACTGAAACAGATTCTGTAGCTGCTCCTGAATTATGTCTTTTATGGTTAAATCATTGGTTTATTATTGCTCAGTCGGGGCGGAGCTGAGATAAGTTACAACGCATTATACGATCAACGGTTGAGAAAGCCTGAGGGGCGAGGGGACTGTATTACAGCTGTTAATTAAAACCAGATCTAGAGCTGGTGACTCTTGCTATAATATGCTGCATTTTCAGTTTTTGTATGACCTGTAGTCTCAGAGTTATAGGTGCAGTAGAAGGAGTTATCTTGCACTGGATTTATATACTGGACATATCAACTTACAGGCAAATGTCTGTAGAGGTTATGATGTAATATTAAAAGACATACTTGGGCTGCGGCTGGTAACTCAACACTGATTTTCTACAACTGAACACTAGTGGGTTTTGTTTGTGGCTTTGCTTTTTCTTCACTATATTGATATTGTTTGGTCATGATCCCTTCCCTAAGGATGACACTGGACACTGGCTGCTGCTTGTTACACTACAAAACCACATTAAGCAATGGGCAGAAACTGTCTGGATGGAATGAAATATTAGAAGTCATCATTTTTGAAAGTGTAGAAAGTGAAATTTCCAGTGACGTTAGCTTCTTTTTGTTGTGACATGTCACGATGCAGAATCTTATACTCCCAAGTGTAGGTGAAAAGGAAAGTAAAGGCGTGCGTCAGAGAAAACAAACTGATTTACTGTCACTTTCCCTGAGTGTCCTCAAGTTAAATAAAGAGAGTCTATAAAATCAGCCTTAAAAAGAAGTGCTCAAGCGCTGCAATAAATTATTCACTTAACTGTTTTTACAGTGCGGCTCACCTGTACCTCATATACTACTCTTAATGCTGTTGACTCTGTGGCTCGTGTGTGTGCCTGCACAGTGGTAAAGATGTGTGTGTTTTTGTGTGTATGGGGGCGGAAGGGTGGTGGGGGGATAATGAAGAGGCATTGTGTCTCTTCATAATGACATCATGGCTCTGACAGAAGCTGGAGAAGATGCCCGAGGTCTCAGAGCAGACCTCTTCAGTTTGGCGCAAGTGTATATGTGTGTCATGTGTGTGTGTGTGAGAGAGAGAGAGAGAGAGAGAAAGAGAATGTGTGTGTGTGTCCATCCCTGGGCTACAGGAGTCCTCCTGGGCTTTGTGAACGAAAGTCAAACCGTCAAAGACAAAAACAAAACCTGACCACCAGCAATATGAAGCAGAGGGCAGGCCATTTGGCTGCTGCCCGCTCGCTGGTGCCTCTGTGAAAGCGATGGGTGCGAGGGCTGAGGGGAGGCACATCTGAGGGGAGAGAGAGAGCGAGAGGTGGGAAAAGAGCACAGGGAAACAGAGCGAGTGAGAGAGAAAGAGAGGGAGGTCCAGGAAGTTGCAGAAGGGGTTCAGGGGTCAATTCAGCCTGCAGGCCTGGGTGACGCTTTCAGGGCTCTTAACAAGAGGCCTGTATTGCATCATGGCGTCCTTGGCATGTCCTCTTAATCTTGCCTCTGACCAGACGGATTCTTCCCTGTGGCTTTGTACACACACAAAGACACACATATGTAAAACACACGCACCTTGGTTCTTTGTGTGTGAGGAGGAGCCAAATATACAGTGGTAGAAAAGTACTCAAGTAAAAGTGCCCGCACAACTATTTCAAAATAACTCAGTTACTGTTGTTCTTCATTGTTGAACCTAAGAATTGTGCACAAGGAGGGTAAGTGGTTGAGGTGGAGTTAGCTTAACAAACTTAAGTTAAGTCCCAAGGGTCACAGGATGAATCCACTGTGTTGAAAAGCAAAAGTTCTGTTACATCCATCTATATTCATTATTTGGCTTTACAATCTTTCATTGTTTGGAAAACAGCGGTTAATTCGACCTCTTTTATCCTCACAATACTTCAAATCAAGAGCATCTTCGAGAGAACCACTGACTCCTGCATGTCTCAAACTTGGCAGAGGGCCCCGAAAACACTTGTTTAATGCATAGCGCTGTATTTCAAGTGTCTCCTTTTATGTGAAATCTGCAACATAAATACAGACAAAACTGTAACTGCTGATAGCGAAGGAAAAAGTGCAATATTTCACTCAGTACAAATATAGAGAAGCAGAAAAAAGAATTACCGTTTGAAACATTTACTGAACTGCACTACAGTGGACAAAATAAAATAAAATGAAGGCTTGTTTTTACTGGCTACTATTGTAATTGGCTCATACAAGAAAATATTTAACACAATGTGAACCTTCAGTGTGCGGCATATACAAAAATTCTTCTTGTAGCAGAATAAAATGTGCTTGGGGGGATTTGGCGGCTATTGCAAAAGCAGTGAGGGCACATCTCCCATCTCCGCTGAGTAAGATTGACAGGTTTCTTCTCTGAGCTGAAGTGAACCTCTCGCCCCGCGCATGTGTGTAATGAGAGACAGGTCTAATGACGAGCACTAATCAGCCCAGACTCTTGACCCTGTGGCAGTGAGGCTGACACAAGGGAACGCACTTCAACGCTGCTAACAAGTGCTCTGACCTGTGTGTGCACGTGTGTACAGATGAGCATGTGTCATTTCGGGTAATAAGAGACGGTGCAGGAATGAGTTCACATTCAGTTCACACTACACTACCCAGAATCAGGCCCAGATTAAAAATGCAGGGGCCCCTCGGCACAAGATCTTGGAGCCCCTCGGTCCTCAATCCTCTCTCCTCACACCCCAAAGTTTTTAGGAATATAGCCTAGATCAGAGGTTGTAATCTATTTGTAAACACCCGTGGCTTGTGCAGGATTTACACCGAAGAGCAATATCAACACCTGCACATTTTATCATACAGGATTTGCAACAAAACAACACAACAGCAACAACATCTAGCTACTGGTATATATTTGTCTACAATATAACTGAATGGGAAACAGAAGCACATAGGCTACTGCCCAATGATTCAGATCCATCCACACATACAGTACACACAGAGAGAGAGAGAGAGAGAGAGAGAGAGAGAGAGAGAGAGAGAGAGAGCGAGATATGAAGTCATAGTGCTCTGTTTATGCAACCTGTATCATACCGTTTTCAGCACAGACAGAATGATACAATGTCAATTAAATGTCCCAAAAAAAATCAAGCAATGTCAACCACTTCTCAAGACACTTTAGAAACAGAACCATATATGTGCCTGAAATTAGGATAGTTTACAAACTTTACAGTAGCCTATTATGAGAAAGCCTACAGTACCTCATTTGATGGTCTTCTCCTGGAAAACTCCTCCACATCATCATGTAAATCCAAATCTGCCAGTTCAGACTCCATCGCCAGTACGGAAGAGTTCAAGCCCTATTGTCTCATCCTTGTTCTTCAGTTCACTTGCCCGAAAACGGGCACTAAGTAATAAGTAAATAAAAGTAATGAACTGGTAACTTTGCTTAGGTGGAGATGAAGGCAGGGCGGTTGAACAGGTGTCTTCTGCAGGGCTGTAGACCTCATCATGTCCATGTTGTTGTTGTTAGCTAAACGAAACGTTAACCACTTGCCGCCATTATTCTCTTCCGCGTTAGCTCGTCGCTAATGCTAACAAACCGAGTAGCGGACTTATAAAAACAACGTTTTCGTTTATCGTTATCATTTACTTTTTTGTCTTTCTCTTTGATGTCCCACGCCTCCGTCATTTGTTTGCAACGATGTTTTAGAAAGTATGTAACAACAGCCATCTTTGCTGTTAAATTTCCACGGTCGCCACTTGACATCTGACCTCATACGTCATCAGGTTATTATAGACACACAGACACACACAAAAAATGTAATACTTTGTTTCTGCAAAGTACGTTTGAGTTTATTGTTGTTGTTTTTTCAACATACACACTCAACAAGGTTATGTAATAATTTGATTTAAAGAATAACAATAAAATTACAAAGTTGTTGGGTGTCTGAGGACCCCTACAGGTCAAAGGTCCCTGGGCACCTTACCTTGTAAAATGAAAATTTTCTTGAAAATGGGAAAATATTGTAAATCACATCTGTAAAGAAATTATCACAAAGGAGTAAGTAAAATGATCATATTAATGTACAAAATAAATCAGCTTTATTTCCAAAAGCCAGAATCCTTCCTGTATTACCATTTTTATTTTACTCTTGTGATGAGCGACAGTTTTCCACTCACATCTACCTCTGTACCAGTGGTTTATGAATGAATGTTGGGTTCAAATACCAACACTTTTCACTTTACCTCTAAGTTTGCCATTATTTTATTGTGAATATGCAGCTCCTTCAAGATTTAACATTAGTGAATCAGCTGTTTCTCTGTAGTCCTCAGTGCACTTTTATGTTGGCTGCTGCTTTTTAAAAAAGGCAGCTCAAAAGAGTTAAATAAATCAAAAAATAAACACCGTGCCCCCCAAAAACAGCAAGTATCAATGAGTGCTGAGTATTTATATCATACTATGTGTTTGTGTGTGTGTGTGTGTGTGTGTGTGTGTGTGCGTGCGTGCGTGCGTGCTGGCTCGTATTACAGTCACGTTGACACTCAGGAGGAGTGACAGCAGCTTTCTAGGAGTATCATCAGTCCAGCTGATAACGGAGAGGCCGTAGCCTCAGAGCAAACACACACAACACACAGTACAAAGGGAGCATCACTGCTGTTCATGTACTCATCCAGGTATGTTTATTGTTTTCCAGAATGCACTGACAGACAGGCACAGACGTACAGCACAGACAAGAGTGAGCATTCAATAGAAACCAGAAAAAAAAAATCTGATCTCACTGTGGTGTTTATGTCTGGTAAAAAGGGTTAATAGGTGAAGTATGGACCTTGTAATTTATAGATATGTTAGTTAACACTACAGTGCAGCTTCTACAGTGAGAGATTATCCGAGTATTGTTAAGAGAAATGTGGTTGTCTCCTCTGATTATACAAGCTATGATATATGGCATGTAATGTGACCATGAAAATGTTTACCATATCATTCAAACATCACAGATAGTATTAAATCAGGATTAAGATCTACATGGCAGGTTAGCAGATGTGTTGCTCTAACACAAAACACACAATCAAATAAAGAAAAATTTGATTGATGAGGCAGTAAGTGATTGACAAGTTGGACATGATCAAGGCTGGGAACACCTGGGTGTACCTTTCACTCAGCACAACATCCGTTAAAAGGTATATTTACAAAACACTATTTATTGTTCGATAGATTTTTCATCGTATTAAATATATTACATAAATCATATTCTTACATGCACAAAAATGCGATGTCGTACAGTACAGAGAGCTTCCTCTGATATTCATAAAATCAACTACAATCTGTAAAAGGACTGGTTTCAAAGACGTGGCTCAAGCCTTATTATTCTTTCTTTTCTGAATGAAAAATTCTCACTGTCCACACAGACAGAAGGCTTTATTTGTTTAACTGGACCTTTATTTAGTTAGAAACCATTAAGTAACTCAGTCATTATATAAATAATTCTAAATTCAGAATCAAAACATATCTCCTAACTCACAAGTTTTTGTTCAGTCACCTTGCATAGTGTCCATCTGTTACCTGGTTGGCAGTAAAATGGATCGACAAAAAAAAAAAAAAAGTTTAAGTGTTGTAGGAAATGAGTATTGTCAGTGTTGTATTTCTTTCTAGATCAGAACAACACAACCTCAACATCAAAGCAAAACACAACCTGTCTCAGTTTAATCTCAATGTGCTCCGTGAGGAATGACATGAGTGTTATAGGTGGCAACAAATTGCACAGGGGTCTTTGGGAAAGGTGACTTCAGCCGGTGTCAGTTGTCAGACTGGATAACATACAGTACTCAATTAATGCAATGAAAACAGGACCTAATGTCACCTCTCACTTCCAGTCGTGTCATTTTGGCTTGCAGCTACTGTATGAGGAGTGTAAAAGCAACAATGCTGTAGTGGATCATCACTCAGTACAAGCACTACTGTATAAATTATTGCACCACACGTGTTGTGAAGTGTTCCCTGCACCACGAAAAGTTACACAGTAAACCCTCTACAAGATAAAGAAATTAGCCATTTACAGGGAAGGTAATACTGCTGCTTGGCAAAGTCTATAAAAATAAAAAAACAAATCTGGCAAGTACATGGGGACTAATGGCCATACACATAATGGGAGATGTGTGCAGAAATGCATAATCTGGATTTACTGTACATCTGCTTGTGTGTCCAGTCTGAAAGGAGTTCATTCAGGACTGCCAGTTTCCCAGCACGCAATTTTGCTTCCTGCAGTCCTACAATGCCCAGCGTCTACTTGGGCCAGTCTACTCTGGCAAAGAACGGGTGGGATTTAATATCATCCACACCTCCTGCTCCGGCCCCGAGTCTCTCCATTGGGTTGTACTGGAGCAGCTGCACAGAACAGAGATGAAAAGAAACACAAAATATTAATTTAACAAGCTACAACATGATTCTTATACAGTATCTGAACAAGAAAACCTGATTTCAGCAGAAGCATTTCTCAGCCAGGGAGCTAAGTATGCTGCACCACTGTTATGGAGTGTAATGACTAATGAGCTGTACTCCCAGAGCCCAGACAACAGGAAGTCCAGATTAAAATTTTACAGCTTAAGTATCAAGGGATACTGTAATACTCTAGAGTCTATATGTCCAGTCCTTCGCCGCACAACGACACTGGGTTCATGGCAGATTTGTACAAATTGAGCAGAGATAAATCCAGGCTAACCATGTTAATACACATCTAAAGATTGCCAGTTTTCGGGATTTGCCGTTAGTGTTTAAGATATTAGCATGGTGCAAGCTGTCATTAAGCAAATGTCCACCACGTGTTGCGTACATTTGCTCATCTGTCATAATCTATCACCAAACACAAATTCCTAGTCTTTTTAAGCTGTTACAGTGATGCGTCGTGTTTCGACTCTTATTTTAGGAATATCTTTGGTGATGAATTATCTCTTTGCTCTTAACTTGGATTTTCTGCTGATGAAATGATGTGTACTGTGTGTGTGTGTTGTGTGTGTGCGTGTTCAACAAGTTTCACTTTTCTGTTTTGACTTTCATGCAGAAAAAAGCAACAAACGGCACACAGCGCTCTCACCTGCTCCAGCAGAGATCTGGCCTCCTCTGAAACAGACTCGGGGATGTTGAGAGCCGTGTGGCGACCGATTCCTGCTGGATGGCACCGGAGCAGAGACTGCGTAGAGGGGAGGAGGGGTGGAAAGAGGAGAGATACATAACCATTAATTTAAAACAAAGACACACTGGGAGCTGAGGGGACGGATATAATGACACCCGCAGTGCCTAGGTCAATGTGAGAACATGTGGGACTGGACAAATAGGAGGAGACCAAAGAGCCAGAGCACCTGAAACAACACTGATCACACAAACTACAACAAGGGCATGAATTCACCACTGTTGCTCTTTCTCGGAACTGCTGTGTGTGTGTGTGTGTGTGTGTGTGTGTGTGTGTGTGTCAGAGAGTGAGAGTCACAGAAAAGATGACATGGAAAAGTGTATTGTTTTTGGTAAGTTTGCTCTGTGTTTACACACAGTAGCCTTACTGGAATGGCCGACAGTTAGTCAGCAGTAAAGGTACAGCTTATTGATTTGTTTTCCACAGTAAAATTCAATAAGATGAAACATTTCAGTTAAAGAGAAACTGTTGCACTCACAGAGTAATAATAAAGTAAAACTCATCCCAGAAGAGAGTAAGAGGGAGCACCAGACCTGCAAGTACTTTTCCAACCAGAGAAATAGTCCTATTACTAAAATAATTGACAATAATGACTGTAATCACTGTAGACTGCAACTGCGCATCTTTCGATGCATCTACATCTACAAACTGAAAGGCTACAGCAGAACACGTGCGGCAGGAGAAAGACGCAAACTGCTTGTGTGTTTGTGTTGGGGAACCCTGTGTGTTTTTTCCATCAGTGAGGTCGGTTGCCTCTCCCTCTCTCTCTCTCCCTCTCTCCCCCTCTCCTGATACGTGCTGCAGGAGTTCTGGCTAGGTTCCTAGCTGCAGTCAAGACTGCTCCAGGCAAGATCTTATCCTGCAAGGATCAAGAGACACTATGTACGCCTGTGTGTGTGTATCCTTGCCAGGACTGTTCCCAGACATAATCATCAAAGGAGACATCTGTGTGACTGAGTTTGTTTTTGTTGTTTTTTTTTCTCCTCTCAGGTAAGTGTGGATGTGTATTGTTTAACATACTAACACTAACCTAACACCCCAAGTCATGTTTGGGCCATTGAAGGGAACGACTGATGGCTGATACAAAAGTATGCCCACTGGCAATCAGTTAGAATTTATTCAAATTTAATAGACAATGAAAAATTGGATGGATGGGCTGCACCTGCACTGGGCGTCTGTCTGTGTGCGCTTCTGTGTGTCTATGTGTCCTTCAAGAGAGCAAGTTATAATTAGCATGTGCGTGTGTTTGTGTACATGCAGACAACAGTTGAATATGCAGGTGTTGTCTTGCAAACATGATTTTTTTCCCCCCGTTTTCCCAAGCCTGTCTTGAAAGACGAGACGGTCCCTCAGACTGTCCTGATGCTGGAACCAGTCGAGTTGCGGCACCTTCGAGAGCTGCCCCAGTCTTCACCTTCCACGCCGATCGGAGGTCGACGTACTCCGAGCCCAGCGCTGCTCCAGGAGCCAGCAAACAGGGGCCCGGAGAGAGCTGACCCCCTGGCCCAGCAGATGGAGCTCAGGCTGGGGGAGAAAGTCACACCGACACCCCTGGCACTCCCCGAGAACCAGAGTAAGAGACGGCAGCCAAGACGCACCTCGCACACATAGGCGCACACACACACTCAAACAACTCACACACAAACAGACACGCGCACAGAAGCACACACAACCTGGCACGACCATAAAGAGTGTGAGAGAGTTGAAAGCCAAGACACCTACAGACATCCCACAACACCTTAGCAACAAAGATAACATTTTTTTTTTTTTTAAATACTTTTTTTTGACTCACCATGCCGATCAGGAGCTCAAACAGGATGGCGCCCAAACTCCACCAATCACACGCTGCCGTTTCCTCACTGATACCTCCCACCTCTGAAACAAGACCAAAGCGGCAGAATAGACAGACTGAATCAATAAATTAACAAACACAGAAATAGCTTATGTGTTGGGAAAAAACATAGGTGAGAATAATCAACTAGTGATGAATAGAAAATGAGAGAATAATTAAAAATGTATAACTAAAAATCCTTTATTGATCGGTTTACAAGCTGCTCCAGGTATCCTGCTTTCAAACCCTCAACATTAAACACTTTCAGAATGACATCTTGGATTATTTAATATTTCATTGAACCCACACGATCGATTCAACACGAGCACAAAAACATGGACACGCTTCCTCCCTCTCTCTCACAAACACACATACACACAAGTGTGTCTCATAAAAGGGTTATTTGCATAATAAAAAAGCAGTTAAATTGAGGAAACCGTCTGTGCCGCAACTTCACACCATCTGCATGACCTGACCTCAAACACACACGCATATAATATAGACGCGCGCACACACAATAAGACATGGGAAAATAGGAACGTGAGAACAAACAAACGTTTCCTTTCAGCTTTCTTTACCCTTGTACTTATTTTTAGCTCCTGAAAAATAAATCATCACAGACCAGGGCTGCATTTATCGATTATTTTATCAATTGATTCATCTGCTGATTACTTTCTCAAAAGATTCATGTTTGGTCTATAAATAGTGGCATATTAGTAAATCACAATGTAGTTAAAGCCAAAGTCTTTAGAGCATCTGTGCTGTTTTGAACACACCAAACTAAATTCATTTGACAATGACAGATAAAGATGCAACGATTTTGGCATCTTCACTTGAGCAATTACTTTATCAGAATAAACTCCTGTCAGCTGACTTATTGCTAAAGCTGTAGCTCATGGCCACATTCTGTGAGATTCAGACAACCAGCTCAGTATAAGGCTGTTGGGATCCATAGTGTGGATTCAAGCAAGACGTAGAAACCAAGATTGATACATGTTTGCTGGAGTCACAAGTGTATGTTTCTGTGTGTGTGTGTGTGTGTGTGTGTGTGTGTGTGTGTGTGTGTGTGTGTGTGTGTGTGTGTGTGTGTGTGTGTGTGTGTGTGAGTGAGAGAGAGCTCCACTGGGTACCAGATGGCCTCTTGTGCCGTTCAGCTTCCCTCCGCTCTGCTCTCTCCAGAGGGAGGAGGGCGCCTGGTCACCCAGAGGGCCGGGACCCTGGGTCACTGCTGCGTGTGCCCAGAGACCAGGCTCCTCAGCTGCGGGAGCGTAAGAGACAAAGACCCCTCGTCTCCTGGAGGCTGCTGGGAACTCCAGAGGCCTGTGTGGCTCTCTTGCAGCCAAGGTTAGAGAGGGCTATGATATGACTTGCACGTTTTGTACTCACACAAATACACACACACACGTACACAGCCAACTGAGCAACCAGTCTTCAGGGCTCCCCAGGACTAGTGTTTTGACAGCCAAGGAGAGAAGATCGTCATTGAACGGACTAGTGATACCTGCGTAGTTATAAGCTGGGGGGTGGTGGAGATACTGGACACACACACACACACGTCTCAGAGCAAGGTCGATGTCATCACAATGGATTAATGTCTAAGGAGCTGCAGGGAGAGTACAGTGGAGCTGGCTACACTTACCGCTCTGTCAGAGCAAGGCAGGGAGAAAGGGAGACAGAGAGAAAGAGGATGGGAAAGGAGAATTAACTGCATCCACAGGCCATGGGTCACTCAAAGCCCACTGACAGAGCACTCTGTATATGGACGTTTTCAAATTTGACCAAACCGCCTCCGAAGTGACATTTTCTTTCTCGTAACTGCACATCAATAACTTTCAAATAAATCAAGGGGAACGCTAAGAAAACAAAAGGATACTGAGGAGCTCAGACACACCACTACAACAATACCGTGTGTTCACCTTGTGGCCTCTTCTTCCCTTTCCCCTGCAACAATGCAGTTCCCCTCCTGCTTTGTATCTTAATCACACTCCATCTCCTCCCTCCTGGGGGCCATAAGGAACTTTCTCTCTTCTCCTCTTAGACCGACTTCCCTAAAAACTTAACTGACAGTCATTGTTGAAAGAGGAAGTAAAGTGTACGCAGGTAGGAAGTAAGGAGGGATCATTGTGCGATGTTCCAAGACTGTGAGTGTGAGTCTTGCAAGCTGGCGAGACTCTGTTGAAACGCAGCCAACCCTTGACATAGGTAAATTAATTATATATTAAAAACAGTTGTATGTGTCATCTGTACAGTGGAGGGCGGGTAAAAATATGTAAATAATAACGGAGAAGTTGAAGAGTAGAGTTTCTTCCCTGGAAATCTTTTCAAAACAATGAGATGACAGCTAAACATAAAAAGGGGAACTGAACTTTATCTTGCAATAGATCATCCTCTGGCTGAGCAGGTAAGAGAAAAAAAAACAAAAAACAAAGAAAACAAATGGCGAGTATGAAGTTTTAGGTCCCAGAAACAGACACGTTACCTCAGAGAGGAAGAATATTGAATTTCCCCTTTCTTAGACATTGAAGACAATTGGTTTTGGCCTTGCTTCCCTCTTAACAGAACAATAAACAATACAGATTTCTGGTCAAATTAGGTTGCGTCACACTGTCCCTCAACAGCTTGTTTTTCCCCTTCTTATTAGAGAACAAGCCATGTGATGTTTATCAGAAATGATGAGATGGTGCGAAAATAAATAAGCAGAAGCGTAGAATAAAGAGATTAACACCCCGCTACTGTATTTTCCGAGTCCACTCCTTTGTTTTTTTTCTCGATGTGAACGTGTGTTTTAAAAAACATGTTTCCCTCCTTCTTATAGAGCTACACACACACACATATAAATGCACACAAGTGCACATACGGTCACAGCAGACCCCCTGCTAGCTTTCTGGCAAACAGTCATAAATCTGTCATCAGGAATGAAGCCATCGCTAGAGCTGACCCTGTCTGGATAAACAGCAATACATAACAAGGGCAGGAGAGACACACATAGTCACTAACCTCTGTGTTAGTGTGTGTGGGTGTGTTAGTGTTCACAAACACATATATCTACAGATAAATGCATGTACCTGTATCTAGAATCTGCAGGAATGGCAAGTAAAAAAAAAAAGTGAAAATGAAAAACAAAAAAAAGAGGAGATATGATTTTGTAATATGTGATCCAATAATGACAAAAAGGTGAGCGGAATGAAGGACAAGAAAAAGAGAGAGAAAGTTGCCAGTGCTCGAGTTGGAACTGTCAGTTGATGTAGAAGTGAACCCTTCACTTAATAACAGCATAACACGCCCCCTGCTGGCCGCTGATGTGCATCACATCCATTGATCCACAAGGGATCAACAGTCGTTTAACTAACAGGACCTTTCACACCTGGGCTGAGGTCAGCTCACTTCCACTTCACATTACCAGCACCACCCCCAATATGCATTACTGGGGACTGTTATTCTATTCTAATTCTATCCACACTTAACCCATGTACAATTAAATACTAAAAAGTTAAGTAACACAATGGATTAAAAGTTTAAGTTTGCATTCTTAAATGCTTAAAAACAGATTACAGACTCTTTTTTTTCTTCATATTTATTCTAAACATTAACCTTTTGAACTGATCTAAAATAATCTAGAGATAATCTGATAATTGTTACACTGGGGTAATCAGAAACGTAATAATGCTTAAGACTAAAAGTCATTATTTGTTTTTTCAATAGTGTTCCTAATCCGCTTTTCTTGCCAAACCTACCAACACCACACTATAACTAGAGTAAAAAAAAAACTCAATGTTTTTAATTACATGACCAGATATATAAATCAGTGACTCGGCTTAGCTCTTTGGTTGTAAACCACAATAAACATCTCCTTGTGTCGAGCTTTATTCCTGCGTCTTTAGGTCATCTTCAGCTGGCCACTGCCACATATGCCTCCATGTGCTTCTATTTCCATTAGTAGGCTTTTAAACAAGCTGTTGCTAAGGGGAAAAAAATGCACACTTTGGATATTAGATGGAGCATTTGTTGCTTTCAGATTTATTACAACGGTGTCATACTGTATGTTCTAGACACAAGGAGGATTTAAATCTGAAGTGACCTTCCTGGCTTGAGAGAGAGGATGAATATGAGAGAATAGCTTAATATAAGTGCGTGGGAGAGTGAATGAGTGTGGGGGTCATTGTGTACGTCTCTGAGTGTGTCCATGTTTTTTTCCAGCAAACAGTTACCCATCCTGCGTATTTAAAAAAGATGTCATTAAACACATCAAATTGAATCTAACCAAGAGCCCAAGTGTGAAGCCATATGCTTAAAGCAGCAACATATTGGAAAAGTTATCCACCCATAGATGCCAAATGCATGTGTAGGCACGGACACATCAACACACACACACAAACACCCGCCACACACAGAAGTGCTAAGTAGGGACACGGACTGTAGTCTAGCAGCAGTTTGTTTTAAGCAGCTTTTAAACAGCATGCCAGAGCTGCCACAAGCTTGCTGGGGGCAACACATGGGGTTGCCACACTAATGGCACACTGTTGCACAACAGCACACTCTACAGGACAACACAAGTACTACAACACAATCCAGCTTCCTCAAAGCTGCAAGTTTGTGAAAGAGAAGACATTTCCCACGTATTCTGCAGGTATTAATTAATGTGACTAGTAATCAAACCACATAACAACGCTGTGTAGTTTGTACAGCTTGTGTATTGTTTGTACACAGCGCCTTTAACCTCATGAAACAACAGGACAGAATGGAGGAACACCTTTGCATAGGGATTTCTGTTTATTTAAGAGCCAAAAATAATCAGTGTTCATTTGTTTCTTCCCATTTGAGTAGTGTGTGTGTGTGTACACTATGCATGGTTTATTCATGTCTGGCTATGAATGAGAGTTTTGTGACCATGGGAATGTGGCCTACTTATAGCCCTGCATGCCTGCATAGAATTAACCCCACGTAAGCCTACGAGCTGACAATCCATCACACCCAAAATTAGGTTCTTAATTAAGCTCAGAACCTAATGGTAAATAAGAAAAACAGAAATCTATGTATAACTCACCTGGTGCACAGTACATGTTGGCGATGGCCTCTTTGTCACAGGACTCCTCCACGTCACTCCAGCTACAAAAGTAGGTGATCTGAACATGACCTGAAGAGAGAGGAAAGATAGAAATTGTTCAGCTCAGAGTCTAAGTAGGAAACCTGCGTCTAATGCTCTGCCTCTTGTCAACCCCTCACAGTCAAGTGTCACTCTGAAATTCTACTTTTCAAACTGTTTATTCACCTTTAGAGCATTTCCTTCCTCCGTTCCTTTCTGCCTCTCTAAATCTCTCTGCGAGCTTTTCAAGCACACAGCCCCGGTGATTACTCCTGTTTAGCGGCTACCCGTTAACGCTATCATTAGAACTAATGGTGTCATTAGGTAGCCGTGGCCATTAGCCTGGGCTAGCCAGACTGATGCACCACACTATGCTGTTGATGGGCCCTTTAGAACAATAATTACCACCAGGGAGACGAAAACAGCCACTCAGCTAATTAGACGCTTGTTGATAACGAGGTGGAGAAAGATGATTGTAGGACGACAAAAGAAGAAGTTGAGGGGGAATCTGTGACCTCCTGGTAAAACAACACTTTCCCTTCTGGAAGAGTCTCCATTTTGGTAACTGGATTAGATCATGGTTGACTGAAGGAGACAGTCGCTCTTTCAAATACACCTGACGAATCGCTGAGGTCACACTTTAAATAAGTATTTGCTTTTTTGCTGGAGAAAACATCCCTAAAAACATGACACAGTACAGCAGCTTCAGTGGGACTTGATTTTATACTTGTGAGAGAAAGATGAGCAGCACACGTCACCATCATGATGGCCCTGGGCACCAATGCTGTGCAGATTGTTTTCTACCTGTGTCCGATCTGTAAATCTTACTCTCACTAAGCCCTTTGGTGATAATCAAACAAACCGTTGATCAGCACATGATTGCGTGTTGAAACTCTTGATGAATTTAAACTTGAAACACAACGGCATGGAGCCCTCTCTATGTATGGACAGAAAGCACCATAGTAAGTCTGAGAATGAGGAAGTGGCCTCAAGTCGTTATATGCTTTCCCTTTTTTTGTTTTGCTTTACTTTTTAAAGGGCCAGCTGGTATGCATATACTTTGCACTTGGCTATCCAAATTATATATTTTTTTTTAATTGTGTCACTAATAATATTAGATTTCCATAGACTCCATCACTGATAAACAATTTTAGGCACATACGTATGTCATCTCTGTGTGTAACAATAAAACATCCAAGTAGAACTAAACATGACTATTACAAACTGTAGGAACAGTATGAATGAGATGATAGGATTGTGCAATCTTATGGAGAACTTAATGAAATCTTTTCAGACATTCCTGGCTCCTGTTTAATGTCTTACCTCGGTGGTCGAGCAATATATTGTTGGGGTTCAGGTCTCGACAGATGATGCCCTCCTGGTGCAGAGAATCCAGGGCCGTCACCATCTCTACCGCCCAGCACCGCACAAACTCCTCTGGGATATGAGCTTGGGATGCAGCCAGCGACAGTTCGTCCAGCTCTGCAAACAGCCGTGATACTTCTTTATCAAATTCGCTGCCACCTGTATCGCTAACAACTCTTGATGATTCACCATCAAGATCTAATAAACTCTCAACCACCGCACAGGCCTCGGACCCATTTGTAACAGAGACAGAGTCTGTGCTGGGGTCTGTGTTTACTCTTGCATCTGCCTCTGGATTCCTGTTATGAGGGTCAGTATCTGGAGGGCCTGCATCAAGGGGGAGGTCGTCGTTTTGGCATTCGGATTCAACGACCATTTTGTCGGAGGCCTCTTGCCCAAATGCTACGCCGTAATCGTCCCACAGTGAATGTAGCGGAGAACAAGATGCAGCGCTGGTGTCGCAGGTTGCAGAGGCTGTACACAGAGATGAAAGCTCCTGCTCCGGCGGCTGCTCCTCTCCGTCCTCGGGCTGGCTGTGGAGCTGTAAAACATCAGGCTGGATGAACTTCTGAGGAGAGGCCGTGGCCTCGAAGCCAAGGCACACTCCCGAAGTCTCTAATTCCTCCTGCGACGAGTCTACAGTCCCACCCACTACGGGGAGGTTGACCAAAAGATCTGGCGGGTGACCCTCGTCCTCCACTACTGCTTCTTTGAATGAAATGACTGGCACGGACTCATTGGAGCCTTTATCGCTGCAGTCCAACCACCAAAGCTCTGAGCTGTGGCCTTTGACCTCCTGAGCCAGCTCCGGAGGATCGTCGGTGACATCCAAGCCCAGGTCGGATGTAGAAAAGAGCGGCGCCTGCTTCTGAGGAGGGCGCTGCTCTCCCAGGTCGACGCAGGTGACCTCGCTCGCGCTGTCTTTGCTGTCGATGCGGAAAAACTCCATTGGCGTGTGCTTGGACTGATCCAGGGACAAAGGCACAGCAGGGGAGGGTAAAGGACTAAAAACATCGCCGTGGTCATGTCCCTCGCCAAGGTCTTGCTCGCTGTCGTGGGCGGGGCCACTTTTGGTGGACGGCTCGGTGAAGAAGCCAAGTTCCTGAGAGCTGAGAGGCGAAGAGAGGCTGTCGTTGCTCAGCAGCGAGCGGCTCCGCGAGGAAGGGGTGGTCGTCGGGACGGGCACCTCCAGCGACAGCATTTCACGTTCACTCTTCTCTTCTTCCCCCTCTAGTGTGTCGGGTTCTACTTTCTCTTGTTCGTACTCATTGCAAAGCGTCAAGTAACTGTTGGTGCACTCTTCCTCGGAGGTGGCTCCGGAGTCGGCCTGGGCCCCGGTTTGTTCAATAAGCCGAGGAGGAAGAACGCTCTTGCGGGGAGACGAAGTGAGGTTTTCTCCTTTCTTTAGTACCTCTGAGACTGAATCAGAACCAGCGACTGGCCCTGAACCAGAACTGGTTGAAACGACATCCAGCTGTGGCAAAGCATGTTGCGGAGAGTGCACAGCCGCTGTGTGGCTTTTCTGGATGAAGGGGATGTCAAAGCTCTCGTCTGGACTTGAACTACGCAGGTACTTTCCAATGTGAGACCACAGTTTCCCACCTGAAGGAAGAAAGACCACGGCATTAAATTCAAAAAAGAAGATGCCTCTAATACAGATAGGAGATGAAGGCATTAAAAAAAAAAAAACAGCTGTCTTATGTGCTACATTTTGCTCCTGGGATAGAGTTACATTGTTAAAGTGTCTCTCTATAAACATAAGCAGATGTATCATTCATAGATGTTAAAAAAATATGAACTGGGCTTCTTAAAATTGTTACAATGTAGTGACACTGTACTAAAGAAACCACCTCACTATGAGGCCTGAATGTGTTTCAAGTATTCAACATGTTAATAAAAAATATAAATTGAAATATAAAAAGTGTTAAAAAAGCAAAAAAACACAAGACCAACTTAAAACCCCATTCCGTTGCTATATAACTCAACTGATTTCTAACTGATCATAGTACCACAAAGAACTGCCACAGAAACAGAATCAGAGCCTGCATCACCTGATTTGCCCAGTTACCTGTCCATGTCTCCTTTCCAACCACCATTCAAGAGATCAGTGTTACACAGCAGCAAATTACAGGCACATGAAAAAAATTGCACGGAAAAAGAAAGTGGTGCTCTCTCCTCTCTTATTTAATTTCAGTGTGATGGAAGTACAAAACAGGAATGTGCAAAAGGGACCTTTAGCTCCTGACTTTAGTTTCTAAGGGTCCTTGGTTACTGGGACTATTTGGTGAAAAGGGGTCATTAGTTTCCACTTAGGGACGAGGGACCAAGGTAAACAATAACAACTGTGACTAAAACCAATTTGGCTAAATGGGGTTGGGTTGGTGTGTATTTTAGGTTTCCCCGCGTAATGTTAGTGTTTTGACTTCTCTCTGTCTTACACACACATGCATGGGCACAGACATACACACACTCACACAGGGGCATACAGATACACACACAGCTGTAGTGTGAGCAATTGGAAGCCAGCATCTGTTGTGTGTGATGAGAATGGATAGGGAGTTCACAGTGATGATAATGATAGCGGGGCAGCTCGATGGCTTAGAAAGTAAAACCATCCATATGTTGTTTTGTCCAATGTCACTCAGGTCACTGCCTCCCGCCGTCTGCCTGTCTATCCTCATTCAACCCATCAGCTGCTAACAGCATACTATAGAGGCATAAGGAGCGACCCTTGGTTTTCTCAATAACAGTGGTGAAACTATGCTTTTCCTGGTATTGGATAAAGCTTTATTAAATTGTGTTTAACAGCTCCATATAATATTGAATACTGTCCACTAATAATAGCACAGGGTGGTTATGGAGTATACCAGATTGAATAGGTTATAGGGCATTAAAAAATATGGCTGCATTTCACTGTATGCGCTCAACCCACATGCACACAATCTACACACATATCCTAGAGTGAGTGGGATGTAAGGAGGCCCAGGTGTTGGCATAGCTAATGAAGCATGGTGCCACCTGGTATTCAGAATAATGACCTGTGACACACACCCATCTCTATCAAACATCTGTCTGGAACAAGGGCAGAGAGAGAGAGAGATGGGGGGGGAGAGACACCAGGTAGAAGGAAGGGAAAAGACAGAGGTACAGAAGACAAAAGAGGGAGGACGAAACCGCCGAGCGGGAGCCTTGCGCATCTTTACCTTCAGCGTACTGCAGCAGAAGGAAAACCGTGTCTTCAGAGACGACGAACTTTCTCAGCTGCACCATGTGGGGCACGGAGTGAGGCATGATGGTCCTCTTAGTCCGTCCACAGTCACTGCTCTTCCTCAGACCCTAAAATGAGAAGAGAGAAGATGGAAGGAGGTAAGTAATTAAAGTTGAGCGAGGAAAGTAATAAAAGACTGTGGATTTAAGGACAAGGAGAAGAATAAAGTAAAGTTAACCCAAATAAGGAGGGTATGGATCGGAGGAGGAAGAAGACGGAAAGCGTTTAGGTTGGGTTAAGACTCAATGTTTAAAAAAAAAAAAAGAGAGAGAGAAAGGGACTGTGGCAAAGGAGAAAGCTCCCATTAACGAAGTGCCAACTATGCCCCATGGCAACCCAAAGTCACTGGATTCATCAAGCCACATACAGCGCGTGACTTTAAAAGAGCCACATAAATCCATCAGCGCTACACGTAAAGTTCACATTGGCCACGACGAGTGTGTGTAGGCATGTGCGCACGTGTGTGTAGTCATCTGTGCCTGCGCTGTGCGTTGGCATCTGGCACACGTCTCACACCTGAGAGCAGAGGAGCTGACAGGGACAGGCCCATTAGAATCAATTACACCGGTCACACACAGGGGCTTCTGGCACACTTCACACTTACAGTCAGGAAGACAAGGATGAGGAGCGAGCACACACACACACGCACACACGCACACACACATTACACTTACTTTCAGGATGAACGTCTCTTCTGTTCTCTTGTCCATGACCAGAAGAACCTGTGATGGAAGAGTGCCATTAATTGCCACGTATGAACAGACAGTCTAAACACAGTGTAAAATGATGCAGTGGTTATGTCCTCCAGAGCGACTGGGTCAGGGCACACATAAGGGTCACAGCAAGATAAATGTAGGTCCCTAAATTATGCCAGAAAAACTGGCATTAACATGTCGGCTCCTGCTGTGCTCAGCAAACCAAGTCCAAGTATAATAGCAAAAAAAAAAGAAGAGGGAAAAAAAGAGCAGTAAAAAAGGTGACAGAATTAACACATATTTTCATAAATAAATTACACTGAAAACAAATTAGTTCATCCATTCATTAGGTGATTAATAGAAAAATGAAATTACTATAGTTTCTGATAATGTCATCACGTGAGTAGTTTATCCTATCTCTTTTTCCTTTTTCTTTTTATCATTTTTAGCGGGTGTTTCTTTAAGTTGTGGATAGATGTTTGATCGGATTAATCGGAAAAATTAATTATCGTAGACTTAACAAGAGAACACATAACTGATAAAATAATCATTACTGAAAATAAACATTAGGTCCGTATTTTAAAATGGGAAATATGAGCAATCTGAGAACAAAGAGTAGACACGGTCGCGCACATCCAGTTTAAAAGGTGCTGGCCTCAAAATTGTAGACAGGAAAGGCAAAAAAATGTGAGCAATCTACAAGCCGAACTGCCGGTCGTTCATATCTATGTTCACATGAGATGCACACATGTTTCTTGAAAAATGTGTAATGCGCAATTTGTCACGACAAAGGCGTTCATGCTCATCAATACAACCTTTAAATCCCTAAATTCCTCCCATCTGCACTCTGACTCCAACAACAACAAATAAAAGCAGCTCCTACCATCTCATCTCACTTCCCTTGACTCCCTCTCTCTGTCTCTCCCTTTCTTCCTAATGTCTTTCCTTCCTCCTGCTTTCAAAGCCTTCTTTTCGCTCTGACATCTCCATTGCTCTTCTGCTCCCTCGCCGTCTCAGGGGAGAGCTTGAGCATATGTGTGCGACCCGGTGTGTGTTTGTGTTTTGTGTGTAGTGTTGTGCGTGCGTGCGTATGTTTTCTGGGTGCGTTCTCTCCATGTGACCCTGGCTGGGACCAAACAGGTGCAGGCTAAATGGATATGAATGGAGCTGTGAGTAAACAGAGTGGCAGTGCTAGCCAGGGCGCTAATATAATTAAGACACAAACATCAGGAAAGGGGGGATTTGGAGAGGGGGGCAGAAGGGAGGGGGACACTAGGGTGAGGAGCTCTCTCCATCTGTCCCCTCTGTCCCCATTAAAAGTGAAAGGAGGAAGGAGGAGGAGGAGAGAGAGGAGAGGAGAGGAGAGCCGCTTCATTTCTGGACGGCTTAGTTTTGCTTTGTGTGTTTTTTATTACTGTGCTTTGACTTGTCTCTGACATATTGTGGATTTTGCGTACACCTCTGTATAGTAACACGTGTTGGTGTTGTGTCAACATTTTCCTTGGGGTTTTGTGTATGTGTGTATGTGTGTGTGTATATAGGATGAGCATCATTGACTCAATGTTGTGTGTTGCTTTCTGAGCTGCCTGCCAAGTCATTTCATGGCTGAGTGGTGAAGTTGCTTCGCCAGCAGCTGGTTGAGAGGACCAGCAACCCAAACTGACCTTGTGGTAGTCATAACTGACGCTAAACATACACACACACGGCCCTTAGTATACTATAGCCAGTAAATCTATTACACTTTATTGCTTCAGATAAAAGAGATGGTAGAAGAAGGGAAGGACATCAGGAGGAGGAGAAAGTTGAAGAGTTGAAATTTGGCGATACAACCGCGTTTACCTGGGCTGGAGAAAATGTCTAAACAAATGAGAGTCTGATGAACCCAAGTGTCATTATTTTTGTTGGCTTAAAAAACATCTCCACATATTTAGTTTAATTTTGAAGGACAAAATTCAGATTTTGCATCCACTTATTTTATACACGGATATATTTTTGTTGCAAACAGGCAGGAAAAGGACACAGCGTTTGAATAACATAAAAATAAACATCACAGAATTTGGTAGCAAGTTATAAACCTTACAACATCATTAACTGACCTTATCTATGACCCCCAACACTCTGTAAGCCCTCAGCTCCTCCGACGGACTCTGCTGGCCTCCTCTGCTGGTGGAAGGGCAGCACTGTGCCCCCAAAGCCTTGGGAGAAAAAGAATGAAGTGTTTTAATGGTGTGCAATTCTCTCATTTGGATTACTTTCAGGTATTGTGACCTTTTGCAACATGTAGCCCGAGTAATATGTGATAGTCCCAAAGCAGACAATGTCTAATATGAACAAAACAGCACTGGTCAACACTTTGTATTGTTAATGTGCATTTCAAAAGGTGGATTTAATTTTTTTTTTCACCACATATTTGCTGTGATGTTTTCATGTACAGTAATGAATCCCACCGCACTCCAATATACTGCTTCAAGTGCTTTCAGGACCATGTTGGATGCAAGGATATGAAGTAGATTTGCATAATCTGATATACACAGCGTGAGGGCCAACGACACTTCCCTCCCACTCACCGCTGTTTGTGTTGACCCTTGACCCATGTTGCTTCTCAGATACTGACTGGATATCTGTTCTGCACGCATCAGATACTCTGCAGTCTTCTTCTTCACTGCCTCTCTCCGCGTGGGACTGGGCTCACCTGAAATAAGAGGTGAGTGAAAACATTACAACAGTGTTTTGTTTTTTTTCCTTCTTCAACAGAGCAGCTTCTTGAACTCTGTGGAGTTCAAGATTTCTGACAAAACAGTGTTTTAGTAGTGTGATAAGCGAATAAACTGTCTCAGCAGAAAGACATCTATAGTTGCCGAGTTTAAAGCTATATCAATTTGTGTTACTTTGGATTAGTAACAGCAAGATGCTCTAGGGCACTGGTTGCAGAGTCTAAATCATGACATACCTGTGGAATGTGGAGGATTTTAATGGATTTACAGAAACTGCCCAGGTCTTATAATAAAACTCTGATACCCAGCAACTCACCCTGCACTCCTTGCAGCAGCAGGTCCACTCCACTGCGATAGTAAGAAAAAGCTGCCTGGTAATCCTGCTCTGTCTCCTTCTGTACAGCCACACAGATGAGTTCGCCGGCTTTGTCTAGGTAGTCTGACTTTGAGTCCTTGGGGTTGCCACCGCCGGCTTTCTTCAAACTGCCGGAGAAGAGCGGCGTCCGGCCTGGCCAGCTGACCTCTGGGTTCGGGGCTGAGGAGGCAGGGACAGGCGCGGGAGATGGGGTACGGCGGTCGTGCAGGGAGGGCAAGCGAGGACTGCAGCTGCTGCTAATGTTGGTAGCTCCCCCCTGTGGCTGGTTTGGGGAGGTGCGGCCTGAGGCCATGCCATCATCTAGCTCAGCCAAAGAGTCTGTATCCACAGCCAGGGAGGTCAGGTCGCTGTCACTGGACGGGCCTGGAGAGGGAAGAACACTAGGGTCAGTTTGGACAGATACATACACAACACATACTCAATATGTATTATCAACAATCTGATGTATTTCCAATTAAATTATAAAAAAAAAAAACTGTACCTCCATACTCTGATGTGATGGTCAAATCCTCCGCACCACTGATGTCTCTTTGAACTGAAAAACATTTGCATACATCTCTGAGCAAGTGTGAATTTTAAAGCCACAGTATATTAAGAGAGTGAGTAAATGTCTGTAGCGCTACCATCAGAGCTGCAGTCTGATAAACTGTCTGCCAGGAAATCCAAAAAGGGCTCCGCTGGGCCGATCAGTTCTGAGCCGTCGTGGACCTCACCACCCTGGAATAATATTTCAAACATTGCAGTTCATAGTATTTCTGTTAATTATGTGCTTTTTGTGTGTGTGTGTGTGTGTGTGTGTGTTTGTATTGTACCTTGAAGAAATCTTGGATGTGCTGACTATTGTAGAGAGCAGGAATATTGGCAGAGAACTGCAGCAGATCCTCAGAGCACTGTCTTCTCTCCTCAATCACAGAGTCATCAAAACGACCTGAGCGTGCACACACAAGGACAGACACAAAGACAAAACTCCTTTTAGTTGAGTGTATGATTATTTCCAGTACAATATCACTGGGGGGAAAAAGGTTAAGTTACAGGAGGACACATCAAAATCAAATTAAAAAGATCTCTGTATATTAAGTCTAATGCAAACATGAGGGCCATTATGTGACAAAGGGGGAAGTGAGGAGTTTCTTACCAAAGACTTTGGCCTTGGCAAAGGGGGGAAACAGCTCCGACTGGCTACATACATTCTTGTGCAGTTGCCAGAGATTCTGATGAAGCTTCCTAAAATCACTGTATCTCTTCCATACTGTTATCTACAGAGACAAAGAGAGAGAAGGAGAGGATGTGTGAAAATAGTGGAGACACTGACAAAGAGCAAGACTTTGGGAATCTAACAGATTCTATTGATATTCTTTATCAAACACTGCTTGAACAAGTAACTTGATTTACTGCTTGACTGTAAAAGTAACTCAGCTATAACACATAATACACACTCTGTAAGGTGAGCTACCAGGGTGACCAAATATCTGAATAATTCAGGGATTCATTGTGTCTTTTTTGTGACCTTCCTCTTTACTCAGTGACTACTTAACTACTTCCTAAAATTCACAACTTTCTCACACAAACTTGGACGAATTAGTTCCTTCAATGTCAAATAAAATAAAACACAAAGTAATGTTTCTTGACTGGGCAGTCGGTGTTTTAGACAAACTGGCCATCACTCCTAAAACGGGAGCACCACTAATGGTGCTATGTGGGTTTCAGGCAAAACTCGCTGTCACTGTGTATCTAAGACACACATGCGGTAATTGACATCATGCTGGCTGCATTAGCACTGGTTCCAGGCAGGGCTGCATTCCTCAGTGGGACCCAATGAACGAGAGTTTGTTCGTGCATTTCTGCTACGTGTTCTTGATACATTTTGAGGAAGACAGCAATAATATTTAAACACAAAACAGTTTTAAAATCTTTAAAATGGCACAATGGAAAGTTATCGCTCAAAATCTGGATTTAGAGGATGTGGCAAAGCATTCCTTATCATTAAATCTGCGGACAACAACAGCCTACATGTCAGTAAGAGACCGACAGTGAGCTTCCGATGTAAAAAAAAATGTATAATGTATGTATGGGAATGTCAAATCCCCAAATTCTTCAGGTTTTCACCAAATTCTTGATTATTTTTTGTAAACATTTTCAATAAATGAAGCAGAATTTTTAAATGTTTGTCATATGGTCTAAACCAATTTAGGCTGAGGAAAATTCCCCCGAGATTACATCAAACTTGTTTCCAAAAAAAAGTCAACTGTGTGCCAAAACTCTGCACACTGACAAAATTACCAAATGAAAATAATAACGGCTTACCTCTTGGACATCCTCTGGGTTCTTCCTGGAGATTATCTGTGTGGAAGAGGGAGAGGAAAGCTAAAGGCTTTGGAAAACTTACAGTATGTGACTCCTGTTTAGAAAATCTAAGATAACCGAGATGGTCTTTGCTACAAGGACTTTGTTGTGGGACTATCACAAGTATGATCCAGCCCGGGACACAGCTCTGAGTGTGACAATGAGTGCTTTATAGAGCAAGTGACGGAAATCTCGAGAGTTACAACGAGACATCACCAACATTCATAACAAGCAGGATCTCAGGCAGGCGGAGACAAAGAAACTCAGCCTGTCCTTGTCCTACAATAAGTTATGGGGGATGTGCCCATACAGCTGTGAACAAACAAACCAAAAATCACTGAACCCACAAATGATTGGAGGTCTGACTGAACTGAGGTGTGGATATTTCTTTTCATTTCATCATCAGAGGACTTTCTTTTCCTTGACAACACTGGATCTGTGAGTTACAGCCGCTCATCAGTGGGGACAGAGACCTATGCCTCATTTTTTCCAGAACTGCAAATTAAGGTTGTTTCTATTTGAACTATATTTTTCACTTAGCTTTGAGAGAAAAATGTCATGGATTTGAGGTCATTGATATGCTGGTTAGAAAGTGAAACCAGACAATCCTGTAGCGTTGATAATCAGGATGCACCTAAAGAGTTCATTAGCCTATATCTCTCCAGGAATTTCACTAGAAATCCTGTCACAAAATATATTGTCACTGCAAACTAGCTGTTCTCGTTAAAACTACCTCCTAAACTAGGGCTCTTAGTTATCCAGCAGCCAGTTAACACTGGGTTAACACAGCGTTTGTGTCGGATTCAGTCAATGTGGCTAATATTGCTAATGTATTTTAGCAAGTAGACAACCCACTAGGGATAAAAACCTAAGATATTATAACATATTAATGTCTAAACGGGTCTGATAGTTACATCTACGGTGTTCACAAAAGCTGTCAGCTGATAATAAAGAGGGTTGAGTAACGTTACTCGTGTTTACATCATATTAGCTTCGCTAGCTAGCTAACAGCCAGCTAACAACAGCTCACATTAGCATCGCTGCTGCCGAGGTGCCCACTCTCCTTCTCTTCTCTTTCTCTTTCACTTACCCTTGCGGTGACTTTGTACACGGTGTAGCCTTTCTGGTGCTTTTTCGGGTCTGTGACAGTATAAAACCGAGCAAGTTCTCCTCTGTCCCGCTGCGATATCATTCTGATAGTGACAACATTGCCAAAGCTACTAGCCGGCTAGCCGTTCACATTCATTCCCTGACAGCAGAGTGACAGCAGGCCAGGAAATAAGCTAGAGCGCCCCCCTCAGGACAGACCGAGGTACTGCCTTCACCACCAGCCACTATTGTTTTGGACCAAAATAATCATGATAGTGAATAAAAAGAACTTTGAATTTTTCCTTTAGTTTTTTAATGAATTACAGTTAATTAACTATCCTTTTACAACATATATTATGAACAACCTAACCTAACCTTTACTGTGTTTGTTGTCTGGTGTTGTGTTTAATGTAAATGATGTCTGATGTCTCTGTGCTGTTTGACGGCTGTATGATTTCTCTTGCCCTCTTGGTAAAATAGTTTCCCTATGTGGGATCAATAAAGCTTACCTAACCTAACCTAACCTTACCTATCCTAAAATTTCTTGATTAAAAAAAAGGTTCAATTTCAACAGTAGCCTATTATGCCTCTTCTGTCTTCTTTACACTGGGCAAATTCATCCTGAGGGCCGAATTGGACCCTCTGCCAGGCCAGTTTTGGCCCACGGGCTTGACATCCCTGTTTTAGACAATACGACACGAGTATAATATGATCTCTGAAATGTGTACTTTATTAAGTAATTGGCACGTTTATCAAGAACCATTCATTATGTTATGATGTGTGTCAGTGCCATATTGAGTTGGGCTATAGTGCTTGCTGAGACACTTAAAAATAACAGACACCTTTAATTTCATCAGTAACACCTGTGATCCTGCAAATTAAACACTAGGCCTATGTCTTATTCATATTAATACAAATCAAGATCATTGTCGATTGCTGATTGTCGATTACTGAAATGGCTCAGACTAAGACTATGAGGGGTAATATCATTATAGCCAAGCTAGATGTTATGTAATGAATGTAAATATTCCATTATAAATGTACTACATATAACCAACCATGTTGTGCTTTAATGAAACAAAGTTCAAAGTGCAATAGCAGTGTAAATCTGTAAATCAATATGACAGTTGCTGAATAATATGACTCCCAATCCATGATTAAAGGTAAATACCAGAGAGAGAAAAATATGATATAGAGATGAAAAAATGTAATGTGGTATGCACTCTGTCTAGTAAAGTTGAATATAGGCAATAAATTATTTGTCAATCAAAAGAGATTTATGAGCTGTGATTTCCCTCATCTAGACTGCAATGAACTGGATCTGTCGGTCATGTACATTTACATTGTTACAATCCAAAGCAGCAAAAGCATGATTCCTGCTGGCCCCATGGTCCATGATGTATAGATTCTGCTTGATGCGTTGTTAGTCTTACAAGTAACAGTCGGAGTCTCCATCATCTCCCTGATGGTGCCATTAAAAATCTGTCCAAAGTTGAACTGTCAAGATAAAAACACAAAAACATCTCATTTTATGGTAGCTACTGCAGAAAGCAAACAAAAACTCAACTGCAACTTTAATGCAATATACACATACTGCAACAAACTCACACAGTAATATTAGTCACATAATTATTAAATTCATGGCAATCATCAGATCCACATACTTTGGTTATGCCCAAAACTGGAAACGTTCTGGGAAGAAGTGTTTGTGTGGAGTGGAAATATTACAGTGGACCCAATGGTGGCTCTACTAGGTCTATTACCAACAGGCATCGAAGGAAGAGCCAAAAAATATCTTTTACAAATACTACTAGCAACAGCAATTAAATGCATTAAGGTGGTTGAAGCCTGACCCTCCAACATACAATATGTGGACTGAAAAATTAAGGAAATATATCAAATTGAACAAATAACATACTCCCTGAGACTTCAAAAAGATATATATTCACTAGAAGGTGGAGCACTGCCATGGGTATACTGTTACGGTGAGGAATCCATAAAATATGAATCTGATCTATATTATTAATCTGATATATATATATATATTTTCTATTTTCTTTTATCTCATTTTGTTTTATTTTATTTTTTCTTTCTGCAATTATAGTATCTGTCTCCTTTGTTGTACCTATCATCATTGTTATCATGTCCCTATAAGCACTACTGTACATTGTATTGAAAAACTCAAATCTGTATGTATGATTTTGAATGAAACTGAAATAAAAAGTTTTTAAAAATCCTCAATAAAATATTATTTTACTTTGATGGATTGGAGGTAGAGAAGAAACAATGTTACATTACTTACATCATCATCAGAGACCAAGTGAACATGTGGCATTGTATTCACCAAACTCTGGTACTGATTGACTTCATCCTGGTTTGTGGTATCTGCAGACAACCTGTCAGAAATAAGAGGAGAGCAACTCTGACAAAATATCATGGGAAGATACACCTCCCTGAAAATATAGCCTACATCTAATGTATGGATACTGTAATCATCTGTAGATTCAGTCTTAGCACAAATATTATAATTGACAGCGCATCAGGCCTTACAGGTAGCTTGAATTTCCTAGAGCCATTCCATTTGGGTAACTAGTACACGTTGTGACGTTGATCGCAGGATAGTGGAACAGAAAGGCCAGGCACATCTCATCAGTGGTTGCTAACCCCATCTGAAGGAGCAAAATGTGAAACATGGCAGGCATTAAAAAAAACAACAAGCTTCTCTTTTTAATTGTGGATGACTTTAAAACAGATTGTATGATGGCAGAGGATTATAGGAGCCAGGCACTCTTTTGATCTGTATGTTTATCTGCAGCAGTTTTAAAATTACAATGTGTTGTTTGTTTGAATGATGCAGGTGATACAGTGTTTACCCACCTCAGTGGCTTTCGCACGATCAGCAGTGTTGTAGGTGCACTCCACTGAAATCTCATCACCCTGTAATGGGTTAAAGTGATGTGCATCATAAACTACACAGTACTGTTAATATCAGATTGTTTTAATAGCTAAAACAACTACAAAACTGCCTTTTAACATGTGGGCATAATGCACAGTATAGAAGAGACTTACCGGCTTGATGGTTTTGATTTTTCCAGAACTGATAATCTGCTGTAACTCAAAGTTGTAGTTTTCATCCAAGCCCAAGAAGTCGATCTGTTTTCCATTTCTACAGAGAACAGGTATGAAATAAGAGGACCGCAAAATTGGCATCAAATTCTATTCAAAACTGAATTTTATCAATTCATGAATCTTTTTTTTTTTTTTTTTTTTTACTTCTACAGCTTACATATTGGCTGATCTAAAGCAAATTATTAATTTCATACCTGTAATGGCCAACTCTGACTTTCCTGCCAGCCAAGTGAGTGTGCATCATCACAGCGAACACTTGAAGATCAGGCATAGGACCCATCAGCTATTAGTGTGAAGTAAAGAGAACAGAGAACATCTTCTTAACTTGCCTCCAGTGACCACCTTTGTAATTGTAAATCCATATAATCTTTCTGCATACCTGAGAAAAGAGAGAGGTGTTGCACACGCCGTAGGTGTGAAACAGAGGGGCTTTTGGAGGGATGTTGTACTTTATGTAACTAAGCGGCATGACACCTGCAGACAGGATGCCCACATCGTGTTGCCGCAGTTGGGAAGTATAGTGCAGTCTCAGTCCTGAGCTGTCTGTCTTGCCTGTTCGGAGAGAGACAGAAGTTTAAAAATGTTGTATCTTGGTCATGTGATGATGAGACTAGAGAACAAACAAGAGATGGTATACTGTATGTCATGTCAGTATGATTGGCTGTTAAAAATAAAAATGTAGGGGTATGTACCTGCTACAAGTTGTGGGTTATTGTAATGGACCTCCAGCCTGTAGTATCTGTCTTTGTTATCACCACCAAAAGGAATACCTGCATTTTCTGGAAAGTCAAATACCTGTGGTTTCAAGGAAAAATCAGCTTGTATAAGCACATCACTGACATCAAATTAAAACATAATGAATCAAGAAATGTTAAATGATAGGACTAAAACTAGAGCATGGACGCTTAATTTGTCTTCACCTCTCCTCCCACTGCCCATGTGGCCACCACCCCGAAGCAGGAATCCACGATATCGCCCATGAAGCACGCATCGTTGTACGTTTCTGTCACATAGTTGGGGCACTGGTACAGCAGCATGTGGTGGACGATGTCAGGGTGCTCAATCACTGGTTCAATCTGAGTTAAAGTGAGTTAAAGTTTTTGTACAAAAGGTTTTAAGAATGACAACTAAAGAAAATCATACTATTTTTTCCACTTTGGGAACTAGATTTATATTAGATAATGTTACCTCCACTGTTGCCCATAACGTTGGAATACATTGGGTTTTTTTTTTTTATTGTGACCATGTGATTTATTCTTTATAGATAAAGTGTATATCTTGTCAAAATTTTACTTCCAAACATATCACTATGAAAATTAAACTTTTATAGGAATAACAAGAGGAATGTGTCTAAAAACACAATTATTCCTACTTTATGGGCAACAGTGTACATTGTAACAATTTGATGTTTTTTGTCAGGGTGGTAATTGTAACATAAAGAAAGTATGATTACCTGATATATGTGATGTTTTGTCAGTAAGTTTGGAAATGTCATGACCTTGCAGTGGTAGTAGGTATGAATGGGAGGGATAGTGATCTGTGACAAAATAAAGATGTGGATTAATAAAACACATTTCATTCTGCAGCATTTCCATTCTTTCATCCAACCTGTATGTTGAATAGCCTATGTTATACACTCCAGTAAAATAGCAATAGAGGCTAAAAAGATGTTTGCAGTTATTCTTACATTGTCCACTCTGATACTGAGATAGTTTTGGCTGGGTGAGGACGTCTTGACCCTATAGTTCAGCAGGTTGACGTCCTTGGTGCCTCTGTAAGAACTATGGTAGCCGATCTCATCTGTTGCTCCGTAAGCATAGATGAGCTTAATGGTTTTATCCTGTTAGAGAAAACAACAGTGAACATGAAAGGAGTTTCAGGAGTGGAAAGGAAAGGATTCAAGTACTGAACAAAGACAATGCCCTGACTCTGCAGTTTACTGTGCACAGCTACATGTCAACATGTGCAGCTGGGTTTTATTACAAAAACCGTATAGCATTTCAGGTATTCAATGGGAAACAAAATGTTATGGAACTCAGTGTGACCATTGTGTTCTTATCTGAAACCGCCCAATCAACGCCGATATAAAGGGTCATTCAGGTGGACGTGAGACAAAACAACTGCAATAACATTCTTTACATGGTGGCGTGCAGGAAACCTGAGCTTTACATAGGGAATTGGAACAACAATACAAAAGACTATACAAATAATGAGACACGACAAAGGGGATTGAGCAAGTGATTCAGGTTAACGCTAATGTGAGGCGTTCTGGTTACCATGGAAATGACAGTCTCTTAGGTAATGTGCTTCATTAGTTTAATAGGATATTACCCTGTTTGTTTGGTGTTTTTGGTTTCACACTGTATAAGGTTTGTGAGATTATATGAAAATACCAATCATCACCAAACACCAATTGACCTAGGCTACTCAGTGAAAAATAAAATTGAACTGGTAGACATAACAATCAATCACGATTTAAACTAAAAGAAATCTTTTCAGATCACAACTAAGCCCCTTGTGGCTTTTTGCCTCTCCCTGCACTGTCCTATTGTTACCTACCATGTTTTATGTTGTATTCTTTTAACTTTGTGCAAAAATACAATTCAAATAACAAATTACAAATTCAACAATAACTCCTCACCAATGTGTTTTATTAAAAGTTGTGTTGGTAAGGAGGAGGCATTAACAAAATGACTTACAGTGATATGGAAGTCTTTGTCATCACAGGCCTGAATGGACCTCTGAAACTTCATGATGGTTTGACCTCCACTTTCAGTCAGAGACAGGAGAGTGTAGCTCTGGTGTTCATCCATCGAAGGCATGGTGTTCCCTGTGCCGTATAGATCCTATTGGACAAAAACAGAAGAAAACAACAACAATATTTGCCCATCATTGTGTCATGTTCGCTGTAGAAATTAAAAAAACACACACTCATCCATGTGGTAGTGGCTGTGGCTTACAGAGAAGTAGCTTCCACTGGATTTGTATCCCCCTATGACCATATCTGCACCCTTCATTCCTCCGTTCGGACTCAGGCCGAAGCCTATCCAGCCTGTCGTGTTGACGGACAGTTCGAACACAATGGTTCCTTCCACATTATCAAACCCCCACTTCAAACAAACCAGGTCATCACTGTCCAGGTACACCATGAAGGGCATGGAGTGGTCGGATGCCGCTGCTCCTTCGGTCCTGGCCAGGAGCAGGCAGAGGAGAGGGAGCAGAGAGCAGCGCATGATGTCTCTGTGAAGTTGGAAATCTTCAAACTGAACTCACTGTCTGCGAACTTGGCGAAACTCCCTCCCACCTTGGACACACCTGCACTGCTAGATGAACTCAGGTGATACAGGCGAAAAAGTGCCAAGTCATTTCGCACTAGGCCCTTTGAGAACAACGGACACCACGCAGCACTTCTTACTGTGAACGTTCAGATTTTAATTTCACCTTAGTTTAAAATGAAAGGATTTCCTCAAAGTTCGTTCTCAGTGTTCAAACAGAACAGTGACACTGGCTGTGGGCTCTGCTACATACTTACAATAAACTGTATCCTCTTTCACCTCCTCCGTCATATCAACCTGTTCCCCCAGTTTTTTTTGACAGGCAAATGAGACCACTGCTGGACTCAGGCGTTTGATGTATGAGGAGGTGATGAGGGAGTAAGTGACGAAGGCCAGACAAAAGGTATACCTCCTATCCCCTTTCCCTCTCTTTGTCACCTTCCTGTATAACAATTGATTCCTATGGGAATATGTATGGTGGATTTATTCTTTGAGTGTTGTTCTGACTTTTCAACTCCTAGTGGACTCTTGAACTATCTACTTTGAGCCTAAAATATTCTGGGCACTTCAGATTTAAGTTTTAATTGATTTGATGTAGTTGTAGTTCAACTGACACTTCAGCTGCTTCCGTTCCTCACTTTTCTAAACGTCATCTGGCACGCTCACTACAGGGCCTGAATTTGAAATTCAGCATTTCACCTCAGCTGACACTTTAACTACCATTTTACATCTCAGATTAGAGGGAGGCTAATTAATTGCTTTGCGTTGATTAATTGGCACCGATAGCACACTGAAATAAATAAATTGTTATTGGCAAAAATATTGCCTCTGATTCTGGCTGATGGCCGTGTGCACCCGCCACCTGTTGCACAGTCAGGCACAAAGTAGTTGAGGGTAACACTGAGATCATTTATATTTAAACAGGGCTTGACATTAATATTAATTAACTAAATACAAATGAGCTTCCTACAGATGAGGTGTCTGCATTGTCCTGGTCATTTCAACAGAGGAAGGGACATTTTAATATGTTCATAGTGTTTACACATGCAATTTTCACTATTAGAAAAACACACTTCAATTCTATTTTCCTTAAATGCTACATATTCTTGTTTTGCAATGCAAAGCAGAGAGGTACTAGAGAGTGGGTCAACAATATTGAGCATGAGGGATGTGTTCACTCTGCTGCCAGTTTGTCTTAAGCTAAAACTAATGCCACCTAAAACAAAAGCCCATATATTTGTGGTGTTTCTTTTCCTATGCCTATTGATATAAATGGCGTACAAAATAAGAGACTGTTGGACTAGACTGCATTATTTGCAGCTCGATACACTGACAGTGTGTATTGACCACCACACAGGTAGGCTATGTCTTTAAATGTAGTAGCGCACTGACCCCAGCAGAGGCCGACTGAAGCATTAGAAATGAGCCCAGGGTCACTCCCTTTGAGCCGTTGTGCCAGCTGTGAGCTGTCAGCAACAGTAAACACACGGGAGCCGCCTTGACATCAGAATAATACACCGGAACTTAATGACTATTAGTTTGGGTATGTAGGCTATAGAATAAAAAACAATAACAGAAGAAAGAGTAGGTGCAGTAGGACTCTCTGAAAATGCTTATATTATGGAATGGAAAGTCCATTAATCAGCTACAAAATTAAAATCAATAATGATAATTTGGTTATTATTGTTATTATTAATAAATAATATTATCACTAACTTCATTATTCTTTAGCATACCTCTTGTTCTTCTTCCTATTATAATAATTCTCATCACTGTGTTATTGTTTCGATGATATAAATAGGGTGTATGACCTTTATTCTGAATTATGGAATCTATGGAATGGAGGCCAATCTTATGTTTTCTAAACATCTTTTAGTTTCTTGCTTGGTGGTCTTTTTATTTGAACTCGTCCAGTCGACAGGGTCCTATCAGACGGAGACTACCTTTCCGGTTTCTCTCTCCGTGGTGCAGGTCACTCCCTCTGTACTGTCAGCAGCTCTGTACGCGGTTCAAACTTACAGTCGCACTTCTTCAGCCTTGTAGCCACCGACGTTCCTCTCCGTGGTTTCTTCCTTTCTTTTTGGGATTTTAACGTGAAGCAACAGTGTTTTCATCAGCGTGTTAAAGTGTGGCGCCTCTCCACCGGCAGGAATCACCTTATTTTCTTCGCTCTCGGCTGAAAAAAAAAAAAAAAAAAGCAACGAGGAGAAGAGGGGGGAAATGTCCAGCTGAGGGTTGGAAATCCTGAAAACCACAGGGCCTGTGTTTGTAATGATTGATCAATGCTTCGACAATGGCGCTAAAGGTAAAAAGTCTGACAACTTTTCAGTGCTGTTTTTACATAAACCCAGCTGTATACAGGGCTGTCTCCTCTACTTTCTTACTCCCAGTGTTGTTTATAAAACGAGAGCTGTTGAGGAGTTGCAGTTTCTCGCAGTAGGTTTACAGTTAACACTTCTTCGCTCGGTATAAGCGACACGAGAAGAGTTAGAAACTTGTAACTTTTCTGCTTCATTCGCGTTTGGTGGCGGCTCACCACGCGTGTTTTTAGAGTACGTAAGAAAGCAGTGTTTTCTGCTATACATGGAAAATGTGTCTCATTAAGAAAGTGTCTTGTGACATTTTACTACCTTTCCAGTGCGGGTCATGTCTACCTCTGTTGCATTCTGGGTAATGTAGTCCTCGGCTTGTGTGCCGCTTTGTCAATTCATCGCAGTGGGCACTTTCAGTATAGGCGCGTTTAACTATAGGCTACAATTGCAGTCTGATAGTTTTACAATACACAATCTCTTAATGAAGCTTACAATCATCAGTTTGTGGTAAAATTGTTTTAGAGATCAGTTTATTCAACTTAATGATCAGAGAGTGTAGTTTGTGGTGCACTGTCATCTTATTCAGAAGTGTTGTTGTTTAACCTGCTTTTATTAATATAAACAGGGTGACTAAAATAGTAGATGCATTGGTCAGTTCAGGCCAATGCAGTTCTCTCATTGTTCTTAGTAAAAATAATATCTGAGCCAGCAGATCTGAGCTGAGGCTGCATGGGGCTAGAAACTCATAGTTCCTGTTTAACACACCATTCACCTTCCCTGACCCTTGGGAGGTGGCAAACCCACACAGAAATAATAGGTCTCTGTTCAATGAGGTTCAAATAGCCTTGCATTCCATGTCATTGATTAATAGACAGAGTTAGTCACACTTAAGTTAATGTTGTTTTGATAACAGATGGCATGTCGGCTGGCGATCCAAATGAATGCACAGTCAAATTTATGAAAAATAAATGAGTGATTAGCCTGGAAAATAATATGGTAAGTCACAAAGCAAAAATATATTCATATATGATGACTTCTCAAGTTTGAATGTCTATATCCATTTGTACGTATAGTGTTTGCATGCATTAGCAGATGTGGGTCAGTGTTAAAGGAACCGCTCCGGTTACACACAGAACTAGATAACATGGTGGTTCTGGTCTTGTTTTTGCTTGTTAGTGATATTTGGTTAGTGAGTCTGCATAACAAACCCAGAAGAACGAGTTTGGTCTGTTTCCATTGTGCCTGTATGCCATGGTTCTATACTGATTAATGTGTCACTGCAGTGTTTGTCGGTCCATTCATATTCACATACAATGTTTTAAAAGGAGGTCATTAAACATGGTTTTTGTGTTTGTTTTCATGATTATGTTCAGGCACAGGTTTTATACGACTTCATTGCTGAGGCTGGAAACAACGAGCTGACGGTGAAAGAAGGCGAAACAGTCACTGTCACCAATCAGGTAAATCCATATACTTAAGTGTCTGCCTCTGATCTTAGAGGTAGCTATAATAGATGAGTGTGTTATAGCTTTAGTTGAATGTTCACAAAGCTCTTCCTTGTAACTTTGTTATCGACCAGCCCTGTAAACGATCCACCTCACATGACCTCAGGTTGTCTATAAACACTGAGTGTCACAAACGCATACACAGGAAGGAAGGAAGGAGAAAACAGGGAGGGGAAAAAAGAGCATGATGTCATTACAGCGAGTCGCCAACAGCGAGTCGCCAACAGTTCAAAGGTCACTGGCTGTGTGCTGACCTACATAGTTCTCTAATCAACGTCTGCCTTAAGCCAACCAGAACCTACTGTATCAGGAAAACAGAATTTTCTCCACTAAATAAACTGTGACTGCAGGAATTTGTCCTGGGTGCGTTCAGTGTGTTTACGGAAACTTTGGTAACCTGGTTATTGTCAAGAGTTTTGCTCCAACCTGAACTCCTTAACAACATATAAATACCAATCCTACTAATCCATAATAGTGGTTATGAATTAAGAGGAACATAATTTATCATAAGAGCTACTTTCTTCAGGAAAGTGCATGTCTAAATCAGTTATGTCATGCAGTATTAGTCACTATTGCTGTGGCAGTGGAGCAATGGGATCAAAGGGTTGGCCTTACTTGGAGCAAAAATGTGTGATTTGAACTTAAACTGAAATACATTATATATAAATCAATTTAATTTAGTTGCCACTTATATCCAGCAGTCATGCCCACAGCCACAGCAGCAAAACAGGATTAGCTCTCTCACTGCAAAGCCCGCGCGCACTCTTGCTATCAGTCCGCACGCTCAATTTAGCTCAATCAGAAATACTGCAGAGAAGGAAAAGCTGGAGCAATCTGATTCTGTCAAGCTGCCGACAAATGTGGGTTTTAGGGTAATCAGGTTATTGCGGTCTAAGTAAACATGTTCTTCCTGTTAATGTGATGGAGACATCCACTCTCTGCTGGTCTGAGTGGATCGCTGTCTTTCCCTCTAACATGTTGTGTTGGGTCTCACTCAGAATATTGGAGGTGGTTGGATCGAAGCACAGAACTCCAGAGGGGAGGTTGGACTGGTGCCGGAGGACTACATCGAGGTGAGTTAGACAGTCACCAAGTGTAGTGTGTTGCCTATTCACCACACACACATCACACACAGTGTTTGAATTACATTCACCTCAAGAAAATTGATCAACAAAGCCATGACCTCTCATGCTCTGAAGTCGAGATGTACAATACGTACTACTCATCGCTGAGCAAAGACTGATTTTTTAATGTTTCACCCTCTCAGAGCATCTATCACTATAATATTTGTCACCACAGATAACAACACCTATCTGCCTACTGTGATGCAGTCTCTAGTCTGAAAGTAAAAATCACAACAGGATGTGCCTCCTTCATGGTTTTGCTGATTAGGGTGTACGTCTGGTGCGAGTGTCCGGTTTGATCCAGAGGCTCTGACTTCATCATGAGGATATGATTCACTCCGAAGACATTCGCAAAGAGACAGAGAGAGAGCTCGTTCAAGAGTGTTAAGTTCATGCAGTCTGTTCGACGGTTTCGCCTCATTCTAAACACCACTTAAAGCAACATTTAACAATGTAGTATCTGTGTGTGCGCACAAGCGGGAGTCTCTGATATTATCCGCCTGCTTAACTCTGCAAACAAGCTCATGTGGATGTGTGTGTTTATCTGACCTTAAGTTACCTCTCCAGCTGCCCCAAGACTGTTTTGATTCAGTGTCCAAAGCAGAAAAAACCCCACTGATGACAAATGCACTTGTAACTTATGTAATACCTAATGGAAAACATCAGGACGCGGTCTCTTTCTCGACTAACTCACTTTCTATTTCACTGCACTCTACTGGTAAGAAATAACAAAAACAAAAGGATGCTGCGTGACAAAAATAGCCCAGAGGATTAGGTGTGGCGGTTATGTTGGCACATGATAAAACAAATTCAAATGTGTAAATTAAAGTGTCTCCAGCAGTTGTTATTGCATTTTGGTGAATGTGAGAACGTTTCAGAAGTCATTTTGCAAAACCAGAGAGTGCCAAAGAAACACGATCACATTACCACAGAAGAATGTACCTTTAAAAGTCATCAGATCGCTGTGGAATATCTGGGTTTGTTTTTTTTCTAATGTGGCTGTTTTTGTCTTTGTCATCCTTTCATCTGTAGTTCGGCAAGGCATTCCCAGCAGCGGCAACCACAGCACCCACTTCAAATGCAGGAAATGCTGGATCTGCAGACCTTGCCTTCTTTGATGCATACGCTCCCGCTGCTGCACCTGCACAAAACCAGGTAATGCACTCGCCTGATGTGGATCTGGGGTTATTAAACCCATCAAATGCTATCCTGCTGTCAGACTACAAAGTGAAAAGACACCGCTGACAGACACAACCACTTTTGGGGAAGTAAGTGTACGTACATATATATATATATAGTATATATATATAGTAATTCTTTTCACAGCACACCTGCTACTGTAGGTTCCCTCTATCATACAATGCAGCATGTGCGATGTTGAAGAAAACGCAAAAAAGCGGAAGTCAGCGATGAACGTTTTACTGACATTCGTGCATATTGTGTGAACCCCGGAGAAGCAGAAGTGAAAACAGCTGCTGTGGGAGATAGTCACTGTGTGTCATTTAAGACCCACGTGTGTTTTTTTAGCTCCCGTTAAATCGAACAGAGAGTGAGATCTTTACTTGTTAGCAGACAGGAAGTTCCACAAAAGTGAGCGTACCGCTGGATCAGTAGAAATTTGCAAACTAAGTGGTTGAGTCAAAGCAGGAAATGTGTCAGCCATCATCCCTCACTCTCTTTCACTCTCTCTCACCCACGCACACACAGAAACACGTCTGTAACCAGCTTCACTTACACCCATCCCGTAAAACATTCACTGCCAGCGCCTTGTGATGTTGTCACCTTCTTTTCCCCTCAAGGTTGATGTTGGGGGCTTGAGTCCCCAGCCGGAAACCCCCGACACCCCAGTTACCCCCTACCTTTCGTCCCCTGATGAGGTAACCGCCACTTGGGTGGGCGGTGGGCATGGCTAGAGGCATGAACCCAAGCCCTCCCACGCTTACCCAGTGTCTGCCCCCAAGTCCCCCCTCGTCTCTGATTGGTCTCTTGCTTTGGCAAATCCCCCCCCCCCCCCACCCATGATGCCACCCTTCCTCTTAATGCCTGAACAAAGCATGATCTCATCTTCTCCATTCACCTCGCACCACAATACAGACACAAAGACACTTAGTCACCAATCAACTCCCTCACCTTTCATCTGTCGTATGAATCATCACCACGGTGGAAAGGTTTAAAGCTCACAATCGATGATCCGTATACCTCACCTGTAATTGACTATTCACACTGGCGAATCATTTGACCACGACACGAATGATCATCAGAATCTCACACACAAAAAAAAAAAATCATCACCACTTTTTAAAAAGCCACCTTGACTAAATATAATGTTCTTCACTTGTTTTTTTTGTCATTGTCATGTCATTGCAGCAACTTGCACTGGAAGCATTTGTCTCATTATTTTTCTGTATGTGAATGTGCGTTACATGATGTATCTTGTGACCCAGGCCTGCACCAGTTCTGTGGTCAGGTTGCTCAGTGATTGGGTACTTAAAGGGATAGTTCACCCTAGAATGATATTTCGCCCATTATCTACTCACCCTCATGTGGACTAAGGGCTGGAAGAATTTTCAGAGTCCACCGTCCCTTCTCTGAGTTACAGGGGGTCTTGGCGTAGCAGTGCATTTCAATGCAACGGTTGCAAAGGGACACCAGAGCTCTTCGTAAAAAAACACACACAAAAAAACATCCAAATACCTCCATGATGCTCGTATGTAATGTCCGTCTTGTGCTGAAGCCCCAAATTGCGTAATTGTCCCGAAAAAAATTAAATAAGTCTATATTTTAAGCTTGTTTGTAGCGGAAGCTTCTCGAAGCTCCTCTTCCTGGTCCGTCCAAATCTCGCGTGATTTGCGCCAGCGTCAGTGCGGTTACTGCGAATCACGCGAGATTTGGACGGACCAGGAAGAGGAGCTTCGAGAAGCTTCCGCTACAAACAAGCTTAAAATATAGACTTATTTAATTTTTTTCGGGACAATTACGCAATTTGGGGCTTCAGCACAAGACGGACATTACATACGAGCATCATGGAGGTATTTGGATGTTTTTTTGTGTGTGTTTTTTTACGAAGAGCTCTGGTGTCCCTTTGCAACCGTTATATGGACATGCACTGCTACGCCAAGACCCCCTGTAACTCAGAGAAGGGACGGTGGACTCTGAAAATTCTTCCAGCCCTTAGTCAACATGAGGGTGAGTAGATAATGAGCGAAATATCATTCTAGGGTGAACTATCCCTTTAACATCAAGTTTACTGCAGCCCGGATAAAGAACATACACACGCATGCCCATGCCCACAAGTTTTTATATTGGCGCATATAGCTGCCTTGCAAGCATGGCATGCAGTTGCATTTTCATCCTGCAAGCACTGTAAAAAAAAATGTATAGTGGTTTGTGAATGGTAGCTGTTGCTTTTACTACTTGTTGTTGTAGTTACTGCATGTGTTAATAGGCATTTATTTAATACCACAAACTACATTGTCACTGTAAAGATGATTGATTGTCTCAACAGACTCCCTGTTTGAGGCCAGAGCTGCCTGATGTCGTGTTTTGAAGAAGCATGTTGTTTTGGAGACTGCTGTCAGCTTCTCATTAAACAGACTCCAAACTGGGCTGGACTCCACTTTGTGTTCTAGTCTCTATTCTCTTTCTCTTTCTCCATCCTTGATCATTCCTCCGCTCTTTTCATCCCTCACGTTTTCCCTCTGTCTGTCTTATCCAGGCGAGTAACGGTAATGATCCCTGGTCCGTGTGGAACGCGGACCCCTCGGGGGGCTCCAACAACAACTGGGCGTCAAATCCGGAGGGCACCCAAACCGGGAAGGCCGCTGGCGACCCCTGGGCCTCCGTATCGCAGGGCCACCCTCAAGCCTACCAGGGTCCGGGTAAGAGCAGCTTTTGTTGGCCTCATGTTAGAAACATCAGTGAGTGACTTCTGCTATTCAAAACCACACAACAGGAAATATCAGGAAATAAAGACTTTGCTGCATGAGTAATTCTTAAACTTTGACTTCAAGTGGTTGTATTTGTTTGCTGTCAGATTTTTAAGATCTCTAAAGTAGCAAATACTCCATTCAAAAAAATGTAGCTGAAAAGAAGCTGTCATGTTGACTGTATCAAGATGTGTTCATGTGTTTTGGAGCCATGTGAAGGTCACACTCTGTTTTTAGCTGCTGGCGTCAGTACCTGGCTAAACAGTTTATCTTAACTCTTTACAGATAGTTTGCTTATGAACATTTAAATGTGCTGACAGGGCAAAATGCAGTGGATAAGGTTGTTCTGGAAAGTCTAGACTTACAGCTCAGTCATCTGCAGGTGGGAGCTAAATTCACCAAATAATCAGATTAGGAGACACTGGTGTGACGATGCCACAATGTGGTCAGATCATGTGAATTGTGAATAGAGTTGTACCTTTGTAACAGCCTAGTCTGTTGTCAGTATGAGCTGTTGTTGGGATACTTGTTGCAGATGGGGTGGAGATTGATTCATTCTCAGTTTACTACACATCATGTATAAATGTTTTGAGTTGTTTTATGGAAGTATCTCTAGTTCAGCAGGTCTTTGGTTAAAGATCTGTTTGGAGGAAAACAGGATATGCTAAGAAGAGTAAGATATGTCTTGGTCAGACAGAAAATGATATAAAATCTCAAGATTAAATAAGATGTACTGAATGTATAATGTTTTGCTTTTTGTTTTGCAGTAAGATTAGACAAGGTGATTACAAAAAGGGGTATATAGGTCAAGTAGTCCTGGAAAAGATAGGATCGGCAACATACAACAAAATGAGAAAAAAAACCCTTCTTTAAACCCACAGTAATAATGACCAAGGAGATCTGAAACTAACTGAAATATCATGAAGACATACAGTAATATACTTTAATATTACTGTTAATATATAAACAGTAATATTTATGTATATATTTATTCTGATAGGGAATTCAAAAAGCATCCAACAGCTATTTGCAAACGCTACTTCAGCCAGCGTCTGCTCAGTCTCTGGTCAGTCCCTCCACAGAGATGCTCCAGTATGTGGACAGGACCATCAGTGGAAAAGTTAGCCTCACACATGACTCACATGGATAAATTACTTGACCTGGTTTTTAAAAAATTCTCCAGTTGTTTTTGTTAAAGCAGAGCAGAGGGGATAAATGGTGAAAAGAGGAATTAACAGATTTTTCCTTTCAGTTTCCCTTGCCAAAGACATCTACCCATATCCTTACCTTATCGATTACACAGCAGGTATCACGTGCACGGCCTGGTGGAAGCTTTTATCTTTATTTTTGTGTGTGGACTGGCAACAGGTTTTCATAAAGACTGATGGATTCTAGCAAATCATTTTAGGAGATGATTTACATTTTTTAAAAGCATGTTTATATGAGGCATCCAGTGTGAATATATTAACACTATTGATATTAACCCTTTACTAATTTACTTGTGATGTGGAAAATACAGACTGGATTATAAAGCTTATTTTTAAAAAGTCAAAATCACACTGACTTATTTCAGATTTCAGTTGTAGCTGCTAAAAGTTGTAGCTGACAAAAGATAAAGCAGTAATGATTTGTTTGTATTCCAACTTTTAAAAAAAAATTATATGTTTGTGTGGCACACTTGGTGAAATTAATCTCAGAAATTGTGATTGCATTGTGGCTTTTGTGGGACAGATGCAATGCAGAAATACACGCAATACAATGACTTCCTCACAATTGCTTCCTAACATGACTTGTGTAGGTGTGGAAATATTGTGATTGCACTTGTCCACAGTCAGATTTTAAAATCTGCCTTTCACCACAGAGTCTGAAGCATGTCCTCTGTGGTTTTAGCATCATAGTCTACTGCTGCCACATGCACATTTTGAAAGTGCACAGGTCTAGGGAAAATTATGATATACAAATCGTCATCTTTTTATAGTTGCCTCTAAGAATAGAAATTTCTATCAAGTTTCAAGACTAAACAACAGGATGTATGCTCTTCATTTACATGAGATACTAGGGCTGAAGAGAAATCTTTGAACCCTTGAACACATTTAACCAAACATTAGAACGAGGTCAAATTGCAACATATGTAACTTATTGGTTTCAGTGCATTTGTGGCAATGAGAAACACAGTCTATCTGATAGCATACAGCCTGCATGCTATGGAGCTAATGCTAATGCATCCATTAAAAAAAATCTAATCTTATCAAAAATGAAAATAAGAGAAGTTGTATTAAGACAAATAGACATTTTGCCATCACATTACAGTGTTCTACCATTTAATTTACTTAAGTATTGGAATCATACTGCCACCTTTAGCTGTTTCCATCAATGATTTAGTCTCCTGTCTACCTCTTATTATGGGAAACATCTTTAGTAGCTATCGCTCAGTGGATTGTGAAACACATTGTACAGCTGTGCAGAATGTTTTTTCTTGTGTCTTTGATGGTAAAACTATCAACTGAGTGGGCATGTATCTGTCCACAGGAGCAGAGGATGATGAGTGGGACGATGAGTGGGATGATATGAAATCCACTGGAGGCTACGCCGAGTCAGAGTCTGGAGACGGTGGAGCCATGCAGAGAGGCGGAGCTCACGCAAGCTCAATGAAGATCTCTCTCAACAAGTAAGAGTGAAGCTGTGTTTTGCAGCAGAAAGAGCTCTGGGTACAATGAAGGTTTTGGAAATGTTTGCATTAACCTTTCTTCTCTTCTACACGATGACTTATTCCTGCTTACACCATCTTTCCCTTTTTTTAACTTCATGCTTGCGTTAGCGTTAATATTCACTTCCTTTAAGAGCCACAGGCACACTTCTATAATGGGGCCCCATTATCGAAGTAATTTGATCTTTGCTGTTGACACTAATGTGCACACAAAAAAGCCTACTTCAAACTCTGTTGATGAGTGAAAGAGATGCACCAGGAGCTTCATTTGTGAATTTCTCTTTGAACAGGTTCCCTGGATTCTCCAAATCTGGACCAGAGCTCTACCTCCTATGCAAGCAGCTCGCTAAGGGCAAAGAAAAGCTACCAATCTATGTAGGTTGTCTCTCAATCAATCTATGCAAGTTGTATGCAATATATAGCATGACATATTTTTTTGCGAGAAGTAGTGACATGACATGACCCAATAAACCACAAAATATAGAGATTTTCTGTCCGTCATTGTCAATAAAAACTAGTTTCTGGCAGATTATTGAAGTGGTAAATCTTATCTTACATACAGTGCAGCAAATAGTGTGGCAGCATGGGTTGACATGGTTTCCTCTTTTCCCCAGTGTGATGCATCTTTTATGCCATAAAATTCAGTTTCTGAACCTCATGTTTCATGCTTAGATGGGTGAAGTGGGTCCCGTGTGGTCTTACCCAGAATCTCAGCTAGACTGCGTCGTGGCTGATCCCAAGAAAGGCTCAAAGATGTACGGCCTCAAGAGTTACATCGAGTACCAAGTCACACCCAGTGTAAGTATCCCGCAGTATTTTCAGCGCTTCAATATTTTTTTTATTAATCTGGCGTGTAAGGGAACAGCACATATTCTTGTACTGTATGTAAAATGTTCCCTTTTTTACATGAGTGTCTTTAACTTCCCTTTATTGTTTTTTTTTATTTTAGACCACAAACCGACCAGTCAATCACAGGTACAAGCACTTTGATTGGCTGTACGAGAGGCTCCTGGACAAATTTGGGTCGGCAATTCCCATCCCGTCTTTGCCGGACAAGCAGGTGACAGGTAAGTGCTTGACTTTTGTCACCAAATAGACAATGCTGAAGTGAGCATGTGAATGAAATCTGTCGTTTTTTATCCTCATCTCTGTTCCAGGGCGCTTTGAGGAAGAGTTTATTAAGATGCGCATGGAGCGGTTGCAGGGCTGGATGACCAGGATGTGCAGGCATCCAGTTGTTTCCAGCAGTGAGGTTTTCCAGCTTTTTCTCACCTACAAGGATGAGAAGGTATCTCACTCTCAAATAGTGTATCTTTATAAGATCAGTCATCACTGAAAGCTTGGTCTAGATTGCTTTATTTCTTTATTTTGTAATTAAAAAGAGGGATTGATCTTGTTTTGTTCAGGACTGGAAGATGGGGAAGAGAAAAGCAGAGAAAGATGAGACAGTTGGAGTGATGATCTTCTCCACAATAGAGCCTGAAGCCGCAGACCTAGATGTCATAGAAGTGTGAGTTTAGTCAAATTGCAAATAGCAGAACCAGTTTCCTGTGTTCATTAGTGTTACTGTACATGTTGTTGCACGCCACAGCAAAAAGGGTTTGCTTTATATACGGTACATGTCCTCCTTGTCCTCAGGGAGCAGAAATGTGATCAGTTCAGCAGGTTTACCAAAGCCATGGACGACGGAGTGAAGGAAATCCTCACAGTGGGACACGAGCACTGGAAGAGATGCACAGGCCGTACGTATACAAGACACCAAAGATGAACACATGTTTTACCCTACACAGGCCACACCTTTATCTCCTGCTGTAATTACTGTTTATATCAAAGAAAGATTCATTATGGTTGACTGTTTTGTCAACTTAGGGGGGAAAATCTATTCTCACGGTGTGTGTATGTGTTTGCCCATGTTATCTTTCTCTCCACAGCTCTGCCAAAAGAGTACCAGAGGATTGGTAAAGCCTTCCAGAACCTCTCCACTGTCTTCACCGTCAGTGGATACCAAGGTAGGAAACACAGCTAGAAAGTTTTATGGTGCCACGGGGGGCGCTGCTGGGGTGCGATCTCTGTCAACATGGGAATCAAACCCACGACCTTAACATCAAGAGTTACAATCAGACAGACACATGATCATCTCTCTCTTAAAACTGACATTATGGAGCTGACAGACCTGCTCCGGCCCCCTGAGCAGGTCTGTTCCAAGTTTCACTTAATCATAGGTCACACACTCACACACCTACACTCAGGTACAGTATAGCAGAGTATAGATGTCCTCACTCACATCATCGTGTCAGCCGATAGCGAATGGAAGACATGATGGCTGTCTGCCATGAGACATGTTTCAGCACTTTGCTTTTTTTTGATGGGAGTTTGCAACATAATAAAAATGAGTATTAATAACTTTATTTGTAGCACTTTTAAAAACAAAAATAGAACGTTTTTACAACAAAAACTGAAATGTTTCCTAACTGGCAACATTTTGCTCACGGCTGACATTGCACTTTGTAACTATGTATGTATGTTGTCTGTCTGTCTGTCTGTCTGTCTGTCTGTCTGTCTGTCTGTCTGTCTGTCTGTCTGAAACACCAAGTCAACTTGCCCTCAGAGGTTGCCAAGGTTGATTTAACCTGCCTGGTTTTTACTGAGTGAGATTCAGTTGAACTGCACCTTTCAAACTCAGGCTTTCAACTTAAACATCCTAACTGTTATCACATAAAGTTACCTGTGACCTTTCTAGTTATTTTGTAGTTATGTTAAAGAGGTTATTGCCTCAGGGCTGTTCTTTTGAAAACCTTAGGCATTTTCCCATCAGCAGCAGGCACTTGCTAGTCATGTCTTGCCACTTTGCCGTCTTTGGCAACTGATTCAAAAGGTTGCTGTAATCACCACATGTTATAATCATAATGGTGACGCCAGAAGTCGATGCAATTTACAATGTAGTCATTCATCATGTGGAAATCTTGTTTTGAGATGTTATTGACAAACAGGTACTCTGAAGAAACCCGGTGGTGACATGTTTTCATCCCACAGGCGAGTCGACCTTGACCGATGCCATGACAGCAGCAGGGAAGACGTACGAGGAGATTGCTCTGTTGGTTGCAGAACAGGTAGGTGGTGGCTGCAGTCGTAACACACTGTGATTATACCGCACATGCAACTTCAACAGTTACATAACTGCTCCTGCCTTCGGTATTCTCCGTGTGGGTATTCTTTAGAGATTACCTTTGTGTTCTTCTTATTATATTATTCTCACCCAAAACAGCCTCCATTATATTACTCATGTTTTAAAAACTCAGCACAGTCTCATTCTTCGGTGTATGAATCAGTCGTGGGTGTATGTTTGGTGTGCATTCAAACCCTCTGAAAAGAGGCACCGATGCAGAACTGTTGGTGTCAAAGTTCCTGAAGTTTATTTTAGGCCTTTTTTATCAACCACATTGTTGTGTGTTCGCTCTCGATTCACAACGCCTCACAATGCCTGCGAACATTTCCTGCTCTGCCGTCGGTGTTTACATCCTAGCTGTTGTGTTTTACTGACCTCTCTAACCCAGCGTCCTGCTCGCGCACGCCGCCCTCTGTAAAGGAAGAGGTCATGGAAAATTTATCTCCAGTATTTCCGAAATCTGTGTTTTGACCTACTATTTGAATATGGCACAGCAAATCCAAATAATACACGCTCTGTGTAGTCTGATCAGTCTGGCGTGTTATAAAATATACTGGGGCCTTTTTTTGTTTTGTTTTGATGTCCCGGCAGCTTCCAAAGGGAGGAGGATTCATCTGGTAAGCTTGTGCTGACATTTGGTCAGTGCTCCTGTAGAGTTGTTGGCTTTAGTTAAGCATCGCCTGTGATACAGTTTACAGAATAGTGAGGAAGCCAATGTTTGGACATGATTCATTTACATGCTAGAGCTGTCTGCCTGAGAGGACACTTCCCTTATTAAGTTTTTTATTGCACTTATAATATACTGTAGAATAAATGCAGCTACATATTTTATTCCCTCACTGACTCACTGATCAGCCCGCTCTTTACTAGATGTTGAGCTGAATCCAGGGTCTTTTAGTGTACAGAGTGTTGGCTCCCTGTTTTCTATCTTATCAGTTTCAAATCCATCTACTTTATCTCTCTGTCACTTTTTGTCCTAAAACACTTCTTCCTTTTACATTAATCTTTCTTGTCTCTGTGTGTGTGTGTTTGTTTCCTTTGTGTCACTCTCCAGCCCAGGAAAGACCTCCACTTCCTCATGGAGACCAACAATGAATACAAGGGTCTTCTTGGATGCTTCCCAGACACCATTGGAGTCCATAAGGTACAGCAGGAAATGTAATGGGATGTATCCATAATGTTAAAATTGAATTGTTGTGGTTCATACTTCCTGATTACCAAATTAAGATAGACTGTACCGCACAAAACATATAGCTACTGTAGTTATTACATGGAGATTAGTTGTAAATATTTCTGCTCATTAGCTGCCATGTGTTAACTGTTGGTGGCATATTGACAAAGCTAATATTAGTTTGCCCACTTAGAATGAAGAAAATAATATATGGACCTGTCTAACCATAAACTTGTTCAAAACACAAAAATACATGTGTACAAACTTTGTAACAAAGATATCAGTCTGTCACTTTTCTTTTTTTCTTTTCTTTTTTTAATTCTTCACCTTATCTGGATACAGGTATCTCTTTAGATCATTTCCTGCCCTAATGCAATATGGCTCATGACTCCTGTGTTGTTTCTTTTCGTACAGGCAGCCATAGACAAGGTGAAGGAGGGCGACAAGCTGGTAGCCACCAGTAAAATTACCCATCAGGACAAAGTCACCATGGCAAAGCGAGTCAGCACCATGTCTTACGCTTTACAAGGTACCACACACACACACACTCTTCATGCGGAGGAGGCGGTGAAGTAGCGCAGTTTATCTTGACACCGTTGCCCGATCTTAATGGTTTCCCCTCTTCTCTGCCTCAGCTGAGATGAACCACTTCCATAGCAACCGTATCTATGACTACAACCGAGTCATGCAGTTGTATCTGGAGGAGCAAGTGAAGTTTTACGAGACGGTAAAGACGTTTTTTTAATCACAGTGTATTAGAGTCTGTAACAGTCTGTCCTTTCTGTTGCCTTATTACCTGTGGAGCAGCTGGATACCAAACCATCTCGACCGCCCTCTGAGTTTGTTTTTTTTCCTTCTTCTTCTGAACCCCCAGATCGCTGCAAAGCTGAGACAAGCGCACAGTCAGTTCACTACAATGTGAAAAAAAAGCCTTCAGTCTCGCACTACAAGACAAGAAGAGTTGAACCAGCTCAACATCCAAAATATTCTTGCTTATCCTGCATTCTTTTCCCTCCATGTAATTTAAATTTCACTTCTCTCTTTGTGTCGCTCTTACCTCATCTCTTCCCTCACTGCTCGTGCCAGCAGTCCCAGCTCATGGTGTTACTTTTGTCCGCTGCACTCAGACAGTCTATGAGCATGTGCAGCAGCTGAAAAGGCTTTGGCACTTTTTTTTTTTTTTTTTTTTTTTTTAGTGTCAGCAACGGGAGCAGAATGAGAAACACTATGTACACACATCCTTTCCTCTGTCCAAGGTCCAAGAGCTTGTGACACAGGAAGTAAACATCCCAGTCACAGTTTGTGACCATGCATTGCTTCATTGTATGAGTCACACGCCACAGCTATTGGTGGAAACATGCAATACTCTGCAGATTTTTCAATCTTTATTTCCATGGATTGTTTTCTAACAAGTTAAAGGAATTGATCTACACATGTAGCAAAACTGTTTTCAGCACAGTAGTGATGTACTGACAATATAAAACCAAAGCCATTCTCTCTCCTGTCAGTAGCGACAGCCGGGGAGCTGATTACTAAAGGTAGCTTTGACAGCATATCAGAGCTTTACTGCCTGTTTTTCAGCCAATGCAAAGTTTGTTTAAATGATTTTTTTTCCTTCAGTAAATACTGTCAACATTCACGAGTCGCCTGACATCATTAGTCCAAGCAGTGGAGCGTTACTTCGAGAGTCCGACAGTCTTGGAAGAGTTGGCAAAGGTGGAGTGTGTGTCCTCTGTATGTCCACCGCTGGCAGTGCCAAGCCCTCTTTCATCCTGCACTTCCTCAAAAGCTAACAGGAAGCTCCACCTCCTTCCTGTCTTGCCCACGTGCCTTGCCCCCTCTGAGGAAGATAGAAAAACTTTTGAGTTATTTGCCCCCCAGCCTGCGCACCGTGACACTGCAGTTTACATTTCAGCACGGGAGAGGAAAATGTGGTGTAAACGATGCTCAGGTTGAGATCTGTCATTTTAAACATTGTACATTTAAGCCAAAAGTCACAGAATCAGTACCTTCCTGCAGACGGTGCCAAACGTGATTCCTTTTTTTCTTGCAGTTCAGTCTGCTTTTTGACCAGATAATGGTGTTTTATATGAAGGAGTAACAGCAATGTTACTGTAAGAATCTGAACTATAAGCTGAGTTTGGGACAGGGCCGTGGATCCTGTCACGTATGCAGTCTCTCTTCTTTGCTTTTCACCGCTCAGTTTTCAATCAGTTGCTAATCTTCACTTTTTGTTTTCTTATCATATGATACGTGAGAAATATATATACATATATATATATATATCAGGTGCTTCTTGTCATTGAGATACTATTTTATGTATAGAAGTATTTTCAATACAGTGCAACTCAGAGAGGAGCAGAACTTCTGTTTGATTTATTAAACAATGATTTGTATTCATTGGGACTTAATGTTTTTTTGCGCGTGAGTGTGTTGAAAGAAACCTTGTCTTGTTCTCTGTATGGTTCGGAGTGTACAACACACTACGCATTCTCTGGCCTTTTCACAGTAAAGCCCTTATTCGCACCAGCAGATTCTTACGTAGAGATGGATAGGAATGAGAATGAGTCGGCAGCCTGTGCGAAGGGTCAAAGAGTGTGTTTGTGCAGGCTTGTGTTGGAGGAAGTGAAAGAGCCCTTTTACCCCACTTTCTGCTCTCGCTGCCATCAGGTGCAGCTGGATGCGTATGCCGCGAGGAGATCTTATACAACAGACAGTACATGCATTCTGATATTTGTTACTCATTTCAAGTTTATGTCCTCTTTGTGCATGTGGCTGGGGCTTTAACAGAGATAGGTGCACAACTTCTTTAAAATTTAACTTAATTCACTCTCTAAACTCTTGTAAAACACTGGCAATTTTAATTTCAGGTTGTAAAAGTGTTTAAAGTGCAACCTGTGGCCTCTTTTTCAGTTGGCCTGCAGATGTTACCTCAACATGTGCCTGCTATACTGACACAAATGTGTTAATGTGCTAAAAGGTCTGTGAAAACTCCGGTGTGAAGTAATTTGAATGTAAGTAACTAACATTGCACGTTTGCAACAGTCAAACAGTCATTTGTGTATAGTTGCTGATAAGAGTTATCTATTATTTCATGCTGCTGGTCTGATAATGGTTTCATACTTGAATCAGAAATATCTTTAGATCTTGAAGCATCCTGTCTATGTGAAATAGTCTCGTCTGTGACATCAAGTACATGAAACATGTAGTCTTTATTGCACAGCAGATGTATGTATACACAATCCTCCATCTTCTCTGAGTCTATACACAGTGAGACAATAGCACTTATCAAGTCAAAGGGTTGGGGTCTTTTTGTCTAATACAATTCAGTGTTGTTATAAATGATTAATAGTGTTAATACACAGATTATTTCAATAGAAATTTAAACATTTTAATAAAGTCATCGTTGGCTGGAATGGAAAGTCGTACAATATAGATGTATCGTAAAAAGCACATGCACACAGTGTATGCAAAGCATCCAGTAAACAGTCTCACATGCTCTGCCATTGAGTTGTACATGCCTCCTCTCAGTGTTTGATACTGTACGCCCCTTCACACTGTCAACAAGTCGTACAAAACCTGCCTCTTTATTTTGGCAGAGTTACTAATAGTGTGTCCAGTATCAAACTAAAGGTAGAAAATAGAAGTACAAAATAAGGAAGAACTCACTTCCCATGACTGAGTGAAAAATGTCCATGTCCCAAAAAGAAATCTAAAGTGTGTGTTTCCAAAAGATAAGCAGCAGAAAATGAGTCCATATCTTGTGAGGAACATCAATCGTACCAGCCTTATTTGCACATAAAATCAATCTGAAAGTAGTTGTAGAGACGCCGTGTCCACAGGATCGTCTGTAGGTTCACTCGCTACAAAAAACTGTCATTGACGTAACTGACATTCACTTCCCTCTTGAAGAGCTCTGTCGATAAAAACATCAATGGACGCCGCCATCAATCTTAGAAAAGTTTTGTTCCCGCATCCCAACCGTTGTCAGGGTGACGGTAGCTCAGGGCGACAAATGGGACCTGAAGCTGCGTGGTCTGATCATCATGCTGACTTTTCGTAGAGAGTAATAGTCAGAGTCTCTCCAGGAGTGCCAAACTATCCCGTCGGGACCCAGCGGCCCCCGGCCTTTAGGGGTGTAGTGGCCTCCCTGCAAGATAGAGAAGAAGTAAAGACACATGACTTCAATTAAATAATTAAAGCCACAGTTAGTCTGTGTCTTACCCTGTAGTAGACGCCATTAAGGTTGGCATAGAAGCACTGGTTGTACCACCAACCGCCATGAGAGATCTCAGCACAGATGTTACCACTGTCTGGTGTACTGAAGCCCTGCTTGTCGTGGTACCAGCTGAATGAGTCCTGCACTGTGCCACTGAAGCCTGACACATGGAGACGGTACTGATGCTCCTCATCGTCTACACTGCACACACACATATAGAGGAACAGTAAAATATAATGCATGACATACAGGTGGTTGTGCCTGTGTTTGTTAAAGGGATAGTTCACCCAAAATTCAAATTGCACTCATTATCTACTCACCCTCATGTCGACTAAGGGCTGGGAGAAGTTTCAGAGTTATCCGTGGCTTCTCTGAGTTACAGGGGGTCTTGGCCGTCCAAATTGGACGAACCAGGAAGAGGAGCTTCCACTACAAACAAGCTTGAAATATAGACTTTCGGAACAATTTCGCATTTCAGGGCTTCAATACAAGACGGACGTTACATACGAGCAGCATGGAGGTATTTGGATGTTTTTTGGTGTGTCTTTTTGTTACGAAGAAAAGTGGTATCCATTTGCAACCGTTATATGGACATGCACTGCTACACCAAAACCCCCTGTAACTCAGAGAAGCCACGGATAACTCTGAAAATTCTCCCAGCCCTTAGTCCACATAAGGGTGAGTAGATAATGAGTGCAATTTGAATTTTGGGTGAACTATTCCTTTAACCTGCTTTCACATGAAGGTATGACACTGACCTGAAGCTCTGGTAGACGGCGTGTTTGTGCTTATTGGTCCAGTCCTCCAGGTTGATGCGGAGGCTGTAGTCTCCCTGGGTGCTCAGCTCGTGTATGTGGTCATTTCCCAGCCAGAACTCTGAGTGCAGGTCCCCGAAACCGTCCCTGTATTCCCTCCAGCTGCGGTCAAAGCTCACAGAGCCGTCAACTCGCCGCTGGATCACAGTCCAGCCACCACCTGAGGCAAAGAGAAGGCCAAGGGAGAGAAGCGTATGCCATGTTTAACCGAGGACAGCAGGTCAGCCACACATTAGTGTCACATTAGTGTTGCTCAGTGACACTAAAATCGGTGTGTGCATGCCAGCACAGTGACTGATTCAGTTTAATTACAGTCAAACCCATACAGAAATATAATATAGATTTATGTCCTTGTTGTGAGAGTGATAATGCCACATATACCTATCACGTGTTACTTTCACATATACATCCCCTTTATTAAGATAGCCTACATTTATAAGATATCGAAAATACCCATAGACAAAATGGGTACAGTTACTTTATGATTAATATTCCATTAATCAAATGCATATTAGTGTTTTCAAGTGTTTTTCTTATTCATTTCAGTAGTCTTTTTCTCATTCTGGGAAAGCAGTCTTGTAGATCTAAGTGTATACTGTATAATATGAGCATAATTATGTTAAAAGACTTTGTGATGGGGATATATTTATAGAGCACATGTCAGCAGGTATACATAAGTATATTAGTACATACATGTACACTGCCCGGTCAAAAAAGTCACCACTTGGATTTAACTAAGCTAATAGGTAAGAGCCTCCCATTAGATAATTGCTGCATAGATGATTATGTTTCAGCTGGCAATAACTCATTAAACCCTAACTGATGCAGTCTCATTTCTTAAACAAACATGTTGGAAGACACATCCTGTGGTGGTGGAAAAGATGTTAATCTCTTTCAGAAGGGTCAAATTATTGGCATCAAGCAAAGAAAACATCCAAGGAGATTGCTGAGACTGCTTAAATTGGGTTAAGAATTGTCCAACACATTATTAAAAACTGGAAGGATAGTGGGTAACCATCATCTTCAAGGAAGAAATGTGGTTCAATGTGACCACATTTCCTCCAGTCCAGACCTTAACCCCATTGAGAATCTTTGAAAAATTATTGCAACTCTGGATGGAAATAAATGTTGTGACATTGCAGAAGCTTATCGAAATGATGTCACAGCAAATGCGTGTCATAATCAAAGCTACAGGCAGTCCAATTAATTTTTTTGTATGGGCAATGTATTTGTATGGGCAAGGCATACCATTTATTTTAGGCCTGCATGTATGTCATATATACATTACATTAGAGGCAATTTTCTACCCATGTGTAATGTGTCATGCATGGGTTGTGTGTGTATATGTGGCTCACCGTCTGTGTCCATATCACAGTAAACCTCCACAGGCATGCCTGCCAGTGATGGTACCACAGTGTAGAGGCCTGATCTCCTCACTCCATTGTAGTAGATGGAGGCACAGTCAACGGGACAGTTCCTCACATGCTGCTCTGGAGGAAGAAAATGAGAGACAGGATGTGTAAACAAGTGAGTAAATCAACAAGGGGAGTCTGGCTCCCTCTGCTGGAGGAATCAGTGTGTACAAGTGTGTACCTGGGTTCAGAGCCTCTTGTGCACTCATGAGAGGGTTGGGACGGACGATGTTGATCAAACAACCAGGGCTTCTTTTTACTTTGTTCACCAAAAGTGTCAGATTATGGAGTTGGTTCTAAACAAGGAGATAAACACATCACACTATCAAGACAACTAACATTTAGGAAATTGCTCAAACCATGTTCGTTAGGCACAAGGAAACCTAGTCCACCTGTAGGTCCAGGATCAGAGTGCCCTGAAGGTGCAGCAGGGTGGTGGCTTCAGCATAGTGCAGCTCCAAGTCATGAAAACGCTGTTCCAAGGAGACGTTCAGATGGTGTCTCTCTTCACTCTGACATTTGTACAGATACAGATACAGATACAGAAGACTTTATTGTTCCTCGAAGGGCAATTCAGTTTCTACAGTCCACCGTGACCATACACATACAGTCAGTCACACACAGCCTAACACACGTAGCAGAGTTAGCATGATGGAACAGAGGAATGTACAAATAAATCTCATGTATATATAAATAAAAACTCATAATACACAAAGGCAATTGTCAATAAAGTGCAATAATGAAAGAATGCAGAGAGCAGAATAAATAACAATGGTAAGAATAAAGAGATAAAAAAGATTCACGTGGTCAGCTCTGCATTTAACAGCATGACCGCTTTTCCACACAAAGACACAAACAGAAACATCCACTTATTGTGTGTCACAGAGCACACAAACTATCATCAATTTTAGTGATATAGCCTATAAAAAGTGTCAGTTTTGATCTTAGCATTTTAGTCACATTTTTGACAAGGTAAGACTCATTCAACATAAGTTTTCCATAGTGACTTCAATGTTTTTTGCTTGTTTACTCTGTTTTGACATGATGTAAAAATTTAGTGTGCTGAAATGTTACTAAAAACCTACAGAAAAAATGTAAATCATCAAATCGTGTGGCTCCCTCACCCGTCCTCATGCAACACCAGAGTGCAGGGCACTCACTTTAGGCGGCTTGCTTAATTAAAATCCACTAAAAGTAATGAATACTCTAGTTTTTCTACTTTATCTCTCTGCACACATTAGAATAAAATAACCAGGACAAACCAAAGAAGTTCAACAAGTCCTCTGTTTTAAAACCTAAAGACACTTCTGTATGTGGTCTATTCCTGGCCTGGATACGGAGGATAACACTAACTCCCATTACCTGTACCCTCACCCTGTAGCCCTCTCCTCTGCCCTCTTTAATGTACAACACATGAGGTGTTTCGACCAGCCACCCGTGGCCACTGGCCGCTCCAGCTGAGAGTCTTTGTTTGTGTGGGCTCGTTGCCTGAGACGCATGAGGCAACACGTGGAAGAGTAGGAGGCTAATCCTGTTAGTGGCTAAGGTCAAGGACATGCTAGGGAGGGGGGGTGAAGACAGCTTGATGACCAGGCTCAACGTTACAGTGCAGAAGTCTACGCAAGAAATAATGTCTTGTCCGTGCTCTAACCTGCAGACACTGACATTAAACAGCTGGTCAGACTGTTCAGAACAGTCTTGGTGAAGTGAAAGACAACAAAGGCTTATTTGATCAAACATTTAAGTCTGAAAAAGCCCTAGGCTGTCTAGTCTGGCTCTAAAGTGGTATATCGAATACCAAACATTCATTCAACAACAGATTTACAAGAGCAAACAAAGTTTACTGTCCAAATGAGGAGTTCTGTTATATGTCTATGAAAAAGTCACTTTTACACAGCATCCACTGAGGCTCCAGGGAGACAAGAGCAAGTGTCCAAAGCAGCTGAAAGGATTGTTACTGATACTTGACCCAGGTCTGCTAAGTCGATATGGGAATCTCACCTGCAGCTCGAGGACTTTGATGCGGTGGCGGTGGTTCCTCAGCTCCTCCTGCAGCTCAGAGATGGTCTCCTTCAGAGCCATGATCTGCTGTTTCCTCTCCTCGTTCTCGTGCAGCCAGTAGGAGACCTCGTCGGTGCAGCGAAACATATCTGGACATCTCTGCTCGTCCAGCTGAGGCAGCGTGGCCACCAGGCGACACATCCCGTTCTCCAACATCTGTGATTTGATCAAGACTAAATCAGCTTCTTTTCAGACAGGGAAGAGTGTGCCTGATGATTCCCACAGACTCCAAATCAAAATATTGATTATTTACCCTCCATTATCCTGCCCTTAGGGAAAGAAACAATAAGACAATAATTATACAATAAATGCTTCAGATTTGACTCATATTAATAAATTCATTATTCTAATGGTCATTTACTTCTGCAGTAATGGAAAGTTATGTACTGCATGTACTGAAGTACTGTACTTACACTTATATGATTCTGAGATATTTGTACTATAGCCTACTATAATATTTTCAGTTCAAGTAGTTACAGCACCATTAAACCATTTATGTAACTGAGGCTCAAGGACATGAAAGAATTCAATATTAGACTAAAAGATGAAATATGAACACCAATCTCTGTGTCAGATCTTTTTTATGGCTTTGATCTGCCACATTCATCATCTCAACACCCCAAAGACTATCCCAGAGTTTGGAGACCACTGGACTAAACTCATTGCATCTTAACTAGCTCCTACAGTTACACAATATTACATCAGTACTAACAATCTAGTATCATATTTGATAATGTATCAAGGAAAGCATATATAGATGTTTACTTGAAATAAACAAATCTCCATTATTTTAGGATAAAAGCATGTCTTCCTCCACTTCTGTCTCACATGTTTAAATGTCTGACAGCTAGTCCACTTTTTCAGTGTTGTGAAGTTGGAAATCAAACATAATTATGAATTCTGCTAAGCTGACATATTGTTCCACAGAGTCAACACAGTAAAAGAAGCAAGCAGCAGTTATAAACTTCATCTGTGTGCTTTCTGTGTTTACATCATCATTACCTGGTTAGTGTACTCCCCACACTGGGACCCACCACCATTGCGCTGGGCGGTAGCGTTCAGCTCGTCTGCTTTGGTCTCTGGGAGCAACACGATGAGGATACAGAGGGCAGAGCACATGCTCCAGCCCGGGGGGTTGGTTAAGGACAGGAGAGACATTGTTGCCGGTTAGTCCCGGTTAGTCTTTCCCTGCCTTGTGTGTGAGAGAGGGGGTGGGACTCCAGTGTGTATCAGGCTCTGCTGGCTCTCCCTGCAGGGTTAGCAACACAAACAAATTAATTTATTACATCCCTTTAATAGAGTATTGTCTAATTCATGAAATTATATACAAAGAAATGCATGTTCTCTCTCCATGTCACATCTCTTCGCCTTTGTCTCAGTAACGAGACATGAACGTAGGAAAGTGAGATTAATTAAGAGGGAGGTGATCCCCTCGGTCTATCACATTACTTTGGTTTGTCCTCAGGTAGCTCAGTAAACACACACACACATGTTCACACACGCCACCTACTCTCTTAGCCAAACTGAGATTCTGGCTTCAACAAATCTAGATTAGGTACTAGGTAGTCGTCATTGTTTTATAACCTACTATATCTAACCCAATAAATCTAAAAGGCAATGAATAAAGAGAACAGGACAGACATGTCTGTGTTCTCTCACTTCCTGTGGAGGAACAAACATGTTTACTTTACTGTGCACCTGTAGCACCTGTGGTAATGGTGGTGTACTCACCCTGGTTACAGAGCATCTCCAACCCCATCCCTGGCCCATTTCAGGCTGAGGGGTTATCTCCATTTTCTTCTCCTCCTCCTCTGTCACTCCTCCTGAGTTGCTTTCTCTCACACTCTGTGAGACTCATGCTCATCTACCGTCTCTCACTCTCTCTCTCTCTCGAAATCTCGCTCTCTCTGTATCTTAGTCTCATAATCCACCTCTAAGAGGATTCGCAGTGACTGAGAGGCAGACAAACAGAGAAGCACTAATAAAAAAAATAGCAAGAGAAAATGCTGTCAGAAAAAGTGTCTTTTTTTTTCCTTCATGCAACTATTAACTCATTGTGCTGTTTTGGCTTTCTTTACTCATTACATCACATACTGCAGCCATAATGTGCTGAATTGTGTTTCATGTTTATAAAACATTTTGGAATTTACTCACTATTGTTGTTAATTAAATTGTTGCATTGGAGACTAATAACAGGCATAGGGAAGAAATAAATTGCAACAAAAGTCATATTTTAAAAAGTCACAACAATGAAGATGCATGGGGTCAATTCACATTCACATTCACATTCACAATTCACATTCACGTAAAGCGCATATTATATTCATCAACAAAACACCCACATACATCTTCACATAAGCATCACCTCCAGGCACAGTAATCCTGCTCAAAGCCAGTGGTAATGAAGGCTGATGTGAGTGGGAGTATGAGGGGTGCTGATCCTATTACAGTAGCCAAGCCGCTCTTTCCATCTTTATACCGTTGACTATGGCTCTTAAACATTCACTGTCACAGTTTTTATTAAGACATTAAGCTGCTGCTGATGGCCCTGTTCTTATGTGTCTTTGGGTGCCATTATAACGTAGCTTTTAAAAATTCAACATTGTATTGGGGCTGTAGCTATATAGATTTATGGTACTGCCTGAGGCATCTCTGTCAGTTTAATTTGTATTTAAACGGGCCTGGGAGTGGAAAACAGAGCGATCATGCACTTTTCAAAGAGTTCAGCTGTTATAGTCAGGATTCAGCACATTACAAAATGATAGTGCAGTGTTTAACTATTGCAAATAAAGGTGTGCATATTAGGTCTCAGGGATGTAAAATATCCTTCATTAAATGTTTTTCTATGGTGCTGATCCAGGATAATGATACAACAGAAACCCTACATGTAGAGCCACATGGTGGCACCATGTTACAACTCAGACCTGCTGGTCTTGACTGTGGTGATAAGGAGCTTCCTCACTGATGGAGCAGACACACAATGCAGACATCACAGAGGTCTGCAAAGCCTGGTGGTTTGTAGTAATAAAAATGATAAACTTTATTTATAGAGCACTTATCAAACAACTGTAGCCTACAAAGTGCTTTACTGAGAAAGTTAGGGTAAGGGTTCAAAACCCCGACAAAATCAAGTAAGAAATTGGGGACAAAATTAAACATTAGAATGCCAATAAAACTGGTGGAGCTGTATGGAAACAAGCTAATTGGGAAAATGACAGAAAACCTGCAGCTCAGCTAAAACCAGGAAATGTAATCTGGGCACAGGGACAAATAGTTTAATTCCATCTGATCGTCCTGGCCATTTTTAATCATAATTTTCAAAAATGACCAAAAAATTACACACCCATGATAAAGAATTAGTACACATTGATTTTTTCAAGGTAGCCAACAATATTTTAGACACACAGCATTTTGAGTTTGATAAACTGCTGTTTGCTCAATTGGAATCAACATAGTCAGACTCAGACACAACGACATCTGCTTGAGGATCAATAGTTGCTGATGGATTTGTTTTACAGTCTTACTGTAATTATCATTGGAAACCACAATGAAACACATTTTATAGACTAGATACAACCTCATTCCTAATGGTTGTATGCCTCCACCAACCAGCCAAATATACAATAGTTACATCAATTCTACAGCCTGAACTGGCAACTATACAGGATGACCACAATTTCAATTTGCCTTTATTTCTTGAGGCAATTTCTTTTAAAGACTTTATCACATTTATCTGAGGCTAAAATGTACTGCAGGGAACAGAAACTAATCACTTGGTCATCACTTGTCTATTACTTAGAAAAGTTCAGAAAACGTCTAACCTTGATGTTGGCTATGTAACAAAACTTGCAAATAGTTCCTTTAAGGACAGTGGAAAGGTGAAGTTTATTATTTCTTAAATTATGGACTTTATTCAAACCGTCTGCTGCAAAATTAATTTACATTTTTGACTTAATTTACAACTTGGGAAACAGAGATAACTTCACATTAAAGCCAAAGCAGTAACGCTGTTCACAGGTACATTTCATGCATTTAAATCGATTCGCCATGTTGAATTATTCATCATACACACACAAAAAAAGTAGGAAAACATTTGTCATGATTCAAAGTGGCTATTTGCGACACGCTGACATCAAGCTGAAAGCTGAGGCTCAGTGATGTGACAGCTCGACAGGATGCAGGTCATGGAGGGGATGTTTTAAGAAGGAGGTGCAAAGCGAGGGGATGGCGGCGGTGGGAGGTATGTCACTATTTGTGTTGGGAACATGACGCACGTGTAGAACAACATGATGAGAGCTCAGGAGCGGATAAATAGAATTTGAATTGATCTATCCTGCTCTCTTCTCCTGACAAACAATACGAGACCTTTTGCTAAAAGGCAAACGGCCTAGAGACCAGTCATGTGTAAGGTAAGGCACAAATGTCCATCACACAGGCTGAAATAACTGTAACTCTATAAAACTGTTGCTCTACATTGACGAAGAATGAGTACACTGCACTCACCGAGACTCTCAATTTGATTTACATCAGAAATATGTCAGGTTCCTGGAAGAAAATATTTTATGAATAAATGTGAGGTTATGTATAATCACACAAACCCAGTGGACTGTCTAAACTCACACTCAGCATGTTTCTCCTTTGATCTGATCTGACACAGCTTGAGCTGTACTTGAGGACAGATTATGGACATTAAACAGAAAAGCTCCAATTAACGAGCGAGGAAACAATAATGAATGCAGATGCCACCGTACAGTCAGTGCACAGCAGGTCAGAGGTCAGTGAGTGGTTTAGAATGGAAATGATGGAGGTCTACTGCTACAAATAGAAAAGGGCTGGACCTCTTGAGATGTTGGGTATCCATTGCACCACACCGATAAACCAGGGAGCTCTTCTGTTGTTTGCTTATGCTGCTGTCCATATATTTCTTAAACCGCCTCCACCCGCAGGCTCCAAGCTCCTAAGGCGGGAATCTGCTGCCATCGCTCACACTCCCTGCTGTGCTGAGCTTGGTGTTTCCTTGTGGGAAGCCATTAGGTCAGGGCTGCATATTAACGCTGCACATATTCTTCATTCACACAGTCATCCATTACAGGTGAGTTGGGACTGGCTGCACATTAACTCTACGTGAAATGTTAGCATGTGGATAAATGTATGCGTATGCTAACATATATTATCTAAACTAATAAATGAACAGTCACGCCTGTGGGGATTATTGATAAGCCAGTGTTTATTGATCCATACATTTCTCTAAGTCTAGGAATGGACTCTATTTTCTCTTTCAGAGACATGCAATGAATCATATCACTTCAGGTCAGTTTCAGTCCCTCTGAACCGGCGCTGTCAAACAAACACAGTCAGGGTTCAGAGCTCTGGCTGAAGAGCTGACATTTTCTTGAGAGAAACTGTAATGTAGTCCTCATTAGCAACAGAGCGGCAAGGTGCTTTTGTCAAGTGTAATTCTGAATATACAGGATGTAGATTTTACTGGACAGATAGCCTTTGATAACCAGATGAATATTTACAGATGCATGAGTCCAAGAGACACCTGCACTGTGACCTGCAGGCTTAACCTATTGCTTTCCAATAAGATTGCTTGCCAAGCCCCCCCTTAACCATAGATCACAAGTCATTTCACCCCGTCTGTGATGAAGACTCTGACCCTCAGTATCAATCAATCAATATCAATCAGTATTCATCACTTGTTTGCACCATCTCTGGACGGATATCTATCTGAAGCACATGCCATTACACGGGGAAGTTACTCATCATAATGTGACCACGACGTATATCAGGTTTAATCTCCCACACATAAACAGCCATATTTTTCAGGGTCTAACCTTTGCTTTCCAGCTGTAATAGATTTTAGGAGACACTCGACTCACCATCTCCTATTTCTCACAGTATTGCTAGCTATCATGTTTCAACGTTATTTATCATAATTGATTAGTGTGGCTATTATTGTAGCTGTTATGACTGATAACATTATTACAGATAAATATCACTTTAACATTACAACCAGTCTGATAGTCAGTCTCTCTCCCTCTTACTCCACCTGGTCACTATCAGCCCAGTTTAGGTCTGTTTTTGTCCTGTGCTGTTCGGGAACTGTTGGGAGGCCACTGGTCTTATGAAGGGGAAGATAAATAGAGGGCTGATCAGTACAAGCTCAAATTGGAAATCACAGTGAAAGCCACGCTTCCGAGCTGAAGCAGCAGTAGGAAATTGACTTGTCAAGGCGTAGCTTTTTCCAGAGGCCCTGAAAGACTGACCATTTAGCCCTTAATGTTTTCTGTGTAGCTGGCTTTTGTAGTTTCCTGACAGCAAATTAACCAACACAGCAACAAGTCAAAGATAATTTAATTCATGCTTAAATTGCCAGTAACACAACTAAAAGGAAGACAACATATTTATTTAAGGTTAATTCTGAAATAAATTGTTTGAATCCAATGAACCATTATCCCAGGTAAAGATTTCAGGAAAAGCATTGTACCAGGAGTTTTTTTATTATTTTTTTTAACAATCAGAATCATGGCATCTTCTTCAGGCCACAGATTTTCCTTCTCTTTCTATCACCTTTCCCAGCTCTCCTCCGTCTTGACAAGCTCCTTTTCATACAGAGCATTGCACCTATTTATGGTCTGGTTCAGTTTAGTCTCTCTGAGGCCAAGCTGGGACAAAATGATCAGATGCTGAGAATAGTGTGAACTTCGGGGACTCTCGAAGAAGAAGAGTTTCCTTTTGTTGCCTCTGATAACTTCCTCCCTCTTGTGCTCTTCCTGCCCTGTCTTTGTTGCCTCTTGAGCCTTTTCCAAGTTCTTGATGCTTTTTTTTTCTGGCCTCATACACCTCTGTCCCCATGCTACTTCTCTAGGCAGTCATTATCTTGCATCAATGTCTGGGTTTCTTGCTTCAGGCTGCAAAACTGTGCAGTGTTTTGCTCAGTGGACACAGGGGTCTGTCTGAGGGAGTCCACATCCAAGCTGGGAGGTTGTCCTGTTGGTGGCACATATCACTGTGGCCTGGTTGTGTTTAGCTTTAAAGAGCCCCATCCTCAGTGGTGGAAGAAGCAGTAAGATCTTTAGAAAAACACATGTGGACCAAACCACTGAGGTCTCGTCCCTTTATGCTCTTTCATTATTGAAAGATCTTTAGCGCTGATTTGATGCCAAATAAAAGCCTAAAGAAAATGTATCAACCAAATGGAGAACTGAAAGAACCAAGCTTACCTGAGAAGCATCCCCCACTTTTAATTTCACTTGTTATTTCCTCTCTGTTTGGGGTCTAGTAGTAAGCAAGCTCTTCAATACCCATCCGTCTTCCTGACATTGAGGCTTCCTCCACTTGTTCAGCGATACCCAGCCAAATCATCCTGTCAAGCTTCAAGTCAGCTCAAAGTGGTGCTGATAAATTTGCAGAGCATGCTAATCCACTTTTCAGCTGGATTTTGTGGGCGTATGTCAATGATACTTAGTGATACAACAGATCCTCCTCCAGCCTAAACAACCACAAAGAGTGTTTTTTTGTTTGTGTATCGTGAATGTTGCATTATCCAATGTTATATCTTCACGAGTTATCTGACCGATCATTTGGACTAATCCAAGACCCCTGGAAGCCTCGTCTCCACTGGTTGTGCTGCTTCCCTTTAAGTCTTTATAAACCTTTTGTCATAATTGACTCACCGTTTCCTGCTTTCTATTCTACAGTTTCACTTGTGATTTTTCTAGGCTGTTCATTGAAATCTTACTAATAAGGTTAGCTTCAGATCCAGATTCATTTTTACATGGTAGAACTGTTCCATTGAGAAACAGCAGTGAAATCCATTTGTCTTTTTAAACTGCACACAGTTTGTCCAGTGTCTTTGAGTCTTGAAGCCTGTGCATGGTCAGCATCTTAAAGTGACACCATCTTGATGAGAACGGTTTCACACTTACTCTAAGACATCACTGCTGCCTGTCTGTTTAATCTGTTTTCTGTGCGAACCTATTGTCTTCGCTCTTTGCCATTTTCCCGTAATGACTCCCATAGGCAGGATATTGTTTTAGTTTGTGCTTTTCACCACATTTCACACAATGTACAACTTCATTTTCCTTGTGTTTAGACCTGCTCCATCACTTTACATTAATAGTTGCATAGCTTCTACTGCCCCCCCCCTCCTCCATTTTCATTATCTTACTTCTCATAATATCTTTTTATATTTCATGAAAGGCCAAGGGGTGGTTTAAGACCAGTGTCGTGAAAGGTGACATTTTGAAATTTAAACTGACTTTTAAAATGGCATTTTGGAATAAAAAAAAGTCTGTAATGGAATATAAATGGGGTTCCACAAAGTTGAAGGACAAAATGTGTCAAAATTGTCGGCAACTAGAAGGAACTACATGGAGGCACAATTTTTCAGGCCTGAATTATAACGATCAGTGTTGAAATAAGTTGCTGTTATGATTCCTCCTGATCATACTGAGATCACAGATGTTGTCTTATAGTTCAGTGTATGTGTATGTATGTTTAACCATGTATCTTTTACAAAGACACTTGCAAACTTTCATCAGTATGTCACCTATCCAACCAGACGGGCTAAGGCACTTGAATTTTTTATGGACCAATAAAAGACACATATAAATCTATTCTTCTTCCCACGCTGTCCTCAGCAGATCAGTGTGAATTTATTGCTGACATATAAGACTGTTCAAGTGAAGGAGATAAAGAGCTGGACTGAAGAAGCTGTGCTCTGTCTTCAGGAGTGTTATGAGTTCACAGACTGGGACATGTTTAAGTGGTCCTGTGATGATGACTTGGACGAAATGGCGGATGTAATAGGCTACAGTATGCTCATATGCAGTCTTTTATTTATTTAAAAGGATAAACCCCTTGAGAAGAATCCTCTCGTTTTCGAGGGGGGGTTTTGTAGAGACATGATTATCCTGAGCAGTGAAAAGCAGTGAAATTGGAGATTCCTAGAGCAAAAATGAGCTATAAGACTAAACTGGAGAATAAGATGGTTGCGAATAGTCTGGGCTCAGCCTGGTCCTGCAGAACCAGAAGAACAACAACTATCTTTCTCTGCAGGTTTTAAGTCTGACATTGAGTTTGCTGATACCTATTTTTAGTTTAGGAACTTTGTTTTAGACTTAAGACAGACAGCATTCTGACATATCACAAAAAGATATTGTAAATGCTTTTACAAAGGTCAACAAAAGTCATGGCCCAAACAATATCTGTTCTTGTGCCGAGTCCCATATTCCGATAGATAGAGTTTTTCCAGTGTTTGTCTTCTTGAAGTTACTACTGGTTTCTGATAGATGTTTTATTAAAAAATGCTTTGACTTATATAAATTAAATATAAAAGCCCCTTGAACTGAAAGGATAGCTTAAAAGCACCACAAGGCTGTACAAGAACGCAGCACTTAAGTAAAAGGCAGAAACACAGAGAAAAGATTTGAGTGTCTTTGATATTAACCACCTCAGAGTTCATCCTCTCAGACTGAAGGAGGTCACAGAGCAAATGGACAAATCACACTGTAGTTAAAAATTGTATTTAATAACCTACAGGATTTTTTCCATCACCTTTTGGAATTGATAGACTGCTAATTTCCAACTGACTTTAAATGCTGCACCTGCTGAGGTGAGTTAATTGTCCATGATCCATTGTATTCTTTTCACTATTATATTCTCCTCCTCGCCTCTTTGAATGATTCATCAGAGGAACCTGAGGGCTTCTTTGCAATAGGTGCTGATTACAGTCACAGTCCACTTCAGAAACATCACCTGCCCTCATTTATCATGTCGGCAGTCGGCAGTCGGCTCATCAACCACATCACTGTTGCTCCTGTCTCCTCGCCTCGCCTGAGGACAGACTTAACCTACTCTTCCACACTGCAGCGTGGGTGAGTATGTTAACTCATGTCTTTTAATGTGACGAGACATAGATTATTTATGCAGAATGCACTGAACAGTGAACTCATTCACTGCTATGGTTACAACCAGTTTGGGTATTTAGAAATCATTTATTCTGGCAAATGGCTGATTAAAATGTAAAGATTAAAAGATTTTACAGACCTTTTGATGAAACGTTTTAATTCCTTCCAAGTTAAAACAGGCAAATAGAGAAAAGACTAAATCCAATGAAGATAGATGCACATTTAATGGGGGCTTCTTAATAAGAGCCAGGGCCGTTGCTAGGAATTCTGGCCCCCCTGAAAGAATAATAAAGTGGGTAGACTACATATGTATTATCATTTTTTATTTAGCCTACTTTGTTTTGATGCTAATGCAGCATTACTATGAGTATTAGTCAGGGTCTTATGCAGAATAATTCAGTCATACAAATATTAGACTACTGTGTTTTTTTGTGGGCCCTACTGGGCGCTGGGCCCCTAGAATTATCATCACCTTTCTCCCCTATACAATGACCCTGATAAGAGCGACCCCTTATTGTCACTTTCATCCAGTATTACTATAACCAAACATATGAATAATTCAGATGTAGATTGGAGATTTAATCAGAAAACGTGACAGGTGTGTGTCAGCTGAACATCGTGTGTTTATAATTTGTCTTGTATGTTATGACAAGCTTACAGTGACATCATTCAGTACAGCTCCATCCTACCTGGACCCTCCTCTCCCCTCCTGTCCTCTAGTCCTGCCATTTGTGTCTCCAGAGGACAAACCCGGCTCGACCTCTGCTTCACAGGACAGAAACAGCATTTCACACGCGTAGTGCTCTGCCCTGAACTGACAGACCATGGGGAATGTACAGTATGTGTGTGTATGTGTGTGTATGTGTGTAGACTAGAGCACCATAGACACACAGTAAAGGAATCAGGATCATATAAGTGAGAGAAACTCACTCACTCACACATGTGCAGGTACAGTCTCCTTAACGTTACTGGAAAATGTATTCATATCAGAAAGATACAAATGAAAGTGACATTATTATGCAAACAACAAGACAAACAGAGTAATAAGGATAAGGGTTGAGTGAATTGAGTGTTATTGCTACCAATAAAATTTATATTCCTGAAATAATCGGTCTGCTCTGACAGTCACATTTGACTTTAATTACTTTTCTCTTTAACTTTCAACATAAAACAAAACTTCTCATCCAAATCTATGACAAGTTAAGGTGTTATATTTACTTATTAGCTATATAACAATAGCATACTTCACATTCATGTCAGCTAAATTAATGTCTTTATCCCTCTAGTAAATAAATGAGCTGGATATTTTAAGAGGCGGTTGATAACACTCCACTATCAGCTGCTTTTTCTCCGATGTTCCAGATGTTCATCATCAAATTGTTTTTGCTCACCCTTTGTTACACGCACCAGAACTGACACTTGTGTTTGGTTCGGTGGCTGCCTCTCTTTCTTTGTAGTCTTCTGGACGAGATGCAAATGAAAAGCAACAGGAGAAGAAAAACAATTCAACACAGTGTTGGAATACAGCTGCTCAGCTGAGCAACAGGAAATCAGCAAGGCTAACAGTCCACAGCGAGACTGCACCTACTGGTGCTTTGAGGCAAATCCTAACATTAAGCTAACATGTTACAGTAATGTGCAGCATGTGCAATGTTGACCTATTAGTCTCGCAGTTTATCATGTAAAGATTTGCTCCTTAGCCCTGAAAGCATGTACTGTACTGGGACACATATGGGAATAAACCAAAAGTTTCATTGGCTTATAACAGGAAAAATGGCCCCTAATTTGTCACACAGTGCAGGCATTGAACTATGTCACTTGGGCTGGCTGCCCTGTGTGTGTGTGTGTGTGTGTGTGTGTGTGTGTGTGTGTGTGTGTGCGTGTGTGTGTGTCTGTCTGTCTGTCTGTGTGTGTGCGTGCGTGCGTGTGTTGGTTTGCTGCTGTGCCAGCTAGGCTATTAATGCAGTTATTGTTCTTATAGTCAGCCTGCTTTGGTAAACATTTGCATTTCAGTAAGTTTTTTTTCTTCTTTTTTACAGACACACACTGGGTTTTCCTGCACATATCCATTATGAATCCAGGCTGCGTGTTTAGTTTGTTTGCACCTCCAACCCATAATGTACAATGGGAGTATACTTGTAGCACATGACGTCACTGTAGGCAAAAAAACAACAACAACAACAAACAAACAAAACAAGAAGTTGTTTTGTTCCTATGTTTAGAACAAACCTATGACTGTGCTTCAAACCATCACTAAAGTTATTCCACTTTATCCTGATGGTGGTGTGATAACTAAACTAAATTTTCGCCTGAGGGAAAAAAATGGTGGCAGAAGAAAGGGGCTCATCAAATGTACTTAGCTGCAACGTTTCTGGGGAACATAAATGTCTTAATACAGTGTATCAAGCCTCACCTTCTTCTCTAATTCTTAGAAATAGGATTATTTTTAAACTGAGGCTACTTTCAGCATTTTGTCTAAAATTCAATGAAGGCTACTGATTAAATCAGAGTTATTTTTGTCCCCATGCCCCTGTGTCTTTCTACATGCCCTCTGGCCACGGGGATACTCGAAGATCGAACACAAAAAGAGCCACACACACACACACACACACACACACACACACACACACACACACACACACACACACACACACACACACACACACACACTCACACACACACAACAAAGGTTATATAAGCCCCCAGCAGTGGCAAAACTGGTGAGTCACAACTCATTAGTGACCTGCAAAATGCTGAACTCAGCTAACTCACATTACTTTGCTCAGCATTGATGTTTTTTTTTTTTGTTTTTGTTTTTTTGAGACTTCCACCTCTAACCCGAAAATGTACCAACTGACACCCAGTAACATATATAGTGTTTGACAATCTAACCCCCAGCATGTGGCTACTCTCCAGCAGAACAGGGTGCTGAATGAATGATTCATGAACGTGTCTGTCTTTGTCTCCGGCCACACCCCCTGCCACAAAAAACGACTTTTGGTTTTCTGTCAGAGGAATTCGTTCACTCCTTCTGATCGCTGACAGAAGATAAGGCTGTTTCTATTATGACAACACACAGACACACACACACACAGATTCACTGATGGTGGAGAGAAGATTTTATCTGAATCATATTTCAAATTCAGCACTTTCAATAAAGATATAAAAATCACTACGCAGCCCCTCTCCAGCTTTTCTCCTGACCCCAGTGTAATCTGTGGGGAGAAATTAGCCAGACAAATTCTTACGCATTTACTGGATTAATGTCAACTCATATATTGGCTATACCACTTATCCTTGCAGGATCACGGGGGTCACCCGGTTGACATCCACCCTCGACAGGCTGCCACTGGGCTAGTATTACAGTAATGTTAGGTGCAATAACATGATATTAGATTAATGACATATTCAAATGAGTTGTATTTGTAAATTATTTTCACATTTTGCACTGACACAAATGTCACATAAATCTTTGAGCTCTGTTCCTCTCTCCTGCTGTGCACTCCTCTCTCTCTCTCTCTGAAATCTCGCTGACCTCACTGACCTTGTTTTCTGGTTCTGTTTGGTGACTTGACTGAAATCAGTTGTGCACTTGTTGTGATTTGTCCACTTTTTTTGTTCTGTTCTTGAGCTGTGGCAGTGACTCACTCTTAAAGAGTTTTATGTAATCAAGTGTCAAGTCATTGTCTGTGCTGTGAATGAAAGTGGTTAATCACTCTTTAGTGTTTTTTCGCACTGAATTAGAGCAGCAGCAACAGTGGCTTTTCTGTCACCTCTCACCACAGAATTGAACATCTTGCTAATTAGCATGACATTGTAGAGAGGAGAAAACCTTGTATCTCCCTATTGATGCATTTCGTGACCTGAAAGAAATTCAAATTGACCGGTTTGCATTTGAAAGGTTTTATGCAGCAAGCTTTATGGTGGCACCGATAAAGATATGGATTTACAACAATATTCCATCCAGCAGAGATGAATGTGACCCGAGGTGATGTAGGAAGGATGGATTGAGGGTCAGGAGGGAGGGTTGAGAGATGAAGGTATGGAGGTGAAGGATAAGCAATGAGGGACTTAGGGTCGGTCGAGGGTATGATGGGATGAGGGATCAAGATACTGAACGGATGGATTGTTGGGGAAATTACTGGACTGGTGTCGACTGGTAGCAGGAAGACAGTGGGTAGTGGTGAGGTTAATAGAAAAAGAGAAAAGAAAAAAGGGAAAACTGAGCCAAAGGGGGAAAGGGAATGATGCAGGGTGCTTAAAAGCTTACAGTTTGAAAATGGAGTTTGAGGCGTGGTCTTTGTTCCTGAACCGAGTTGTAAAACTGAATTTATACGGTTCGTGAAGAATTGTTGGATTTTTCTCAATGCAGACAATAATAGTTATTTCACACTCCCTGCAGAAAACACAAAGCATGTAAGATGTGTTGTCAGAGTTAATATTGTCTCACTGACAATGTCTCAGGCCTACGTAATATGTGCTGATTAGTCAATAGTCTGTGTGACACATTTGTAATTGTAAGAAGAGAATAAAGAGAGACTGGAACCATCAGCAGTAAACAACTTGTTGCTGTGTGGACAGTAAATGTGATCAAATTTAACACTCTGTCTTACTTGTGACTTACTTGTGTGTCTTGCCAGGCAAAGACACAAATAAGCTATTGTACTGTAGGTTTCCTCTTATGTGATGGATTAGTGGTTCAGTCCCATACAGTTTAATTTTGTCATCAGAAGGAAGCGTGGTCAACAAAGTGACCACATCAAACGGACAATAAAACAACTACAAACAGGCAGAACAAAGATACAGACTGATCCATGTTTTAGTGAGAAACATGTACTAAGTTTATCAATGCAATACCAAGCAACACATTTCATTTTGCCTGACATGACCCAGTAGCCATGGCAACAACACCACATAGTATTTGTGGAGGGGGGAAAAGAGCCTCTTCTTTTTTTTTGTTCAAATGACAGTGGAAAAAACCCTCAAAGACAGGAATAGAGATCAAAAATGGATGTTTTAGGAAAAAAGAGGATGCACACAAACTGGATGATGCTGCTTTCCTCTGTTCTCATGACTGACAGTGAGTGATGAATTTTAAAAGCATAACTCCATCCTCCCACTCTGGCCTTTTAACTTATCACTCTCTCTGCCCACTTTGTGCTCTAATTGCGGCGGCATGCTTCCTTTTTCATTTGCATAATGATAATGATATGAGCATGTGTGTGCCTGCCTGCTTGCCTGCAGCGTGTTTGTGCCATTCTGCAGCCTGGCACTCTGTAATTAGGATGCTGCTGCTGCCTCTGTTAGGACTATTAGCAGGCCTTACTGGGTATCCCCATTCCTAGCAACAAGAGACTAATTACACCGCTTAAAAGCTGGGAATCCTAAGAATGACTCATCGTTTGTTCATTATAATCTAATCTTTTAGGTCAAATATACTGTATAGAAATGAAATTGTGCTCATAGTTGTTACAGATTAAAACTGTAAATTGTGATTCATAACTGTGAAATGAAACAAGTGTTAAAAAGCATTATGAATATTAAAGACACAGGGAGAACGTTACAGACTGTAGTGGCATATGTGATCCACTTCAAGAGTGCAATGAATCAACTAATATAAATCATATTGTTAGCAAAACAGCACTTTGAGCTAAAGACCAACATCAATGATACCAACACCCTGATGTGTATGTTAAACCACCCTTTATGCTTTAGCATGTTAGCATGGCAGTACTTGCAAGCCCTTTGTCAGCAGTGTTATCAGTGTAGACACAGTGTAGCACAGTATAACACAGAACAGTTTAATGAGAAAGACATTAGACATTCAACGGCAAAGCGAGTCTGTAATATTTTATATTTTATATCAAGAATGAGGAAGAAGAGAGTTTCTCTTGAACCCATGAATTTCAGTTTGGATATTATTTCTGTCTTAGTCAGAGATATTAAATCTAAATTGTTCTCAATTGAGCCTACATATCTAAAGTCAGAGCCTGGTCTATAAATGGTAAGGTCACAGCTAATCATGTCTGCGCGGTCTGAAAAAAGGTCATTATTTTTCATTTTTTATTCATCAGGTTTAACATCTGCTGTTCTGGCCGACGAAGAAAAATGACTTCCTTGGTGAAGGGGCTTGTTGAACTTGTACAGTTACTTTCTCGAGTTGAAGCATGATGATATATGAACACGCTGGGTGTGGACACCCCAAAATTGAAGAGCATTGGGTATATGCAGGTAGATGGAGGAGCCAGAGGAAACATAGTAATCCATCTCATGAATCCAATAAACAGAGGGTAAGTGGCTTTTATGGGCAATGAAGTATTATGAATTAAATCAAATAGATGAGAGCATTTAATCTCACAGAGTTATTTCAAATATCTGCTGTTTTAAACAGGCGGATAGGCAGATACAGAGAAAGAGCCATGGATAATTATCATAGGAAGTGCAGAGCAAGAGGACCGAGGGAGAGGTCAGCCTGTTCGATGAAGTGCCTGTTAATAGCTTTATTTCTGTTAACTGCACAAACCAGCACATTCAAGGGCGTGATATTCATTTCAGCTGTGGAGGAACTGGTCTACAGGGAACGACTGGAGCCACGACGGCTTCGGTGTGTCTGTTCTTACAGTTCGCTTCAGTGCACTGCTTCTTAACTCACGGACTCTTTGGTACCTAAACTGACACCATGTCCTCAACAGTGTGAAAAAGGGGAATATGTTGCCCACACTGAATTGGTCAATGTGTGCGGTCATTAAATAGTTTTGTCTGACTGAACCTACTTTTTCCCATAAGAGCTGGTTTGCAGTACGCACACACACTGGGCATTACCAGACATCTAAGTCTACAATCAAAACTTTGAAGATACAAACTGCTTTAAGTGGTACAAATATATACAAGATTAAAATATATACATTGTGATGCCACAAATGGGGATAAATTGCAGGCTAATTTTAGCTAGCTAGCATAAAAAAAGAAAACAATATTCTCTTGACTTCATGTGTTGATGTTCTCCTGTGTCTCTTTTCAGTCAAAAGCTATTATCAGGGATTGATATGTCTCCCTGTGGCCACATAAAAATAAAGCCTTCTTAGCCTTTAACATGATGATTATTAAAATGCAGCGTGTTATATTGTCACTGTATATTTTTGTGGAGTTTTGAGGGAAAGTTTGAACACCCACACAGTGGATGTGATGTCTGTGGTCAGAGTGGGAGAGAGCAAAGGTGACTTCAGAGACAGAGATTCAGGTAACTTGTGTTGTCAGTTGAGTACTCGATTCTCCAAATGTTATAAGACTGTCTGAAAGCCCCAAGACCTGTGCTACCTCTTACAGGCATGAGACAAAGATAATGAAAACTGCATTCCTGAATTAAATCAAGGATTATATTTGAGTCAGATGAGAAGGGTAATTTGATTTCCCTAAATTCAGGGGTCATTCGTTGGGAACACTGCAGCCTCCACTCAGGGTGAGCCTCTCATCTCTGCAGAATCGTACCCACTGGCACGTATAGCGTTTGAGATAAAAGATAAGTGCTCTCAATAAGATTTCAATGCAGGAGAGCCCAAGCTTTTTAATATCAATATTTTCGTTTCTACTCTCGGTGTGAAGAGCTTTCATCTACAATTCAGAGGCTGCACTGGGAACAGTGTGTACAGGGGAGAAGGTTATAAAACATATAAAGTGAAATCCTGCATGTTTTAGTGCTGCCTCGGCATGTTGTTACACATCATTGTGAGTGTTGTAATATCACACTCTTACACCTCTTTTCTGGTGATGAGGTACATTTTATAGTTCCACATTTTCCCCTTTTCATCAAATTATATTCTCCTTTTTTGGTAATGTATCTCTGTCACCATTCAGTTTATGTGATTAACAGCTGCTGAACACCAGAGGCATTCCTGTTCTTGGTAGCAGTGGTTGACAAATTGCGAGGCTGGGAGAGGTAGGTGGATGTGTTTTTTCTTTCCCTGGTTTAATTTTCCAGTATTTTCATGGTTCTCAGATAACTCTGAGAGAGAAGCTCAATATATGTTTGAATTACAGATACATTTGATGAATCTTACATTGACAATTTGGGTTTTTCGAGGTTCATAAAGTTAACATCTACTTGTGTCATCCATAAGTCTGTGGATCTGGTTCATTAAAGCAGAGGCTCATAGATGAAATAAAGTGGTGTGTGTTAAGACATCGTTCTTCCTAATTTAATCTATTTCGAAAGCCAGTGTCAGGAGTCCAATTTGCAAAATGTCACTTTGGGTTTTTATCATAATTCAAAAGTACACGTTTCTCTCATTTGGACAGAGAGACACTGACAAACTGTGACCCAAAATGACCAAAACCAACAAAATGTTAGTCTGTGTCTCGATGCTCTCTGTGGCTCAGAGTCACTCTCACTCCGCTGTGTCCTGAATGAGGTGGGGGGTTGTAGCTTTTAGCCAACACTGCTTATATGTGGGTAAAAGTATGTGGGATTGAGTCAGAATAAACCATAGCAGCCAGCACAGCATCTAGTGCAATGTGAATGGGTTTTTAAAACAACAATGGATGTTTCTGACACAGAGGAATGAGCTGTATCAGACTCTGACTATATAGGCATTAAATAAGTTATATCAATTGTATTAGTTTGTTGATGCTTTTGCTTTTTTCGTGGGACTTGTTGACTTATAGAAATATAGTAAAGAATACCACCAGTGTTAACTCTTAAATACGCAAAGAAGAAACAGAGCCATGGCAGCCTTATGAACACCTTTCAACACTTTGTACCCTCTGCAATACGGTACACATGAATCTAAGTGCCATGGGTTCATTTAAAAAAAAAACTTGGGGACAATTAAGCAGAATGAACATAACTTGTATTAAATGATGGCTGCTGATTACAGCAGGTACTTATGGTATTTTACCTCTCTGTTGTCCAATCTCACACCGTTCCCTGGCTCAGCTAATGGAGCTTGAGATGCCGGGAATGTCTGGGACAGAAACATTTGCAATTACAATCCACATCATGTTCTTTCCTGGAAATGGCTTCGGGCAATCGGCGACATTAGTTGCAGAGCTAAACAACATTCAAGTGTCGGCCCTGTCCAACACCTCATTACACAACACTTGAGGTATGAAGATGAGTATTGTAGCTCATCTGGCTCCTCTGAAATGTCTTTGGCAGCAGTCATATGGTCAGTTGCTCCTCAGGATGGCAGCTGCACTTGAACAGCCCACAGCACTTAGGAGTCACAGTGGTGTGGAGAGGAGATTGTAGGAGCGAGCTGGTTGACAGCGCTTGTTCAGAAAAATACATTGTTTTGTTCTCCGACTTGCAGCAAAGAGACAGAAACTGCAACCTCAGGAGAAAAATGTTAGAGGCTTTTACTCAGCACACACAGAAGTACTTTCCTTTGAGCAAACTTTGACTGTTTTAATCTCAGTGCCTTGATAACACCCTCACCGTGAAGACATATACTCACTTATTTGATATCATCAAATAAGAAGAGATACGGCTTTTTGAATTATATACCAGATGCATTGTGCAGCTACAGTACTACAGTAGTGTGAGTGTGATTATATGGAAGCAAGGTAGCCATTCAGTTGCCCGGCAACTAAAGCTGCAGTTTGCTGTGCTATCACGCATCTGTGTCACGAGCATCAGGGTGCAAATACAGGTCAGCCCAGGGGTTGAAGCTCTTCACCTGTGCTCTTTAAATGAGCGTCACATTTGTAGGTAATCATATCATAAACTTCACATTTGTCCTCTGCCCGCTGTTATGTAACCAAATTGAGAATTAGCTGTGAGGCTTGTAGTTTCACACCTCTTCGGTGCATTCACAGAGAAACATTCTGGACGTCGTTGCCAAATAGCAGCAGTTCAGATTTTTCTGTGGGATGCAGCAGAATAGTTTTGCAGAGTGTGATGCTGTTAAATGCATTGTGACATACCTGCAGAGCTTCCTACTCTGTATCTCACCTACACAGGGAGCAAAATAGATCAAAGACCGTGGTTGGTCTCCTGCACCAACTGAGGTTAAACAACACATCACAAGGATCTTTTCTTTGTTCTCCTAAATCTCTTAAAGGTCCAGTGTGTAATAATTGGCATGGTTTATTGGCAAAATCTGAATATACTACCCATGAATTGTATAAGTGTATAATTGCTATGAAATAAAATTCATTTGTTTTTTGAGCCTTATAATTCTTCTTTTATAAAGCAAGGGTCTTGCTTAAGAGGGTGTTGGTATCTTGCACCGCCATGTTTGTATGGCAGCCCGAACGGAAAATCAAGTCAGCCAGAGAGCACGTGCAAACGAAGAAGAAGGCGGAAGGAAAGAAGGAGTAGGAAACAGAAGACATATCGTAAAACGGTTTAGATCTTCACCTCATTGCTCCATGCTCCTGAAATACTCCCAGTCATCCGTGCCGTGGTAGACAAGTTTTTTTTTGTCCTCGGAGGCCACCGTCATTTTGCCGACGGGAGGGGTGAGTGCGAGTGAGTGAGTGAGTGAGCACTGCAAACTAGAATCTGAACGCTAGATATCACGGTTTTACCCCCATTTTACACACTGGACCTTTAAGTATGTTGCGTTCAATTTCACTGTAATGATATAGCTACTGTAATAATAAAATCCTCAGTATAGTGCTCTCTTCAGACCACCAACACGTACCATTTGAGATTCAACGGCACAGGAACAATTACTGTGACATGATGCAGAGCAGAGAGAGATCACGACACACAGGAGCAGAACAAACTGCAATTCATTTGTAGAGTTAGAAAACAGTAAGTGAAAAGAATGAGGATATTAAAACTTCTTCAACAGTAACCATATCACTAAAACGCAGTCATACAAGACAAAGGTCTGAGTGTAAAGTGTTTTAATATCAGTACTCATCAGCAGCAATGACAGCAGTTTTTCCTAGTATCTTGTTAACAACGGTGATGCCGGTCCTATTACATTTAAGTGTATTCAAAAAAGATTACAAAACACATTAAAAAAAGACAGACTGGAGCTTTGCAATAATAATCTCCCACTTACGAGCAGCCTCGAGGAGAAGGAATTTCTCTATAGTTTTGTGTGGCTCCACTTTCATTTCAGTGCAATTTCCAGTTGAATTACCCAAAAATTGGTACTGTAATTAGAAATCCAATCTATTCCTACTGAAGACATAAACCAATTTAAGATTTTTCATTTAGTTTATTTCAAAAACTACCTTTTTTTTTTTTTTTAGCAAATAGAAATAAATAATGCATTTATTAGGGCATATTTTCTGCAGCAGGATGTTGTGTGTGGCAGTGATAACAATAAGGAAGCTCAGACGTTCAAGATCAGATATTTTATGTTGTCTGTGGCCATTTGACTGATGTGTTTGTGACTTTACAAATGTACATCAACATCTTGCATTCAAGTTCACATTACTTTATTTGTACGTCGGTTTGATGGTTTGATGTAGTACAAAAACGTAAAAGGCATCCACTTACACAATTAGACATGACAATAAAAAGATAAAACAATAAATGTGCTCCTAGGACATTAAGAATGTTTAATAATTGATAGATACCATTAAAAACAAACCTCAAAATAAAACAGTCTAAGAACAATAAATAGATAGATAATAAAACAGATTCTCAAGGCATCTCGTGCAAATTTGCAATTTTTTCACTTTGCACTATGCTTGTGTGGCTGTAATTTCTAGGAGACAAGGTTACAATTAGAGGTTTATCCTTTAGGAATAATCCATATCAGTTTTTTTTTTTGGCAGAATTAATCCGCTGTTGATTTAAGTAGGCTATTTTCATGGGATTTGTTGAAACATTTGGAAAAAAATAGTAAACAACCCAAGATTTACCCTTTAATTGTTACTATACCTGAGCAACTGGCAGGAAAAACAGACAGTAGCAACCACGTCAGACAGGATATAATCGTTGATTCATTCCACATACGGACTGTTGTGGGTAAACAGACGGCCGTGGATTAACATCTGGTTAGCCCATATCCATCCCCTACCAGCATCACTTCCACACAGATGGCACCTGCTTCCTGGTGTGAGATAGGACAAACCACACAACACATGGAGATGAATTGCAAACACAGATGAATTTCCCCCATTCCTATTCATTGTGTGTGCCTGCGAGAGGCAGAACAAGCCGTGTCTACTGTGACCTACATGGCGGGGAGCACTCTGATCCAACACCCACACTGTTCGTCTCACTAATGTGGAGCACAATGACTGTTTGAAGAGGGAGAGTTTAAAAAAGCAGCGTTAAAAAACGTCTGGTCTGTGCTGAAGTACATGCTGGAGAAGCCAATCACTTTCAACTCATCATCAAATGAGAGTTGCCGTGAACACCAGAATAAATTCAATATGGACTTAGACACATTATCAGTTTAAATGTGCTGCAACTATCATTAGTTAAAATACAAAGGGGTGTTGTAGTAGGAGTGTAATCACAGGTTTGTATGATCTGGTGCAAATGCATTCACATGTATCCAAGTATTTAAAGATGAGAGTGTCAACCAACAGATAATAAGCTGTTGGGCCGCTGTAGGCAACAATGGGAAATGGGTAACCACAAAGTCAATGTGATAGAAAGAGAGGGAGGACTTCTGTGGGAGCTTCCTCATCAAAGCTCATCATATAATAATATCTTTGGGGCGAGCGCTTGTTATGCAAGGTGCAAAGCCCCAGTCATACGTGCTTCAGATGACTCCCACTCAAAGGTTTCTCAGACGTCTAAAAGCATGAATATTTTACCAAAGACTTCTGCTATTTGTCCCTACGGCATGCGTCCTCTTTGTTAAAATTCAAAGGAGCTTTCGTGGTTTGGGGACGCTGCTGTTCAGTGGTCGTGTCTGCAGAGAAGCCGAAGCGGGAGTTAAATATGTGAAGCCCAATCACTTGTATGGATTTCCCCATCTGCTCTCAGATGTATATCGATCGCTGTGTCATTGTCTCTGACCGCTGTTTGTCAGCTGCCTGTGAAGACAGAGGAAAGTACTCAGACGAGTGGTCTAAAAAAACAAAGTGCAGATTCCCCAGTGTATGTCTGTTCATGTGTGTGCTTGTGCACAAATACATGGAGAACCAGAGTGGGGAGAGTAGCAAAAGAAGAAACTGCAGCTATTATTAAACCCATTGTTTTTCTGCTCCAAAGATATCGTCCTAATTAATTAATCAATCTCCTGGCGATTTCAGATAAAGATGCCGGTCTCCTTCTGTGAATAGCTCCTGTAATTTAACCACACACTGTGATATACAAACAAACTGACACCGCATGGGCTGGTCCTGCTGCTATGCTACTGCTGCCATTGTGTATGTGTGTGTGAACGCCTACTTTATACATACAGTATGCTTGCACTCTGTAAACCTCCCTGTCAGACAAACAAGCCCAGAGGAAAAGTTATTTTCTTCATGACAGGATGTGACGCTGGTCCCATAATAATCTTGGATCCTGCAGGAGGAAGAAAAAAGCTGGAAAGAACAGAGTCATCGGTGACAACAAAAAAGAAAAACAAACAACAAATTGAATTCTACAACTTTATGTGATAAGCAGATAAGCTTCTGCTGTTAGATAAATATTCAACCTCATACCCTTTGCCTGTGCCTCATTAAAGCTGGTATTGTTTTATCTTTTTATTATTACAAATTAAACCACGGAAGGAAACAAAGCCAGGAATGAATTTATCCAGTGTGAGAAATGCTTATCCACATGTAAACACATGCATAGGTTTTAATTCAGAGACATCTACTGTATGGCTTTTTTTTCTTTTACAATTTTTGAGTATGTATGTACAAAGTATAATTTATGGAGCCCACAACAGGTTGTCTGTCTATCACAGAGCTAAAATATAGAGACAAAACACTCAGAGGCAGGCACAGGCTTCCAATGAACAAAAACCTGCACGCAGAAATAGTGTAGTGCCACCATGCCCAGCAATTTTGAAACTGAAGCCTCTTTTCCACAAATTAAAATAGTTCCCAGGTATCTTAAAGGTGTACAGAAAAGAAAATTGAATTTGAGTCCACTCTGGATCATAGAATTAATGTAATAACTCATCTTTCAGACGATGTAGGCCAAACTTTGTGCAAAATTCTATTTTTGAGTAAATCCGGGATGAAAGTGTGTGTTTTTTTTTTCGCATTGGATAATGCAGGCGCACGGATTATATGTCAGCCTGTACACGATTCACCAGCCACTGATATTGGATCCGTCATCCGTCATTCAAACGTCTGAGACACGCACACACACACGGAGCTCGGACTCGCTCCAAGCTTTGAATATCCCGCCCACTCGATAACGACCAATCAAATTCGTTTTCCTTACTCGGGTAAACTCGTGTTGCAGCTCGTGACAACTCGGCGCGACAAACAGGACAAACGGCCATTTCTGTACACCTTTAAAGACATGACATGCTTTGGTCTAAATACCCCAAGGATCAAACATCACAGCTCTCTTTTCATCTGCTCAAAACAGCCCTGTTAGGAACGGCCAGTTTCAGTGCCTGTCCCTTTAAATACAAATGAGCCACTGTTCACCCCCTGCCCCCCCTACCTGTACGGTAGAGGTAGGGGTGGTATTATGCAAATTTGAAAACCAATGACATCATTGTATGTCAACTGAGGGAACGGCTTGTAAAACCACATGGATTTCAACCTATTGAGCCTGCAAATTACGTAAAGTAAAGTTTTTTTTTTTTGTCAATTCTCACATTTTGGTGGCTGGAATTCAAGTCAAACACCCAAATATGTGTTAAAGAGCCTTCAAAAAGTGATATTTCCATAATATGACCCTTTTAATACGACCAAATTACCTAAAGTCTCTGCCAAAAACTGAGCTGGATCATGCATAGACCATGACAGCATGGTTGGTGCACACTGTGCATACTGTATCATCTAAATCCTTGTGTTCTTTCTTTTGAAATCCTTGTAATAAACACTCTGTGTTGAGCAGATGAAAGGAGACGTCACTATTTCATCTTCATAACCTTACATTTCCACATTCAATCACACTCTTATGGAATTGCACTTGCATGCATAAACAACTCGGTGGTTATCTTCTCTCCCCAGCTTGCATGGTAAAGTGTGTGTACGAGTGTGTGTGTGTGTGTGTGTGTGTGTGTGTGTGTGTGTGTGTGTGTGTGTGTGTGTGTCAGCTCAGTCACCAATACCCTTGTCAGCCCCCACATTAATCCTAATTGACCCCCACCCCCCATTGCTGAGAGGTGTACTGGTGTGACAGAGTGTTACACGAGTGGTGGCACAGACATCTCGGTGGGTGGTGGAGCACATAGGGACAAAAAAAGTGCTTTAGTCTAAATCAAAGTCTGGATTGTGGTGTATCATTAAAAACAAGCAGAGAGGTCACCGTCAAGAACACACAGAAACTTATACTGTAGCAGTTTTTAGCTCTGGCTTATTAAATTTCTACTAATCCACAACATGTAAACAAAACAGTGTTGTTACATTCAGACCTTCCAACTCTGTTGTGCACCGTATGCATCAACTTTCCCCTTGCGTTTGGGTCACCAGTGGACCGTCACAGGTTTTAAATGCTTAAAAGTAGCTACCACATAAATTTGTTTATAGCATCAAGGCTTTTTGACTTTGTCAGGAACCTCTATTTAAACAAAATAAAATACGAAGGTTAAAGAAAAGTCTGTTCTTCTTTTCCCTCCAATTAATCATCACATGACCCCTCAGATTTACCATGAGACCCTTTGCAGGGGCCCAGCCCCAAGTTTCAGAGACCCTGGACTATTTGCATGTAGTCACTTCTGCTCTGAGGTGGTTATTCCTGTAATGAAAACAAACAAACATGTGTCTTTCTGAGTTTTATTTTTACTCTTACAATTGCAAGCGGGCGGCGACAGTTATCACCAGAGCACCAGCCTGTGACAGTGCACTGAGGTGCTTTCACACTGATTACTATTTAATTTTCACTTTCTATTTTCTTTTTAAATTTCTCTTTCATCCTAATATTTATATATTTATTTAATCATGACCCCAATGGAGGCTACAAGCTAAAAAAAAAAGTGTCCCTGTGGTTTTTATTTTGTTTTACTGCAAGTGTTGCTTGATTTTTGACCTCCTCAGAGTATTTTCAGTAGTTATGCAACAGTCCTGTGTGTGGGAGTTTATTTTGAATTTTATACATGGGAATGACCAGACAAAAAATAGACTGTTGAACTTCAAATGGAAAGAAAAAAGAAATATTTTGCCTTGCACAGTATGACCCTTAAAAGATTCTCTTCAAGCTGAAATCCAGGGATAATAGATGTTTTATCTACTGTACTCATGTAAAGCCTGAAACATAATGTCAGGGCCATCATTCTAACACTGACTTTTATTGTTACTGAAGCCCAAAATCCAGCAGATCCAGACAATTCTGAGTTTAGACATGAAACCAAACTGTACCTGATTTAGAGTAGAGACATGTTCGACCTCAGTGAAGAGCAGTGAGGATCTGAGCACTAGTTTGGTTCACCAGCAGGCAAACAGAGCAATGTTCAATGATCTGAATTGAGGGAGACTCCGATAGCAACCGCCTGATGTATACCTATTCAGGATTGTCAAGCAATTATTGTAGCAGCACAAACTGCCTGCAGACTTCAACACTGCTCAGCGGCCTTTTGCACCTCAAAGCGCTGCAGGCACCAGTGAGACGTGTTCATTTAATAGGCCGAGCATGTGCACATGTGCAACCTCAAAGGTTTCATGTGTACTTGCTCATCACTCAAGTAAATTTTGCCCAGTTGTTCGCGATGATTGTTTTTTTTTTGCGTGTCTCGACTGACTTAGCAGGGGATGAAAGTCTGCTGTGAAAACCAGAATTATTCTTTTTGAGCTCTGCCTGCAATCAAGAGCCAGTGACTGGAACAATCAGGCAACGAGCACTGCTGTGTTAAACAGAGCTTAATGAGGGAGAAGCTTGTGACCACCGTTAGTTATAGAGATGGTTTCCACATGAGCGCTTATCGTATATGAAACTATATATTACCTACTCTCACCCCAATCAGAGTCAGTGATCTCTTTGAAAAGTGAAGCAAGTAAATATTTTAACGTGCACACATGGTGCAAACCCACTGTAAGTAAAGTGACTGAATATCTCTGCAGACCATTCTCATAGAAAGATAGTCTTTTTATGATGTTTGAACACAAAGCCAGTAATTTAAATTTGATTACAGATGACATATTGATCTAAAAGAACAGAAAACAAAAACGCAAACAAAACAATCATTATATTCTCAGTCAAGGCCGCCGCTGCTGACAGTTCTCTGCAAGAAGAACAAAACTGCAGCCTCAGTGGAAATGATTCAGGTGGATTCAGCAGGATTTGGTGTTGAGGTGCACTTTATTTGTCAAACCTTAAACCCCTTTACAAAGCACGATTCCAGACAAGAGTATAAAATATACATGTTTGATCACTTTAAACTCATCAATTTTTCAGTGTTTTCGTCTGCTGGTGTTGCAGACAATGTATCCTGAGCTTTGCTGTCAAACTTTGATCAGCAACTTTGCTGTATTTTTGCATCGCTCCGCATCTTGAACCATGAAGGGATTGTGAATAATAACGTTCAAGGGCTAATCTCCAACAATGTCCATTAAAAATATACATTCATGTAACGCTCAAAAATGTCAAATATGGACAATACATGCTATGGCAATACAATAGAAAAAAGATATTACACAACATATTGATATGAATTTTTCCTTAGTTTTTTCTTTTACCTATAAGGTTCTGAATTTCAATCGTGATATATGTCAGATTACTGTAAGAAACCACTTTGTAAGCACCTTTTGTCAAACAGGTCAAAGGTGAATAGTAAAGTGGCTTACTACACCAGTATCTGGCTTTTTGCTCTACCATTAGGAGAAATTACTATGGTAATAGGGTTCATTAATGCAACAGTGTCACCAATAATAAGATTACTGTCTGTAATGTAACAGAGGCCATACATTTAATGCTACAGGTACTGTGTTGTTGGAGTGAAAGAGTCAGCAGATAAGGACAGATGATGCTGATGCTTGAGATTGCCCATGATGAGGATATTGTTAATGAGATGGAAATGAGACAAAGGCATCAAAAGCTGTTTTCCAAATTGATTCCTGAAAATGCCTGATTGCTTCTTTTTTTGCAAGTGAAGACTCTTGAATAACAAAGTTCTGAGAGTCTCATTCAGGCTTCATTCATGTTAAATATCCCATTAGCTGCACAGCCAAATTACGTGTACTGTAGATAAGATGCTTACAAAGTCAATGGAAACTCAGGTAATTTGACTTCCAACCACATTTGCACAGTACATTCTGCTCCATGGTGTGTGACTTCACCATGCAGAATAACAGGCTGAAAAAATAAATACCGGCAGGCAATTTATAGATAAGAGTCCTGTGTTTGAGCTGAGCTGTAATAGTTTCTTTGATGGAGATACAAGCTTTTAAATTGATTTTTTCATTCCTGTGACCTTGATCAGAAATATTATTGTGTGTGTTAAACTGCACTCTGAAATAATCAGAAAAGCAGGGGAACTACCACGGAGTCACGATAAAAGGAGAAACACGGGGCGGTGCGTGGCGCAGTGGGTAGAGCGGCCGCCCCATGTAGAGGCTACAGTCCTCGCCGCAGCCGTCCCCGGTTCGAATCCCGCGTCGGGCAGACCTTTCCTGCGTGTCATTCCCCCTCTCTCTGCCTCCCCATTTCCTGTCTATCTCTACTGTCATCACTATCAAATAAAGGCAAAAAGCTGAAAAAAATATACTTTAAAAAAAAAAAAAAGGAGAAACACATCACTAAAGACTTGAGACTCCAAAGCTAAGAGCAAAACAAAAACAGGTAAAGAAGAGCACAGCAAAAGTTACACAGCCACAAACCAAAGCCACACTGACAAAGTCGAAAGGATTTACGGACCGTCAGATCCCGCAGCAGGCAGTGCTGAAGTCTTGTCAGTCTACTGGCTTTAATGGTATTTAAACCATGAGTCCTTCTTGTTTGAGCTTTAATGGATTCTAGTCCTCCCCATGTGAGCTGACCTTTGACCTCTGTGGAGGACATCAAGCAGAAAGAAAATTCAACTTCAGTGGGTTAATAGCGGCTCCCAACAGTTTTCTGACGTCAACATAAAAATGACTGGTTGTTCTCCACCTAGTTGTTCTTCACTGTCTCTGATTGTGTCGCTGTATTGTTCTGCCTTGTAGGAGAAACACAAAACAGGCTGGTTTTTGGTGCAACACAAGCTACTGTACACAATAAAAGTGTTAGATGCTGCTGCCAGAGACACTGTGTGTTACAATTTCATACAAACTCACACTCACTGTACTCTATTTATGCAAGTCATGAATTCACTCATCTGTAGCTTACAGCATCCATCGCTAGAATTGCAGCATAACTGTAACCATAGCAACATAAGCACCTCTACTACTAAAATCCATGAATACAAAGTAATTTGCTCTTTGCTCTCATTTAAAATGAAAAGTATTACTGGACATATACAGGACTGTTTGACTTCACAGTGAGGTGACTGAATGTGAAGCAGGAGGTTGAGAACAGCCTCACTCAATTCGTCTGGTTTATTGACCAAGTGTCTGCAAAGAGAAAAAAGAGATTTTGGAAATAAGTGAATCGAAGCCACAGAAATAATTCAGTGTTACTGCATCACGCAGCAGGTGATTCAGGCCCCAGATGTTATTACATGATCTGAAGCACCTGTATTGATTGTCCACCTCTTGAATTGATGAAGGAAACACTGGCGCTAATGAGCTTAAGCCATCACGCAGAAACATAATACATAATACTCCTTTACTGTCAGCACTCGCTGAAGGTAAAGGAAGTTGAAGACAACAACAAACAACAATCAAAGTCATTCAGAGTAGAAGAAATGAAGAGATTGTCAGAAGAAGAAAATAATGTATGAGCAGACAGTTATAGGGTTGTGATGGAGGTACAGGCAGTTACTGGAAACAATCCACTAGAAGCATTTTTAAGACTTGAAGCATATTGCATGTGCAAAATCATTTCTGGTTTATTACTCTCATACAGCAGCACCATGAGTCACGACATACAGTATATCTTTTTTTGCAGAGGAGGTTTTCTTTCGCCAACAAACTCAGCTATACTGCTACTGCAAAACCGAGGTGTCAGCAGATGTGGAGTTAGTGGCCATGAAATGCGAATCATGACGACAAATGGTAAACCACAATGACAAATTAGAAAGAAGAAAAAAAAACAAACACATGCACAATGGTAAATGGAGAATCGCAACAGCAAATAGGAAAAACAGCTACACACAAAACACAACAGTGACTGAGGCTCGCATCCGTTCAATCTGTGGTGAGTTCAAGTAATAAAAGTATTTGATTGAAGTTATGTAAAGGTTTAAATTCAATAAATATGTGTTTTTGAAGTGACTGACCCTTTTCTGTGGAACAATATCTTTGACAAACCTTGGCCCAGTGCTGTGAACCCATTTAAAAGTTTAAGTTCATGAAAACAAACAAAACATTTCACACAAAAAAAGTTGTGTTGTGTTGACAGTCAATGTACACTCAATCAGTATATCAAATTCCCACCTACCTGGATCCTGGACTTGACCAGGTTGGTATTTTATTTTCATTATTAATATTTCCCTGTAAGTTATTGTCCATTGTGTTTTATGATCTGCTGTTTTGTGTGATTCATTTAACAGCCACTAGATCTGAGTTATTTGCTTTATTTTACACTTATCTAAAGAATGATTATTTATAGGAGGTTCACCGACGTAGAGGATTTGTGTGTGTGTGTGTGTGTGTGTGTGTGTCAGAGCACCAAAGACAAATAGCACAGCTGTGCAAGTCTCCCAATTCAATTAGCAGTAGTAGCGCATGCAAATGCAATCAATATTGTGATCACATTCACTCAGACACACACACACACACACACACACACACAGAGAGAGAGAGAGAGAGAGAGAGAGAGAGAGAGAGAGAGAGAGAGAGAGAGAGAGAGAGAGAGAGAGAGTGAGAGCTGAACAGCACCTGACTATCAAATTACTGTGAATCCCTGTCACCCTCACTTCTCTGTATTCATGTTGTGGTCACAGCATTATGCCAAGGTGAAATTAAGTCACATCCATGACATACACCATAAACAATCTGTCAGATTAATCAAATTAATGCTCTTCTGTCCTTCTGGCTGTGTTGCCAGTGCAACCTGAGGTCTGCTTCCTGTCACTGATGAACTGGCTGTGAGCGGCTGGAGCAGCATGGAGACCTGGCTGGATGTCCCCAGTTTACATCAGTGGAGGAAGAAGCAAAATGCCCTTGAGAGAAAAACCAAACACTAAAAGCTTAGTCTTGGATGTTATAGCAATCTCCAGGATGTTGTAGACAGTCAACATTGACTTGAATAAAATTAATAATTGCTGTTCTTTTGTTTGCCAGTGCATAGAGGGAATATGTTGAGCCAATTTACCCCTGGCTGCTCTGAGGGAGAAGAGAGGAGAGGAGAGGAGAGGAGAGGAGAGGAGAGGCAGTGGGCAGGGCAGACAGCTTCCTGCATGAAGCCAGAAACAAGAGTGGTCTTTTATAATGTATAGCCATAATGTACGAAGAGATGTCTTAACAGATGTCTTATTCATCATTCAACTCCTTTGCACAGTCAGAATCTCAGCTTTGGGGAAGGTTGGGCCAACATGATATAATGGTCATCCATCAGTATGTGAGGCTCTGCAGCACAGGGAGGCTGTGAAGTGCTGAGCAGCAGGCAGCTTCACTCCCTCTCTTCACAGCAGAAGCGCGCAGCGTCCACACCAGAGCAGTGGGAGTGCGCAGCGCATCCAGCGTGTCACACTGTTGGAGGTGAAGAAGTACAGCTCCCCCGACCAGTAAAATCCAAACCTCGAGCCAAACCTTCCACGATGTCTCCGAGCACCTGGATGGATTTCGTGGAAACCACCGGCTCCACTTGTTCCTTTTACGCCCCGTCTTGACGTGTCTCTTTGGTGGGAACGAGATGTCCTGGATGTATTTTCTCCGGAGATTGTAAAGTGGAGGGGGGAAGCGCAGCTTGCACACAACCATGTGGACCACGTCCCTCAGCGGGAGCACCTGAGACCAGAGAAGCGACTCTCAAGAGGAATCGACCATTGTTTGCACTTTGGCGGAGAAAAAGATCCTTCGATGAGGAAACAAAGAGAGGAGAGATGGTAGAGAAGTAAGTGCGGAGACAACTAGTTGAAATTCAACAGTAGATATAGTATAGTAACAGTAATATCACATTATTATGCGTGGCTTTTATGTAAAAACCTGCTGAGAAACGTCTTCACGAGTCTTTTGCAAATCCGAGCTTGTTTCTGAGGATTGCTTTTCACTATTTAAACATGTCCACTCCAGTTATGTAATTCTACAAATATTATAGTAACTAAACAATTTCTATTTTATGACTTTATTCCATATATGGTCTCAGTTTATTGCTGAGGGAACAGGGCCCGTCAATAAGTTGTTTACTGTAAAATACTGGCTTCATGGACCACATGGGCAGATTATGTAATTGTAACAAGCTGCTTGGTAAAGATTGTTTAATATTTTATGAGCTTCCATTCAGACAGTGTGTTCATTTGTATTGTGGGACCACAAAACATAAAAAAAATCACTTGCAGCGTGCTCCACTGTTGAACCCTTGTTATTACAGTACAAAAATGTGCATTTATTATCATTACTCTGAAAATACAAACTTAATATCTCAATATATTAAGGAACGTGGATCCAGGAAGATGTCAGGATTTCCATTATTAAACCAAGAGAAGCAACAACAAAAAAGAAAGAAAAAAAGAAATATATAAGCCATATAAGTTCTGATGTAACTGTTTGAGTTAATGCATTTATATCATATGTGGTATGGAGCTCCTACACATCGCGTTGGACGCTCTGTGAATGAAAATGAGCCCATAGCCGCTGCAGATCATCTGACGTTGTGGGGAGGCGCTGTTCCACTGGTTCGTGATGGAAAGAAATAAAAGTATCACGAGAGAAACTGTAACAGTAACGACACAGCAGCAGCGGGTGCCACGAGATCTCATGTGTCAAATATTAATGAGTACATGATTGAAAAGCCATAATTCAATTGCGGTTGGAAGGAGGAGAATATGATAAATAGCGTGTTATTGAGGATAATCTGAAACACTGCTGCGGGATAGATTTGTCCTGGGTGAGTTTAATATCAATGAGTTATGACAGTAGTGACTAATTCAGTGCTCAAGGTACTTTCTTCACATTGTTATTGCCTCACAATTTATTATATTTTTTCTGTAAAATAGTCAGTGAATTGATCTTTTATGTTGAAGATTTGACCTGATGCTGCAACAAATGAAGATCACCTTGTACTCCAGATTAGAGAATGATCAATAATAATCAGAGTAAAGGACATTAATTGATTGTTAAATACAGATCTATACTTACATGTAAATTGTTTCAACCCTACAGGGAACATGGTGTTGCCAGATAGATAGATAGATAGATAGATAGATAGATAGATAGATAGATAGATAGATAGATAGATAGATAGATAGATAGATAGATAGATAGATAGATAGATAGATAGATAGAGATCCACAATAATCGGTTAACCTCTTTGCAGTGGCCGCACCTGACCTTCTTGACCCGAAGTCTGCTGCCCACAACTCCAAGCCTCGCCTGTCCTTCTCTGCAAAACCAGTTGTGCTGAACACCCCAGAGGACGACGACTGTGACACCAGAATGACCGTCATGAGGTGGAAAACTGTGTCAGCCATCTTTTTCCTGGTGGTGCTTTACCTCATCATTGGGGCAACAGTGTTTAGAGCGCTGGAGCAGCCTCATGAGAGCCTCCAGCAACTGGCCATTCTTGAAGAAAAAATTGAGTTCTTGGTCACGCATACCTGTGTGAACACATCTGAGCTAGAGGATCTTGTAAAGGTAGGTGAGAGGATCAATGATATGTAAATAATGGAAGTCTTTTCTCTCCTGTAGATGATGATGCTCAGGTTTCCTATGAATATAGTTTTAATACATGAAAAGAAAAAATCTATTCCCCAGGGTTAATGTTGGTATTATAACAGCTTTGCAGTAGCTCTGAGCCTGGGAGTAAACACTGGCAGACCTTTTACCTGAGGATATTTATTCAGCAACATCCCAAAAAGCTGTTTGTTTATACATGTTTATTATATAGCCCCCAGGAGGCTGTTTGATATCAAACACTGTCCCTATTTCACGTGCCTTGTTTTTACATCTTAAACACAAATTCCACACCAAACCATCATCTGTCCTTGAGCGTAACTACATTGTTTTTGTGCCTTTTGCTTCCTCCTGCCACAGCAGATCTATAATTACATTTCCTTCCACAAATATATTATTGGAAAGCATCCAAGGAAACCTGACGTGCAGGTTTTATTTTCTAAAGGCAGTACTATTTACATGTCAAACATATTGACATTGCTTTACTCATTATTTAATGAAGGCTTAAAGCTTACTAATGCCCTGTGCAGGACTATTTAAGATTTTTTTTTTAAAAAAGAAAAGAGAAATGCCATGGGGGAGGCTGCTGGGTTATGATCTCTGTCAACATGAGAATCAAACCCACAACCTTAACATCAGGAGTCAAACATTGCACAGACAGAGCTAAACAGACACACAATCTTCTCTCTGTGAGCACTGACATTAAGAAGCTGTAAACCTGTCTGTGTGCATTTTTGTGAGTAGCTATGTGTGATGGACGTTGACAGTAAAGTAGGTGATAAACATCACAAACATCCTAGATGTTCCTCATAAGGGATATTGCCCGACGAGGCGCCCATTGTCATTTAGTAACTCTCGTCCATAGGCGATAAAAAGCAAACCCGCTGTGGCCGCAGCCTAATAGTTGATCGGTGAAGGGAAGTGAGATGATGGCTTAACGTTCAGTGACACAAAGTTTTATTTCAGAAGGCCAGTGCACTGCTTACTGATGTACCGTGTAACAGACTCCAGTGGTCATGATGCGCTGAAGAAAAGTCTCTGTTGCCATGGTTACTAACTAGTGTTTTAGCCAGCGCGGTAAATTACAACTCTCATCAGGCAATTTGACCGGAACGTCTCTGTGGGTGTCCATTATCACTTTTTAGCCAAACTCAGGCTGTGTGTGTGTGGTTGTGGTTGTTTTTCCACATAGACTTCATATAAATGTATGGGGGAAAGGGGTCAGAAGTAGATGTAAAAATATCAGAGGAGTCCCTAATTTGTGAATTGGTCTCTGCAATTTTAGTAACAGTCACATCAGACAAAGGTTCTGGTTAAGGGTCCCTCTGACTAAACAATAAAGTAGACTCAATGAAATCCCTTAATTCAACATTCATTACTTTTCAATTGGAGAAAGCCATCCATTGACTCTTCCTATGGATTAGTGCAGCCCATCAACAACCAAACTTGTCAGGACTGATGAAAAGCATTTTCTCTTGGGGAATCTAGCAGGTGTATTGGACCTAGATGATGATTTCTCCTCTAATGTATCAGAGTTAAATGGTCTTTATATGCTGGGGGAAACTGATTTGTCTACCTAATTTTGGTGCAAGGACCGAAGTATCTTATTCTTATTATATATCTCTTATTCAGTTGTAGCACTAAAGGTGCCTCCAAATGCCAAAACATCCTCCGGCCTCACTTGTAAGACATTAAATAAACATTTTATTTAGGTTTAACATTTTTTAATATATGCAATTACATAAATACGCCAGTTGCCAATATGGTCAAAAAAATAGTTGCCTATGATATGAATGCACTGCAACAACAAAGTTGCAATAACGTTATTATCATTTTTGACAAATATTCAAAATAAAAAAAAACTCATAGTTAGAAGTCTAAAACCGAGATTACAGTCACTGTTGCCACTTCTATGACCACATCTGTGAAAATCTTGTAACACACAGTGAAATAGTGGTCGTCCGTCAGTTACTGTAATATAGCGCAACATTGGTGGGGGAGACTGTCAGTGCAGTGTCTCTGGGTTTCAGTAGGTATGACAGGTACAGGATCTCAAAGTCTAGTTTATGCATATTCAATAAAAGATACTTGCTGGAAGTTCAAATGGATGTTTCCATCAATATTTTCTTCAGATCACTCATGCTGAAGGTATGGAGGGGAGGTGTAATCTATATAAATCATTAATGATCAGTTTTTCCATCACCAGGCTTTGATCTTGGGGATATAGCACCTTGAGAAAGTACAGTAAAAGGGGCCTTGTGATGTTCCAAATAATTGTGATTTGATACATTTCCAGTTCTTTTTTCTTCGTTATGTCCCATATTGTTGTTCACTGTGTCGGTTACCAGAAGATTTTTATTTCATGTACGGTCTGACCATATTGAAACTGACCAAGGCAGACAAACCTGCTTTTGATTAAGATCTGCTGATCACAGGTTGCTCTGAGAAGATGGTGATGATGCTTTCTAGGATCATTATCCATCAGACAATTTTGAGGTAATAACCTCAACAAAGCTGCTTTCTTGTGAAGAAAACCAAACAATAGCCAATTATACCTCAGGCATGTGGTTTTATTCAGCATGAGCAATGCTGGTTGTCTCTCTCTTCATTTAAATTTTCTTTTTAATGAAATCTCTCTCTTTTGTTTTGTTTCCCTGAGGCATTTGTTGGTGTAGCACACTCACCATAATTGTTGCTGTTGTTTTTGCTTGTGGTGCAAACATTTGACATGTTAGAGATTAATAAAGTTGGAAGCAGCAGAAAATAATGAAAGCAGCAAACAGTGCTAGTCCTGCACCACTTTTTTTTATTATTTTTTAGCAACATTAGCAGTGAAGCACTGGGGATGACACTGTGTACCACACATGTATTTATCAGGTGGATTTTAATGAACTGTCATACAGATAGCTATGTTTGCTTTAGTGATCAGCAGAGGTCAAACATTTGATCTATTGAGGAAAATATCTCTGCAACTGCTAGCTAGATCATGTTCAGTTTGGTTTTCTATATGCAAAAGTTTAACGCAGCATCTGGTTAGCCTTACACTTTGGTCACAGTGAAGCGCTGCTACTACAGTGTCATCATTGTGTCTCATCATTGTATCCCAGCCCTAACTCTAACCTCAACCTACCCTAACCCTAGGGTCAGGGGTCAGGTCAACCCTAACACTAAACCTGTAAAGATTAGTTCCCCCTCTTCTGATTCTGAATTTGGAATAACAAACCCAGCCATGTCAGATGAGGCCCTTCTTCTTTGACCCCAGGTGCATGCAGGAGAAAGAAGATAATGCTAATATTTAGCTGATTGGGAAAAAAAACAAGTGACTAAATATCCCATTATCGTACATCCAATAGGAGAGAGAGATAAAAATAGTACTGAGATGTCTAATTGAGAGGGTGAAAAAATATCAGTTCAAATCCTTGTTTTACTATTAATTGCACAAATACCGCTGCAGAACCACTCACTTAGCAATTATTCTCCTATTGGATTTTTAGCCATCAGGCATGTCTAGGTGGATCATGTGACCAGATCATTTAATTTAGGCTCTCTAAATTATTCAATTATTATTAGTTACATGTTATTCTTGAAGGGCCACAGGCAGGCCTTCACACACACAAGAAGAAAAAAAAAAGCACAGACAAAAGGGCACTTTGGGCTTCAAGGGGCAAAGCGGCAGGTGCTCCAGCACCCTCTGGTCCCCCTCTGCACGTGCCTCCCAGACAGTCAGGGACAGATTTGACATCTGAAAATATGGCTGTCAGATATTGTTCCCACTGAGTTCATTATGACAGGAAGATGACAAATCAGTCAAATTGATACTGCTGACTTGTCTATATGTAATAAGTAATCCCTGTGGATTTCATCACGCTATTCCCAAAATCACTATCAACACACTTGTGGGGAACATATCCTGACAGCTGGAAGTGTGGCTGTCAGATACTATTCCCCCGGAGTATGAAAAGAAAACCACAAATAAGTCAAATTGATATTTTCTCTTGTCTGCCCATAACAAGTAGGGTTAGGGTAATGGTTGGAGGTTAGATAGAGAAAAGGCTAACCCAAAATCTGACCATTTACCCCGTTTGCAAAGCGTTGTCATCATATTAACAAAGCTGCATTTAGGGGGTCATTTGTGCAGTGAAAAAAGGGTAAAACTTTTGAACTAAAATGCAGTGATTTTTTTGTGGAGAAATTGCCAAGAAATAATCAAGTAAGGTCAGAATAATCCCAAGTTGTATAGTAGTGTAAAAATATTAGGTAATTATGCATGCAGCAAAACTGGTGGATGATTTGGGAATTATTAAAGTAAGCAGTACAGCGCACGTACAGACTGAAGGGTCATTTCAGTATCGGTTACCATTAATATCTAATGCATTAATATTGCATTGTAAAGACACGCTGTCAAGTCTCATATTTTAACCATCAGCACATCAACATTGTTGCCAAAAAATAAGCACAGCATCCAGTTTCCTCCACAGAAGCCAAGTACTTAAAGTCCTACTTAAAAAAAAAAAAATCCACACACTTAGCCTACTTTTCATTAAGCCAAGATGAGTGGTAGCCACGGCAACAGTTGTTTAAGTGAAAGGAGGATGGGGCGACTGCTTGAAATGTCACTGTTGTTAACCCATAATTACCTCACCACTATTAAGTGTAGTTTGTGTTGTTAGCTGAAACTTTTACTGTAATTAACCTACTTCATTAATATCACATGATTTACAAGTCTTAATAAGTCTTAGTATCAGGCAACGTAATATAATGTAATATAACACATTTTTCTGGAGACTACTTGAAAATAAATTGTTGAAGGGGATATCACTCAGCTTACACTGTGGGTTTGTTTTTGCACATTTGAAATATGAGTTTTCACAATAAATTGGCACTTTAAGCGATACAATATACATTTGAAAATCAAACCAACAGCCCATCATGCATGATCATCTCCTCTGAAGCTAAAGCAACCTGCATGATGCTGTGTAATGATGAGTAGGCTACAACAGCTGCTAGCATGAGTAGCTAGAGGTGAAGGTGACCCTTGCTATATGTATAAAAAGAATAATTATAAGGCTATGAAACAAATTTTATTCTATAAAGATTATACACTCATACAATATATTCAACGGTAGTATGTTCAGATTTTGTCATTATTAGCCTACATTATTATTATTACACAATGAACCTTTAATAAGTAAATGGGCAGCAGTGAAACTGAGGGGCAAAAGTGTGGTATGGCCTTCAGTATGAGCTTGGGGATGCTGCTGTTTATCTAAGAGGCCTGTCTTCTAATTTCCAAGCTCTGTCTCTGTCTGTCTCAGCCAAAAGTTAATTGATGTGAAACTGTCCCCTGTCCTCAAAAATGTCTCTGGGCTAGTTGAACATTTGTTTCCAGGCAAAGTCTGACTCTTTCTGTCACTGACCTTTCTGCTGAATCAGTTTGTGCTCATTATGGTTTACAAAAACAAACAGGTCACACAGGGTAATCTCAGCCGTGGACCTCTGAAACAAACTGGAGAATAAACACAATTCATCACTGGTTATGCTGCTCAGACTTTTCGGATTTGCCTGTGGGAAGAATTAAAGAATTTAATTTCAGTGTTTTCATAATGTTATCAAGACTGTGTGAGCCGATTTAAACAGAACAGTTCCAGAAATAAAAAATAATCTTGCTGACTTTGTGATTTCACACAACAACAGTTCAACCAAATGGTTATCAGCCATTTAAACAACTACTTCTCCTCTAATGGTATACGCAGCTTCAACACAGGTGTCCCCCACTCACTTTTACTTAATTATGTATGCACGCACACGTCGACCTTTGTAGGCTCCCACTGATCAAAAGCCAGTCAGCCAGGGGGATTGAGGAGAAATGTGCTCTCAAAGGGAGTAATTAAAAAAAAAGTGAGTGATGTCAAAAGGCTCAGACGATTCAATCTCTCCTGGCTCGGCTTCGGAGACAGCCAGTGTGGTCTCCACATTATTCCGTCTTATTTTCCCCTGGTCACAGTTAGTTAGCATACAACTGAGTACCAAAACAGTGAATTAATGTGGCCGCTTTGGCTGGGAAACAAAGGAGGCCGACTGAGCCAAGCCCCGTCTGATTGTGTGGTTTGATTTATGATGTTTAGAGGCAACAGTGGATAAGCGCAGAATTTTATCCTTGAAACCTCTCTGTTGTTTGTATTTTGAAATGATCAGGGGATAAAACAGATAAAAACTCTTATGGACTGTGGGCAGCAGGACAGGAAGAGTTGGCCCAAGTAAAGACACACAGGGAGGCAGGCAGGTCAGTGGAGGAACTGGTCAGTCAGACTTACAGACAGATTCATTGATAAACAAACAGACAGGTAAAGGCAATACAGTACAGGTAGGAGATATAACACATACATAGGCAGGCAACAAGATCAGGAAGTGGGAATCGGAAATCGTAAAATGTGAAAACTGTGAGAAAGTGTGTGGGCAGGTGTGTGAAGCTGCACCTGATTGTGTAGGGTTTAGATCCGATGTTGACATTTTGGAATTTCAAATACAGTTGCATTTCGGGAAAGATCATGATTGTACACTGTTGCCCCTAAAGTTGGAATAATTTTGTTTTCTGACACATTCCTCTAATGTATTCCTATTTAAACAAATCATCACATTTTATCTAATCGAGAATAAATCCCATTGTCAAAAACACTTCATTAGAGGAGGTAAAAATAAAATAAATATTCCAGCTTTATGGGCAACAGTCTAGTTGGTTTAAAAGATGTACTGTAGGCTATAGCCTCTATGGTACGACACAAACAAAAAAAATCGTACTTGTTGCATATCCAGCTGACACCCCAACCTCCAGACCCTTATATTAAACTTCACTACTCACATACAGTACATCCTGTATAGACACTGCGTGCCGCTCGCAAATTGTGAGTTCTTAAAATCATCAACATTATTCGCAAGATAGAAAATATACAGGATTTTTTTTGTATTATAAGTGGACCAACCTGAGCTGTTGTCTGTGTCTTTGTGTTTGTCAGCTTGTATCAATAAGAAACACGCACACACATCTGACACCTTACACCTTATTTCTCCGCCCTCTGACCTGACATGTCACGTTAACAGTCTTGTTACATTAGTGCCCCTGTTCCCTCAATCTCCAATCCATTATTCGTCCACTTCACCACTCACACGCTGGGTCTTTGCAGTGTTATCACACGCATCAGTCGTAGGTTAATGAAAAGCTCTCTCACTTTCACTAAGGATGATGGATCGTAGCAGACAACACCCTGACATTGCAAATGACCCTGAACTCTGTGTGTGTGTATGTGCGTGTGTATGCATGCAGAATAAACTGACAGCAGTAGGGGCGTATGTGCATTGTTACATGCTGTTGTCTACATTATTAAATTATTCTTATAATATTAATACTGAATTCCTGGAGCTTTTTTCTATTTTACGTTTTACTTTTTTATAATGTAGATACTACTACTCCACTAACACAAGTGTTACATTTAGCACACAAGAATATTTGTTATTAGTTGCAAGTGAAAAAGGAAAAGAAAACTTCAGTCCAGTAAAGTTCTTGCACATGTTGCTCTGAGGTTTCAAGGCTTCATTTGTCTCAGTAACGAGTCTCTATCGAGAGGCTACCTGCACCAAGAGACAATTTTTATCACTGCAGTGAACTACACAGTGTTAGATACTGTCAGGTTTAATAAAAAACTGGAGACACCACGCTAATGTAAGACAGCATTCAGAGGAATTGAGCACTCTCTTGTCTCGATAGTTTTGTCTGCAGTTGACAAAGAAGCAATATATCAAACAGTGGGTCCATGATTTCAGGCAGAGATAGACAGTCGGTTAGACAGATTGCCAGCCTGAGTTTATACCTCCCCAGTAGCCATTTATTGCATGCTACCTTGTGCGTTGTATATACTGTATTTAATTTGCTTTTCTAATCTATTTTTAATTAGTACTCTGCACTGGCTTTTATCTATCAGTGGATGCATATTGTTGTGGATATTACACTGATGTCTTGTTGTTTTCTTCTGTCTTGTCATTCTCCATGTGCCTTAGAATTGTCCTCTGGGGACTAATAAAGTGTTTTTTTAACTGAATTGAATTGAATTGAATTGCAGATAGCTAACTATTCAAACTAAACTTAGCACTTAATCCAAGAACCACATAGAAATGCACTTGCTGGCGTCATCTATACGCCAATTTCTGATGTGCTCCTTAGCTTTGAAAGTGAGAAAAATATATTCAAAGCCCTCAGACAGAGAATCTGGCCCTGCAGTGACATGTAATGGTTGCTATGCTATGATTGGGGTTGAGCCTTTTGAACACTGAATTCAGTCAGGAAATGATCATAGTATGAGATCATAAAATCTGCATTACAAACACACATTAGCATGGATGCACATCTTCCAGCGTGTGGCTCTGAGCCTCACAGCTCCTTCTGCCTATGTTTAGATGGCCGTGGGTGTGAGGAGGCGTGCAGTGGTGTGTTTTCCCTCCAGCTGGTGGCTTTACTTCCCTCTTGACGTGCCGTCATGAGAGCGAAGACCAGAGCGGGAAAAACATGTTGCTGTGCTGTTTCTCTCGCAGCCGTCTGGTGTCAGATTGGTTCGTCACACTCAAAGCCGCAAAGTGGAGGCAGATCGACCCGTGTCGCACCTACTGCTCTCCCACGCACTCACACCCAAGTCAGTGGATGACCTATGTCACCTCATCCCCCATCACACAGACTAAGCTAGTGTCACATAATAGCTACTGTCAAATTTCCCTTCTGTGGCCACATAGAGTTTTATATAGAAAGAATGTGCAAGATGCTTCTACATTATTACAGCACATCTACCTTCAATGACAGGAAAAATCTGTATCTTGTATCTTGTTAACACCAACATATACAGTAGCGTTGTAGATCAGCTCTGTTTGGAAACTGTCATCATGAAGCAGCTTCAGGCTCTTACTGTCACAGTCAGACCTAAAGATAAAGCAAACACAGGGTAATGCTGTGCAAGACTGTATCGTTTGTGTTAAGATCGACTCTCTCAGTGATCATTAAACTAAAACTCAACACATTAATGTCTTCTGATGGTCTCCACACAGCAGTTATAGATGAGGATAACAGTGTAAAATTAGTTTATCCGGCCAAATCAAATCCTCTCGCCTGTTTATGGGTACAAACAGTGACTCATTTAACCCATAACACTAACAGTGTTGGGCAGTAGTGTTACGACTAAGTAACATGTGAATGTACACTTATTCCTAATAATAATATTAAAAATAAATAAACAAACCACCGCACACTGATACAGTACGACTCACTCTACTGTGATTTATTACAAATACATCTCACTGCAACAATCTTTGCATCAACTTCAAAATAGATAGAAGCAATCACAACATGTACACATACTATTCTTGTGATTGAGCAGTGTCAAATAACTACAAATCCCAAGAGTGCTGTTACTCTGACTTCAGGTTCTCCTCTTGTTTGCCTAGACTGTGACAGAACTAAAGTTTAGAAGTTGTTTAATGAGTAATATGAGTATTTGCTTTTGCAGTTAAGTGATGTTGTCAGTGAGTACGGTGATTATTGTTTTTATGTATCTGCCCCAGGACCAAATATGTTAAAATTGCAGTTTAGCTAGAAATAAGCTCTGGGCCGCTTCCTAAGCATTAATACACACATACACACACACTGAATGAAAGACAAATTCTGTTGTTTTGTTTTGAGTTTTATGAATGTTATTAATGCAAACACAATGACTCATCATATAAACTCTTGCATTAGAAAGCACTATGTGTTTTGATACAGTAGTTTTACAGTCCAAAGATAACTGTTTCAAAAATAGTGGGTATGAAAAAAATTGAGCTTGTGCAATGAATGTGTATGTGAAAATATATGTCCAAACAGGTAAAATATGCAGGAGTAATAAATACTTTGTGATCACATGTTGTTTATAAAGTATAATTACTTGAAGATTCTATCGATATAACCAGCCCTTACTCTTTTCTGAAGACTACATGTACATATGTTTTGTGACAGATCCTCCTCGTGGTCTCTCACTGCTCTTAATTAGTTTTGGTTGGATGTTTACCGTTGTTGTCACCTATTCCCCAAGAAACCCTGATGCACATCACTAATTGTCTTGTGTTCCTCAGCCCACCTCATACCACTCTCCCAGTGAGAGGGAAGGTTTTCTAACTCCTCTCTTTTTGTGTTCAAATTTCCGCTTCAGCAAGTGGTTTCAGCCGTCCGTGCAGGTGTGAACCCATCAGGGAATTCATCCAATCAGACGAGCCTCTGGGACCTCAGTTCCTCCTTTTTCTTTGCTGGAACTGTTATCACCACCATCGGTAAGGAGAATGACTTATTATTCTGGAGCGACTCAGTTCCTAAGCTTTTCTCTTTGTAGATTCCTCTGATAATATACTTGCTGCATGAAATGCTTTGAAAACGCCTATAAGGCATTTATTTTCGAAAAGGCAGAAATGTTGGAAAGTGTTTCATAAGCACAGTTCATTTGTCATTGTTCTGCATGCACAAAGCCGGTGGGGGCCGCAGTGCAATTTTAGTGACCACTTTGGCATGAAATAGCACTTGCATAGCAAAATTATGCACAAACCATCGGCTTTTTCCAGATTGTGCTTCATTGCAGTAAGATTGCACTTGGACTAAAGTCACAGACATCACAAGTCTCCCTCAAGTTTGAACTTTCCATTGCACTTGCCCCAACTTTAAGAAATACAGAGCCTGTTATGTTCCTCAACAAGACAAAGAAAGATGTTGTTTTCTCCTTAGAGAAATGAATGACCCACAAAATATCTTAACCAAGCTCCAAGTACCTGACACAACTCAGACCCAGACTGCACCAACTTACAGTAATACGCATTTGAACATCCTGACAAGCCATTGCTGCAGCCCTGGACTGTTGGTGTCATTTTATCTTGCTCTACATCAAAACGATTCCCGAGGAGTGTGTCTCAATGAAGTGATGCAGCACTTTGATGTGTTTTTTTTTTTTTTCTTAATCTGATTAACTGAGCAAAAACTGCCACTTGAGGAGCTTAAAGGGATCTGACACTACACAAGAAGAATATGATTTTTAGGGCCCTTAATGCTCCTTTTGCTCTTAGTTACTGTGCTGTATAATCAAAGAGCTGTCATCTGTCTCAGCCAGTGGCACTTTATACACACACTAACACACTTCCCCTTTCCATCATCTCCTTTACACCATCGCTCTCCATGTCACCTCCAGCTGTAAGAGCTTACTAATCAGGAAAAAGGAACTCTCTCTCTCTCATACACACATACACACACCCATATATATACACATATAAAACCCGTCCGACAGCTCATCTGGCGCCTCCAATCGGACCTTGACAGATCAGCTCAACCCCCAATTAGAAAATGTAATGCCTCGCTTTGTAAAAATATAACTTTGCTCTCACTCGCTTGAAAACGGAGTGTGCTTGTTTCAGATGAGCAGATCTTAAAAGATTGCGAGAGACTTCAGTGAGCCAACCTTGAGCATGTATTTTTGCCTCTACTCACCAAAAACTGCAAGACTTATAGTAATTGGCCATGGCAACAGCACACATCGGCCACACAAATGCAAACATAAACACATCCACTCTAATCTTGTCCGGCTCATCCAAACAAACCTTTCCACATAAGCTTATAAGCTGTGGGGTTTCATTTATCCAGGACCCCACTTGCAATATGAAGATTTTTTTTCTATTCTATACTATTTTGATAAATACTACGTGTGGGTGTGAAAAGCAGCACTGTGGGTATTCCCTCAATCCACCTGACAACGAGCTTCTTGCCAGTATTTTTTAAATTCTCGTTCAGGTGCTGCTGCTGCTGCTGCTGCTGTGATTTACAGAAATTGAACCCCCTCACTTCATGCAAGGCAGATTTACTGATGTTTGACTTGAACGTGCAGTGGTGTTTTCTGATGAAATGAGCCGTGGCAGCTTGTTTGCTGAGGCAGAGAAAAAGGAGAGCGCCATGGCTTTACTGTTGTTTAATATACATCGATTTGTTTGGTTTGCTTCTGGAAAAATCAAACTTCAAAGAAAAGGTTGAAAAATATGAAAGCCCATTTCCGCCACTTGATGAAAAAAAAGATATAAGAAATAATTTTGAGTTATTATTGCATAAATATGACTTATTATCTAATTATTTTGACTTAGTATCTCACAATTTTGACTTTAAAAGCTTTGTTTTCTGTCCTGCTCCAGCTCACAGATGTTTTGTGTGTTACTTGATTGTTGTTAGTATAAACAGCATACAGTATAATTACTGTGCTGTCTGATGGAAATCATCATAATTTTGTCTGACTGGCACTAAATGTTTTCTGGCTATTGTTGCCACCTATCCAAACAAATCACATTTCAGAGGAGCGCCTCCTAAAGCCGTTGTGCATGTTATCTGTCAGTGAGAAGAACATTTCCGCAGGCTTGTCAGATATTACAGTTTGTTTGTTTGTTTATGCTACCTTTAATTGGGGTGGTTGAGCAAAAATCCATATCCACAGATTGATTTGTTCACACGGAGATATCTAATTTAATATGCAACGTAGCAGCAAAGCATCTTCGTTCCCCCTCCACTTATTTTCATCTATATACTTTAACCAGAAAATGAACTGGAGTTACTCTTGTATCTGTTGCTGCTCCCACCCTCCTCCTCTGTCCCTCCGGGAGTAAAAGAGGTACATGAATGATTGATCTCACGGCGTTTTCTCCCTATGGGACTCCTTAGTAACGTCTCCGCTGCTGTTCTACTCCTGCTGAAATTCACACTCCCTGTGGTGTACAGATCAAAACGGGTCTCAAAGGAGTCGTCCTTTGTTGCCAGTATGTAAAAGAGAAAATCATTATAGTTCATTTTTACACACTTGTCCTCCTCGGACTCTGTTGTAAAGTTATTTCCAGTGGAGCACAAGTGTACTGACCCCCACGTTTTTCTTTAACATTTCCATGTGATGCACTGCACCATGAAAAAAACGTCTTACTCTTGAATCTCAATGTGAAATCCACCGTGACCAACATCTAAATGTGTCTAATTATAGAGTATGGTTCCAGCGATAACAATGAGGCAGTGTTTCCCTCTCTATCAGCTTACTTTAGCACTGTCTGAAACTCACCATGACAGCGTCTGATTGCAAATGAAACCTAAAACACAACCACACGGTCTTTAATGGAAGTTAATGAGTTCACTCAGGTCAGTGTTGTGCTGTTTTTCTCTCCTCAGCATCACTTAATGAGTTTAGAAGGAAGTCATTAAGTCCATTGACCACTGCAGTTGCATTCACTCCTCCAGGAGACAGTAAAAACAGACACTTAACTGTGTCAAATGGGCTTTTTGTTTGATTGGCTGTTTGGCTGTTCTTCACTTCAAGGCTTTAGGTCAGTATAAAGGACATTTTAAGGTTTATGTATTATTCATGCAGGCAATTTTGTAGGCAAGTGAGAAATTAATGAATTCATTATTGGTATTTCTTATCTGTTAGGTGGTTAACCTTTTAATTAAATCATTTAAAGGAAAAATCTGAACAGATTAGTTCTAAATGTTAATGTTTTGGACAACCATGTGCTCCTCCTTGAAGTTATCTTTTGTTGTATTTTTATATAGCTAACCCTGGTTTTCTGTGTCATTTATGTGATATTTGATTTGGACAATTGATAATGTTTTTAAACCGGTTTTATCCATCCATCGAGTATGCTTTTTCTTAATTTGTTCCGTAAAACTGTAAAACTTATTAAACCTATCTCCTCCCACAAGTTTTGCTCAATTGACACCAGACACCAGACTGTCCTACACAAACGATCCACACAGATTTTTGATTTATCGAAAATTGAGCCTACAGTGCATCAAAATGTAAGCAGTATTGAAAACATACAGTATACTTGCAAATTCTTACTAATTACATTTCCAATGTTCATTAAAAAAATGACAAAATTTTGTCATTGTAGATGATGTTTGGAAAATATCAGAATTTTATCTCAAAAACTGAATTTTTTTTTACAACATTTTGAATTTCACTCTCATGCGAACAATTGGAATCAAGGCAAAAATGACATTTTTAAACATCAGTTTTTCACTTATGGAGCCAATAAATCATTGTTAAAAACAAATTACCATGCTGTCTAGATACAAGTTGTGTATTTTTGTCTTAGTAACTGAATTTTTGACAGCTGCTTGAAATCTGTCTTTACACGCTAACAGCTGCTGTCTTGCACACAGGTGACTGACTGGCTTAGTCAATTTGTGAAGCTACATGTGACTTTTCCACTTGCTAATTAGCTCAGTGGATAGAGGATGGTTCTTAGCGTTGAAGATTGTGAGTTCAAGCCTCAGCTCGTGCAACATTTCCACATGAGAAATCAAAGACACAAGACAATAGTCCTGATGGCGGCGCTCCAGCAAGCCTCTAAACTTCAAAACTTTCAAAATTCATAACAAATCAATATGCTACAGCTTTGAAACTTTCACTTTCAAAAGTGCCCGGCCCTGACCATTGCTGCTATAATTAAACAACGCACTGCTCAGTTTTCACCCTGAGATGGTTGAGTGAATGATGCTGAATGACAGTGAGGATATAAACAGTTATTTGTGTGTGATTTCATTAAAAACAATAGCACAGCTTGAAACTATATGAGCTGCTGTTTTTCCTCCGTTCTGTGGGGCCACCCGGAGGTGTTAAAAACTAATCCAGCTTCCTGTCTCCCGTTGAAATAATCATGAAATTAGAGAGACTTGATTGACAGTTCCTCTCACATTTAGTGTCACCCTACTGCAAAGTGAGACTGGAGAGTCATTAGAGGGTTCCCTGCAGCTCCTATCCTGAGACAGATGACTGCATTAGTAAAGAAAAGTGGATGGAGTTCATTATGCAGAATCCTTATGTAAGGTTAAATAATGAAACTTGTGTTGCTGGATGTGGAGTCAAGTTCAGGTAACACACAGGACTTGGAGATTTTTGTTTACCAGGATATGAACTTCTATGACGCTCTGTCTGCTTTTCTAGCTACACATGATTATAGGTTAGGAGAGAAGATGAAAGGCAGCGAACCAGTGATGAACTCAGGAGTGTATATTCAAGGCACCGTGTACAGTCTGTCTTTTCACTTTTTGGTATTTATTTTCTTTTCTTTTTTAAAAAAATCTTTCATTAATGTCAGATTCGGTTCTGCTTCAGACAGAGAGCATGAATTATCAACTCTCGTCTGAGTCAGACATCCATTTCACACTTATGAAATTTCACAAAATTCAGGGTTGTTCTGTTGTGTCTCAGCAGTAATTTTACAGTCAGGTCAGTCTTAGCAAAAAGTTTTCTTGTCTGCCAAGTTTAGTTTAAACTTGAATGACTTCTACTAGCTTCAATGAAAATACGATTCACATGAATAAGACATGATATCTACAGCAACTATCCTTGGGCACTTTTTGTGAGGCTCTAGCTCAACTTTGTGCTTGTAGGGAAACTAAGCATAGGGTTCCCATAGAGAAGTCCCAGACAACAACAACAGAAACAGCATAAATCATAGAAATAAATACCAAAAACCATTCCCTTAGAAATACAATGCAACAAAAAATAGCAATAAACAAACCTACTCGTTGCCGCTGCAGAAAAAAACAGAGCATTCACAGGATATACTTGCCTCAACAAATCCATACTGTGTAGAAAAAACACAGTGCAAGGACAAGTGCTAAGAAAAAATCCAGATTGAAAAGAGTCCAAGTGAAACAAACTGAAGTGTATGAATGATAATTTTCCTTTTGTCTTCTTTCATCAGGATTTGGGAACATCTCTCCTCACACAGAGGGAGGCCGGATCTTCTGTATAATCTACGCTCTGCTGGGGATTCCTCTCTTTGGATTCCTGTTGGCCGGCGTTGGAGACCAGTTGGGGACGATCTTTGGGAAGGGCATCGCCAGAGTGGAGAAGATGATTGTGGTGAGATGCTTTGTTTGCATGAACCTGTTTTTGTCTCTGAGAGTCATTTGCACCTCGCTGTGTACAATGAGCGGTTTTATTTTGACATTTTGACAACGTAATTATCCAGGTAGAGCAAAGGCAGCTGTGAAACTGTTATAAAGCACTGTGGTAAGTGTCAGTGTTGTAGATGCAGTTCAAGTGGCCCTAAAGCTTCACATTCAAAAGTGCAGGTTTTGTTTTTGCCTCCGACTTCAGCAGTATGATAAGGAAATACAGATTTTGGGTTGCCATGCCAACAGCAAACTAAAATGTTTGACAGTTTGTTTCACTACTGAAAGCTTGATTTGAAAGACATATTTCAAATTTTTGTGATTTTTTTTTTTTTTCTGCCTCTTTTACTGAACGCTCTGGACTGTTGTCACCATGTGGTTTTATTGTTCACTCCAGTGGAATAAACCAGCAGCACACACACACACACACACACACACACACACACACACACACCTGGATCAATACATCACTCTTAAATAATGACATAGTCCTGTCTGCATGCCTTGCAGTGTACTGTAGGCATGCATTGACTCCTGTTCATGTAGAGACACACACAGCAATAATATGCACACAAACACATGTGCTGCTGTTCTGCAAGTTAGTTAGAAGTCACCATCATTCATGTTGGATGTGAGTAGAGGCTACATTAATTGGAGCCTGCAAGCAATCAAACAGCTTCGCAGTGCACAAATCAATATTATCTGTCTGGAACAGTGACTATAAACACGTTTACACTTACAGATTAAACCAACCTGAGTGAGCATATTTCATTTCCTCATTGTAAAAACAGGCAACTACATTTTTCATTGGTATCTACCAGAAACGCCCCCGATGTTCATGAAATAAATCTTTTATACAACAGAGTGTGCAGCTGATTGATGAATTTGTCTGTAAAGTAACAAATCACTAAATCGTTGACACATTTCCATGCAGGTAGGTACAGTAGTGTGCTTCACAAAGATTTTAAAAAAAGGAAAAGTTATAGATGGAAAGAAAATATTGACATAAGGACATGTAGTAAAGGTGTAAACTTGGCACATTACTGTACAACAACAACAAAAAGTCAAAGACCGTGGAAAATATAAAAATAAATGAGATTTTGAAAGGAAAGGCCAAGAAGGAATAGATGTGATTTTCTTTTAAGGGTATACAGTAGGAGCTGTATACATCCTCATACTAATGGGTGAAGTGTTGTGTATTGTCTGGAGACAAATGCATGTGGGCTTTTGTCCTGAAATGAGGAGCAGTTATACAGTAGCTGATATAAGAGTCAGATGAGTACAGGGCTGTACAGTATTGGGAATACACAAGTACTGTAATGAGTTCCTGAATATACCACTGGTGAGGGTTTGCCTCTAAGTGCTTTGGAAATGAAACCTGCCTGAATTTCTATTAAAAAAAACATGATATTCACAAAGATGAAAAGAAAATAAAGGCCAGATTAGTTTTCTGCCACATGATGAAGGAAGAAACACTGATTTTCACAGTCGGACACACATGTTTATTAGATGCTGAGTGGCCGTTAACATCTGTGGATGTCAGTGTGGTGTGTCACAAAGTCGCACACGTGTTGCAAGTGTGCCATTTGTTTTTGATTATAAAATATAGCAGAAAATGAAACAGAGAACTGATCTAATGATTGAGTGAAAAAATGTATTATTTATAGCAACTAAAACTCAAACATTAGGGAGAAACAGGTAAATTACAGGGTTCCCACGCATCCTGGAAAACCTGGAAAATGGTTGACCAATTATCCTGGAAAACACATGAAAATTGAGAAAAAGGGTAAAATGTCCTGGAAAAGCTTGAGTTGTCCTGGAAAATTATTCATCACATGGTGACATCAGCTTCCAGAGCTCGTTTTGACTTCATCAGACCCCGCTAAGGATTTCTTTTCCAAAGATGTGCCCAGCGAGAAAAGAGAGCTGTTTTAGGTGTGGTTTAAAAACAAAAACAACACGTTTTTGCGTTGTTCTATGATAAATGTGTCTTAATTTCTAAGCACGTAAAATATTATTTCATAGATAAGGTAGAGACAAAGATTGCACATCTTTAAACCAAATGTCTGGGGGTGAGAGAAAAGAATAAATACAGAAACAAACTGGTTGAATGTACAAAATAAAGTACAACTGTCGAACTACAACTTCTCCAAAGCATGAATGGGGCAGGGCGATGTGCTGTATATGGCCTAATACTGTAACATGTCTGTCAGACTGCAGCAGCTGGAAAAGTCCTGGAAAATGATTTCAAAAAAAGAGTGGGAACCCTGAATTAGGATTTTGTCTCATGGTTGCCTCTGTGGCCTCTCTCCCTGTGGAGGAGGTGGAGGAGGGAGAGGGAGGGAGGGAGGGTGGCAGCTTGTTTGAGCAGTGGAAATTGATTAACTGTAACAGCTACCGAAGTCACTGCTGTGCGGTGCAGATGCTGGCTTCATCAGTCCCTCTGGAATACGTCAATGTTTAGTCTGCAGGTAATTTGGGCATGTAAGGCTCACTGTAGGTGTCTGTGAACTCTACCCAACCGCTTTGCATAATGAAAGCCAGGACATCAGACATCACAGTTTGTGCTTCACCTCAGAGCCACGGTGCTGTGGGTTTACATAACTGGATGGGAAAAGGGCACGAAACACAGGGAACCAGCTGAAAGCAGTCACCTTGAGTGAAAACACAGCAGGATATAGAACATACTGGAAATGTGATGCAAAAGAGGCGAACGTCAGCATGGAGGAGGTGCACCGCTGCTGTATAAGTTAGATTCTTGTAATTACAGTTAATAGCAATGGGCTGTAACAATAATCAATCCCAGGATATCTGCACATGAAATATTAGCCCAGTCATTGATATTACAGTGACATAAGAGGCATGTCAAGTCATGTGCCATCTCTCCGCAGCTCTGGTGGGCGTTCTCCATCTGACAGTGAAAGTTATGTCACACAAGGTTGGCAGTCAGTCATTTGAGATGTTAGCAAATTTATTCCTTGAAGGAGGTCACAGGAAGTGACTCATCACAATGTGAAGTAAGCAAAAAAAAAAAAAAAAATGAATGGGGAAAAGCCCATGGGAAATGAGAGAAAGGGAAATAGGCAGCACATTTTCAAGTGTTAATTTCTCTACAGTCATATGAGAAAAGGTCAGTGGTACCTGACTGTGGACTCAATGAAGATAATCATATTTTATTTTAGCAAAAAAACTTTCTATTTGATTTTATTTAGATAAGAGATATTTCTACATCAATAATCACTTTTGATGGTAACACTATCAACCCTAGATTCTTAAGAGCCGTCCCCTCTCTCCCACCAATTAAAGGCTATTTCCTTTATATGGAATGAATCTCTGTTTACAATCATTCTTTGATTCCTCTGCAGAAATGGAAAGTTAGCCAGACAAAGATCCGCGTCTTCTCCACGCTGCTCTTCATCCTGTTTGGGTGCCTCATCTTCGTGGCCCTGCCAGCAGTCATCTTTAAGCACATAGAGGGCTGGAGCACGCTCGAGTCCATCTACTTTGTTGTCATCACCCTCACCACCATCGGCTTCGGAGACTTTGTTGCTGGTGAAAAAGGTTACTTGATTTTCTTCTTTACTTCCTGTCCGTCTTAAAATGTTTGGCACTCACTTAGGAAAAAAAAGCATTGCTTTTATAGTTGACTTGTTCCCAGTTGAGTCAGTGTGACTCAACAGATGTGCATCACAGTGAAAAGCCTGCCATTAGCCTGTTATTACATTCCGTGCCTTCACATTATGAAACATGTATTCTGACAGGTTTTTTTTTAAAGCATTTGTAACTATATTTAGCACTGCCATCTGTTAACTCATTGTGTCAAACAACAATATTGTTTTTAATCAACCATAATGGTGCCACAAGTGATAACCCTCAACTGAATACAATAAATTACACACATTTTCTCCTTTTATGCCTCGTTTTCACCTTCATACACATTTATCAGCCAGATGTTAGAAAAGACTGAAACATGTAGCTACAGCTAACTGACCCTTTCGGCTACAATTAAATCAAGGAAACATTTTAATATCTATCTTGCTGAAAATTAAATCAATAAATTTTTATATCTATGTGGTAAAAATATCAAGCTGGAGGCAAGAGCTGGTTAGCTTGACTCAGCCTAGCCCATCATAAAGACTGTAAACAGATAGCTAGCCTTCTCCAACCCAACAGAAATAAGAAATAAGAGACTACCAGAAGTCACTGTGGATTTTATGGATAAAATAATCAATCAAAGCCAAGCAGTTCCCAGACTTTACAGTATGTTAAGCTGCTAACCAACAGAAGTATGTGTTACAATGGCACTATGATTTGAGTGTGGGTTTTTTTTCATTCATACTTTTCAGCACTGTAAACTGTTTAATTGGAGAGCACATACTATAATAACTAAAGAATAATTTGCACAGACTAAACGTCAGAAACAAGAGAGACACATAGAGAAGCACACGGCTTGTGTGCACCTTTGTGTGTGTGTGTGTGTGTGTGTGTGTGTGTGTGTGTGTGTGTGTGTGTGTGTGTGTGTGTGTGAGCAGGTGGTACAGTACTAGCTAGATGTGACCTGCTTGACAGTCAACAATGAAGAGGCAGATGGGATAAATCACAAACACTTAGCTGCTAAATTAAATTTTGCCGAGCAGGGCTAATGATTATAGATTAGATTACACCACCTCTGCCAAACCCTGTAGTTACAGTAAACTAATCAGCTTGGACTGCTGTTAGTTAACCCGCTGCTACTGTGAGCGGTGGTTATCTAACAGCACAGTGAGCACGCTCCCCGTGCTGCTTCACCGCAGTTGAGATTTTGGAAGAGCTCATAGCAGCACAGATGGTGGGAGCTGAGACCTCGTTTTAATGTGCTGAAGGTTACGTTTTAGGAAATCCATATACATGTACACCCAGCACAGCTTCAGTTGCTTTATCAGACATTATATGTTTATTTAACCGACCTAAAATCAATAGCCATCCACTTTTATCTGAATATAACAGAGAAGCAGAAAAGCCAGACGGCCAAACTGAACTGTTTGTGAATATAACACAAACAGATCAGGGATTAAATCTAAAGAACCATTATTCTACAGTAAAGCACTGCTAATGGACTCAGGCCACTGTCTTCCTGCAAAACTTTCTTGCATCATCAAGACTCTCCAAGTTGCTGAGTTTATGTTTATGTGAGTAGCCAACTCAGTATATTAAAACACAGTATCTCATTTTTTAAAATAATAAAAAAGTACAATCTATTTTGTTACATGGGTAAAAATGTCATGTTATGTCATGGTGAAGTGCTCATTATTCCACCTTGATGCTTCATAAACATTAAGCACCAAGCTCACAAAAAATTCCAAGAATATATAGCGGTCCTCAAGTATTTTATTCTATGTATAATATTGTGTGATTTGCTTTATACTCCTTGGTCTGATCCTCCTATTGTTAAATTCTTACAAAATGGTCTTGCCCATAAAGCCCAGGGGCAATTAATGACCACACTACTGCAGAGAGACATGAAATGGGGAGACAAAGTCTCATTAAGTAATACTATAATGAAAGTTAAAGAACAGTTTTCTCAACTGACTCAACCGACTACACCTGGTCTTCTTACACGGAACTCATCCTGGTGGGTTTCTTTCTCTCATTAGGATGGTGAGTAACAAATGTGTGGATGATGGATGTGTTATATCCTACTTAGTTTGTCTTTGTCTCTGTCTTCAGCAGCGGGCTCAGTAACTCCAGACTACCTGAACTACTACAAGCCTGTGGTGTTGTTGTGGATCCTGGTGGGCCTCGCGTACTTTGCAGCCGTGCTCAGCATGATCGGAGACTGGTTCAGGGTCATCTCCAAGAAAACTAAGGAGGAGGTACGTGATGCTGTGGATCACACTTGAGGAGATAGGTGTGAGATGAGAAACAGCTCTTTGCTACAGGAAGAACCACTAATAATGATGAGGATGAGGATGTTAGGAGTCAGTTGTCATGAAGGTTGTTCTCCCAAAATGAATCGATACAAGCTTATTTTATTAGCGCAAATGTGGCACCAGATTCAGAGACTTATTCTTCAAAAACAAGCAAACATATATCAAGATACCTAGCAACCTTCTGGAGAAATTAGATACTTTCCATAGAAAACAACCATAACTTGTTCTGATACCATTTATTGTAGTAAATAAATCTAATGTGTGTTAGCCATACAGAGTCCATCCATATTACATTTGATCCAGTCCTTGAAATATACCTTTTTCCACCCTAATCCATAATAGAATAAGAAAAAATCCTGTGCCATCCCAATCCTGTTCCTGTGTTGTGTGTCCTATTGCTCATTCGCAATTCAGCCTTGTCTCCTATACTTCTGTGTGCTCTTGATAGTCTTGGCACAATAAATCACAGAAGCGGAGCCGACAGCAGCCACTTTCAGAACATCACTCCACAATTGGAAGTGAGGGAAGTACAGTGGAAAACAGAGCCTCAGAGAGCGGGTCAAATCATGCTGATATGTTTTCATGTTGTGTGCTGCCGAGGTATTTTTCTTTTTATATTTAGAGAAAAGATCACTGATACCAGAGCAGCTCCACCTGCATTAGTCCTCTTCATGCTGCTGCCCTACACTCCCCGTCACCGGCCTTAACCAGCATGGTATGACAAATATTGTAGGTGGAGGGACGTTTGCAGTAAATTCACAGGTGTGATTAAATCCACCCTTCCCTCATAGTGACAGACTTATACCCCACAGTGTTTTCCACTTCATTCTTCAGACCATAAATCTATATTGATGAATCTCCATCCCGTCTGCTCCATGCGGAGGAAATACCATCTCATACAAGAGCTGGATGAAATATTTGGTGTGTTCTGAGTAATAATGGTCCTTGCTGTTCTGGCAGGTCCATGAATAACAAGAAAACGACTTGTGCATCCACATACATACTCAGAATACTACTGCATAAACCAACTATACATGCTCATTGTATTTCTGTATACTGTGTAGCAGGGTGGATGCAGGAGGGGATACATGGCAGTATCTGTAGAGGGAATCCTTCTACAGACATAATAAGGAGTACAGCTGTGGAGGCTGTGGGCTCTACAGAGAATTACATTAGTGAGAGACGGTTGTGGTTGACCGCTGGGGGTTTTGGTGGTGAGGGGGGGGGGGGGGTTGTGAGCAAGCAGAGAAAGTGAGAAGAGTGAGCAAACGGCACGTACTCAAGTGTGTATGCTCCACATATACACACACACACATAAAAACAACACATGCATTGCACACTATACTACATTTAATTTAAGCTCCAAAGTTCACTTTAAACAGAAAGAACCCCAGACGGCAAAATAGATGAATGAACAGCCTGGAGAAGCTAATGCATTATCAAGGAGAGATCAATGATGTGTTCGCTCCTCTCGTCTAAAGGATCAACAAATACTGTGGATACTGCATACTGTGTATTGCTTCCAGGAACCAGGGCCATTGGGTGACACAGTGCTGACACACACAAAGATCGTTTCTTGTTTACCGCTTGAGGCTCACAGTTTAGGTGTGAACAAGAATTCACTGTGTAACGGCTGTAAGATTTTCTAGCACAGACACGATATGAAATGTATTTTTTGCTGGGTTGTTGGTGAGGTGGTAGGTGGACTGGACTGAAGCGGGAACAGTGGAGAGCTGAGGAAAGAGCAGGGGGAGGAAAGAGCTGAGCATGGATCCAGAGGGAGGCAGAGGTGGATCAGCACAGCAGGCGTCCACCAGGTGAGGTGGGGAGAGTCAGGGAGCAGGAGGAGTGCAGGGGTACGAACATCAAGAGGGGAGCAACTCAGGTTTGGCATTCACCGAGTCTGAGGGTATATGGCAAGTTTTGCCTCAGGGGCAGATGAAACAGCATGCTGTCTCATCACTGCATGCAGCTCTAAAACATTTACCACAGTTCACCGTTCATTTCTATTTCAACCTGCAGATGCACATAGGCTGTAAAAGATAGTTATAGAAGTTACAGACTACTGTCACATGCATCACTGACTGGAGAGTAACCAAGATGTGGAAGAACATTCAAAGAAAGAGTCTGAAGGGATCAAGGGACAAGGCGTTCATGTTCAGAAGAGTGGACATTAATTATTAGTTTGCCGTTCACATTTAGGTTGGTGAGTCCTATTAATATATTCTGTCTGATACGAGTGCGTAGAGAACATTAAAAAGAGAAAGTCATGGCTTTTGTGTGTGTATGACTTTAACATTTTAAAAAAGGGACAAAAAGACAGGAGTGCCAGTAGTGTTTCCACTTCCTTTATTCTACATAGCTATGAAGGTGTTTAACCCCCACGCACTTCACGGCCTCAGTTAAATGTGAGGGTGTCTCTTTGTGCACATAAAAATTTAGAGGATAACTAACTTTTTCTTTTATTCCCGGGCATGGTTTATCATTTCTTGAAAAATCTATCTGCACCAAACTTCCACTGGTTCTTTTGTCTATTCAGATAACACATTATCGGGAGGAGTTTGAGCCGTGATCGCCTGCAGGCATCAATCAATCTTCAGTGTCTCTCTCTCTCTCTCTCTCTCTGTTTCTGCAGGTCGGGGAGTTTCGAGCTCACGCTGCCGAGTGGACAGCAAACGTGTCAGCAGAGTTCAAAGAGACCCGCCGGCGACTCAGCGTTGACATCTATGACAAATTTCAGCGCGCCGCATCCATCAAGCGGAAGCTGTCATCCGAGCTGGGCATTAACACAGCCATCAACCAGGAATTCACCCCTAGCAAGAGGACGCTCTCGGCCAACCTGTACGAGGACAGAGAGGCGTACCCCAACTTGACTCTCTCCCTCAGTCCTGTCCCGGGGGCTCTGACCAGGAACGGCAGCCTCTATCTAAACGGCCTCAGCCCAGACTATGCTGACAGGCGGGAGATCGCCGTCATCGAAAATCTCAAATGAAGAGCGGCAGGAAATGAGATTTAAGGAACTGAGTGAAACACGTCCAGAACAGCACATTGAATAAACACTGTTGTGCTGAGCATCACTGATGAGGTACCCCATACGAATGGATTGTGCTCCAACCGCTGACTGAAGACCAAGAGCGTGTTATATACTCTAACACACATTAAACAAATCATACACGGTGTGATAGCTCAGATGTTCCAACATCTTTTCTCTACGTCCGTGCCAACGTGATCGATGGCTGCGCTTGTGATCGAGCCAGATCAGAGGCGTGCTCCTGACTGGGAAAAAAAAGTTTAACAAACTTTCTCTCTGAGCAGGAGGGAAATGAAAGCCCATATTGAGGTAGCAACACACTGAACATCATCTTCACATAAACATACATAAAAAGCCTGTAAACACAGAAATAAATACATTCAAATGTAGAAAGCAATAGATGTATCTGTGCTCATCTCCTGCTGAATTTTCAGAGGCCCTAAAATCTGCATCAGATAAAGAGGACCCTCATTGCTATAGAAGTGCTTGGACTGTATATTTTCTTTTACTTTCCACTTCTTACAGTATGAATTTATATGCCTTGCATTCACCAGTCAGTCTGCCCTCACTGAAGAGATGAATGTTGACGTTTTTTCTTCCTTCATGACTGACATTCAGCATCTCACCCGAAAGAATAACCTACTTGTGCCTTACTGAAAAACCACACTGGACGTGAGGATGGTGGTGCATGAAAGACTGAGCAACACCTTGTCTGTCCACTCATACTAATTTATGAGCACAGTAGTAATAAAGATGTTGGTCGCATCTTGCAAAACAGTGTGAAGAAGAAAAAAAAAAAGAAGCCACATTTTGATTTGACTGATTTTATGAAGAAATGGATTATTCAGATATGATTAATAACTGGAAAAATGTAATTTCTGTGTCTAGCAGTGCGTTTTAAGTTTTGACTACCAGAGTTATGTGCTGAGATAGTCACGCTATAACCACACGGTGCCAGGCTCACTGATCAAACCCTGTTCTCCCCTATACCAAAGTAAGGATCCTAGTTTTCGGACAGAGGATGTTTTTAGTTTGATCAAAGGACCAGGAGTTCTCTATAATTTCTAAATCCAGTCCTGTTGGTTTGTCGGAATTGAAATTGAACTGTTTTATGTTCTGTTTTTTTTTTTTTTTTTTAATGAAACTGAACCACGGAGCCTAGTGCGTCAACAAAGTCCCTGCATGTACGGTACTGTAGCGATGAAAGCTGTGGAGCTGTGAAGCATATCTTACTGCTTTTCATGATCGAGGGAGTTGGGGAATATTCCCACAGCTGTTAAAGATGAGATCCACTTTGTGTTGCCAATACTGAATGTACACCATCAGAACCCTTTATTTACTGTATATCACTGCAGTGACTCAAATTATCATGATTTTATAGGTGTATGAGTTGCATCATATAGAAATCGAAGAGCTGATTTGAATAAAGCTTCTCTGCTGCTGGTTTTGTGTTGCTCATGGAAATGGCAAGAATCTCCCTTTGATTCTTGATACACTTTTTAATTTTTGCACTGCAAGTGTCTTTTTTTTTTTTTTTTTACTCAATATATTTCTGAAAGCACATACTGCATTTCATATGGTTCTGGTCCTGGAGTTGAAAGGTTTGGATTATGTGTCTTACAGTGTTATTGAGTGCTTTTATACAGCATGATGCTCTCATATTCAAAACATTTGATAGTGCTATTTCCAGTTTGTAGCATTACAAAACACACTTATGTGTCTTATAAGACAGTTTGTCTTGTGGAAACCAAGTGTATGTGTTATATTTAATTCATAAGTTAAATTTATTGGATAAGAGTGTGTAGCAGTATGAACAAGTTGCACCAGCTTGATAGCTTCTTTATAAAACATGTTATACATCACTGAATTACAAAAGGTTCCCCAAAACAAATAGATTTAACACAGATGAAGTTTTTCTCAATATTATACCCAACATACGTGCTACTGTTATGTAACTGAGCCAATTGTCATCGCTAACGTTAGCAGGCTAAAGAAGACTGAAAGTATAATCGACATACCAGACCAAAAACATGGCTGTCCAATGATGATGTCCACTGACTGCATATAGAGATTTTAAAATTTCATTAATTTATAGCTCAAATTACAGGTAAGCTAGGTTAGCATAGTGCTGTATAGTAGGCCGGCCACTCCGAAACACATTTTATATTTCTCAACAAAAACTAAGTAGTTAGAAACTAACCCTAATGCATACATTAAAACTCATTTTCACACTTTAAACAAGAAACTGATGTTTCTGTCCCATTTACACTTAACTCAAACATTTCATTCATTTAAAGGCCAACTTTATCCAGAAATCTAGGAAACAAGCCAGTGGTTGGAGAATTTATTAAGGACACACAAATTTAACAATGGAGGTGGTGCAACCTGATCCAGAATAGTAGCTACAGTCTTACAAGGTTACAGGATTGCTCTCTTTTTCTAGTCTGAATCTGCAGGTTTCCTTGAAATTTCGACTCTTACAACTGGTCTACTACTTAAAGCATGTGCACCGATTAGTGCAGCTTGAATGAGTGTACTGTCAGGTCATCAGCTGTCATGTGTGATCAAGTCAAGGCCAGTCAAAGATTGCACTGAAAATAAGAGACAGTACACGGAACTAAAAATAGCATTATGTTCTTTTTATTGTGTTACTGAAAGATAGTCAGTAGCATCAACACACAGTGACTTGCAATACACAATACGAGAGAAAGACCACCAGTATATTAATGTTATGTTGCCTGGGGGCCAGGAGCTATCCAAGCCTTAGTGCAGCTGCTCAAAGGCCTTTAAAAGTTCTTCTGTTACTCTTCCCAGTCGGTCGTGATTGATTGACAGCCACTAAAAGTCAAGCTGTCAGTACTGCAGAAAGTCAACGTGTGCTGTCAATAGAGCAGTACATGATGTGTGAGGCTTTTGAAGGCCACATGTAAGGCTACATGTGCATTATTTTGTTTACATTTGGTGTGTGCGTGCATGAATGTACAAGACGTCCATTGGGGCTCGAGGAAACTCATTTCATTTTCCACCCACGCAAGCATTTTCACATGGCATCTTCTCCTTTTCCCCGGGTGACAGTTTTTAATTAAGTCTGCTCGCATCAAAACCCAGTTCAAGCATGCTGAATGTATCTATCCATTTATGACGGAAGAGATGAGCCTCATTATGAATGTAAGCACATTCATGATTTAACATTGTGATTTATGAACACAAGTTCAATCAGCTGAGTTGGTATAATGCGAAGGCGTCTTTAAGCCACTTGATGCAATACAAACATGATTATATACAGTAGGCCCTATATGGGCATAATGATAAATAAGTGTCATGGTTTGGACCTGGCCATTTTCCTAACATTTATGCATGATCATGTTTTTATGAGGCCCATTATGTCAAGGAAAGTCTTTAACATTTCTAATGATAAATCCATCTAAAGATTTGTCAGTACATGTGACAGGTCATGTACACACACATGCACATCTTTAAAAAAAGAAAAAAGAAAAGAAAAGAAAGAAAAAAAAGTTGCATGCTACTTTTAAGTGTTACTTCCAATTCGTAGAGATCGAATGTGTAACCTCAGGCTTTCCTGTTCATGGAGAACATGTGTTTCTAGTATGTTGATATGTCACTGTATGTCACCTCAAATTATGACAAACTTTTCAGAAGGTTTAAAATAAAATATTTTATATGCAAAATAATAATAAGAACATTGAAGATCACTCTTTTCTTTCTTATTCAAGAAAAAATTAAAAAAGTTGCTACTGCTGTTTTGAGGTTGCCTATGTAATCCAAAGGTTGGTGGTTCAATCCCCGGCTCCCTCAAGCCCACATGCCAAAGTGTCCTAGGACAAGACTGTGAACCCTAAATTGTCCCCAAGGTCTCATACTCATACTGTAAGTGTGTGAAAGTCCTGCAGTATATAAAAAAGTGCTTTGTGAATGTGACTTGTGGTGTAAAGTGCTCTGAGTGGTTGAGGAGTGTGGTTCATTTAAAGTATGGAGTAACTGAACATATTTTCCTGTCAGCAAATGCTATGAAAACAGACGACAGACAGTGTATTTGTAGATTCACATTTTTCATAAGAAGCAATGTAATTTTCTCAAACAACTAGACAATATCATTTGTATCGAATATTGCTCAAAGAGGATTAAATCATGGATTTTGTGGGAGCTATTCTCAGTGGCAGATAAATGTACATTTTGTAGATTTAGTGAGTATTTCTGGCAGGAGGACGTGTCTGCGGCAAAGTTAAGATGCCCATGTTAACTGCAATGAAAGAATGTGTCAATCTGCACTATGTGTGTGAACAATAATGTACTGAAATAACTTTGAAGTTCCCATATACGAGCAAGATGGATTCCTAAATGCTTTAGAGGTTTTTGTGATATGCTGTGAGACTCCACATGGGAGTCAGGCAACATTTATCCCATTAAAACAACCTGCTGCAGACTGTTCTGTACAGCTGAATAATAAGGAGACACTGGTGTTGTAATTACATGAACACAATGACAGACACTGCCTGATAATGGATCAGGACTGGCAGAGCGATCTGAGTCACAAGTTACAAAATGTTCTTCATGGCTCACAAGCACAGCGCAGAGCGGAGTGGGAAGGCTGCCACTCATGAGTCGACATAACGACACCTTCACTTCATTTGTGTATCTTGACCTCACATGTTCCTTTTTTCTTTCTACAATAGGAAAACTCTCCCAGAGTCAGGCGTCTTCTGTCTACAGAATACAGAAAGAACATGCAAACTGCAACAGCAAAACAAAAACCCACCGATCTGACGTAGGTTTCCCTTAATGCAAGCTGACAAGTTAATGACTAAAGATAGAGGGTGACATTGCACGTCACCTTCCAGCTTCTGCCCTGTCAAGAGACAGACAGATCCATAAACACATCCTCGGATGCTGCATTACACCGAGAGGACACGACCCACGACTCTGCTCCTTTCAAATGGGGGCCAGTATGACTCACAGATGTGAGCTGCTTGCAGCCTGGCTTTATATAGATGCTGAAAACACAAGACTTTTAGCCTTTTGTTTGAGTGTTTAAACGTGCATAAACTGCAGTCTCACCTCATATGGTAAATAGGCCTACTGTAGATTTAAAAGAACCAAAAGATGTTTTGTCGATGGCGATGCGGTGCTGTGCTGTGAATACATGCTGTCATTCAAAGCACAGCTGCGTGAGAAATCCTTATATTTAAAGAGAACATACAGTATTTTGTTTTCTGCAGACACACAGCCACAAAGCCAGTCAAGGTTTTTTTTTTTTTTTTTGGCTTATTAGTGATTCTGTCTGTCTGCAGTGACGTCAGAGAACTTGAAAAAGAAAAGAAAAAGTGGCTCAACCACCAAACACTACCATCCCAGGTTGGAGAGGTACATGGTGAAAGTGGTGATTACCTCACACACTGAGAGTGAGCTCAACCGTGTGTGTGTGGGTGTGTGTTTGATGATTTCATGTGACAGGTCCTTTGCAGACTGTCCTATTCTACACTATCGCTCACGTTATAATTGGCCCTTTTATTTTACTGGGCCAAGCAGCTGTGCCCACAAAAAGGCTTGACTATTGCATGCATTAAAGAATAATGATTTTGCAAAAGCTGTTTAATAGCCTACTGGTCAGCTGTTTCAAATGGGGCAACGCCTACTGTGTGTGTAGTATTGACAATCTCAGCTGAATAAGGACACTGTGGATGCAGAAGAAGACATTCTTTGTAAGTCAGTCACTGACCATCAATATCTGACTTGTCTAGTCAATTAACACCTTTAAAGAACAGTGTGACATTTCAGGCATATGCTTATACACATTGATGTCATTCTTACATCACTGTGTTAACGCCATACAGTCTAAGGTTAACTCTGACTAGCCAGGTAGCGATTAGCATAACCATGCAATGCTAGCTGGTCCGTGAGGCTAACATCTACTTTTGCCACCTCCATGCTTAATTTTTTGTAAACATGTGATTTGTTTCATTTTCTTCTGCAAAGAAAAAAACCCTAACCCAAAATATGGTAATAATCCAATCTTCCTAACTGTAGGCTAAACTATGTTAAACAAGTGTGACTCTTACTTTGATCATTTATATCAGCTAATCACAAGACCAAGTCTAAAAGTCAACCTGACAACAAAGAGCAGCTCTTTAATCCAGAGGGGAATGATTTCAACTTTGACCTTTAGTTGAATTTAACAGCATTTTCCTGTTGTGTCCAGGCTGTTGCAGATAGGATATCCTGTCACGCTGAGAGGATGAATGACATCCTGACCTTTACTGCTTCCATGCTCCACAGGGAGTATGAATAGATACAGTTAGGGAAGGTGTCCTTGATAAATGGTAGTGACAGCAACCCAGTGATATAGCTTTTTCACCTGTGGTGTGCCATCAGGGCAAGTATAAGAAGTGCTTGACCATGGATTAGATACCTGATTGAAGCAATAACTCTCATGTCAGGATCTGAACTTTTAGTCATTGTTATTGTATTTAACTGTGCACATGCACAGATGCAAATATTGGATGGATGGAAATATTAGAAAATAACTTTGCCTATTATTCCTAATCCTAAGTGTTAAGACGTGGTAGCAGAAAGTAAAGAAGCAAATTACACCATGATTCTTCATCTCACTACTTCATATTCTCTAACTTTGTAACATGTATAATTAAAATCCATTTTAGAGAATCTCATTGAACTCAAAATCATGCAGAAGTTGAAACATTTCTGAGAGCTGTTTAGCAGGAAGTCTTTGCCAAATAAGTTCTGGACACATTTATTCTCCATTGGACACATTGTGATAGCACTGTGCAGATGGTAGACAGTCAACCTTGGTACCATGAAGCTATAAATAAATCAATTAGGATTATCACAAGAAACTAAATCTCTGCAACATTTCTGCCCTTTAGCACTGAAATATATTCTGTATTTTTGTAGTGAAATCGATTGACTTCACCATTTTGTTTGTAGGAATGAACCTATAAGATACAGTAAATCCCAACTAACGCTGCATCAGCCTTCAAGAGTTGTGAGAGGGAACTGCAAAAACACTCAGTTTTACCAGTTTCCTCTCCTATCTCTTGTCAGCATTATTTCCAGCTGCAGCAAGCAGCTGTTTTTTTTCTCAGTAAACACACAGTCAACCCATGTGGATCCTCAGCCCCAAAAGGCAACTGGTGGATATTTCCCCTTTGCCTTGCCTCAGTGGACCTTTTTAGTGGAGACCAAAGCAGGATTAAAAGTGTAAAATATGCTGAACTTGGATGTGACTGATAAAATATGTAAATAGCCTACTGCTTGAGATAACTGTATTTGTACAGTAAAGGGTTCAAGTATTTTTCTTTCTTTCTTTTTCTTGAAGTGAGACACATTTAGATGTGCTGCTGTCTCAGCAGCAGACATCTGTCAAGGCAGATGTAGAGTTCAGTGAATCACTAGTCGCAGCAGTTGTCATTCTGCACGTCTGCCTCTGCAAGCTGAATGGATGTCTTGTATAGTAGGATCCTGCTTCTCTTAACTGTGAACTGGATGTAGGCTGCATTAGACACAACATCCCAGTCCGGACAATCTCCACTGGACTGGTTGCCTGGAAACAGCATACTGATGACATGACTCCGGATATTACACAGGAGCTGTTTGCCAAGAAATTGTAAAAGCACTAAATTAATATGTAACATGTTCATTATAGCTCTGTTCATATTGAAACAAAGAAACACGTTTGTTTGTCAGTAGCCTACAGTATAACCAGTGTATTAGCTAAAGGTTAACCATGAACTTATCACACAGACACACGATTATTATCGAAGGGTCTGAGTCTATTCCTTTAATGGTGTAGAAAGGTTCAATGTCAAACAGGTTTGACAGTAAAGCTTCAGCCAGACTTGTTTGTACTTTCACAAATGGATAAATTGTGATGCCTTTCCATCACATAAAATGAGGACTAAAGTTGGCTTCATGTATTCAAGTATTCATGTATCTGTGGCAGTTTCTTGAAGAGAAGAGTGTGTGTTTAGGACCTGGGGGGCCTGAAGATAAAAACTCCTCCTCTGTAGATGTTCAGTTTTTGGCCCTGTGATTGCAGAGGCGTTTGTCTGACCTCACCTACATTTTCCTGTGACAGTGTGTCAAGGACCACCATGATTACACCGTGATTATGTTTTAATGTTTAGCCTTTTATAACCAGAGGCAGACTGACAGCTTTTGCACCCTGTTCTTTCACTTTACTCTTTTATTTAATGGTACAGTTAATTGTAGCTGCGTCACACATACAAATACTTAAAAGACATGACACACAGACTATGTATAGACTCCTCAGCCCCTGAAGTGCTCCTGAGAATCAGAAATGACACACTGTACTTGTAAGTACAGCTTTTCCAGAGGGATTCACGCACAAGACAACCCAGGCACTGGGGCCAAATGAGGAAGCAGCTTGAGGTCCCTCTACTGTACAATACAGGATGGAGAATTCACACACAACCAAACTCCTGCAACTTTGGTGTGAAGAAAGCTCCGGCCTGCTGGAAATCCAAAATACCTGTCAGCCTCTTGGGAAGCAGCACCAGCAGCGAGTGAAACGCCAGCATTAAACACACACAATAGAACAGCACACACAACGTTTTAAATGGGAACATATTCAGCAAATATCTGTGCACACTGTTCATTTGGCTATTGCTGGCATGCTGCACTCTCAAGTAAATTTTCTTTGTAATTAGAGGTTTCAATTTAGTTATACTATAATCCTGTGTTTGTTTGTTTAACAGAAAATTCCAGTCATCATCTTTTGTGAATGAGCAGGGTTTTCATCGGATCAACCAGCGAACACAGCGATTAAGACGCACAGAAAAAGCAACTCAAGTGCTGTGACAGTGTCTGAAGAGCTTTAATGAGCTATTCATTCAAATGACACACAAGCCGATTAACTGACAGAGATAAACAGACAACTGCAATTAATTCAAGACTGAGACTTGCTCAATTAAAATGTTTCATAACTGTGACATTATAATTACTGGTAGGAAAGCAAAGCATACTGGGGGTTAAACCCCAAATGCTTCTGTTCTGCATGCATACTTGTACATAAGCATACATAGTGCATTTGTAGGTTATTTGCAGCAAAGCAGCAGATGTACTGCCATATAATTATTTGGGATTAAAAAAAAGTGTATTTACCATCTGGCTGTATACAGTAGGCAGTTTGGCTGAATGGAAGATGTGACATCACAGCAAAGCCACACTAATCCAGGGCCACTGCAACAGGTGTGGGGTGGTAGGGGTGGGGTTGGTCAAATAAACGATAGCTGTCAATTATTTTTTGGTCACAACAGCCCAAAACGCTCAGGAGACAGGCTGGTGAACAGTCAGGGAAAAACAGAGGCAAGGAAATCTCAAAGGAAATCACACAAGATGAGAGTCCTAACCCTGTAAACAGGAACAAGTGTCTTGTCACTATAAAGCACAGGAGGGAAGTGACTAGCGAGTAAGAGCTTCCATAGACAGCTGAGCAAGTTTTATTTTTTTTTAAAAGATCCATTTCTAGTACGTCATGTCTGTCAAGAACGTAAACACACTGTACACAGCAAATGTGCCAGTGTTATTTTTTTGGTGTTGGTGTTAATTAACAGGGGTTACTATTAATTTTACTCAGAATTGATCAAAATTAACTCCCCCTAGAGTCAGTCCCTGATAGTGTCAGAGTTGATTTCCGTCGTTATGAGAATCACACTGAATTTACACTCTGGCTCGTTAAATTGGCCACACCCACCAATTCTATCGCTTGCCGTGGCAGTGACTGGCACACTGGTGGCACACACAGAGTCAGCACCCTGTCAGCACGCAGACTGCCGTCATACTTGTTGTCCAAATCTCTTCTTTGGAAGAAGAAACAAGTTCTTTCTAAGGTAAGTTAAGTTTCAGTCGATAAAATTCTCTCTTTTGGGATTGATATTTGTGTGTGTTTTTTTTTTTTTTGTGGTTGATTTTGGCTGCTAGCTAACTTAGCTAACGAAGTTGGCTAGCTAAAGTTAGCTTAGCTCGCTAGCCCTGGCCAACACTGGGCTGGGCCAGGGTTTAGCCAAAGACGGTTTATAAACCAAGACCTTTCATGACGAGTCAGCTTCCTGTATGCATGTCACGTGGGCTTCTGCACGGCCACGCCCCTTTAGAGAGACCAGAGGCAGCTTGGAGTGTATTGATTCCTATGGGACAATTTAATGTGAACACCGATTATGATCGGGCCTTTCTCCCCACGGTCACTGAAGCAAATTTTGGACTCATTTTTCACAAGCCACATCTCTTCTGAACAGTTTGACACCAAAATGGTAATTTTCAGACGGAGAGATCCGGAGAAAATCCACTTTGTTCAAGACCTGTCTCTGTCTCTACGACACACTCTCGCGAGATTTGGCACAGATCTCCTAGGCAACGTCAAACAAACGGCCGCGAACTCCCGTGAAAATGATTTAAATTATTTTTGGCATGCTAAATATGACTGTTAGTAGTGTAAATTTTTAATGTTATCATAAGAAAATATAAATATCTCACTTTCATCTACCTAAAAATTGTATAAATCCACACACACGTTCACAGACGAGGTGGTGACGGTTGGCCACGCCCATTTAGAGAGACAGGAAGTGTATACCATTTCATATCATTGGAGCAGCCGCTCATGGAGTATCTTTCCATTTATTGAATATCTTTGGTTTAGCTAACATTAGTTCCTCAAATTAATAAAAGTGTCTATAAAGGAAAGGCTTTTGAGTAATAGGAATGTATTGAAAAGGTTTTACACGTAAGGAGACACGGGCATTTGGGTCCGCTAACTTACAGTCTCTCAAACCTCAAAAATTAGGGCCGGGACTTTAACTCGTTAATTAAGATTAATTAATTACACAAAAATTAACGCGTTAAAAAAAAAAAGCATTTTAATTTTGTTTTTGCACCACGGAACGTTTCTCACTGGATGAGTTTCAGGCGTACCGATTATACTGGAGCACAATCATTTAACGAGTTAAAAGCCGCCGACACTGATCACTGCCCATGGATCAAATAAAGTTTTAATGCAGCCTGAACGCAGCTCAAACCGACCAGGTGCCTCAGCACAGCGACCATGCTTTGATAAAAACACCGGATCCGCGCCGGTTTACAGTATCCTCCCGTATATCAGCCGGTTGCTAACGGAGCTTTAAAAAAAACGCTTGTGATGGTGGAGCTGAGAACAGTGGAGTTTTACTGGGTGTAAATGTAAGAAATTAGGAATAAGTTATGCCATTCTTGTCTTTGAAGTGCCATGCTGGTTCCTGTAGAGTATAAAGGAGTCAGCAAATGGGTCAGGGTACCACAGGCGGAGGACGAGTACAATTACTCCCAGTTTTTGCAAGCAGGTAACTGTTAGGCTATTTTGACTGTTTTTCCTAGAGACTACAGATGAAAATTAACTCCGGTGTATTTATAGTTCATCAGCTCTGTTTAATGCATGTTTGTCCCTCCCAAATCTTGCTTATCTACAGTATCTTATGTTTCAGTACTGGCAAAATTCAATTTGCCAGGTTCTGCTTCCTTGAGCCTGAAGGATTCCTCTAACGTGGAAGTGGATTCGGACATATTTGATGAACTCTTGAAGTCATCTGGGGTGTCGTTCAAGGCCGAAGAATGTGATGGTAAGGGATTGCAGGCTTATATTTTTTTAATTTTTAAGAATTTGAGTCTGTTTTCTACAAAAGGTAAATTGAGCTGTAACTTGTTTTCTCTCGTGGTCAATTGCATCATTTACAATGCAAGACTGTGTGTTTTCTTAGGTAGCAATGCTGAGGAGTTCTCAGAGGGCTCATCTTTATCAGACTGGTCACCATCACCATCACGTGCATCCCAAGGGTCATCATCAGGTTCTGACTCAACACTGATACTGGAATCAACCAAAGCTCGGAAAAGACAGCTGGTTGAAGGACCCCTGGATAGCAACGTTGCAAGAGATGTAAGTTAACCACCTTATATTGACCCTGATGTCAATTAGACCAATGTCAAACCCAACATTAAAATTTCACAATAAGTATATTAGTACTGCAGCTTCAGTAGGTGTCAGACTGAAGACCCAGAGCTCCATTATGTTAGCTAATTCTCATTTATCATGCACCCCCTAACCAACTGTTATATCAGCCCAGGGCACAGGCTGAAATACCTACTGTACCTGCAGTGTGAATGTTGTGCAATTGTCGTTTCAGAATGTTAGAGTTGCTCTGTATTCAAAGCCTGGTGGAAAAGAAATATTCAAAGAGTACGAGAAAACAGGTGCCATCAGTGATGTTACAAGAAGAAAGATGGTAAACATTCTTGTGGCAGATATGGTGGAGAGCCATGGGTAAGTGAATACACTTGCAATAACAGGTTGTGGTTGATTTTTTGTTTTGTTTTTTACCTCCAAAAGTCGCTGCCGATTATGTCTTCACCCACACTCATGTGCACATCAGAGTTATTATAGTTTAAAATTTTTCACTAGTTTTTATTTTTATTTTGCTATTCAATTTGCTTTTTAGTTTCAGTTCAGTTTTAGTTTGTTCATCAAGTGATGAATGAAATGAACTATTTTGAGGAATTGACTAGTTTTTATTTTGCCTCAGTCTTAGTTTTTCAGGTTTTAGGAGAAAGCCATAGCCAGACCACAGAAGATTAACTTCTGTTTTAGTTACAACCCATAATGTTCCCATCAGTCCTCATTTTCCATTCACTCTTATCTACCTGTGGGTCGTACTCGTAAGGTGTACCATATTGAGCTGTGGCGTTTTCTACAACTAAGCTGATGTTATCTGATACTCACTTAAGTTTTAGTTTTTGTATTATTATTGTAGTTCTCATTTTTGGAAAAAATTTAATTTTAATTTTCTGTTTACTAAATTATGTTTTCACCGCTAGTTTTACTTTCAGTTAACTATAATAACCCAAGTGCACATAAATTAAATTTGCAGTTTTTGGAGGAAATTATCTATCTCTTTTCAGGAGGGTTCCTCCGGTGAATGTGCGGATCCTCTACGCACTTGGGATTACAACACTGTTCCCTAAATTGAGGGACCCGGATTCCAAGAATGGCTATGTGAGTATAAACAGTAATGCATCCCCATACATTCTGTGTTGTAAACTGTTTTTGTCTATTGTAAGTCTGCCAGTACTGGGTGAGGGATCCCTGCTCTGTTGCTCACCCTGAGGTTTCTCCAGTTTTTTTCCCTGTTAAAGAGTTTTCATGGAGTTGTTTCTCAGTTGATGTGAGTCGATGTGTTTTTCTTTATCAACAGGAACATTTCTATGATCACCAGAGTGGTTCCGGTTACCTAGCGTGGAGGCTGAAAACTGTTCAGCGGAACTCTGTTCAAGACAGCAAGAAATCCAGGACCACTTTCCAAGAGGGCCCCAAGACGCCACGCAGTATCCGTTCAGATGAGAAGCAGTTGACCGGTGATGAATGCAGGGAAGCCATATCGGTGATGAAACACTCAAGTGATACGACCCTTGTCAAAAATAAGATGAAGGCAACATTCCAGCACAGGCAAAAGGTGGTTCAAGACCCGGATACTGCCTCTACTGTCCTGGATCTGTTTCCCAGATTCTTGGATACACCTGGCTTGGTAAGCATAAAATGAATTGCTGACGACTTGGGTTGCCTTATTTTGCTTGACTGTTTATTAATTGACACCCATAGTGCCATTACAATGGTGTTCTCATGCTCACACACACAAATGTTTTCTGTTTAAGATCGACCAAGACTTCACTTTTCCACAATTCCTGTCCAAGTGGCCAACATTTTTCAAACCAAGAGTCATCGCAGATTGCTGCAAGAATCTAACCCCGAGTCCGCATGTGGATGAGCTACTTCTGTCTGCACAACAGGAGTCTGATGATGGTGGTAAGTGTTAATTGAATAGTGGACACAGTAGATTGCACATGCCTTCAGTGTACACAACAAAAGAGGACATTGTTGTGTTCTTTCATGTTTTTGGCCCCTTTACTACAAATCACATACTGCACCTTACTGCTAACCATATTCAAGTTTAATATATGGTAATATGGTAAAGTTTAATTTAAGAAAACTTTACCATAACTCATGCTGTAATGCAGTGTGGCATTCTGAAGAGTGGGACTCTGAGATGGCTGCCATCCTTCTGCTGCTTCACCTCTTGCCTCCAACAGTTAAAGGCAAGAAGGCCGGCAAGATGAGCGCATCGGAGGCTGCTAGACGCCTGATCAAGTTCATGAAGGTATTTTCTTAGGACTGTACATCACTGATGCAAGGTTTTCATGTCAGCTGATGTAAGGTTTTCAGGAGCCAATATGGCAGTGTAATTGGGGGGATGCAGTTAAATAGTTTTTAAAAAGTTATCCATCCATTCATCACACAAAAATAAATTAATCTTGTGTACATTCATAGATCCATCCCTGAATTAATTACTTGTGTACATCTATCAAATATTAATTCATCAAGTTGTGTATTACGCACATGCATTCATACAGTCAGTCACACATGAATTAAAATGACTTGAGTAAAAACATTTCATCTCTCTCTCTCTCTCTCTTTTTCTCTCTCCCTCTCTCAGGTGGGCTCAAGCATGGAGACCTTCCTTAAAGAAACTGGCCCCAAACAGCCCTTTCTTCTCGGTGTCGGAGAAAGAAGCAACAGCATCCAGGACTTCTACATCATCCTGGACCAGAAGGCCATTCCCTGCAGGATGCAGACCCCAGTTGCTGCCTTTGATGAGCTCTTCAAGGTGCATTATGCTTTTGCCGTGTCGTATGATGATGCGCTGTCCAGCTTCTTCATCTTCATCCAAACCACCATGTATGGCATCGACGTCGGCAAAGTGAAAGAGAGTCCTCGGGTAAAAGAAATCAGAGCAAGGCTTCTTCACTGTGAAGTTTGAAGACCAACTTTGACCAGAAATGTACAGATGTTACATTTGCAAGGTACACCACACCAGTTGTTCAATGTTGTTTAGACATTTGAAGTTTGAGCATGGATTGTATCCCGGAAGGTCTCTGCGCTTGAACTGTGGAGAGCCTGGTTGTTCATTTGTTTTTTGTACATATTCTGGTTACCAACGTCACCTATCTCGAGCACATAAAGACTATCTTGATCCAGATCCCGTCAGCAGTTTTGAATTTGAGCCTGTAGCTGGACCTTCCACACCAGTGAATGTGGATCCTCCTGTGAGGGTCACTACACATGTTCCAGTTGAAAAGAAGAATATACAGGACATGTGAAGCTCTGTTATTGCTCAGGTTCAAGCCTCAGGTGTTCAGAGAGTACTGTACAGTTTGGTCCGATCTCCGAAGTCCTGGTCAGCAGTATAGAGGGTGGAGAGGTGCTGAATGAAGCTTTTGATGTGTTGTTCCACCACTTCTTGGGTCAAAAACTATGGCACAGAGTATCAAGTTGGGATGTATGTGGTTACTGGAGTTGAAAATGAGATGCCTTTGTTCAACAGGATTGACAGTATAATTGTTAAAGACAACAATGCCTATCTTTTGATTTGTAAAGTCTCAAATATTTTTTTTGATGATCATTTAAATGCATTTGGTATTGAGGAGAAAAATTAGGTTTTCACAGTGATCTGTGTAAATGACCTGGTATATTACAGACCTTGTGATAGGCAATTTTCATATGACACCGATGACCAAGTGTACCTCGTTCCATACTGTAATTATATGTGAATCCATGCAGACTGTTAATTGTTTGTGGTGTGGTGGCCATTAATAAGACTATTTTTCTAAAGAAGTGTTTGCCTTGTGTATTTTTTGTGATGGGTTTGGTGGGTGGTTGTGGTGGTTAAGGGTGGGTGGGTGGGTTTATTGGTATTGGTAGTAGCATTTTCAACCACAGTCAGTGTAACATTTTATTAAAATGACACTAGTGTAGAGTACTATTGACACTACACATACTAGCTAGTGTTAATTTATAACTCTTTACAGTGTTGAAATAACTATAACTGAGTGTAAAAACACTAACACTGACACTATACATGTGTTAGCCAGTGTTAATTTTGAACTCTCTACAGTGTTGAAATAACTATAGCTGAGTGTAAAAATATTAACACTGACACTATACATGTGTTAGTCAGTGTTAATTTTGAACTCCCTACAGTGTTGAAATTACTAGACTTAAGTGTAAAAATCTACACTGACACTAGTGTAGAGTACTATTTACACTTAACAAGTGTTGGCCAGTGTTAATTTTGAACTCCCTACAGTGTTGAAATAACTATATCTGAGTGTAAAAACATTAACACTAGTGTTAGTGTTAAATTAACACTGAAAAGAGTGGACGCATATACACACTTTCTCGGTGTTAAATTTAACACTCTCAGAGTTGATTTAACACTGGCATTTTTGCTGTGTATGCAAATACTGAGAAGTACACGTGAGCTTCTTTTTTAGGATCAATGTGTTCTTTCACATTAAAGCAGCTCTAATTAGTTATTCATTGATGAAAAAGAGACTACGTAACTTAAGCTGTATTAACTCTAAGAAGTATAACATCTAGTTGTTTTGGTTCATGGCTGACCGCTTGTATATTCTGTTATTTCTGATTGGTGAGATTTTGAAACACAGGGAGGAAGTTTCTATATCTGCTATTTGTTCACCATTGAACACTACGGGAAGACACACAAAGTTAACATCTAGCCAGTGAACATGTGGAGCATATGTTGCCATAGGAAGTTGGTGGAGACCAAACACAGAGCTAAAAGATGGTGACTATTAGACATCCACTGCAGACAACCAACTCAGACTTTGTTTACACATTATTCCAAACACCTTCTTTACCTCGCTGCTTTTGCTGTGATGCATTTAATAGAAACCAAATGCAAACAGACTGATTAGGTCATTTTAAATTAGTTTAACTGATTCTATTTGTCTTGTTAATGGATTCAATTTAAATATCAGCGATACTGGCTTTGCTGCAGAAACAACTCTATATGAATGCTGCTGTGTTGCTGGATGTAAAAATAGACATGTAATGTTAGCCTTTATAAAGCTGGTAATATGAAAAAGAAGAGTTTGTTTGCCCATGAGCAGCCAGAAAAAAATGTATAGGCTTAGGCTATCTTTAAATATTAGTATTGTTGTTTTTCCCCTTTGCTTTTTATACACTATATTGATAGCATTTGAGACTTTTCTTGTAGTAAAAGCAGGTGGATATTAAAGTGCAGGTCGCAAATTACTTGTGGTCTCTCATTGCAGAGGCTGTAGTCTGCTATGTGCTATCCTTATATAAAATAAATTAAAATGAGAATAATTATTGTTTATATTTCATTAACCTGATGCAGATTCGCAGATTCACACTTCACACTTGTGAGAGGCTCAGTATGATCATGCTTGTGCACATAAATTCACCCATTCAGTCATACACATTACGAGCAATGTGCTAATGCATTCAGATGCATGTTTGGGATACATGAGAAACACTTGTGTCGTACATCTGCTTCCCTGCATTCTCCAGGTATAAAATGCCAATCCACATGGGGGGAAACTAATTAGCTGTTTGTGATGCGGAGGTGGACATTAAACAAGAAGGAAATGCTGTCTTTTAACGACTAACTTGTGCGTCGGAGCAAAAAGAGACCTTTGAGAATACAGCAGGTTACAAGAACGGGAGCTGGTATAAGAGATGTTATGAAGAGTGACAGAAAAAGGACGATTCTCAGAAGACTGGTCAGTGGTGGTTATTTTTGTTTTTTTCTCAGAAATCTGAGGCAATAAAATGGGTAATAAACTGCAGGCAATAAAAACACAGCAGGTCAGCAGGCTACAGCTAATCATTTATCTAGACTGGCCACACAGACACAGATGCCCGCTCAGGACTCAGAAACATAAAACACAGAGAGCAAACACAGCAGCTTAAGTGGACTGAGCACAGGTGCAACCAATAATTAATCAACACAGGTGTAAACGGTGAGTCCAATTAACTCGAGGCTGCTCAGAGAAGAAAAGTCAACCAGAGAGGACCAACCAGAGAAGAATAGAAACAGAACAAAGAGCTGCTGTGACACAAAGAATCCACTTCCCCGCAGTGGTTATAATTAAACCTCAGGCTGCAGGAGCTGCTGTTCACAGCACCGTGAGCTCGCCAGATAATTCTCATGAAGACACAGAAAAAGACTCAAAGACGTTCACAGAAAGAAGTCAGAACTTTGGGGGTTTTTTCTTGCTGTTTTTTTTTATCCATCTGTTCAACATTTACAATATGAGTCTAGTTTTTCTTCCTCTAACTTCTCTATCAGCTCTTCTAGACCTAGAAGACCATAAATACCTACTCCGGGGTTGTTTCTTTTACAACGGCCTTCTCCCTTTCAGTCCCTTCAATTGCATCTATTTAATTGGTCACGTCTGTATTTTATATAGCGCTTTTCCATCTGAACGATACCCAAAGCGCTTTACAGTACATACATCACATTCACCCATTCACACTGATGGCGGAAGCTGCCATGCAAGGCGCTGACCACGACCCATCAGGAGCAAGGTGGGTAAGGTGTCTTGTCCAAGTCAAGTAATTTTTATTTGTCCCAACTTGGGCAATTTGATTGCAGTAGGTGTAAGAAAGATTAAAGGACAAGGACACTACGGCAGCAACCGGGACAGAGCGGGATTCGAACCGCCAACCCGCTGATCATTGGATGACCTGCTCTACCACCTGAGCCACTGCCGCCCCATTTCATGTCCATTTCTTCTTGGAGTCTGCTCTGATCCTCAGTTACATTTGTCTTTTCTGCCTTCTCTGTATCAAACATACACTTAACAACTTTAGGTTATTGCTCAAGACCTTTACCTGGCTGTCCAAAACTTCGAGTATCTAAAACCTTGATTTAGAGTTCCTTTTTTTTTAACCTGCTATAGCCTACCCCAAAGTCCCCCATTTGGGGGACTGGCAGACATACAGAACAACCACAGAGCCTCTATAGCACTAATTATGAAAGAATATAGGCTAGTCATATTTGACATCAAATTAAACAGCAGAAGCTGGCCTACAACGTGTAAAAACCATGTTTATATGACCCAAACACAGCCCAAACACTACTCAAATAAACAACTCAACATCAAACTTCATGAAGCACCTCTGTGTGTGGACCCAGTCACCACATTTCTTGCTCGTATTCTACTGTACATTATGCAAAACACATCAGCTACCGCTCATATGAAAGAGCCGGCAACAAAGTTTGAACGAGCACCAGCGGCTACACAGAAGCACGGCAGAGAGAGAAGACAAAAACGAGTAAAGCCAAGCAAACACAGACAATGCTTGGCCAAAACATGGTTGTAAATTCCTCTTACCTTTGCTGTTTTGCCGTGAAGTTTGTTTTATGGGTAAACCCACAATATTTCCAGTTTGAACTTTGACCGGTGTTACAATGGTCCGGACGGGCTTTAGGGAGCGGCGGAACCTTCGTGACAGCTTGCGCGTCACACATTTCAGGATTTGGCTGATTCTGATTGGCTCATGGCTGCCAGTGCTGTCAATCACATCCACGTGGGTATAGCCTCATTCTATTGGCTCTGACGGTTCGAATGAGCTGTCAATCACTCGAATCAACCAATCCGCTGCAGAGATAGAGCCAGGCGTAACTGCATCCAAATAAGCAGGTCAGGGCAGCATAGGCAGAGGGACACAGAAGGCCTAGAAAGTAGTTGTTTAGTCCTGGTTGATTCTTTTTCAGTTTGTTTATGCAAATTGTGTGACAATAAAGATTAAACAATGGTTTATAGTAGCAGGTGGTTCTAAGCTGTGCCAAATGAACATTTTGGAAAGCTCGCCTGAATATTTTGTAGTAAAATCTCAATAATTTTGTACTGCTTCACTTTATCAGAATCAACCACTGCAGAGATAATGTTCATACATTATACAATCATTTGATAGAGGGTTTGAGCTTTATTAGCATCATTCTGAAGGACACTCATCTAAAATATGATTTTTTTTGGGGGGGTGAATATTAATTTTATTTAATTTTTTCTGTGTGCCATCTTCATTTACTCTTCACCAGTAACACATATACTAAAATGTACACATCTCAGCAATTTCTATTTTTATCGATTTATTATCGATATGCAATTTTCAAGAAAAGGCCTGGAAAATAGGCTTGGTTTTTAACATGTTTCTTGACTTCTCGCCCCTGAGTGCTTGGGCTCCTCCTGGCCACGCACGTCATTTTCATCATGTGCCAACATTTCTTGGTGATTCACAGTGACTTTCTCTGCACTTTCAGCGTTGTCCTTCTCAGACAAATCTTTGAGAGTCAAATGATTCTCTTTGCAGTTTATTTTAAGTGGTTCTATATGAGTAATCAAGGTCTTATTCTCCCTCTGCCAGACTGTGTATAGGGACAAATGAAGCTGCTGTCTCCTTCCTTTCTCTCTGGACCTCTGTGAGGTCACAGATTTCTTTTCCCACTCAGAATCCCTTACTTTGCTTTTTAAAGGACATTTACCATTCGTAAGATTGCTTTTCTTGACTGTGCAGCACTGTTATGTTAAGGAAAACACTTGAAACATGCACATAGCAGACCATGTTTGGCCTAGCATACTGGAAAAGGCCAATTATAGACACAGTTCTTAAAATAAAGTGATACTGTACACTTTCAGTGATTCCTCTCAGATCTCTGTTTCGCTCCACAAGAACCCACCTGTTGTCCCTATGTTGTATAAAGAAGCTGCTCATGGTGTTTTTGCTGCTCCCAATAGACAATACATGTGTTGTTTCTAATGATGCCCCAGGTTATTATTATTATGATGAATTATTATTGAAATGATGATGCTCGGATGAATATGTAGTCAGGGCAACTGTCAATAAGAGGGGGCCCAGAGTAACAGTGAGATAAGCTTATTATTCAACACACAGCTTTGCAACAATTCCAGCTGTGATGCACCACTGTCATCAGGATGGGAAGTAACAGAGAGATATTTTCAGAAGGGCCTGTCATGAAACGGATGTGTGAATTATGGGTGTGAGTGCCCTCTCAGACACAAGAGCATAACATTTAGTCTATTTTTATACACGCTTTCAAATTTTTTCATGCTTCTATTTTCCTTTTCCGTTAACCATTTCAATTACAGTTTTGTGTTAAACCTCGTTCATTTTCCTTGATATTATATATTTTCATTTTCACTTAAGACCCTATTTCAAATTTTAGTTAGTCATTTCACTGTCCAATTTGCTTTTTCACTTTCAATTTTCTTTTCAACATATAATCACAGCCTCACTGGCTCTCACCCAGTCAAATTATAAAAGAATTATCAACAGTGCTTGAGAGACATAAACTACAATTATACTACACTTTGTGGGAGTCTGCTGGTGGTTAAGCTACATTCATAGTACATGCATATGTGCATATGTCAGTCAAGTAGTTTACTCTTTACCCATTTCTCCGCTGTACTGTATTTGAAAACCCTGCACTTGACCTGCACTGGCAGCTGTGAGGACATGTGTGGGCAATACATTTGTCAGGCAGTCACCTCCACACACGTGACCTTTGTGTAATGCGTGTGTAAAAGTCAAGGGTGGGCGTTACTCAGTGGTCACACAGCGACAACATCATAATGAATAAACCTCCTGAATCAAAGGCATGGACAAACTGCAGCAGCATGTTGTTTACAGAACCAAAGTTGACAAAGTATTATATTTTCTTCGTTTATATATGACCTTTTTGCAATAAGCTCAATCAAATAGTTTTCATATTATATTTTGTTAAAGTTTCATATCACATGTAAATTTCATAATTTTCTTGCAGGGTAGTTTGAAACATTTTTTCTAAGCCTGTCCCAGCAGCTTTCAAGCACATGTTGTTGGCTGTAAAACCAGTCTTACACAATAGTAGATACTTGGTGACAATCAAATGCAGAAGTATTTGGCAGCAAGAGAACAACAACCATCAGCATGCCTCCATCTTTCATTTGGGGAGGAGAGAAAAATGGCGGCAGCCTTTCGTCTCCTTACTCATACCCACTGAGCGCAGCCAGGGACCAGGAAATGCTCTCTGACATAGACCAGAGACTGATCTTCCCACCCGAGATTACAGCGACCAAGCTGCGACCAGATCTGTTCCTCTGGTCCGGTGCCTGCTGGCGTGCCTTCATTATCAAGCTGACAGTCCCCTGGGTGGATGTGGAGGAAGGGGCCTTTGAAACGAAAAAGCTGCGATACGCCAGCTTTGCAGCTGACTGAGAAGCGAAACTGGAAGGTTGAAGTGCGTCCAATTGAGGTCGGATGCAGGAGCTTTGTTGCCATCTCCATCGCAAGGCTTTGTAGAGAGGTAGGAGTCAGAGGGCAGGCCCAGAGGAAAGCAGTTAAAGTCCTCGCCAACGCCACAGAAAGAACTGGCAGCGTTTGAAACAAAGATATCCCATCTGTTCTCCCAGGTGACTAGAAGCTATAACCACGAGACACACAGGTTTAATCATCCTGTGGTGGGCCTGCCATGACTTAGGACGTATCTATGTAAAGATCTAGAAGTAGAAGTTTACAAAATATTAACTCTATAAACAAATCAGTAATAAACCTAGACGTCTCCCTCTAGCATATTTGCGGTATTGTCTTGGTAGCTTGCAAAGCTTTTCCAGAGTAGTTGATAGAATAGTCAATGCTGAAAGAAAAGAAAGTGATCCACACATTGTTGTTGAAAGTGTTTTTACAGCATCTGTTGACAACAGAAAAACATAGTAGCTACATGCACTGCAGGTGAGACAAGGGTTTCTGTAAAGAAGTGTTGCTCCTACATGCAGCAGATCAGGAGACCACTGGATACTGCTGTGAAGAGATCATTTTGTACTATACTGTACATCCTCCGAGCCGCTGCTGTCATTGCTGTCAGTGTATTAAATTCTAGACTACAAGGTGTTGTGTATTTTTCCTGCAGGAGGGAAACATCTGGTAGTGTATCTTTTCCCCCTATGGAAGAAATGATTGCTTTCATGTGAGTTTTTTTTTTCTCCTTTTTTGATGTGGAAAACTGGTCACAGCAGTGGAACCACAGGCATTAACAGGAAGGAACAGGATAACTCCTTCCTCCTGCTTTAAATCCTGCTGCCATGAGAGACGACTGTAACCTCCAGAGTCTCACAATCAGCTGCAACCAATATCAAGCACATTAGAGTAAACCTGTTAGGCCCTCTGTCCCAGGCCATTTTCATCCCAGAGATTGTCTTTAGAAGCACAATATTTCCCCCTCATGCATTGTTCACTATTGCACATTGAAACCCCAAATACTTTAATTGGTCACTGCAGGCTCTGTCTGTGTGTGTTTGTGTTTGGTCACAACTACAACAGACTGTGCACCATTTCCCACTTGGGATTTAATTGTAGCACAGCGGTATAGGTAAGTGTAGAGCACAAACACAGCTCACTCCAGCCTATAAGAGCACTTTTTATTTACTAAAGTCATATACAAAGCTTTCATCAGAGTGATCTATGATCTTTCTCAGTTACAATCAAGGTGCTTGACAATAATCTGCACACAAAAAGGGGCAGATGTTCAAAAAACAAAGGAAACATTAAAGTTTATATTAATAATAATACAAAATAAGAATACCAAAGCATTTAACAGCTTTGCTTTGAGCAGTAAAGCTTGTTTCATCTTTAAAATGAACATAAATCAGACAGAACAATAAAGGTTTAAGTACAATACAAGTTGTGTGGCAGATATGGTAGCATGAAGTTTTCAATTTGATTTTCAGGTTTGGTGAGAGCTGTTCTTCCTTTTGTACAAATTGTGCCATTTGACTTAAGCTTTTATTCTGAGTTAAGCACCAGCAGACGTGTGTTTTATTGTCATCGGTGAAGAGCATCATCAAGCACCAAATCGCCCTGCACTGACGTCCTCCAAAACACTTCAATAAATATTTTGGAAATTGGTGATTCACTTTAGTTTCATACTAATTTAATAATCATTTTAGCATTATGTGTTTTTGTGTGTGTGTGTGTGTGTGTGTGTGTGTGTGTGTGTGTGTGTGTGTGTGTGTGTGTGTGTGTGTGTGTGTGTGTGTGTGTGTGTTTTAATAGAGCTCCTACTACCCTCTGCTACCACCATGTGGCCTTAGCCCTGTTTTGGCTCAGTAAAAGTCTGATTTGGCTCCATAATGGGTCAGGGTTAGGGTTAAGGTTATGTGACTCCTGTGACGTTTTGTCCTTTAAACCCAATGGACAGAATCAGAAATCACGGTCCCAGCCGGAGAACTCCTCGTCTGCCTTTGTCTGGTCTAAAGGGAAACGATCAAAGTTGATGTAGCTGGGACCCTGATGGAGGAAAAACACAAGGTTGATATTAATGTTGAGGATTTGTGCACAAAAGTGTGAACTAGCCTACACCCAGACCATATATATGGCTGCATCTTTAAGTGTTTAAACTCCATATAAATAATATTATTTCAATGATGTATTAATGCATATTCGATTTTATAGAGAAATACTAACATCAGTGAACCTTAAAAGAATTACTGCACAAACTTCCTGGAGAGTGAACCAGCCGTATGCTTTTGTTCTGTTTTTCTTGTGCTGCACAAACTGCATTAACACTGTCAGTTGGAGGTTTGACTTGCCTTGCGTATGAGTCGGACTGTGGGGGGTTCGAGCTGACCCACGCGCAGCTTGTGCCAGTTCATACTGCCGAACCACCTAAAGGGAACAGAGGAGGCAGAGAACAAGTCACATGTAATGAGCACAGACTGAAGTGACTGATCCTGAATTGAAAAAGCTCATTTGGCATCACAGGATCTTAAATTGTAAGAAAATAACAATGTTCATACTCTCTCTGAGATAGATTCATACTTTACACTTAACACGTAGGCTATATATAACATGTCGCCATGGTTACCTGTGATTACGGACGTCTTTGATTCCATTCTTGGTATTTCCTAACCTCTGACCTGGCCGAGGTCTGTGAATAACACATCATTCAGACAGAGAACATATATAGCGGTATAGAAAATGAATGAATGAATATTCATATGAATTTCCACACTTCAAGACATTTGTATTCAGGAACCATAAAACTAGAAAGTGCTTGTTATAATAGAATGTGTTCATCTGCAGATCTGTTCAGTAATTCATTATGTAGATGGTAAGAACAGCTCACGTGTAATTTTCACATACATGTTACATGATCCAGTGCTACACCATGGTTAAGTCACTCAAGCAACACAATGAGGTAATACAATACTGCACCATTATTACCTCATAAAATCTTAATCATGATGCACTCAGTAGGCTACAGTCCTCTCACCTGCACAGCTTACTGATAATGGACCTGGCTGCTTCACTCAGGTACGGTGGATACTTGAGCACTCCGTCCAGTATTTTGGCATAAATCTTCTGGGGCTCTGAACTTGAGAAGGGAGGGCTGGAAATGGAGTGGACAAGATACCTCTGTTGTTATGTAGTCTTCTGACATAAAGCTATTATGACAAATCATCATTATAATTGCTTCTGGGTAACCTGAACCCTAAATGATGAAGAGAGAGGGATGGGCTTCACTGCTGCAGATACTACCATGCCTCTGTGCTGCCCCCTGCTGGTCAATATTGAGCCTTGACTCAATCAGGATTTACTCTCACTTGACCATATTTGTATGACTCCTCTGCTGTGCTAAAACTCAAACTGTTTTCTCTGTTATCAGTACACATCACTACACTCACATTAAAGGGATAGTTCAACATTTTGGCAAATTGACCCATTGCCATTGTCCCAATATTTTTCGGAGTATTACCTTTAATTGTCGGTGCAAGCTGTGTTTAGAACGGCGGAGTAGAGCCACAAGCTGCTCAGAGCTACGCTACGGAGGCTAATGGGATTTCTTGGTTTCCCTCATCAAACTCATCAAATAATCCAACAACTCCAAAACGCTCTCGTGGACAAGTTGTGACCTGCACATTCACCACGCTATGAGATAATAACGGAACGTTATGAGACAGAGTTGTTTTAGAGGTAAATTCGTGCAAAACCGATGCGTGTTTCCATCGGGGGCAGTTTTTCTCAAAACGTTCCATTATTATCTCATAGCGTGGTGAATGTGCAGGTCACAACCTGTCCACCTGTTTTGGAGTTGTTGGATTGTGTATTTGATGAGTTTGATGAGGGAAACCAAGAAATCCCATTAGCCTCGTTAGCGTAGATCTGAGCAGCTCGTGGCTCTGCTCCACTGTTCTAAAAATAGCTTGCACCAACAATTAAAGGTAACAAACCTACTCCTAAGACTATAGGGATTATGGCAATGGGCCAATTTGCCAAAATGTTGAACTATCCCTTTAACAACGATAGGGAAAGCCACTTTATTTCAATAGACCCATAATCCATGTTGTATTTGGTGAAATAAGGACCAAAACAATAGCATGACAACATTTGGTCATTCATTTGTTATAAGTCTGAAAGATATGAACCATACATGATGGCAGAAATGACCAGTTACATGTGCTATTGTATTAGTATTAGTATTAGTATTAGTATTAGTATTAGTATTAGTATTAGTATTAGTATTACCTTCCTGCCAGTAGCTCAAAGATGAGAATGCCAAGGGACCAAAAGTCAACTGCAAAGTCGTGTCCCTGGTTCTTGATGATCTCTGGGGCCATGTACTCAGGAGTACCGACAAATGAGTAGGTTTTCTCACCACGCACTAACTCCTTGGCAAAACCAAAGTCCACCTGTACACACACATGTATCATATACAGATCATACACAGACTCGAGGTATAAAAGATCTCCTGACAAAACCTCCATGAATGTAAAAGCACAAATCATCACATTTCACAACTATCAACTATTTCCTAAATTTTTAATTCCTCCTTTAAAGGCCATAGAAACTAATGAGAATACAGAGTTTGTCACAGACAAGGACTCACCACTTTGACGTATCCCTTTATATCCAGCATCAGGTTCTCTGGCTTCAGGTCTCTGTACATGATGTTCTTCTTGTGGAGGTAGGCATAGGCCTCCACCACACAGGCAGTGCAGAACACAGCAATGGGCTCATCAAAACGCCCTCTGAAATCACAGAGACGCACTTTCATTTACTGTCATATAAATTTATTACATCTCCACGACTTCTATTGCTCTTATTTTTAGCTCGTCTGGGCACAAGCACCTTTTGGAAATTGAAGTTTATTTTATTGTGGGCACTAGATTGCATCAGCACATATTTCTCCGTCGGATAGTGCCAGCAAGTGTTGGTGCAATCTCAGTGTATGATACCCCAAAGGCAATAAATGAAGTTTTCTACCAACACAACCACAGTGTGAAGTAGATTAGACACACATTACTAAATAAAACTGTTTTTTTTTTCATGGCATCCTTTTGTTCACATTGATTCTCTGTTGTGTAACAGCACATTCAGTATTCTGCTTTGACAAATAATCTGTTTTCTTACACTTCTTTGAGTTTGGTCCAGATCTCCCCACCACCGCAGAACTCCATCACCATGTAGATGTATCGTGTGTCTTTGAAGGCTGCATGAAGCCTATATAGAGAAAGGGGGATAAATTACTCCCTGATAAATTAAAATATTTCTCTGCATGCAGCATTCATACAGTGTTAGATACCTGACGATGAAGTCGCACTGGATGGCTTTGAGGATTTTCTTCTCAAACAGCATGTGTTCCTCCTGTCTCTTGGCAACAATGTGCTTCTTGCTAACCCGCTTCATGGCGTAGTATTTACCGTGGTTCACTGTGGTCATCTTAGAATTAAAACAAAAAGACAAATCATGTTATTCTCAGTGCTAATCTTCCTGGTATGTACCTCAAAGGAAATGCAAGTATGACTTTGTGATAATATTGATGCTTTTCTGGCAGTTTAGAGGATGATGTGGAGATTGATAGGTTTAACTTCTTAATTTGATTGCTTGAGCTTGCTTGCTTGCTTTTTAAAGGTTCTCAAACAACTTTATATTATTGTGTTAACTCTTGGCTAATATTGATAGTTTGAAAAATAAGGGTCAGCAAGGTCAGTCATCTGCATCCTGTAATGGGATGTTCTGATTTAGTATTAGATTAGCAACAAAACAGGCCATGGTCATGCATATGTTTTCCATTAATAAGGTGTCTTGAGATATGGCATTACAATAAAATTATTAGACTAGATCTCAGTTTATATTGAAAGAGAAATGAACAAAACACACTCACCAGCTCAACACGCCCAAACCCTCCAACTCCAAGTGTGACAGGATCTCCTAGGCAACGACCCTCCTGGTACAGCACAGGGACCAGATCCTTAAACCTCAAGGTGGAGGCAGTGGTACTGAAAGACAGAAAACGTTTAATTAATTTAAACAAATTTCTTTTTTCTTTTTCTTTTAAAAAGGTTGGCGATTCATAAGATGTTGTTATATCTTTAATGCTGTGTGCACCAAGTTTCATCATCCACTTACCTCGACCTCGCCTGTGGAAGTTGTGCCTCCTGTAGCACTTTAGAGCTGGTGGTGAGAAAACATGTCAGAGTCAATACATACTAATCTTGGTAAGACAGAGAACAGAGGTAGAAGTGATGACTGGAAACTTGTTTTATATTACGCACTCATCAAACAGCTCCAGGTGTTCTATGGGAATCGTCTCTTCAAACACCCTGCAGTAAAAAAGGTATCGTTAGTCAACCTGTGTATTAATGAGTGAGTGACAAAACACAGCAGAGAGCCCACACAGTGTGGCTTAAACCAGGTGACAAGGAGCAAATTGCCCACAGGATGTCATCTTCATTTATGCTCAAAATGTGATGCCAAGTCAAACTCACTCCTTGTCAATGGAGAAGCATGTAACAGGGCCGTCAGCGGTGCAGGTGGCAGTTCGCAAAACTTCCCTGCCAAAGGAAAAACATTGTCACATGTCAACCTACTGTATGTCATTACTGTATGCATCAACACCTCAGCTGTCAAAAAGTGAGAAAACTTTGAATTAGCACCTGGAACCTATGACAGCTTATATGTTTAGCATTAGATTTTCTGCAGCACGACTGTCATCACAGAGAGATACAGAAAAGTTTCTCAATAAGTGAAGAAATCTTGCACAAATCTGCAAAAATGCTGCTTTATAATCAGCAGTTTAGTGCTACCAATTGAGTGGCATTTTATTTATATTATATTTCTAATATAATCAAAACAATGTATCTGTTATTCAACTGCAGACACTGTATTCTTGGTTTTTATGCAGCATTAAACTGGAAGCCACATCAGTCAGCCACACATTTACTGCACCAAATTAAAACAGCTCAAAATGTGCTAAATTACAGCACTTAGTCATTCAGAGAAACTCTCTAAACTGCCCCAAAGAGCAATTTCAATTTCATTTTCTCCAGTGACTCCAAATGACTGTTCACATTTAGACGATCAGCAGGTTTTCCAACCGAAATGCCAAAGATGACAGCAGCCAAAGAGGACGCGCAGAGCCGTGGATGTTGCACAAGGCTCCCTCTCTCTCTCAGTGTCCTCAGGCATGTGTCGTGTTGCCATGGTTACCTTATGAGGGCCTGTTCCCCGAAATGCTCCCCTTTTCCCATTCTGCGAATCTGCTTCTGCTGCCCATTCACGCTCTTAGACACCAGGACCTGGGGTGAAACACACATGAGGAGTGAGGAAGGGAGAGTCCATACTTATATATATACATATTATTATACTCACACACGCTGCTGTAGCCTATCATGTTTAGAAATGAAACGAGTTTGTGCGCACAGTGTGACAGTATTACCTCTCCTTTGAGGATGATATAGAATGTGTTTGCTTCAGTTCCTTCTCGAACTATAACATCTTTGTCTTGGTATTTCACCTGGGAAGGATGAGAGAAAAGAGACATTGATGCTTTATTATAATTACACAATGTCACCATTTGTTTGTCTGGACAATAAAAGAAAAGTCACAGGAGAACAAAGTCAAAAATTAATCTCACAATCCTAAGAAATGCTTTTTAGTGTCTTCAAATGTGTTTTATTATCTAATCTAATGGGGGTTGAAATCACTAAAAGTGGATTTTTTTTGTGCTATCCCCAAATCAAAAATTTATAATGAGACATCTGAGCACACACCTCCTCCATGGAGTCGATAATCTTGGACAACTGGACATCATTCAAGTCCTTCAGAGTATGAGACCTGTGACAATATATTATGAAGAATAACACAGAGGAGTTAGTTAGATGTGCCAGCACTGGTATGGTGAAGAAGTGAAGGTGGAAGAGGAAATAACTTAACAGACTCCTCATCAAAGGTATTAGCATTTTGTGATATTAGTTTCCAAAATGTTGAATTATTCTTTTAATTTGGCTAAACTGTGCTGGTATTGAACTCCTCCTGGCCGCCACTATAAAGTCTCTAATGTGAACTCACGTCTTCAGGAAGCCCATGAGCTGCTCTCGCTTCTTCTTGGACTTGTTGGTTATGATGGTCCGGTAGGTCTGTCGCTCCATACACCACAGACGCACCACTGACTTCGCTGCAATGTGAGTGAGGGAAATCACAAGATTTAGAAAAGAGAAACACGTTCACTCTCAGATACCAGGTGAGTGATAGGTGCGGTACTCACACAGATGTTTTTAAGTCTACTGCACAGACAGGTAATCCCATGGCATCACATATGTTGAATAAAATGCAGAGATCATCTTACCTTTGACCGTTGCTGTCCGTTTGCAGTTGTACAGGATGGCCAGCTCCCCGAACACATCACCACTGGTTAGGGTTCGCAGGTCCCGGCCCGCCTGGGTGACCTGGAGCTCACCGACTGCAACGAGGGAGGATCAGAGGGTTGTGTAGAATATAGTGAATAGCATATAGAAAATACTGTAATATATATTTTTACACATAATAAATACAAATCCACAAATGTGTGTCCCCACCTGCCACTATGTACATGCTGTCTCCCTCAGTCCCCTCTTTAATGACTGCTTCGCCCGGCTTGTAGTTATTAACCACTAAGAGTTCCACCATCATGGCTGTTTGCTCATCGTCAAGGCGGCTCAGGAAATCGTTCTTCTGGATGGATTTGACAATCAGATTTGTCTCGCTGGAGGTGGAAGATGAGAGAGGTCATGTTGATCTAAGGTCAGTTAAAGTTGTTCCCATGCAACATGTAAACATTGTATAATAGATGTTTAATATGTGGGGATTTTTCACAGTATCTTATTCAAATAGACGGGTTTTATCTCATTAGTGGCTCTGATTACCAACCTGGAAGTTTTCTTGACCTGGTTGCGTATAATGTCCAGCTTCTCGGGGATCGGTTCAGAGGCAATGACGGCTGCACGGCTCTTTCTGACCTCCGGGTCAATCGCATTACCACTGGGAGAGGGAAACTCTGGAACAGACAAACAGAGGGTCAGAAATGGATGGTTAAGGCATTCATGCTTAAGCCTATAAAGTGTGTGTTTTTTAATGTGCTTGTGAGAGCTCACCATGTTTGTGGAGTTCTGTTAATGGGTTAAGATTAAGGATTCAAGGATTAGGGATAGAATTAGGGTACGGATTAGGGTTTGGAAATAAGGGGATAAAGGTTATAGGGTTTCTGACTCCTCCCAATTTGGGTACCCTTAAAGATAGGTGTTAGATGCGTCTCTGTGTATTTGTGTAAGTGTGTGCATGTGTGTGTGCTTCTTACCGAGGTCGTGATATTGACCCTGCATTTCCTGCAAAAGTTTTTCTTTCTCCTGCAGTCGTTGCTCTGTGAGGAGAAAAAGCAGATGAACTCTTCATCACAAAGCACATCCTCCTCTAATGAGGCACTTCTTCAGGCTTGATGTATGTGCTCATTTCATGGCAGACACAGATGAAAAATGCAACTTGTAAAACCCAGCCGATGCAGATTTTTGAGGCTGATCCAAGTACCAGTACAGAATAGGTGGGAATCATTAGGCTACTGTTGGAGAGTTCATCATTTTCCCATTACTTTAAGCTATTATTACTTCTAAATTAACTGCATATCCCTTCATTTTAGCCAGCCTAGTTTATCTCCTACTCCCAGTCCCTACAGAAGTACCCCTGAATCAGAATCATTAAAGTATCAGCTGGCAGGGGTCACAACCAATCATTGCACCACTCATCATTAAAAGGTGTGAGCCTGCTGAACAATTGTTTTCCTTGTTATGATATCTAGAGTGGAGTTACTTTCGCTTTAAGGTGGTTTTATTAATATGGCTGTGCTCACCCAGGTCTTTATTTTGCCTCTGCAGTTCCTTGTTGATGAGACATTGTTTTTCCAGCTGCTGCTTGAGGTCCTCTAGTTGCTTCTCCATGGCTACAGGGGGAAACATATAAAATATGAAGTCACATGGGAAGTATGATATCTACAGAGACATGAACATGTATAAACCATCATGATGGACAGACATATCATATGATATCATACAGTATTAAAACTGTAAGGCAGTGAACTCTGTTCCACACAGTGAGATGCCGCTGAATAATGCAGACTAATGATGGACAGTCAACAGGGTGCTTTCTGAGCGCCGTCACACCCTGTCAGATTTTGCTTACGACCTATTGCTGTTCCTGTGACCCAACCCCGTCAGCATAAAACCCTTCATTAAACGTTCCCTTGTTGCTTGACTGTGAGCTTATGAGCATTTCTTTATCCTCTCTGCTTGTGTGCTGCTAAAATAATGTGAGACGTTAACAACCCCTGCTGTATAATTTAGTGTTAAAGTCTGAGAACGGAGGCAGCCAAACAAGAAACGCGTGTGCATGCTATCAAACAAACTGACACGTTTCATTAGAGATTATCTCTCTTCATCCTAGAGATCTGCTCATAAAAGCCCTGATATAGCGGCGTCATCATCGCCGCCAAACATTACAATCAATACAAACACACGGCCTGTTAGTAAAGCCTGCGGTGGCTAAGCTGTTTGCCTACTGAACTCATCATGTGACCCCAGTTACCACCGCCTCACCCTGAACATTGAACAGCTCTGAGATTAGACATGTAAAAACGGAATCATAAAGTGACTGAGCAATACACAACAAACTGTGACGGTTTAAAATGGCTCCTCTCCCACTCTGGAAAGAAGAGGCAGGTCTGTGCGGAGGGTGACGAGGAATTATATAAGACCCTTAGGTCCTTTAATAATAATTCTTTGCAGCATTCTCAATCACCTGCCCTGGATATTTTCCATATCAGTATCAGAGGGGAAGACAATGTGATAGCACAGTTTGGTGCATAAAACCATGAATCTGCACACTGCCAAGTGTTAATAGGCCTGTGTCACAGGAAAGACAAAGCTTAACACTCATTAAAATGTTAACAGGGGACATAATGGCAACAAAAAAATATGTCGTTGCACCATACTTGGAAGTCAAATATGTGTTTGGGTGTTTTATTAACCTCTTGCCTACACACACACACACACAGAGAGAGAGAGGGGGGCAATTGAGCACTGCACAAACACAATTTGTAGGCTTTCTAAGAACTTGCAGAAACAAATCCACCTCATCTACCTAGGGTAGATGGATGTGATAACCTTTAGTGCCTGCTGGTCAACATTTACGACTATTGTATGTTTAACCCTGTGCTTTTAGTCTGGGGAAAAGGAATTGGACTGCCCCACAAGTAGCCGCAGGTTGTGTGTTTTATCCATGTGATACAATGTCAAATGTATTTTATAAGTGGTGAAAAGACACAGATCATTTGGGAACAGTCGTATCAGCAGAGATTCAACTTAAAGAACTAAAATAAATAAAAATAGCAGAGACAACTAAAAAACTCTGTATCTGCTTTTCCAGCCGTACAGCAGGAACATGATGCCAGACAGACAGGTCCCTATACAGCCAGCACACTGTACACTCCATACTGCCTCATTACTAATTCATAGCCAAGTGTAACTACAGCTGAAATCTCATAAGATGCCCTGTAATAGAAACCTGCAGAGAGTATGTTTAAAGTCTGGTGGTGTGGATGAGAAATACTATTTCACAGCACGTTCAGGATTTTAGGAGGTGAAGGTGAAGAACCTCATCTATTTTACTTGGTTGCAATAACTGTCATACCTCAAAGAGTGGAAAAGATGAATTTCATTGTTTACAAGCCTTTAGAGCAAATAGCCAGTACTTCAAACACAGTGAGCCACATTGATAGAACATGGATCTGCACCACAGACCCATTATTAAAGCGATGCAAGTGACAAAAAGGCTTCATGTAACACTCGAAAACACTGTAGATGAATCAGAGTCACACTCACCTGCAGGCTGTGTGTGATCAGAAGAGGAGATGAGAGTCTGCCCGGCTCATACAGGCCGCATGGATGACAGGAGTCCAATAATCGCCAGATCCACCTCCAGCTGTAAAGAGGAATTCACTTTGTATCTACGGCTTCAGCCCCAGCGACCTGCTTGACCCCCAGATCGGCTTCAGATCAGACTGGACACACCTGAGCAGACACAAAACACACACCACTCACTGTCTGCTGTCTCTCCGGCATTACTTCTTCCGCACACTTTCTCAGCTTACACTGCCATGTCTGCTCCTCAGCTTTTACTATTTTTACTCTCTCACTCTCTCTCCCACTCTCTCTTTCCTCCTTTTCCTCTATCTGTCAGTCTCAGCAGCTCCGCGGGTTGAATCATTAACCATAACTCCAGGCTCCACCCATCACACCAGGTAGAGGATGGAGTGGGGTGAAAGCTGAAGTTAGGTGTGAAAAAGTGAAAAGCAGACATTATACAGCTCAATTGTGATCGTTTATAAATTCTACCCTTTTTTTTTGGCTTTTAAAGATACAGATTTGTGACTTCTGTGACATTTAAAAGTGACATATTACTTCCTGATGACGTAGAGGACAGATAGCCTACCTGAGAAAACCTCTGACATCACGCCATCCCACCCCTGGAGCACTTTTGCCTTGGTTGCACTACTGTAGCATTTATCTTCAAGTAATCTTAACAATTTGTGTGTTTTTGAAAGATTGAAATGACCTCATCCTGATTTATCGCTACAAAGTTTTAGGACCCCCAGATGTTGTGCCTCACGGGTGTTGTCCATACAAAAGGTGCAAATGCAGGCCTGATGTTTCCTGCAAAAACAAACATGTCTACTTTATTTGTGCCTGGGTAAATATGACTCAGCATCTCTTGTATTCATTCTGAGAACATAAAGTTAGCTTTCAAAGGAGACGGAGTTTATGACTTGGAATACTCAGAAGTCAAATATGTGTTTGGGTGTTTTATTAACCTGTAACACACACGCAGACAATAGAGCAGTGCACAGACCTAATTTGCAAGCTTTCTAGGAACTTGCAGCTGCAAATCAAGGCAACCTAACCTAGTATAGATAGAGATGATAACCTTTAGTGCCTGCTGGTCAACATTTAAACTTGTTCGTTTAACCCTGTGCTTTTTAGCGTGGGGAAAAGGGACTGAGCCCCACAAGAAGCTGCTGGTTGTGTATTTGCTGTTTTATCTGATATGTCATATAGTATTTTCATCTTCATATCATATAAATTGTGAAAAGACATGAAGCCTATTTCAAAATGGGAGTCTGATATTATAAAGTGGATGTTCAAGTAAATAATGTTAATCTGTTGAAAGAAGTGGGGATTATATAGAGTGGTGGGAAATTCTCAGAGGTGAGGGCAATCAGGGCAACTCACAGATTACATCTATCTAGTGTTTCCATTGGGTTCTGTTTCTTTCCACAGTGTAAATGCTGCTGGATGTTTTCCAGGCTGAATTACATGAATCTAAATGAGGCTGAAGGGTTAGCATTGTGACAGAGGGCGTAGGCCTTTATTGTTCAGTTAATTATTGATGTGGCGTCTGGTTAATCAACGACATTAACGACCCTAACATGCAGAGATAAAAAAGACTTGGATTTCAGCAGTGGGGCTGGAGGGAACTCAGTGACAGGCAGTGCATGTGTTAAGACATTTTTTCCATTATAGGAAAACATGGTGATCAGAACAAACTCAGACTGAGTCAAAGTGTTACTATTGATCACAAGCACAGATATCTTCATTGTACAATCATCACTTCATAATAAAAATAAAACCAGCAGCTGAAATTAAAATGTTTATCCTCTCACTGAATTCAAGTGTAACTCAATAACCAACAATTTAACAGACAGTCCATAATGCCCAAATATCTTACAGATGAGTGGTAATTACAACTGATACTGCAAAAAAAAGAAAAGAAACACTGAATGTGGTTACAGCAAAGGCAGAACTTAAATAGAAAAAAAAACATGTGTCCATTAACAAATACACATCAATTAAAGGCAAGTGAACCTGGTAAACATCTGAAAATAGAAAAAACAAAAAACATGTGCGCCATAAAAGCACCATAGGTTTTTAAAATCTTCATCTGTTCCCGAGTCAAGAATCAAAGTCAAACAACTGGAGCTTCCGGTGAAAAATGATATACCTCATAATCTAATAATACCTTGGTATTAGTATAATAAAGTGGTGTGTCACCGGAGCACTATTGGTGATAACAACATAATAAAACCCTCTGGACATTCCACGCTGCTTTGAAAAGACATTCAGGTCATATATAGTAATAAGTGATCAAATCCAAAACAAACACACTCTATTAACTACCAATGACACATTAAATAAATATTATGTGGATTGAAAGTGGCTCATCACATTACTTCATCTGTCATCCATTCTCCAAACAACACTGCTCAGAAATGGCTAAAAAACAAACAAAAAAAACCCCCAAAGGGCAATTAAAACACAAATATATTCAGAAGCACCAGATAGTAAAATGAAGCAGATAAAAATATATCAAGTACTGCACATAGCTTAAATGGTTAATACACTGTGTCAGCTCATTGAACTCTAATGTGCTGCATGATTTACAGAGCAAACAACGACAGTGCAAAAGCCTATACAAGCATACAATACTTTTGACATTTAATTTTACATTTCACTAGTTTTGCTGCTTCTTCTTTTCTTTTTAAATTACATACTCGGATAATAAATCTAATTCTACAATTGCATAAATCTTTTCTTCATGGCAGATATGTACAGTGTATATTCCTGCAGTGTGAGCGTCTCCAGTTGGAGATTGACAGCTCTAACAAGTAAACAGGATTTCCTCTGGTGTGTGGTCTGGTGGTGCATTGGGAAGCTGTATGTAAAGAATGCATGCAGGGGTAAAATACAGGGTAGAACAATAAATCCTTTAAGGTATGCTCACACTTGAAGAAAAACAAGTCTCACAAAACCAAAGAAGCAAATAAAGCAAGAGAATAAAAACACTAACAGCAGCACTACACACATAATTACTCTACTCATTTACATATTCACTTCATTTCTTTTTAAATAACATTAAATAGCCTATATTAAATAAAGCCTATATATCCTATATTTAAAAAAATAATCATTTTCAAACAGGGAATCATTTACTTTTCATTTTGTTTTCATCACACACTACAGTGCTCCATGTGAAGGTGGGACGGGTGGGTGGAACAGCATGATGGAAACATTAGGCATCAGCTTATAAGTTGGCTGTGTGATTCATTCAATACTTGAAAAATTGTGTCTGCAGCCTGGTTTTGCGTTATTATTTTGAACCTTCTTGGATTGCTCGTTAACAGTAAACCTGAGACGATGGAGAGGTAGATTGGTGGAGTTGCAGTGAGGTCATATTGATTGTACAATACAGCTGGTCACTCAGTGCAAACACACAAGGACAGGTAACATTCATGTGGTAGCATGACGGCATGCAGAGCTAAGCAATGCTGTGTGTGTGTGTGAATTGTTGTTCTACTGCTATAATGCTTCATATTCATTCCAGGCAGGCCACAGTTATGTTCTTCAGTGAGGTGCAAAGAATCAGCTCTCCTGCTCCTCCTTGATGCAACAGGCTTTGTTGATGTCGCTCGGGTATTCAAAGACAGCTTGGACAAATTGGCCGAACAGGCGCTCCATGTAGCTCTCGCCACGGGGAAACAAACCCTGCAGGAAGGCGATGTGTCCGCCGTGAGCCGTCAGCAGCAGGGCCACGTTGGGCAGGGTCTGGACTATGGTCAACGGGAAGGCTGTGGTTAAGAAGAAGACAGAATAAGATCATGTTATGCAAAAAAATAAAAAATAAAAACGCACAATTAGGAATAAAAACATCACAACAGTCTTTCATCTCTTCCTGGTTTCTCCTCACCGTGTTGGGGAGAGAAGGGGTCATCAGCAGCGTTGAGACACAGAATGGGCACCGCTGTGTTGGGGAGCTTTTTGTCTGGGCTGGCATCACGGTAGTACTCAGAACAAGAATTATAACCAAAGAGCAAAGTGGTGAAGCGCTCGTCAAACTCACGGATTGTCTGCGCCTAGAGGAGAGAGGGCCGAAATGACACTAAGCATTAAGTACATACATTCAAGAATGGCTAGCGTATCATCTTAAAGAAAAGAAAGAAGAAAAAACAAAACAATAAACAGTAATTCATGGTTTTATGTGGGATGCTTGCCGAAAAACTGCCCCCGACGGGAACGTGCATCAGCGGTTTTGCATGAATTACCCCAAAAACAACTCTGTCTCGTAATGTTCTGTTATTATCTCACAGCGTGGTGAATGTGCAGGTCACAACTTTTGGCGTTTTGGAGTTGCTGGATTGTGTATTTGATGAGTTTGATGAGGGAAACCAAGAAATCCCATGAGCCTCCGTAGCGTAGCTCTGAGCAGCCTGCGGCAACAATTAAGGGTGACGAACCTACTGCTATGACTATAGGGATTATGGCTGTCTCAGTTTGTCATACGAAGGACATTAAAACGGAACGGAAAAGAAATGAAATCACACACACGCATACAGGGAGATGAGGAGTGGCAACAGAGGTGAATGTAAAGAGCGGGGCATACCTTCAAGACATGGTCGACGTCCACCACTTTGTCCAGAATCTTCCTGTGCCTGTGGCAAACGAATCAAAGAAAGACGGTGTGAAAGTCAGCAGCTCGTTGAACTTAAATTCAGAAATGTGCGAACCCTTCTGACTCCAATCTGACCTGGTGACGGCTCGACACAGGCCACTTGTGAGGTATTTATTGAAGAGCAGCCAGTTTAGTGGTTCTTCCATAGAATCGGAGGATTTCTGCGCATCCCAGGGGACAGAGATGGTGAAGCCTGCCACCATCCCCGACTGTGTGCGCTTACGGCCCAGATAGTTTAACAACAACATGCTTCAGAGGAGAAGACAAAGAAAAACACACACAAAAAGACATTGAGTAATCAAAAGAAGTGAGAGAGTGAATGGAAACAAATCAATGATAACGTTGACTTGAATTTCTTAGATAAATGCAAGCCAATGAAAAGCGTTGCACTCACTCACCCTCCCATAGACACACCAGCACCAAGCACAGGGGCATGTGGGTAGAGTCCTTTGACATGTTGCACCACACGCTCAAGATCTGAGGTGTTGGCTGCACAGTAGGTGACAGGCGTCTGAAGCAGAGGGAGAGCTTTACATGCAGTGTTTAGGTGCCAGATTTGGTGTTTTACCTAACACGCTTGAGCCTGTGTAATGGTCTTATGTCATGGTCAACAAATCTAATGAAAACACCCAAACTAGCGATTACTGCCATTTCTTTCCACCGTGTGGTATATGAGGCATTTAATACACTTTATTGTTGCTTTTCTTTTTTTCTTTTCTTGGGATTTCCTGACGGTGAATCAGTTTTATTTTTAACTTTAAACTAGTATTGGGAAAGTTTTGAGCTGACAGTTTTCTCTCAGTAAGATGTATTGATAAAGTTGTAAAATAAAAATAAAAATTCTGAGTAAATCTAACTTCTTATTTCTATCCAAAATAATCCTCAATAGTATAAGGAAACATTTGATGTCTACATCTCAAATTTTGCACAGATCGTTGATTTGCATGAAAATATGGCTGATTATAACAAAGACAGCTCTCACAATGAGATTATGAAACTATAATCACCAAAGACTGCTGAAAGTGACCCCAGCATCCCAAAAATGAGCTTTGCAGCAAACAAAGAATAACATCTGAAGCTACTTCACCAAGTCTGTTAAAGTGAAAGCTGAGAAAACGACCATTATTCAATAGGTAATCATTGAACTTACCAGCAACTCTTCCCCTGCGACCCCCCTGTTGTTGAACACCACACACCTGAGAAAGAAAACCACTTCATAAATCAAATTGCAACTGCATGTCACAGAGGTTTCATGATTACTTTAGCTTAAACTTTCCTGTTAGCGATTCAAGATACGTTCTTTCAGGTGTTTACATTTCCCTTGTGGCTTAAGCACTCTGACACGTGAGGATCACCACTGACCTGTAGCCGCGGCGGGTGGCCTGGCTAATGGCATGGAGCACATAGGATTGTTTGCTGTTCCCTGTCAGGCCTGGGAGGATCAGGATTGTGGGCCGGGTGGAGGATTTGGGGTAGGCCGCACTGGCCTGATTGTCCACCCAGTCCAGCGAAATCTGACCACCATCGTCCGTACGGATCAGCTCACTGAGGGACGGAGAGACGAGAGGACACAATAATCATGTAAATAGTGTGTCACAGAGAAGAGATAATGAGATGCGTGTTTCAACCAGTAATAGAAGAGGAGGTCCTTCCTACTTGCGGTAGGTGACGGGGGGTTTGGACTTGAGGACGGCACAGACCAGGGTTTGAAAACGGCCTCCCCAGCACCACGGAGTGGGACTGAACCGCTCAGCCACCACAGGACAGTGCTTGTGGAGGAAGACACTGAAGGCCTCACTACAAACCAATGCTGGTGTCTGAGAAAAGAGACAAAATAAAGAAGGTTTGGAAACGGTTTCTCCACATAAAACAATCAATGACAGAGACATATTTACTTACCTGGTGACATGAAGATTCATACAAAACATACAAAACTTTTAACATAAGTATCACAAAGCCAATTTACACTAACTTATAGCCAAAAGAAAGAAAATCAATCTATAATGTAGTTGATTATTGATCATGTGTTTCCATGTTTCCATTCACTTAATATTTGATCAATTAAAAATGAAGGATGAAGATAAGAATCAACACTTTATTTTAATCCCTGCTAGTTTACTATTTGTCGTCAATTATAACTTATTGTAGTTAAGTGGTAATAATTGAACACAATACCTTATAACATCGTTGTAATTATATATAATTGTGTTTATACACAGACAGGGCCGTCTTTAACATTAGCATTAAAACTGATACATATTTCAAACACATGCATACATTTCATTGTACATGACCACAACAACAATAGATCATTATAATGTTATCAAGCTGGAAGGACGAAAAGGAATTCAAATAAATTGAGAGTAGGCTATGAAGTAAATATATAATGAACACTCAAAATGATTTAAAAAAACAATAAATAAATAAAAGATGAATAAGGATAAGATATGATTATAGAGAATCATTAGATTAAAATGAAGTAGCTTCAATGGTGTGACAGAGTCAATAGTAGGTGTATCAGTGGATGTGGTGCGGTCATTACTGCCAGCCTTGACCGCAGTGACTGACCTGACACTTGCGGCCCCAGAGATAGTACAGAGCGGCCGTGAGGGAGCAGATGAACACCGTGTAAGGTCTGGACACACACTCCCAGTATGTTCTCCACAGCTCCAAGTGCGATAACAACATGGTTATTATAACAACTATGTGTGTCTGTCTAGCTACAGCGGAGAGCTAACCTGGTAGGTAAGTTAGGTAGCTGCCGGTTAGTGACTGACTCGTTCACCGACACACCGGAACAGACAAACCGACAATAGAGACGTTAGTTTAGTTAGTTAGTTAGTATCCGACAACCTGCCTTCATCACCACCAGCTAACGAAAACGGTACTTTACATCCCACCGGCTCGCGCGGTGACAGTGACGAGCCGGTATCCTCCGGCAGGACTTTGACTCGGCGGTGTTTCCTTTCCTTCAGGGGCAGCAGACGGTTCCTGGTCCCAGTCTTGGCCGTGGATGGACGCTCTGTTTGGACGGACGGTCCAATGACAACAGTCCGCCTCACTTCCGGCTCCGCCTCCACGCTTTTGACTACAAACATGGCCGCTGACCAACGCGCCTGCGCAGACGACTTCCGTGTTTTGCTTTACTGTAACTTCAGGGCTCGTTATCGCCACCTTCTGCTGCACATGCCTCAAGGTCATTACCATGGATCTATATAGGCTACTGTACATCCGTGGTCATTACTCACTTTACATTTACATACCCAATAGCCTACCAGTTTTTCTCCTAAATGTTGAGATATCATTTGATTGATTGATTAATTTGTCTGGATTAAATCACAATTAAAATAGAATAAAAACTTTATTCTCTGAGTCAAACACTATTTTTGGTAGCCTACTTGCAATATTTTCATCATGCTTATATTTGGATGTAATAAATAAATACAACAATTTATCATTCTACTGATTTACAGCACATCCATGACTGGGTTGTACTATAGTTTCTGCATGGGTTCTCTTGAGAGTTAACTTCAGTGGGATGGGGGTTTACATGTGGATCAACAGGGGCCCACTGACTGTGCAACTACTTCAGGGTTTTGTTTTGTTTTTTACATATATATCTACATCTATATCTATATAGCCTATATATATAGGAAATTTAATTCTTAGAGGAAATGTCCCCTCATTAGGCCATAACACCAAACACACATACACACGTGTTCAAATAAAAACTAAGTAAAGTATCTGATGCTTCACATCTTCAGGCTTATTTAGAAAGCTGCATTCATACTTTTTTTTTTAGATTACACTGATCTTAATTTTTGACTTATGTGTCTAGCAAGAAAGAAAGAAAGACCTGCAGACATTAGCAATGTAATGCTTTATTCAGAACAATAACAATGCAAAAAAAGTGCTAATTTCATCATGATGAACAATTAAATTCTAGTTGATTCCATGAAATCTATTGAATTTCAATGCAATGGTTAGGCCTCTTACAAAGTAAGGTCTCTGTTTTAATGTCTGTTGATTGACTTGATTGCTGCCAGGACTCGTTTTATCTAGTTGAGTGGGGTTCCTGCAACCACCTCTGACTCAATACCACACTCATCGTTTCCACGCTTGATCTTGAAGAAACCTGAAATCAGACAGCACACAAATACAACTTCAATCCAACACGTCTACGACTCATCATATTGACAGATTGTATGATATTTGTCTGTTCAGATCTGGGAAGAATATGAAACAATCTTTTCCACTCCACTAAACCCTGGTTTTGTTGTAGCTACCTTTGTCTCCCCAATCGCTGTTCCAGGAGTTTGCTGCCAGCCAGTAAGGCGTCCCGTTCTCCTCTCCCCAGCCCAGGATCTTGATGGCGTGACCACCCAGCATTTCTCCCGTCACATGCTGATACACACCTGTAATAGTTTCAAGTGCAAGTGTAACTCCAGGAGCCAAGATTTGAACTGCTAAAACTGTATTGATTTACAGTACAGCTAAATGAAACTCTGTCATTCAAAATACAGATTTTTTTTTGTGGAATGTGGAATAATTTTTATCTCTACAGGCCTATGAAAATCCTTCATTGGTAACACAAAGGCTTTAACCTGTGATTAGGGGCTTCATATTGCTTCATTTTAAGAAGTCACAAGGCAAAAATGCAAAGCTGCAAGTTGATTTTAGTCTGGAATGAAGTTAAACTGATTCATAGAAAGAAAAGAAACAAGAATCTAAGGTCATGCTGTGGAAATAGGTCAGCACTAATACAACTTTTAAGCAGTTTGTAGCCGCAAAGATTTTCCATTAATACACAATGCAGGTTCTTGTTTGCATTTTGGTATGTGCAGGGTAAAGAGCCGTGTGCATGCAATGTATGGAGTTCAAGGCTCACCAGTCTTATACTGCAGGAAATCCGCATAGACGGAGAAAGCTGCCTCCACAGGCCCGTTCTTGTACAGCTCGGTCATGATCTGCTCCTGCTGGGACGGGATGTTGTATGTGCGTCTACCTGAAAATGAAGAGTAACAACAAGACAGGGCATGATGGACAAGATACTATAGGGATGAGATCATTTTTAATTGTCTATACCATAGTGTTTGTCTTTCGGATAGGATGGTGAGTATCCATCGATGCACTGCTCCTTGCACTTGGGAGTGTCCCCTTCTCCGTGACACGGAGGACGAGATCCATTCACATGATGCTCACAGGAAGCGATGGTGTAGGGTCTGCAGCCTGCAACACACAAACCCACAATCAGCTTCACTTCAGACTTCCTATACAGTCGTAGAAATGTATTTCAGTTCACACATACCGACTTTGGAGTCATACAGGCCTCCTGTCACGAGTCCTTTCTTAGCCCAGAACTCCCAAGCAGCAGATGGAAAACCACCCATACAGCTATAAAAAAAACAAAAAAAAACATAAGTATAGATCAGACTTGGAACATGCACATTTTGTTCCTTAGATACTCACCCCATGCCACAGTCATCACAGCAGGACAGCAGATCTTCAGCGGAGATCTGCACTGAGACCTTCCCACCACTGTGGATACATAACCTGTCAGATATCGCCTCAACTGCCCCAAAGGCCTGTGGGAAAAATTTTTTTTTAAAAAGGAGTCACTGGTATGAGAATATATTGCGTATTAAAGCGCTTCCACAGATGTTTTTAGTCTGTTTTTGTATGATAATCTCACCCAGCAGGATCCACACGAGCCCTGATCCCTGATCTGCTGGATTGTGGGACAGTTGGGCCACTGCTGGCGCGGATCAAAGCTGTCTGGAAGCTGAATGCCGTCAATATTATGAACCCTGAACGAGACAGGACATGTCACTAAAGCAGATAAGATGAACCCGCTGACTGTCACCTGTTTGGACATGTGACATTAGACTTCACACACACACACACATATACTGTAAACTATAAAATCCATTGCTCACACACTCCCACGCACTGTAGTTAAAACTTACATCTCTGGGAGCCTGGGTCCGTTCAGTATAGTCCCACACAGTCTCTTCACATAGCTGATATCAACGTTATAGAAGTTCTGCCTGGCCTGAAGCAAAAGACGTGCAGTCAAAATTCAACATCAGTTATGCTACTATACGCAAGTCTGTGACAACAAAGTTTATGTTTGATTGAATCTGTAATTCCTCAATTCCCATTGTAATAGCTGCACAGACAAGAAAGCCAGAAATGAAGTAAGCAATGATTAAATGAGTTAAATAGTCTCACTGTCCAGGTGGTGTTGGCCTTGTTTATAAAGTTAACCATCTCTGAGGAGAGCAGAGGCAGCTGAGGCCGAGACCAGGAGACCGAGGCGGTCGCCAGCACACAGAGGAGGACGAGGCGGAGCATCCTGCCAAGGAGACGTCAGCCGACAGACTTTAAAATGGACCCCTCAGCTACAGTGTGTTAAAATGCTGATGTTATGAGGATGTAAATATTAATGACACATTGTCAAAAAATCTAATTATAAAAAATATATTTATCTTATATCTGAAATATCTCAAATCCAGGCTATTGAAATAAGCACAGTGGACTTCACTGTTTTCATCCTACTAATGTAATTTGAAGTTGAACAGATTATCAAGTAAAAAACATTTTAAATGGATGAATATGGAGTCTTATGAAATGAGCAACCGGCTATTATGAGAAAAAAAAATCAGCTCAATGCGAAATGTAACTGCTGTTGCATCAAGCCAAATATATACAACATAAATCTTCCTCAGGCAACTCAGATATAAAGATGACATAGCTCCAGTTAACAACAATCTTAGAGTTTTTACCTGGGTTGTCTTTTTTCTCAATGGATCGTCTTCTTGTGGTCTCTTCTTCCTGGACTGAACACCTTTCTTCTTCTGTCCTCTCACTATTTGTACTTGTTTTACAATACTCAGGCTATGGAATCACATGTCTGTGCAAAGAGTGCATCATCAGCATGAATCTCATGTGACTAACAAAATGTCTTCCCAAAGGTTGACAGGTATTCTTATACAGCAGCGAAAAAGAGAAGATGCAACCTCAATCAAAATGATTAACTTAAAACTTAACTTAAAACCATCCCCATTTCTTTTTGTTTATTTTTTTTGTGCTATTTTCTTGCATACACATACAGAATAAGACATTAAATTAACCTTGAACATGTGCTATATAATAAAATAAAACCATCTTCCAAAGTAGAGCCTATAAAATCATCCGTCAAGGTCAACCCACTAAAACCAACCCGTAAAAGCAAAACATGAGTCATGTTGTCGGTTGTCACAATCAACTCTGAGACTCTTTAGATAATTTCACCTCTTTATTTGTTCAAATATGTACAAATCAAAATGTCACATTACATAGCAATGTTTGTAGCTCTCCTTTGGTTCTGTGCAAGGTTACTCTGTGCTAGCCTTCCTACTCACCAAAGCTGTGTTAAGGACACTTTAGCTAGCAGTCTCAACATAGATCTCTCTCTCTCACTTCAAATGTATCAGAAATTACATTTGTTCAATATATCTTTGTTCTCCTTTATTCGTCTTAAAAGCCCTAATGTCTAATAAAACTACACTGGAATTGCACTGTTCTTATTCTCCTACTTCAAAGTACAGAGAGCTGCTGTGGGCGGTGCTATCCACATCTATGCAGCACATACATACAATGCAAATGCAAACGCACCCCCGTAACAGTTCTGTATGTTTTTGTCCTATAAAAACATAATAAGTGGAACATTAAGCGAGCTTTGATTTGACATGAAAAATAAGCAAACCAAATGCGAGACAAAATTAAAAGAAAAATAAATGAGGTCAGGTGACTGTTCCTTGAAACTCTAAAAACGGGCAGTGTTGTATTATGTGCATTTAAACATTTCAGTCTATGTGACAGCAAAGGCTTCAAAATCAATGATAGGTCAAACAAATGAGGAAGAAACACATGATCAGTTGGAACATCGAATGACAATAAAACAACCTGAATTGCTGGTGAATATAACCACACAACACTGTGTGTAAATTATGAAACCAGATGCATGATGGACTACAACAAATCACTAAAACACAACCTATAATGAGACCAGTCTGCTACCAGAACCCCTCTATAGTCTACATAATGTCCATGGTCCTGAAACGGCCATAACAAACAGAGTGAAGAGGGGTAGAAGTGCTTCTGAATCCTCTGGTGAGAGGAGAGCCAGACCTCCAGAGTGAGCAGAGGGGAAGTTATTAGTCTGTAGCCCCCAGGAAAAGTGAGGGTGGGGGGGTTACTGTCCCTGCATGTCGCTGGTGCCTTGTGCCTGTGCTGCAGTGGTGCTGAGGTACTGCCAGCTGAGCGCGGCCAGCAGCATGGCGGCTGACAGGTACATGGGCGACAGGTGGTGGGTCCTGGAGGGGAGGCTGGACTGCGACAGCGTGGACTTCTCCCGGATCACGGCCAGGATGTGCAGGGTCTTGTCCCGCGACGGGTCGGTGAGGGAGACCTTCTGTAAAATCTGCAGAGAGACGGACAACGACAAGGCGGAGCGTGACTGAACTGAGCGTTGAAGTGCAACAGTGTGGTGAAAGCAGGGCAGAAGAGCAGCGACAACGACACACCCACCTCCTGGCTGTACTGGGCGATGATGGTCTGCACCGCTCCCATGTTGGTGGCCTCCATCATGAGGGTGACGGCCTGTCCCTTCCTGATCTTCACCACTCCCTGGAACACCATGGGGTTGTTGTAGCACTTTGATAGTGTAGCTATTGCCATCACCTGGTCAACAGGGGAATAACATGTAGTCAGGCGGAGGAGACTGAACATGATCTGAAACAACTTTCAGTAACCCTTTTGGTTATAAAAGAGTTTCATATTAATGTGGATGAATCTACATTACCCACACTTGTTAATGGGTCAATTTTCGATAAATATATTGTTTTGTATTTATAGTTGTTTTGATTTTATTATTATTTAGTGGTCAACTCTCACAGCATTTCCTAGTTTCAGTTTTCCGGACACTGCCCGGCGGGTCATGGGAATAACGCCGCCGTATCGCTAGGTGGCATCGTTTATGGTCGGAACTACGACAGTATCTGATCATCTTCAAACTTCCAACTTTTGTTCTTAATTAATGAAAACATTCTCGGCAAATGTTTTCGCTTTCGTCCGTCTTGCACCTGTCCAAGAATTTCACCATGGGCGTGGAGGCTCATGGGAAATGTAGTGTGAAAACACTTTGCTTTACGAAACTCCTCAAAGTCACTTTAATTTACAGGCCACCGATTACGTGATAATAACGTTTTAATGTCAAGAACTAGCCAAGAAATAACAAGTAATTGCGTAGTAATGTCAAGAAATAGCCTAGAAATACTGGCCAATTTCATAGTAATGTTTTTCATAAAGCCAAAAGATTACACATGCTTTTCATGCTTTGAATTTTTTTTGTGAAAGGCCAGAATTTTTCTCCACCAAGTCCTTGCAATTGACCGTTATTTCTGGGCTATTTCTATGCAATCAGTCGTTATTTCTTGGCTATATTTCTCGACATTACTATGAAATTGACAGTTATTTCTTGACATTATCACGTAATTAGCGGCCTGTAAGTTAAAGGGTTATCAAACCTTCTGAAGTCTGAAAAGCTACCATAAATATGTACTGTGTTTCTTTTTCTTTGATTTTTTTGGACAATTTATATACTACACTTGATTTTTTAAACTAATCAATAGAATGATTAGTATTAGCTAAGACCCTAAGATGAATAATATGTGTCCTGATGAATATTTATATGTCGCAACAGAACTGATAGGCGCATGGAGTAGAGAGGTATTTATCGTTCATATATACTGTCACACAAATCAGAAGAGGTGAGACAGTAATAAATACCTGCGGAATAGCACAGAAATTGAAGACGCTCTGGTTGCGCAGGCGGGACAGGTAGGCGATAACATCTGGGACGTGTCGCAGGGCATCAGTGACCAGCAGGTTGAGACAGGACAGAGCCGACTCCAGCTTCTCTGGCTGGGCCAAGTCCTCAAGACGACCTGCAAACTGACTCCAGGCCTGCACAGGGACACACAGACACAGGTTAACACAACATCACATTGTACTATGTCAGTTTTTTACTCTATTGATTTACAATTCTACTGCTTCAATACACACATAATGCATGAATAGAAATGTCTGATATTATAAACCCTTTGTATAGACATACGTACGTTTCACAATGCACACTGGGAATAGAGAACAGAGAAAGCTACACACTCATACCAGACATAAGAACACGTTCCTACCTCTTGTGGCCAGAAGGCACGTCCCTCCTTTGTGTCCTCCAGATAGTCTCTGATGATGTTGGTCTTCTGGAGGAACAGGCCCATGGAGTTGGCCAGCTCGGTGTCCCGGCCCACCTCAGGGTCCTCCAGCTGGGACGCAGAGAAGAGCTGAGACAGACCGATGCCGACCAGCCCGGCTACGTAGTGGCAATACTGCACAGAGGAAGAAACAGACAGCTGCAGTGTTACAAAATACTGACTTACAACTGAAAACAGTTATGTAACACCCAGAGAGGCAGTAGATTCTGACTGATTGAGCCAATAGACGTTTGCACACAGTGTGGCAAGACTTGAGGAAAGGTCACTGAAAGTATCACGGAAAAGTGTTTGTGTTTGTTAGCACATAAGCGCCATTATGTTTTTAGATTTAAGCATATGTCAAAGACAGTGCTACAGTAGGATCTTCATCAGACATGGCCTGACCTGCACTTATGTAGCATTTTTCTCGTCTCAAGGACCCCTCAAAGCCTTACACTGTATGTCACATACAACCTTTCACACACACACATTGAAGACACAGCACTGGAAGCTACTCATTCAAACACATTCACATGCAGACTCAAACCACCGACCTTCAGGTTAGTGAATGACCAGATATACCTCCTGAGCCACAGTCGCCCATATGTTCCTTTTGTTTACCATAACTCTGCTCTAAGTGCTGAGTATACTCATGTGTTATGTTATGGGCTAACACACAGAGAGCCAGTATTTTTAGAGACTTGCACCATTTTCTGAATGTTGCCATTTACATACGTTGTTGTTATTACGCTCCTAGACCTGCCCATCATAGTGATAACATGAGGCTTAAACTCACCTGGTCCCACTCCTTCATAGATCCCACTTTCTTCTCCAGGAATTCAGCCATTCCCACGCCCATACGGTGACAGATATCTGAGATGACGTCTCTGTATTCCTGAGCCAGGTTTCTGAATTCCAGTGATATCTGGATTTAAATGACACAGGACGTTCATGGGTTACTGTTAACTACAGCTGTTAATCTGAAGCTTTTATTTTGGAAGTCCATCAGTAAATAAAGCCTTGAGAGCCCTAATAAGCTGTTTACTTACCGTAGGGAAATCCTCCAGGACCTGCCGGTCTTTCTCGTGACTCTCTGTGAAGCACCACTCATCCTGGTACAGGTAGGTGTGGAAATCATTCAGCATGGGAACTTTCTTGTCCAGAGGGATGGTCATGTCGTCCTCTACTGTGTCCAGCGCTCGCAGCACCAGGTAGAAAATACAAACGGCATGTCTGCATGACAGAGAGAGAATACGAAGGACATAAGTCAGCTGTGTGTTCATGACTCAAGAGAGTGTGTGAGTTGCCTTGTCACTGGTTTACATGACAGATACAGCAGACATGTCAAGGCAGGGGGTCTAGGGTTAGCCCAGGGCTTAATTTGTGCCGGATCCTGCCGGAACAAGATCCGGCACCTCGCCGAGTGGATCCGGGACCTCCTCTGTCAAATACGTGCAGTGGCGGCCTTAGACATCTGGGGGCCCGTTTCAATATTTCATATGAGGCCCTACCCTGTTAAACATAAAATTATTTGCCAGCTATGTGCCCATGTGTCGCTGATGCTTTAAACCCTGAAAGGACGCAGTAAACGCACTATCCATGCATCCCAGCTACGCACAACACATTAAGTGTTAAAATCACTATCAGGGCAAGAAACCAGGACTTCGCAGAAAAAACGAGGACTGAAGTTGGTTTTCATCAAAAAGCAAAATCATTATGTACATTTTCAGACAAACTACAGGCTTTAACAATATTCTGAATTTAAATTGGCAACAAAAGTAATGAGAGCAAAGTGCTCCGCGTTATTTCAGCACCACGGACAAGGAAAGGACGAGACATGCGGACAGACAGACGTCTACAGGCGCTGATCCTGTCGGTGCTGGAGCAGCCACTGGAGGCAGACAGACAGCTGTCTCCTCCATTATTACAATCTGTAAATAAGCTGCCAATAATATCACATTTTAGTTGTGCTCTCGCTGTGTTTTATTTCTCTGTTAAGTTAGGACGTACTCATAGATCGCCTTGGAGGCATTTTAACCCCGAGGAAAAAAAGAAAAGAGGAGGAAAGTGATTGACAGACGTCAATCATCAGGTTACGCAACTGGGCGCACGTCAGGAGGAAAGCAGGAAAAACAAACACTAAGAGAAAAGGAATAATACTGGGAGAAGGAAAACGAGGGTCTATTGATAGTTTGCGGGCCGTTTTCAAAGGTAAGACAAGTTGTTATTGATATTTCCTGCCGTATTATTAATTAGGAGCGATTAGTGTGCAAAGAGAGAGGCCACTTTGGCATTTCTTATTACAAGTGTAACAAGGACCTGTAAGTACACCAAAATACACTATGTATTTACAATGTAAGTACATGTTATTACATACGGTTACATAGGTAATAATTAATTAGGTAGATACACAGGAACAAGGACCCCTTAAAATAAAGTGTTACCTTGCATTTTTATAATCTTTGTTCACGTCTTTATTCTATATAAGCAACAGTTTATTGCATTTTTATAATCTTTGTTCAATGTAGGTCAGAAGGAGGGTCTATTGCCTTTTGTCTTTATATAAGCACAGTATTGCCTTTTTAGTCTATTGTCTTTTTGTTTTATTCAATAGTTCACACTGAAGATTAAATGCATTTTAACAAAAACATGGTTGCTCATTTCAACTTCTTCAAAAAATAAGTTATTTTTCCTTAAATAGCCTAATAGCCGGTATTCAGTTATCTATACGAACAATTAAAAGCCGGCCGGGTCAAAACAAACAAACAAACAAACAAAACTCTTCCAACTTTGTGGACTGTCTGTGAAGACTGACGGGAGTGAAGCCGACCTCATCCTCTGCCTGCCGGTGGGACAAATTGCACTGTCGGATCTGGGTCTCCGTGTCCGGAACCCGTTCGGGATGACTTGAATGGTGCTGAAGCGCTATGGCGCAACGGACACAGAGACCCAGGTTGGACAGCACAGACAGGGGAACAGCATGAGGAAGATGATGAACTCAGATAAAAGCCATAGCGACGTGAGCTCTTATACCTCTGAATTTCACCGCATCGGGGTCATTTTTCAGGTGTGTTAAAAGTCATTTAAGCGCCGTTACGCACGCCGCACGTCTCGCCTCCTGTGCGCTCCTCCCCCCCGCCCCCCCCCCCCCCCGGAACAGCACCCTCTCAGTGTTCCGGGACCTACACATGGACAAATTAAGCACTGGGTTAGCCTATATGTCGACGGTTCCTTTTAAACAAGGATATAGAGTGAACACACACACCCACACACACTGACGTGTTTACAAACAGCTGTCATTTCCTTACTGACAGCTCTGACCTGAACCGTGAGCTTAAATTAGACACATAGCAGCAGCAGCAGCAGCAGCAGGATTCCCTGTGTGTATTAGTAGCTGTTTCCATTTGAATTCTTGCTGCAGGTCTTCACAGGTTACAACTAGGATCTCAGTGTTACTTCACTTTACTTTGCACATACTGTATAGTAAAGCCTCCTCCCTCTTCTGCGTATGCGTCAAAAGCATGTGTTGTATAATTCACACCAGTAGAAGCAGAAGCAGCAGAAGCCATCAGTCAACCAGTAAATAGTAGCTAGATAGTAGATACAATGTTAATATGCAGCTAGATCAATATTCAATCATTCAAATCATTGTGTCATTTTGTGTCCTGGTTTTACTTTTTGGCAGTTTAGAGGGGAAATGCAAACAATCTGAAAGTTACACTTTGTTCATTGATTTGATTGCTACATTTTTTCCATTTGCTGACTAAATTATCATGGCAAATGCTAAGATGAAAAACACTGATTAGCTGCAGCTTTAAAAAGCCTGTTTTACTGAGTGCTAGTTAAGTCCTACTGTCCTACTATGGTATTTAAGCAAATATAGTGTCATTTTCTACTACTCTAACTGTGATTGCTCCAGTCCCTATGAAGTGCAGTGCATTTTGGTTTACTCAGGTTGGCTTGACAAGTCATGTAGCCCAGAGGGAAGGCCACTGGGTCTCTTGGTATTTTCAAGCATGCTTTGTCTTCTCATCTCATGGTGACCTGTTCCTGTTTTCACTGAAGATGCATTTCTGATTTGTTGATCTGTTACTTATCATTATATACTGTCTTTTTAGTCCCAGTGTTGACCTTTGTGGCCCTACTATGGTTGTTTTGTTTTGTTTTGTTTTGTTTTGTCCCAATGTAGTTACAATAACTGTGGTTTGTCCTTGTTTGTACTATTGTTTTTGTCTTTTGGTTTGCTTGTTTTGTTTGTTTATTTGTCTGTTTGTTTTTCTATATTGTTGAGAACATGTTTGTCTGTTGAATCTATGTTTGTCTATATGTTTGGACCCCCTCGAAAACGAGATGATAGCCTACATCTCAAGGGGTTTTATCCAAATAAACAAATTTCAATAAACATTTATTTATCAAAATAATGATTAGTTATTTTTTAAGTCTAAGCTGCTGATAGTAGGTAGATCACCAAATGTGTTAGCCTAGTCGTTTTTTTTTTGTTGTTGTTTTTTTTGCACATGAGTATTTGTGCAGGGAAAGTGCGGATGAGGGAAGACAACATGCCTGCAGACAGACACACCCCTCTGCACCTGGAGGCAGCACAGCCCCTTTACCCACCTCAGCTCTCCGTCCAGCGCCTGAATCACGGCCGCGAAGCTCCGGCTGGTCTGGTTCAGGTACAGGTAGCAGGTCCGCAGACTCTCACTCATGGACTCCTGGCAGGACAGACAGAAGAAGGCGGAGTGTCGGTAAAAGCATGCGGGTCTGAAGGCGCTGGAGGGTCGGGCGGCCTCCTGCAGGCCCCGCTCCCCTAGCCTCCAGCCCGGCGGCAGGAGCAGGGACCGCGGAGGGGACCCGCAGCCCCGCGGCGCCACCGAGAGAGAGCGCTTGAACACGGACAGGGAGACCGGACACTTGCAGCAAGCTCCGGCCATACGAAAACCCCGAGAGCGCCACAGAGGCTGCAGCTATGAGACCAGCAGCACACCGTGCATGTCGACGCCACCGCTGGGGGACCGTAAGTTTGAAACACCAAGTCCATGTAGAGGACAAGTGAGAGCTGAGGGGGTCGAGCGAGGTGAACTGGTTTTTAGGAGGGCGTCGAGGAGGGGGAAGTCAAGACTGCGCTGATCTGGAAACAGTGTGAGCTCGGTGTGTTGACTAGAGGCGCGTGTGCTCACACTGTTTGTAGATCTGCTGTTGTGATCACGTCACTCCTCCTCCCACCTCCAACCAAAACATTACTCTAACTTCCCCTCGCTGTTTCCAGACCTGCTTTTAGCACTGAAACATGTCTGTGTAACCCGATTTTATACCAACAATTTATCATAACATGTCACTGCATTACATCAAACATGTCGAGCTCACCCAAAGATATTAAAAAATATGTGTTTTATCAGCCCAAGGAATTAGGTCATAGGCTTTATAAAAGTGCAACAAACATCTTTATGTTTGGGACGAGGGGGCTGTGAGTGTGTTTTGGTTTCCATGCGCATTATAAAACAGCTAATTAGCCTATGTAACATGCTAAAAATGCATAGGGACTAATGAATCATATTGAAACAACAGTCAACTGCTGCAGAGGTAGTTGTTTTGGTTGTGCGGTGTGCTGCAAAAAATAGAGGTGTGTTTTTGCTGACATCTGGTGGGAGACAGTGGGAAGGACAGTGGGATGTTGCAAAAACACAGGTATATGTCTGGTATCAGAATCAGAATCAGAATATGCTAGTTATTGATCCCCAAGGGGAAATTTCTTTTTGTTACAATAACAACTCCAACTCAAAATGTAGGCTACAAGTTAAAAGAGCAGTAAGATCATTATGTCATTTACCTAAATCCAATCAACATTTTGGTGACAGCAATGAAAATATGTTTAGTGACAACAGCAAATAAATACATTTAGCCTGTTTTAGTTCATTGTTCCTCCATTTGTTGTTCTAGGGGTCTGAAACTGAGCTAGTTTCACATGTAGTTTTAGCTCATCAACTCACAACAACAACAACTGACTGATCGTAGGCTACTAAACGGCCGTCCTGTTCACCAATAACCAATGCATAAATAATAGGTGGTTTTATGCACCTATGGCTGAGTGTTGGCATACACTGCTAACCTGGGCCCCCTGTAGAACAATGACATGACCCCTCTGCCCTCTGACTTTCTATCGCCACTTTTTTCATAGACTATATATTATCATTTTTTGTTATTTTTCTGTTACTCTATGTTCTTGACAGTGCCTGAGGAAATATACCCAATTATTATAATAAGTTTGCTTGGAAAATAACACACATTTCATCAATATAACATGTTTTGTGGCTTTGTTTTGATGCTGATGCAGTGGGCCCTAGTGTGCTAGTGGGCCCCTAGAATTGTCATAACCTTTCTCCCCTATGCAACCACCCTGGGTGCACACACACTGATGTCAACCCAGTATTAATCTTGCAAGTGCATGGACTTTAAAGATACAGGATCCTCCAGAGTGTTGTATTAATTGCTGTTGTTAATGGTGGTAGCTGGAGATGTCACTGCCACAGAACATCCACTTGTTAGATTACTGGGTTGCCTTAAGTGTGTGCACTGTGCATCTTTACACAGGCTGTCATCCGGGCCTTATAAAGCCTGGCTGCGGTCTCTGCAGGCTCCGTCTCCCTGAGGGTCACATTGGTGTTAAAACAGTGGGATTATCCGTCAAACATGCGCACATCACCGCTCTCCGCCGCTCAACCCTCCAAGCTCGTTATGTAACCTAAACCCCAAAGTCAATGGTCATCTCTGTCTCTGTCTATCCGAGCCAACGCAGCCAGTGAGAGTCCCAATCTGACGCCAGTGATCTGACTCTGTTTCCATGGGCTCATTAAGGAGCCAATCTGGGTTTGGGTTTGTATACACTAAGCATGTGCAGACCTACTTGTTAATAGGCCTACCTTGGTTTCCGTGTTGCCACAGTGCAGCCTCTTCATGCTGATGCTTTGTGTACAAGCGGAACATTGTGTGCTATACTTGATCTGCATGTGCACAAATACACTCATGCATCCAAACCTGCCTGTGTGGATGCAGCTTTAAGTTTCACGCGTTGAGTTTATTCTCGGTAAATATTACTGAAAGGATATTTTACTCACATAATCCAACTTTGGCATGACGGCACTGCATCCCCCCATCTTAAACTTAAACAGGTTCAACAGTTCCTCCGGGTGGCCCAGTGACTTCAGGATGTCCATGTTGCTTCAGGTGTGCTGCTGCTCTCACAAACTGCGGTGGAAACCCTACGAGATGTCCCCCATCAAAGCGATGCGTCGAGGAGATGCTGGAGCAGCAGCCGCAGGAGGAGAAGCGGTAGTGGAGGGGAGGAAGGACTCGGCACTCGGTCACACGCGCGTCACATCGACCGACGCCTCTGATTGGCTGGAGCGTCATGGGCTTAGCGCGCAGCGTCCAATGAGCGGCCAGAGCGTCTGGTGTGATGACCCGCCCCAGCGCTCTTGTCAGCGGAGCGCGGCTTCTGATTGGTCCCTTCATTATCCTAAAGAGAAAATTACCTGCTGAATGAAATGTTATTTAATCCGAGAGCTGTGCGGTTGACACCTGTCTGCACCGTCTGAGACGACCTGCTGGGTTTCATTCCCTTCCTTATTTCATTTATATAAACTCTGACAAGAGCTCTGGGGCGGGTCATCACAATAACATGAGACCATTGGACAGTGCCAGTGTTTTGCTATTGTTATGGATTAAAAAACGTTTTTTTTTCTCCAAAGATTTTGTTTTTGAAACCATCTGGCAATAATGATCATAATTAATCCTATAATTGTTGTTGTTTATTCATTCCTCCATAGCACATGAACTATTCAACTAAGATTGTCAACTTTTAAGTCCTGATAAACTTTTTATACCACAGAGAGTGCATTTGTAATGTTATAGCTGTGAAAGCACATATAGACTTAGCATGATAAAGCAAAAAACTAGAGTATGTAGGCTATAGGTCTAATTTTAGGCTATAATTAATCCTTTGAGCTCCAAGATCTTTTTTTGTGAGGGTGACCGGGCCAAGAGAGCACAGTGTACACCACAATAACCACAATGTTCAGAAAAATTAACAAACAAATAAGTAAAAAGAAGAACAAGAGTAAGTGTAAATGGCAGGCAGTCATGTGTGGATACTGTTAACAAAACACTGGCACTGTTGTCATGACTCTGTTGTGTTCTTGTCTTGTCTTGGTGTTATGTCCTTTTGTGGGTCCCTGTTAAGTTTAGTTTAGTTCCTGTATTATTTTGAAGTTCTGTTTCTGTCATGATTTGTGTCTTGAGTTCCTGTTTTACTTTGAAGTTCCTGTCTTGTCTTCCTGTGTTCTCCCGCCTGTTTGATTACCTCATGTGTCTCACCTGTGTCTGATTGCACCACCTGTGTCTCGTTCCCTCGTGTATTTAACCTCAGCGTCTCCCTTTGTCCTTGTCGGTTCGTTTGTCGTTTGTCCACGTGAATCCATGGTGTGTTTCCAGTGTTCCTGTTGTGTGTCGAGCCTCGTAATAAAACCTTTTTTTCTTAGAGCAGCTCGAGTTTTAACCAGAACAAAGAGATCAGATCACATCACCCCGGTTCTTAAGACCCTACACTGGCTCCCAGTCAGCTACAGAATAGATTTTAAAGTTCTGCTACTGGTTTACAAATCACTAAATGGTTTAGGTCCAGAATACATGAATGACATGTTAGTAGGATATAAACCCAGTAGAGCTCTGAGATCTACTGACTCAGGTCAAATAGTGGAGCATAGACTTCAGACCAGACATGGTGAAGCAGCATTTAGCTGTTATGCTGCTCACAAGTGGAACAAACTACCAGCAGAACTGAGATCAGCCCCAACTGTAAACACTTTTAAATCCAGGTTAAAAACATTTCTCTTTTCACATGCTTATAGCTGAGAACTTAAAACTTTATCTATTTTTTTTCTTTTACTTTTATTTGCTCTTGCTTTTAACTCTGTTTTTAGTGTTTTGTTTGTTTTTATTCTGTCTTATGCTTCTTTTTTTTTAATGTTTTGTCTTTATGTAAAGCACATTGAGTTGCCTTGGTATGAAATGCGCTATATAAATAAAGATGCCTTGCCTTGCCTTAAAGTCTGCATTTGGGTCCTGCATCCCTGAAAATCCTGACAACTGTCCAATGTTCTCATGTTATTGGTCATTGAAAAAAGGAACTGAACGCCTCAACTCAATCACAATTTTCTTTCCTTTTTAAAAGACATAGTTACAATTAGTTCACAGTAGGTGTCTTGGGCCTTGCACATTTACATGTGGAGTAAAGCCTGCTGAGTCTGAGCTAAGCTGAGTTGTTTCTTTGCCAACTGGACCATCAACAACTCAGCAGAGGACATTTGCAGTCCAAACACAAAACCATGTACCCAACTCCATTATTCCCAAGATCTGTGACTTTCCCTCTTAGTTTTACAAATTCACAGATAATGATGTAGTGAATTTACACAATAATTGACCTTGTAACAGATGCACAAACTCGCACAATTTTATGAATACAATTAAATGGAAACCATGGATTAAGACTTGGCTGAGAATATTCCCGTCCCGACCTGTAGTTGCCTTTTATGACCTGCATGGGAATAATGGGTCAACTGAACGAACAATACCCCAGAGCCCTGGAACTGAAACAGCTAATAGGAATTCACCCAAGTCACGTGCTTTACACTGTATTATTGCCTAAAAGCATGATTTTTGCTTTTAGCACAGGGTATATTATCCCAATAACCTACAGCCTTGTCCAAATGTTCTGTAGCAAACGTCAAACGAGATTCAACATGCCTTCGGGTTAATAATGCATGGAGACTATGGTGGTAGAGTACAGTGCCTTTTGTCTTTAGCGACTACTGTACCTGCAGCTTCCAGGTCGTTCTGGAGGGTTGCACTAATAACTCATTTGACAACTCGTATTGTAACTTCAATGACACCGAGCCATGCTTAATTAATGTCTCTCTCCTGCTACAACAGGCACATTTTTTCATAACAGAAAGCCTGTGTGGGCCAACACAAGCCTGTCAGTGCCAAGACACTTTATCTGCCTTTATTATCTCATGTATTTATGTTCAAAGAGATTTGCATATTGCACTTGTATGAAATAGCTCAGATATTTTTTGACAGTAATTTTCCCACATTTTGTATCTGAGCCATGACCTAATTCACAGACAACCCACTGTCAGGAAATAGAAAACGCAGATCCCGTAAAATGTGCTACATTGTGCCACAAGCCTTTTGTTTGAGTATGTCACATGTCAACTACCATCAGCTGAAACACAAAAGACACTGCCATTATGGTTCACTAAAGAATTACACAACAACACACAGATGATGTTTGTGTTGATGGCGAGCGAGTGCCGAGAGACAGCTGTTTTGACTCCAACATTATTTTTATACTACCTTACATGATTTTATTATCAGCACATTAATCAGATCAGAATGAAATGCAGTTTTGGCCTCAACATGCTTGTTCATGTCATTGGGGGTTACAGAGGGATATGTTCACACGGGATTATTTTATAGCTGCTGGGCCACATAGCTGAGAGCTGCAGCTTCTGACAATGTTTTATTGTTTGCAATGTTTAATTTGTTATCTTCTCTTATTTTGATGTGGGTTTTGATCTGTGTCCTCTGCATACTTCTGTGTAACTTGCCAAACTGGGGAAAAACATGTCATACACACATCTCTCTCTGAAGGTTGAGAGTCAGTTGCTTCTCTGATATACAGTATATTCTACTGGAGGCAGTTGTCGGTCTCTTTATTCCCTCTTGGGCACCTGCCAAGGCCCTGTGGCCTCCGTTGGTGTTATAGTTAGGAAGCTATAGCTTGGTATGTGGCAAATTGAGAATGAGAGAGTGACAATTGGTAACTTTTCCACTCTACCTGGGAAGTGTACATCTTTATCTTAAAGTTTACACCCCAATAGCCAAAAGAATGCCTACACATCTCTCTACACGGACACAGATGTGAGGTGACATCATGCATACACAGACACAGAGCATGCCTTGGCTAGCAGAAATCATATATCCGCAATGAAGATGATAGATGATATCAATCAGTCCTAGGAGGTGGAGCTGAGCGCTGACGGTCGTAAACTCTCCTGCAGTTGATTTCATTAAGAGAGCAACAGTTTCAGAGTGCAGACTTTTTAGTTTGTGACAGTTTCTCTTGCTGTGATGTTACCTCACACTCAAAGTTGAGCTACAAATTAATATCTGAAGTCGAAGCTGATTTTAGTGGGATGATTTTTGAAGTACCAGGAGCGAGGAGACTGGATGGAGATTCCAATGTGAGTAAAAACAGATTTTACATTAACAGAAATTCTCTATAGCCTAAAAGAGAGGTACTAAAACATCCTAATATCTATTCATCTCAGCTGTGTATCAGTGTGTGATGTCAGAAAAATACAGTATGTCATTCAGTTTAACAGCCACACTCTGTTGGTTTCTTTCAGGTTGAGCCGTAAACGCCGTCTGTGTCATGGATGTGAAAAGGAGCCTCTGCTGTACGCAAAGAAATGTGCGTCCAGTCTTATACTTCTTCGGGACAGATGTTGGACTCGCAGCTCAGACGGAGCCACAGAGCATGACAGACTGTGGTAAGTGTTAACTAGGGAAGAATTATAGTATGAATGTATGTGCATAGAATAGAATAGAATAGAATAGAATAGAATAGAATAGAATAGAATAGAAGCTTTGTTGTCAATGTAAAAAAGAAAACAATTAAATTACCAGTGGCCTCAGTGTCACAAAATAGCATACACAATAAGACTGGCCGACAGGGAAAATGAATTATAAAAAAATAAGATATAGGCTAAGACTAAAGTAACAGTGCAATGAAAAAAGTACATCAGTGATTCACAGTCTAAAGGCAGTTTGAAACCTGCAACAGAGTCATAAATTTAGTGTGTTTTGTTCAGAGAGTGTGTGGCCTCCTTGGGAAAGAATCTGTTTGTGCGTGGGTGAATTTGCCTGTGTCACCTCCCTGAGGGCCGGAGGGTGATCATGTTGTGTGAGTGTGGGTGAGATCAGATCATTGTAGGTCAGAGTTGTTTTTGAGGTGTCTCATGTTTAGTTCTTTTGGTTTTAGTCATGCTACAATGCAGTAGGATCATACAAGTATTGCAATATGTCCTATCATATCTGTTATATGACATACATCATGATTATGTTCACTTACTTTTTCCACCCACACTGTGAATGATTAATGATGTTCAATAAATACATGAAGTAGACTATTATAATTGTTTGTTTATAGGCTACTTGTGACTCAGATGTAGATCGGATCACATTAAATGGCCAATTAATAATAAAGACTAGGTGTGGAGGCTGGTGCACACCTAAAAAATCTTAGTTAGACACTAGACAGGTGCGTATGGAGCATGAGATTTGAGTAAACAAGGAAAAAAGGGTTTCCCGCACACTGTCCAGTCACTTGCAAAAAAACTTTATTGTAGAAAAACAACGTTTCAGTCCTCAGGACCTTTTTCAAGCAGAGATTTTTGAAAAACAGCAGTGCCATTACAGGCAAATATATGGCCTACCCTATCAGAGATCAATCAATCAAAGGCTGAGCAAGTAATGAGACTGTGAAAATTAGTTACTTCATAACAGGCAGGCACATATATGAGTGAAAGCCCATATATGGGTCTCTCATAGCACATAAGGAATTCATGGGTATCCTTCTGTGCTACTACAGAGAGATGCATATATGGGCTCTCTGCTTGAAAAAGGTCCTGAGGACCCAAACGTTTTTTGCAAGTGACTGGACAGTGTGCAAGAAACCCTTTTTCCTCAATTAATAATCAAGAAATTCCAAAGGGTCCACATACTTTTTCTTGCCAATGTATATTTTTTGTGTTACAGGACATGCTGTGGACACGTCTGCACACGTGGAGCCTGGGTGGATGCAGAGTTTAAACACTATGCTATCAACAGCGGCTTCTTTGAGCGGTTATCATCCTGGGCTGACACACAATCCTGTAAGAAGAGAGTGTTGGAACATTTCCAGTTCAGACCAGCCGCCACCGACGACAGTTTCCTCAAAGAGCCAGCGAACCAAAAATTTTTGGAGTTTCACCGTGACATCACTGAAGAATGCGGTGCAGATGAGAAACAGCATTCGTGGGCGGTTATTGAGAAACAGGAGGAGATTGTCATGTACGGACCTTATTATCCCAACTACAACAAAGGGGAACACAGCGAGGATGTCATTATTAAACAAACACAGGAACTTCTGGAGTCAGAGGAACCTTCAGAAGACTGGAAGGTGTATGTTTTCACCATGAACAGCCCATGCTTGGCCAGAAACACTGGGGGAGGGTTAGCCTGCATGCTAAACCTGGTTCAGAAAGCTCAAGAGTGGTGGACAGAGTATGGAGTTAAGACTCATATTGGTTATGTGAGATGCTGGGGCTTCAAAGGGACCAAAGAAAATCTGTTTAGGGACACTGACTACAGCCAAGTGGACTGTATTAAACAGACTAAGGACCATGAGGAGTACATCAAAGCAACTAAAGAGAGATCTGATCTCAATCCTTTGTGTAAAAACGTGAGTTCTGCCGTTAAACACCTCCTGACATCTGTAAATCTGAGTTTCCCCCTGATGACCGATGTGCAGGGGCAGGACCTGAAGAGCTGCTTTAAAAAAATGCAACATATATTTGAATGTAAACCAGAGGAGGAGAAAAAAATCTTTACACAGGAGCTGAACGCCGCATTTGAAGGCGCGCAAGGGCTGCTCTCAAGAAAAAGCGCCAGTTTTGAGGAACATTTAGAAAGCGGGAAGACGTTTCATCTCGAGCACGCCTTTAGCCTGCAAGTGTCTGATTCCCTGCAGGAGCAACTGAGACTCGCGTTTCAGGAGTGTTGGGTGGAGATGGTGCAAGACAAATACGCCGAGGTAATCAGGGAGAAGCTGACCGAAGACTTCAATCGATGGGCCGTCCAGCTTTTTATCCAAGATATCGCAAAGTTCACAAACGAATACCTACAAATCGGAAGGATACACTTTTAAGAAACTCAGTCTGACAAGCTCAGGAGGAAGTTAATGTAAAACCAGTTATTCCACATGTCTTTGGTATGCATTTGACGCAGAATGAACCTCACCAAACACCAAATCTTTACATCATACATACCACTTGCACTTTGTCAAGATGCTTTGTCTTTATTAGATTCCTCAGTGGAGCTACAGTCGCACACAGAGGACAGGCATCAGCTCATGAGAAGTACACACATACGTTCATCTTCCGCTGTCTTTACTTACAATATATCACAAATGGTGTATTACACAATTATATTGGAGTGGAGTTTTTTTTTTCTTTTTACATATATGCTCATATAGGTGTTATTTTTTAATTACATGTGGCAGTCACCCACATTTACATAATGTTGCCGCCATGCTCGTCCCAAGCAAACATACTGTAGCCTACACAGTGTTGATACAGTACTCCTTCATACAAGTTAGCAAACAACCTTCATATAATAGATGATAATTATATGATAATGTGGTCCGGGGTTGTGCCTATAATAATAAATAGTAGCAGGATTCTTTATCCCTGTTGAACATCTGTTCTTGTGTCAGCAGAGGGAGCTAATGTGACAGTAACTCCATCCACACTTCAGGGCCACATTGGGTCATGTGCACCATTCTTGCTGCATAGGTAGTTTAGCATGTATTTTTTTTCATAGAGCAGTCAATACTGACATTATATATATATATATATATTTCAAATCTAAGGACAAATGCACAGAGTGAAACTGATCCAGAAACAGTTCCTATTGCACTCAATAGATCATCTTTTTTACTGAAGGTCGTATCACTGGTGTTGAGGAGTGATGGATGTCAGGAGCAGTTCTTTCTATGTTACAGTAAGAAAAAGTTGTGTTTTGTGTGTCCTTGTTGAATTAGATGTGCTCTGTGTAATTTTATTTTATTTTTTCCGTTGTTGTAGATATTTAAAGGATCAGTTCAACCAAATCAGACCAAAAAAAAAAAAATTGAAATAACCCCCAGTGATGTTTGGTTAGTTCGTTTTTTCTTGGTGTGTGGAGATAAAAGCCTCTAAATCTTGTGCTGCCACACCATTACAACTGAACGGCTGTAATAATTAATAGGCCACATTTGAAGAACTCAATAGCAACATGCCTCATTAAACACAATCTACCAGTTTCTGAATGAATCACAGAAACTCACTCAAAATACTGAACACTGACCACGATGAGGTCTGCGTGACCAGCACATACTTTTGTGTCCTATCCTGAAACATTGCTACTGACTTTTTTCAAGCATTGTTTACGAATGGAGTATGTGTCTTATTTACATGAACTGACCCTTTAAGTACAACCACTACTACAGCACCTCCATGCTGCTATCTCTGACATAAAACATCCTGCTATGATTGTTTTGTTTTGTTTTAAATGTGTTTTGTGTATCTATCATTTCCTTTGCTGATAAGAGTTGTCCATAATAACACGCACCTCATTACAATGAAGAAAAGTCAAATAAATTGAAATAAAAACAACCCAGGGAGATTAGTGTTGTTTGTCACTGGCTTATGTTACAGCTTTAGTCGAGCACAATAACACGGGAGAGTGATAATGATTTTATCTTCTGTCACAGTTTGTTGGTGTGGATCTAATCACTGAGCTGCTGTTCCACGACTGTCAACCCCAAACAGCACTCAGTCCTCGATTTGCTGTCCATGTCTCCATGTCTATTGCGGCTGCCATGTTTTCCTTTCACAGATCTTTGTACTGAAGGCGCTGTTTGTACGGTGTGCCGGAGGCCGTGTGGGATCATCTGCACCCGGAGCACAAAGTCCACTTTCCCCACTCCGAGACCCTGCAGTCAGTCAGGAGAGTTAAATCGCTGTCGATGAGCTGGTTTGAGATGCGGGGAGGGGGTCGTAGGTCTTCTAAGCCAGGATTAGGTTGTTCCAGGGCTCAGCTTTGGAGCCAGAAGAGCCGTGGCCTGCAGGTGACATCTTGAGAGGGATGGCCCCTCCTTGAGCTGCCATGTAGGCTGGCAGGGCTGAGATCTATGAGAGCAAAGAAGACAATGGTGAAATGACAGGATTTGGGCTGTAGACTCTTCATTAGGTTGTTCAGTGATGCGGTTTTCTGGGCTTGTTGTCTCTACCTATTGTGTCAGCCGTGTCTTACCTGTGTGTGCGCGCTGTGGTGTGTGTACAAGCTGTGAGTCTCCGGCTCCGTCTTTATCTGACGAGGCTCCTCTGTGGCGGCGGTGGAGCGGGGAGTGCTGCTGGACGTGACTGGAGTCCCCTCACCGCCTGGAGTCCCTGCGGAGCACAGAGCCGAGGTCATCACACAGGGACGGCACAAAAAAGCTCGAGCAACTGCTGCTTCGTCAGTGTCACATTATTTAATTTGGCCGTAAAACCAAATGTGTTTGTCAGGCTCACCAGTTTGGGACTTGTTGAGGTTCTTGGGTTTGCGTTTGCGGGTCTGGATCCCCTCCTTCTTCATGGCCAGGGGTCGGGGCACCTGTTGAGACACCGAAGCAACATCAATAGAGGCCGGTGAGAAAAAAAAACATTGATACTGAGATGTACCGTCTCCTTCCTGCTCGTCCTTCTTACCCCATGGAGTTTCATGTAGAGGCCACAGGCGTTGCAGACCGGCTCCCCCTCTGCGTTTCGTCGCCACAGGGTGGTGGTGGTGGTGTGACAGTTGGTGCAGGACAGGCCCACCCTCCTGGAGGCAGACTGCCACAGACAACAACAGATCAGTCAAAAATAAGTAGGGGATTCATTTCTTATTTATGTAAAATCATCTCTGTATCTACAGGTCAGGGTGAACTCTCATGTACGCTGCTGTTACCCACCAGTCGTCTTTGGGGTTTGATTAGAGGTCTGTTGATGCCGTTCATCTTGTGGTACAGCCCACAGGCGTTACACAGGTAGTGGCCGGTACCGTCCCGCCTCCAGAGGGGGGTCGACATCGCCCCGCAGTTCACACACTCTCGCCCCTCGGCAAAGTCATCAAACAAATCTGAACAGAGAAAAGTAAGAAGTCAAGTTAGTGTTGGCAAGGCAAGGCAATTTTATTTGTATAGTCCATTTTTACAGTTTGTCTCAAAGGGCTTTACATGGCATCACAACAACATCCTCTGCCCTTAGACCCTCACATCGACTGAGGAAAAACTCCATGGAAACCCTTTTAACAGGGAAAAATCAGAGAAACCTCAGGGTGAGCAACAGAGGGATGCCTAACCCAGGACGGGCAGACGTGCAATAGATGTTGTTACATACAAGAAAACAGTTTATAGTTTATGACACAGAATGTGGGAAACATGGAAAATGTCCTTTTTCTTGTAGGACCTGCTGTTATTCTCTTGATCTTTTAACATCGGTTTCCATGGATATCCCAACATCACATGAAGTAAAATAGGTTTGTCAGAAAAAAAACATTTAATACTTTAGTAAAAAAACTGAAATTTACATGTCGATCAAGTTGGTTTTACTGAAGATCAGGACAATTCAGTCGATGGTTGGTCACAAAGAAGAGCTATAGTCTTCCACATTGATGTTAATATAATTTCCATGGATTTGTCAGATCGCAGGTTCAGCTCAGTTTAAACCGAGAAATATGCAGTGATTCTTCGAAAAATCAACTTCCAGCTGGGTCTGTGCCACAAAAGATTCTTTCCATCCTCTTTAATAAACAGTCTCCTGCGCCGTCAAACTCTGACCGGGCGATTATGTTTGTGAGGCAGTGAGGCCTGGACACCAGCAGGAGGTGCAGGCTCGCAGTGACACCGGCCCACACAACAGCAGCCTGGAATCCCTCCTTATCTCGCAACTCCCCTCCAGATAAAGAGTGGGCTGGAAATAGAGGCAGAGTATAGAGCTCCATCATATTCAAATAGAGACTCCATGTCTATCACATCTCCTTCTCCCTCTCTCTCAGATAGCATGACATCTGATGAATGTAATCTTCGCTCTCTCATCTGGCACATAACAGAGTATCTCCCAAGAACCACTTAGGAAGGCATCAATCTGTGGTGTGGAAGTGACAGATTGGCTTTTTTCTCCTCAGTTAGCGGTGGTACAAACATCACAGGTTATTATATCTATCAGCTAAGTGATGTTGTGCTGAAAATAGCTCGAGGAGCCGCGGGAAAATATCAACTGAAACGTCAGATTTCCATTAAAATTGCATCATAACGCGTGTGTTTTAAACCATACACTTCACCGTCCACAATTACTGTCGTTCAGAGAGTATAAATCTGGCCTCCATCTGTTCCTCCCTCGCTGCAGAGACTAACAGGAATGGCAGTGATACATATGCAGGCCTCCTCCAAGGCTGAGAGCAAAACAGAGACAGCAGGGGCAAGCTAACCTTGAGCCAGGCAGCCATTGTAGCCAACACAACGCCGCCGCATTAAACAATACACAAAAGAAATACTGCAGAGTCCACGTCGGTCTGGATGGAGTTTTATTTTTTCCTGCTGTATAAATGTCAGTGTGCGTCTTTATCAGATACAGGCTTGGAAATCAGGGTGCAGTGTATAAACAGACACGCTAATGCTTCACGAGGCCAAAGGTGAAAATGGAATAAAAGACTCGCTCACACGAGAGTGAATTATGTGAAGAGCAACAGTCTGTGCAGCTTTTAAACCCGTGTTTCTAAACAAGACAGTGATAAGGTTAATGAGAGGCTACGGTAGCAACAAAGGGACAATGTTTATTTGTGCAGCTTCATATTTAATTCTTTTGTTTCATTACAGGTGGGATATATGTTGGTTTGTCTCTACTGCATCTGAAAGCTGTGGTTAAGGCGACTTTACAAAGACTTTGCCATAATAATATCTAAGTAATATAATAATAGTGGTGAATATTAAAAATATGAATATAAAAAAAATGTATATTGAATTAATATTGAAAGCAAAGTGCTATTTTAAACCAAGCACTTATATACTGCAGTATTTGATAGTGAACGTGGTGAAAACTAACATGAAAAGTAGGTATTTCAAATACTAATGTATGTACCTCTTGTGTACTTTGTGAAGTGAGTGAAATGTATAACCTTGGTTATAGTTTTCAGAGATTGCACGTATGATTAGATGTAGATTGACTGAGAACAACAACAAAGCTCACAACAATCAAACCACATTGTAGCCTACATTAAAATTCAAAGGAGCAGTTTTATATTTAAATACAAATTGTAAATATTATCTACATCTAAGCAACATTTTCAGTAAAGGTCATTTATTTGTAATGTGAATTATGTTTTTACAGTTTAGTTTTGTTACTTTTACTTTGATTCTTAGGGGGGAAGTATTATTGCTTTTATATTTTAAATGCCTATATTTATATTGAAGAGTATAAAGTCAGATAAGTACAAAACAATTTCTGTTATTTGAATCATGTTGGGGTTAGGGTTGTATAAAATGCAAAGAGAGGTAATATTAGATTATGAAATCAACTCACTTTATATTTTGTTTTGCTTAGATGACTTTCAGGGAGATAATGCAACTCTTCTTATATATGGACATAAAATAATGACAATCATCCTTTTCATTAGGCTCTCACTAAAAAGTTTTTCTTGTCGCTAAGGGGATAATTTTTATTTTTCAATTTATAGTCTAATTAAGATCAAATTTAAGAAAGTGATCATATCAAGGTAGCATGTTGAGGTTAACAACTTATTGTTCCTTGAAAACTGAAGTTTGAATAAATTAGTTCTTAAGGTAATTTAAAACTATGAAATGCAACATTTAATTTAAGCAGTTTTTGAGTCACAAGTTTTTTTTTAATAAAAACAACACTTTCTCGTTTAAACCAGGCATTAGCCGGGTTTAATATGAATAAGATAGCTACTGTATGTATTCTTCTTTATAAGAAGGGTGATTGTTGTTTTTTCTTCTTTCATTGACTGAGAAAAGTCTTTACCGATGTGGGAGTTCCCTCTCTATTCATCAAAGGAACAATAGAAACGTTCACTGAATAGATAGATACAGATAGATATATACTTTAGCCCCCTAGGGGGAAATAAAAACACCTTAGAGATCGCACAATAAGAATTACAAATGGCTGAGTGCCACTGAATTAAACACTGAGATTTGTTTTAATTAGATGTTATTGTAAAGCAATGAGCTTCAACCTGTTGCTGAGAGCGTTTTCTGTCAGTGAACGAGCTTTACTGTGTCTGTGGTCAGATGAAGACATCAGATTGGATCAATGACGTTATCACTTGCAGCTGATCTTTGTCTCTTTCTTCATCAAACAGCTCCAGGGGACGGCGTTGTAGATGTGATCAACGCACAAGTAACACATTAATAAGCAGACAGAGCAGCTGATGATTATAAATGAGGAATTAATCAGCTGTTAATTCACTGTTAATCTGATAAAAACAATATAATCATATCTGATATGTCTAAAAATGGCTCTGAATGTGAGATGTGTATTATAATTATATATTACATTGGACAAATGGCACTTTGGGATAAAGATGGAGTGATTGAAATGGTTGAGATCTTATCATCCTGCAGGAGAAAACACACGTCAAACAAAGTCGATTCTGATTAGTAATGTAGACTACACAAGGTGCAAGTCAAAGCAATTCAAAAACTGACAACCTAAGCAAAATCAATGCATTGTGAAACCGCTGTGGTCCTATATGGTCCAGAGTACACTCTGCAGCCTGCAGATAGAAGCCAAATTCACATCCAGCTCTGGGACATGAGGGACCCATCAGTCACATCTGAGCTTCACTGTTAATACATTACAATCGCACACTTCTATTCTCAGGTAGAATAATGAAATGGGATCCTCAAATATGTTTCAGAAAGTATTTACTGTGTCCTTGGTGAGAGAAAAGACTTGAGTGCTGATCAGGATCAGTTAGACACAATCAAATCTGATCAGATCTCATTTGAGGCCACAGTCAAATACAACTCATAAATTATAGTCCTCATAAGCTGCATGGTTGGCAATTCAGCTTCAGTTAAATATGAATTTACTATCACTTCAACATTGTCTCTGATTCATAGACATATACACAACACCTTGATCATGATATGGTCAATCTGATAGTTGGGATTACTGCTTTTAAATCATTTAAAACATCTTGTAAAATGCACAGGTTACCTCACACAGATTATATTCATATAGCATAATATATTCAATCTGACCTATTAGACTATTTTTTGTAATGCACAAGTATTAATGAAACAGACATTTTAATATGAGATATTTATCCAACAGCAGAATACAAAATAAACGGAGTCCCATATTCCTTACTTTCATCGTATGGCTTAATGTTGCGTTTAGGTGTGAAATGAGACCCAAAGTGCATTACGACGTTTCTTGATGATTAGGCCTGTCTCCGTCATTGATTATCCTGAATTTCATTTTAGGTATAATAACAACATCGAGCTGCAAACTTTCGAAAATGATGAGTTGCGCTTTTTTCAATACAAGTCCTGACAAAAAAGGCTTTTAAATTACAAATCGTATTATGCATTAAAAATGAACTAATAACAAATTCGTTGTCTGTGGTGCGTTTACTGCCCAACGCTTCTCATATGGCATCACCGATTATGAGTTTAATGATGTGAGCTGGTTTCGGTAGGTGTGTTATTTATCAGACGAGATGAACATAAAAAACACTACACGTCCTATTTAATGAGAATTTAATACAAATACAAAACATTTAAAATCAAATAAAAAAGTAAAGGCGTGTAACTTTTAAGCTTTGCCTTATAATTCAAGGTCGTGATTGATTCGTTTTATACCAGAGATTTTTTTTTTCTATTTTGTAAAATATAAATCACACTTGTAATTGTGTTGTATTGGAACCTAATATACTTAATATTTAGCCTATTTGTTATTTTCTAATCCTTTTTCAGAACCTTCATTATGGTTCAGATTAACCTGTCAATTCATGCTGCTTTAATCTTGATTAGATTAATTATTATTATCTGATAAAAGAAGGCAAAACATTTCATCAGCAACATATTATTGCAATAACAATAATGAAGGTTTGTATTTTACTTTTTCTTTGCTTTGCTTTTCTTTTCTTTTAAAGAATTATGTTGTTCAGCGAAAAAAAAAAAATCAGGCCTTTCAATATTTCACCACCTGCTCGTGTGTTTTCATGAAGTGTAAATTAGCTCATAGCTGACCAATCCAAATAAATTACAGAAGACACGCTGCTGTGTTTTTACGGCACCTGACTGGTGACAGTGAAATGAAAGTGTGACTCTTTGCGCTTATTTCTGTCTGGAATATCAAAAAAAACAAACAGCTGTTTATTGTGGGGGAAAAGCAGAAAACATTTAGCACTTCTCTCACATTAAATATTTAACTGACATAATAAAAAATGTGTGTTTTATTTTCCTGTTCCTCACCTATGTTTGGGTGCCGTGTTGTTCCTGGAGGAGCACCAGTCTGCAGACCGTGGAGGACGGAGCTGTCGAAGGGCGACGCCGGCCACGTTCCCCCCATGTTGGGGCTCATGTACGCCGGGTAGGGGCTGTGGTAAGACCCGCTGAGGCCCCGGGCGCCGTAGTGCTCCCTCCCGTTTGCAGAGATGTTTAGCGGGCTGCTGTACGACGCCGCTGCCGTCTCCCTGACCGCGGCCACCCCGGAGGACAGAGGCGGGCTGGTGGAGAAGGTGAACCGCGGAGACACCGGGGAGTGGTTGTACGAGGGGACCGAGTCTGCGCCCGGCTGCGCCCAGGCAGAGTGGCTGGACACCGGGCTGCTCTGCTGCGACGCGCCGGGCGTCTGGAGGTACGGCAGCGCCCCCGGGATCATGGGGGTGACGACCCGCGTGGTGGGCACATAGACCGGAGAGGCGCCCGCCGAGGCGTTGTGGAGAAATCCGGCCTCATAGGAAGAGGGTCCGTGGTTGGTTGTCATTATGCCCTGGTACATATCCTCTCCTTGAAGCTGGACATCCGTGTTGATAGAAAGGATAAAGATAGTGTGGATGCGCTTATACGCACAGTGTTACTGAGTGTTAATGCAACAAAAAAAAAATGTATGTGTGGTTTAAATAAATCCACCGAGTCCTCTGGTCCTGAGTGGAATCAGACCTGTTGCTAAGTCAAGAGCAGCACTCGGCAGCGTTCAGAAAATTAGGAATAAAGTGAGAGAGGAGACATGAGACAGGAGGAGGAGTGAGAGACTATAGCCTGTGATCAAGATCCAGCTGTTATCATCTCTCTCTCTCTCTCTCTCTCTCTCTCTCTCTCTCTCTCTCTCTCTCTCTCTCTCTCTCTCTCTCTCCACGCTCTACCTTTCTGCACTGAAAAGAAATAGCAAATGTTTAATTTTTTATTCAGAGTTCAAAGTAAAGCTTGACAATTTAACAAAAAGTCGACTAACTAAATTATGTTCTTTTTTTTCTCTTTTCTTTTCTTTTTCTTTCTTTCTTTTTTTTTTTTTTTTTACCTCATTCTAGTTGTCAGTCTTCAGAGTGAAGCCCACCAGAGATTGTAAAATAAAAACTTTATTTTCTGATATGGGCAACAATATTATAAACTTTTACCCATGTGGGGTTTTGAGCCAGGGGACTATATTTTTTTTAATTTCTAAGTTAAATGTTAGGCTATTTTATTATTCGTAAGCCATTAAAAATGTATTTTCAATGGCCTATCTGTAAATAAAAACAAACGTTTTTTTTTATTTAGGCTACAGATGTTTGTGTCTCTATCAAGTTGAAGCCTTAATCAGTAGGCTACCAGCTCTTTCTTTTTTTAACTATTTCTCATTCTCCACAATTTTCTTTTCGTTGATCTGAAACGACAGCTAGATGACGTCTTCTAGATGTTTGTCTCTCTATAAGTTGCTCATTAAAACGGCATTTGTTTGCCACTAAACATCACTGACGTTATTGCAGATCTGTGTGCGCGCGGTATACGCTCCTATTAGGCTACGATGATGATATCTCACTATCTGCAAACGTGCCCCATAAACAGATAAACTGTGTGATACATTTTCATTGACTTAGAAATAAAAACCAAACCCCTTAGAATAATTTGAAACAGAATTAGAATGGACGAAATGTAGATTATTGTGGTCATTGATAAGGATTAGAAAGTTATTATAAGAGTTAGCCGCGTATCAGTGAGTCGCGACCAGTCGACCTGTGCCATTTAAGTTTTATCCCACAGATCGATAGTGGCCTAATATTCATAGATCGTGTCTGTAAATGCATCGGCTGTGACCTGCAGGATCTGACAAGCCACTGATGAATTTCAATTTCTCACCACATAAAACATCCTGACTTCAGTGTTGTGTTGAACTCTTAGGCCTGTTGTCATGTCCTACATGAAACTCGTGCCCCGGGCTGGGTTTTTTTTTCTATGTCTTTTCTTGACACACATGAAGAATAGGTGCTGGATGCTTGAGTCGGAAGTCTCCGGCGGCTGTTGTCCTCATGAGGACAGATTTATACCTGTCATCAACGCCAGTGAACGTAAACACACGAGGCCATTTCATTGTGCGGCCACTTCCCACTGACAGCCTCTCATTGAATTATGTGACTACACGCAGGCTGCCAATAGAGGCCCGTGTGTGTGTGTGTGTGTGTGTGTGTGTGTGTGTGTGTGTGTGTGTGTGTGTGTGTGTGTGTGTGTGTGTGTGTAGGCTACGTGCCTGCGAGCTGTGATGGCTGCAGGTTTCCAAAAGGAGCAGAGCAGGTTTTACTTTATAATGCATAACAAATAATTCATAATCTCTATATTATCTGACATATAGTGTTTGTTGTCTATCACAAGGGCTATTTATCAAAACTTTCACTTTGATCACTCCTGTATTCTCAATTAATAGGCCATTCAGTGAATTTACAGGGATAAAACACAAAATAAATGTTGACTTTCTTGACGAAATGTTGTAGTTTAACAAAGTTGTTTACATTTTTTTTGTCACAGCAGTAAAATAACAGCTGTAAGAAATAATATTCACTGTAACTCTGTTCCATTTAAATCCCCCACTAAGGCATGCCAGTGATTCAGCATGCACATTAGCAGCTGAATGCTGTACAGCTCTCATTAATCTTATTAATTACTGCTCATGTTTTTCCTTACATAACAAGTTAAAATGTGGCCAAAGAGGCATACTGACAACTGCACAAAAAATCTATCTATCTATCTATCTATCTATCTATCTATCTATCTATCTATCTATCTATCTATCTATCTATCTATCTATCTATCTATCTATCTATCTATCTATCTATCTAATCTATCTTTGAGAACAGTCGTATTGATTCTGTGCCCCCACCCTCCCATGCTGAGGTCCAGGCAAATAGAGCGATATTGCCTCATTGGAAATGGGGAACTGTCATCAATGTGTAACTGCAGGCTGATAACACATCCACCAATTGCTGGCTAATAATATCAAGGTGTGGTTTTGTTGGACTGCGAGGGCACAAAGTTGCACCAAAGTCAGAGATGATTCATGTTTTTATGGCTCCAGTTAATGTATAGAGGTTCAATGTGTGTCTGTGTGCTGCTTTGTGAAGAGGGGAATGGGACAACATATAGGATGAAATATGGATGAATCACATGGAGCAGTTTTTTTCGACATGATTTCTGCACGTTTGGTGGGCTAGACGATCGCTCAGTGTCATTCAGCAGCAGCAGAGTTTGGTGTCGTTCTTCATACAAACTACAACACCCTGGAGTCTAATCTGAGCTAATATAGGGTGAAGAGTTTACAAAAATACCACAAAATCAACCAGAGTTCATCCTCTTCTCTGTTATTCTACAGTACAGTGTGTGTTTTGATTTGTGTGTTTGCACATGCCAGGCTGTATCACTGACAGTGACAGAGGCCAGAGCTCATCAAAACCTTCAACTGTGTGTGTGTGTGTGTGTGTGTGTGTGTGTGTGTGTGTGTGTGTGTGTGCAATTGTGCATGCGTGTGTGTGTGTGTGTGTGTGTGTGTGTGTGTGTGTGTGTGTTTATAGCCATGATTCTTTGCATCTGTGTGTGTACTTGCACTGTGTGTTTGCTGTCAGTGTGTATGAATGAGGAGGTGTCGGCTGAGGGACTAGATAGAGATGCTGGAATGTGGCGGACGGCAGCAGACTGTTGCTGAGGAAGGTGTGTGTGTGTGTGTGTGTGTGTGTGTGTGTGTGTGTGTTAGTGTTTGTGTGTCTCCAAACCACCAGGCACCAGGAAAACTGTCCCCGTCCTGGCTGGGCCAGAGACTCAATCATTTGGGGGTCGGTGACTTACTTTGGCCCTTCTTCCTCACACACACACACACACACACACACACACACACACACACACACACACACACACTGAAGCTGGTAGACTCCTGGCTCCAGGAAGAAGACTTCAAATGGAGAAGCAGGAAAACCCAGGAGGCAGAACACCCTGTCAATATGCGCCAACAGAGACCAAGGAAACACACACACACACACACACACACACACACACACACACACACACACATCTCACAGTGGTACTCCTTGGTTTTCTCCACACACACACACACACAGTTTTGCAGAGTAAGCTGGAAGCTGTCGTTCTTCTGGCGAGCGGCCTTTCATCTCTGCTGTATCTGTTTCTGCTGACCTCACCTGTTTGTCTGGTTTTATCTGATCGAGCTGATCATCAAGGATCAGCTGATATTGGTCAGACTGAAACAGTGCTAATCAATGTCACCTCACTGTGTGCGACTTGAGCTCATAAACACCTCTGATCACATCTGATCACTCTCAGGTTGTTGTTGTTGTTTTTCTTGTCCTGATCATTCAGCTTTCTCATGAAAATGTTGACCGACTGATTTTATTATTTATTTAATTAGTTACTAATTGATGAACCAGATTGTGACCATGCATGTGAACGTAAATGAACATTTCATTCATTGCACTGAAAAACTGGACTCATCTCACTCACTGCAATTTCTATGACAAGTGAAATAACAGTGTTTTTTATTTGTTGCCGGTGCTCTTTAAATCAAACTTCCCACATAGATGTCAAAGCTCTTCTTTCAATTCTTGATATGAAGATCTCGATCTCCCTCTGACTTCCCACCATGCTGCTGCTGCTCTGAATCTTATAGGGAAACTCACTAAGTCTGATTCTCTGTGTGTCTGTGGCCACTAATCTCAGTTTATGTCATTTTTCATCCCACTAAAACCGTTTATTTATACGTCATATTGTGTCTCATGAAATTGCTAGTGCTGCCTTAACCCTAATGTTAATTCGTGGTTTACTTTATAGAGGCTTATTTGGATAAGGTTGAGCCATTTATCTATATGAGAGTCTACGGCTATAAATCCAGAATTTATTTTTCTATTAATACGTTCTGTTTTCTTGTAGGATCATTCTTGTGTGTGTGTGTGTGTGTGTGTGTGTGTGTGTGTGTGTGTGTGTGTTGTGTGGATTTGTGTGTTACCCTAAGGTATCTGTGTGTTATGCTTGCGGATTAAGTGGATTAAGTGTGTTTGAGCAGGTAAGGTCAGGGAGTCACACTGGGGAGACACGAGTCTTCTCGACAAGACACCTTGGCTTCAGCAGCACAGATCATCACCACACACACACACACACACACACACACACACATACACCGTTAACCATGAGTGTGTTTTTGAATAAATTATTAACTCCTCAGTTGCAGGTTCTCATATGTGTCGGGCTCAAGTGCTGGATTGGATTCTTGGTTCACACTGTTTGAAGAGCAGCGCAAACACATCACACAACACTCAATTACAGACGATAAGAACTCAATTATCAAATCCCCTTTTGTTCCTGATGCTCTCCGACGTTTGTAAAGCTACTTAACCAATTCACTCACTCAAACGTTTGGATATTTCTTTGACGCTTGTATGCTAATATTTGAAATTCCACTCCTGGGTGTTGCTCGCTCAAAGATCAGCTTTAAAAATTTAGGAATATCTCAGACTTGTTATAGCCAGCTGACGGTTTCTCATGCTGAATCCACCGCTGACCAATCATATTGATGATATCTGACAGACAGCCTCATGGTGGGATGTCCCATGACACTGAGAGTGTGTGTGTGTGTGTGTGTGTGTGTGTGTGTGTGTGTGTGTGTGTGTGTGTGTGTGTGTGTGTGTGTGTGTGTGTGTGTGTGTGTGTGTGTGTGTGTGTGTGTGTGTGTGTGTGAGTGAGTGCGTGCGCACATCAGTGTGTGCATATTAGCTATGGCAAATGTATTTTTAGCATTGAAGACTCAGGGATCCCAGGACCTCTCCCTGTGATAAGCAGTGGCCAAAGTCCGTAGACGAGAGAAGGCCTGAAGAGCAAATAGGGAACACACACACACACACACACACACACACACACACACACACACACACACACACATGCAGAGCCTGAGCCAGTGTTTAATATGCTGATACATGGGGCTTAGTTGCAGTGTGATGTGGCAGGCAGATGGAAAGCGGTTTGTTTGAACGTGGAGGGGCTTGTTAGAGGTAAGATTCAGGTTAGGCAAAGGTGAGGTGACATCATCAAAACAATAGATTGTGGTGTCTATGAAGAGTTCATGCAGAGTTCATGCAGAGAAGGTTAAAGAGGTGTGAGTGTTGCAAGAAGATGCAGAGAGGGATACGGGCAGAGTAAGACTGGAAACAAAGTGTGTGAACTTTTTTTCGTCAATGTCAAAAACTCCGTCCTTCTGTCAGTCAAAGGTTGTCCCCGCCCGCTCTAAAAGCACTGGAAGGGAAAACAAAAACACAATGAGGAAACCCGGGGGAGAGAAGGTGCCTCAATCAAGGGACCGTCATACACATGCCCCGATAACAACAGGAATGGAGAGAGGAGGGGGGCTGCAGAGGACAGGAGAGGAGCTTCACGAATTGGTGAAGTCTGGAAAAAAAGGAGTTGAAAGCGGATGAGGAGAGAGAAAGAGAGAGAGAGAGAGAGGAGGAGAAGGGAGATGCCACCAGACAGGAGGAGCAGTGGAAAACAAAAGAGGCTCCACACTCTGCTCTGTCTTATCAGTCTGAGGGGTCTTATCCAGCGCCGGCTCTGTTAGTGTAACCCCATTCCCTCCCTCCCTCCCTCCCTCCCTCCCTGCTGGCCGACCGCTCTCCTTCCACCTCATCCCTCCATCTCAAACCCCCCCCTCCCCCTCTCTTCCTCCTCCTCTTCTCCTCTACTGCTCGCTGTGGACCCCGTTATCAGGCCAGGGCTGACGTCAGGGGGCCCGCTGGTGCTAGTAGAGGGGTTGGAGGGGGGGGTGAGGGGGTGGGGGCCGGAGACAGAGGCTGATAGTGCTGCAGAGGCTGCCTCCACACAGGCTGTGGGAACCACGGACCCAGCCCACCTCGACCCAGTGGCCCCGCACGTCCACCACGAAAAACACACACACACACACACAGACACAAGGAAATACTGTACGGTTAATTCATGAAAACACACACACACTGTGAATTTGTGACACTCTGGAAACCTGGGGAGAGTTTCTTCAATTATAAGAAATGGTTCAATTTTACCTTTATATCCAATGTAGTGTCACTCATCTAAATCTTTACATTAGTTTTAGTATTTTTTTTCTCAGAGGACTTATAAATAAATAAAAAAAATCTACAGGATGGCCTCAGCTGGCCTAGCTGTGGCCCTGACACTGATCTATGCAAATCTCTCCACATCACAGCTGATAAACCTTGCATATCTGGGGAACAAATTCATATCAAAATGCATCCAAAACTACATTTCCTCATCTCCTGCTTCCACAGACCCTCCATAAGATAAACAGAAGGATCTCATCCACATAGCAGATATAAATTGTGCATTTAATGAGCTGTTTCTTATCAAAATTCCCAAATGCCGAGCTTCTCAATAAGGAGGATCTTCTCATCCACATCGATAAAAATAGCTCGCCTCTTTGCCTCACATACAGTATATCCCAAGGCAGCAAAATTGTTGTCATTTGTTATCTCTCATCACTTTTGTCACAATATTTCAGTGGTGACTGACATTCGTTTAGTTCAGGGAATCAATGAATGCGTCATAACTTACAGGTTTTTGACCTCACTCTGAAGAAGTCAATTCCCCCTCAAGCTTGATACAACTGTGTATCAGATTCAGATATCACGTGGAGAATAAAGCTGCCTTTTTCGGGTCAGAGATAAAGCTGGGGTTATTTTATGTGACACCCGTCAGCCCATGTATCTCCATAAAATACATCACAGCCGCAGTGCAGTTTGACAGATTCTGATGTCAGGGTTGGTGTTGGTCCACAAAACATTAATCCACCAGTGGGAAAGTCAGGAAATTAATTGCCAGAGTCTAGGTTAAGGAGGCACTTAGCCCCAGGTTGTCAAATGGCTATTGTCATACCAGAAAATGTGTATTAGGTGTGTATTAGGTGTGTGTGTGTGTGTGTGTGTGTGTGTGTGTGTGTGTGTGTGTGTGTGTGGGTGCAGGTCAACGGGCGCAAGGTTGATCTGTGGGGAGTGAGAGCGAAGTGGACAGCTGCAGGAGATGAAGCTGGCAAGTTTCACATCATTAGTCGCAGGTGCAGCACTCCCAAAAAGTGCAAACACACACTCAGCCGAAGTCATCTAAACCTTGTTAATTATCATCCCACAACATCAGTGTGTCAAGCTAAACCCCCCAAACTCAACTCTTTTTATTTCTTTTTATTCTGGTTTGGCTCATTTATAGCAAGTGGGAGTAAACTGAACCATTAATCTGCCAGTTACACACACACACTCTCACACACACAGAGAGATATATTTCCACATCTTTGTACGTGTGTGTCAGATGTTTTCAGAGATGGATCTGTCGGATGGGGAGTGGAGACACACTTATCAGTGTGTTGTTCTGGATAAGGCGGAGGAGATTTGTAACGGTTGCGGTCGGACAGTCCTGGATGTGTGTGTGTGTGTGTGTCTATTGCTCTCTCTCTCTTACTCTGACCTTTTCTCGGCCGAGCAAGTAGGAGGAAGAAAAGAGCGGCCTTGACAGAGTGAGAAGAAGGGTGAGATGATCTAAAAAAAAAAAAAGGAAAAGGAAAGCAGTGAAAGAAAGACACTGTTGTTTCTGAGTTTCTTATCCTCAACCTTTCACTGTCATTTTCTCTCACTCTCTTTGTCAGCTACACACTCCCTAAATTTCACCCGTGGCCATGCATGTTGTTGTCTTGGGTGCAAATAAGCATAAAACAAATGGGAGACGGGGAGTGGAGGTGAGTAGGTGAGTAGGTGAGCAGTGAAAGCTGCACTCCAGGTTCACTTTTACTGTAAAATGACTTGGAATAACAGAGATGGCACTGTGGCAGCAGGGGCGTATAGCACCAAATTCTGGGCCCTGTACAGTGGGCCCCTATCCATGCCAGTGCACAAAGCGCAGAGTTGTTTTCAAGGTAAATTTATACAAAGCTCCCGATGCGCGTTCCTGTCGGGACAGTTTTTCGGCAAGCAGTCTCTTTTTGGTACCCCAATTTATGTTTTTTGGGCAGCATGAGGACAGTTAGCCTCCAGGTCATTCAGTCTGGGCTCACTGACGTTTCACTTTTCGCCGGCCGCTGTCTTTGGGCGGACTAAACCATTTTTCGCCTCCAAGAGGGGGCCCCCAGAATGTCCAATATGTTGGGAGGACTGTGACACAGAGTTCATTCTCTCAGTTGATGTTATCAATATATTTGAAATAAATTATGACACCAATTAATTGGAGGGCCCAATTCCTTCAAAATAAAAACATTACACAAAAAAGTTATAATTTCAGGATTTTCATGGGCCCTCTCCCTACTCGGGCCCTGGGTAGTCAGGTCCCCCTTTCCCCCCACTACCACACCCATGGGTGGCAGTAACATCAATGGTGTTATCAGTGGTGTTATCAACAGGAGCTCTGACAAAGATACATGGGACATAATTATGAAATATTTTGATCAAATCAGGCTACAGCGACTTGAAGTCAGGGCACAGGTGACTATTTTTAAACTGTGTAAAGTAAGTTGCAGCACCAAAATGAGTCAATGTGCATTAAAAAAATAACCCAAATTTCTCTAAAGCAAAATCTATACTGCACCTAAAATAAGTAAATTGAGCCAGGAGCATTTAAATACGGTCACTTTTTCAAGAGGGACCCAAGAGCACAACAACATTTATAATCTGGCAAACACACATTCAGTAAACAGAGATAAGACACAACTATTTAAGAATAGTCACAAAATCACAAAGAAAAAAACCCTATATCTAATAAAGTTTTTCCAATCTCTAAGTGGGCACTTTGCAGTTCAGGTGCATAGTGCTGTGGTTTCAAACACATTTCTTTGCATGCTTGGGCAGCTCCAGTCGCCCTCCTGCTGAGTCTGTGTCTGCACCGTAACGATAATAAATAAATCACTCTGGATCTTATTAAAAACTGATGATGTGTGTGAGCAGTGTTCTCAGAAAATTAAAATGATAAGAACCCAGTGAATGAATGATCCGTTTTCTAATCATACCTAAATCACCCATTCAGTTTAATAAATCCACCTCAACAACAGGTTACCATGATACACAGCAACTGAGTGTTTAATACTGTTGAATGGGAGCAGCTGTGTGGTGATTATGTAAACAAAGTGTATGGCTGATGTTGCAGATTTATAACAGAAGACCAATTCATTAACATGGGAGCAATGTTGTTGGGTTTTTTTTGTTGTTGTTGTTGTATTTTATTTGCATTTGATTATCAAGTCATTGATCACCAGCCAACCAACATTGTGACATCTCTGCTCTCGTCTTGTTAGTCTGCCATGTCTGTGCCCTCCTCCCTGTCCTCGGGGTGACAGGATCAGCACGGGCCTCATTAGTCTTTTTAATTGGTCCAGTACAGTTGTGGTGGGCCAGTCTGTGCATGGTCCTGGCCCAGTGCCAGGCTAAAGTAAACCAAACAGATGCAAACACTATACAGGCCGAGCTACAGATCAGAGTGCAACATCAAGCTTGACACAGATACTATTTGATTTAGACTAAACCGAAGGAGGGGAATTCATCACAAGCAGTGTTTCCTTTTCTTTTGTATATTTCTGACTTTAACAGTAGGACGACCCAGCCGTGTCCCGTTCATGGTAGAGGAACTGAAGCTTTTTTTTTTTTTTTTTTTTTACATGCTCCTCATGGATCTGCCTTGTTAGAGATTTCTAAATCACACAGGGAATCCATTTCTAAACACATCTACTCCCCTCAGGCGGCAGCTAGTGGGCCTTCTCTTATGTCCACAAAACTTTGACCAGTATGCGCTAAATGATTTAAAACGCTTATTCGTGAACTCTTTCAAATATTTGTTTTGTACATCAAAAGATATACATATATATTGAACTTTAACCTTCTTATCTGATGAATATAAATACTATAATGCATTCTTACATTTGATTTTAGGGCTATTACCTTTAATTTATATGGATGCCTTACCTGTTCTTTATGAAATACAGCTTTTTTCCCCTCCAATCTATCTACTTTCTACTTTGTTTTGCTTTTTCTGGTTTTGTCCATGTGTATTAGTGAATTAGATGGTGTGTGTGCATGTGCGCCGTGGCGTCTATAGCTTGTGGGGAATCCATCAAAGCTTATCATTATAAGTAAACATGACAGAGTGGACAAAATGTCTTGTGCGCCGCCAGACCTGCTATCTCACCACGAGCCATATCTGTGATGATGGACTGATGTGGCGCTGGCTTGGACTTACCACAGTCTGAGTGTGAGAGTGGGAGTGTATATCTGAGAGCGCACACACACACATACACACAAGAGCACACACATCAAAAGGCCTACACATGTAGACACTCAGACACTGAAAGTACACACTCATGTTACCTTTAACGTGGTCCTTATATCTTCAGCCTCTCAAAGGAATATTACCTTTACAGTACATGAAAAGTTGACTTATCGCACAATCATAAATGGGCAGGCACAGTCATAATTCATAAAGGAATTTATAGCTGTTATTTATTGGCCAGTGTTTGTCTGGGCTCATAGTTTTACCTATGGGTTGAATAGAGACTGGGCTTTATGTTTTTTTCTTTTTTCGGAAATGTGATTGTTACTCCAAAGGACAAGTCTGGTTTTATGGCAGATGAGATCAGAGGAGAGTTTAGATTGCCGAGGGAGATTTATTTCTTAATGTTAGCTGGTAGATCATGGTCTGCACCCACCGTGAGTGTCACAGTATAGACCTCTGGTAGCATGAAGTGCCCTGTGTGGAGCAAGGTTATCAAAAGTCAGAAAATGATTTAGGAAATAAACAAATATTTTTTGACGCATTTGATTCTTAGAGATTTTGGCTGAACCACAAAAGCAGGACCAGCCCTATCACGGCAAATGTCTATGACTGACTGACTGACTGACTGACTGAGTGATCGTGGTTGTAATTGTATTTATCCTAAGCCGTTGCTCCTGCAAATAAACTGCAAACTAAATTTAGTCAATTTGTAAACATTTATAGTCAAGCCAAGGTATAAACCTAGTAGCTTCCTCATATCATATGGGTGTCAACTGTTGGCTCAGGCCTACACCTCTTGTTGTGGGCCGTCCAGATTTCCGAGCTGCTCGGGAGCTGAAGAGTAATGAGTAGTTGAAACAAAGGCAACTTGAGTTTTTATAGATAGTTAAAGACGTTTCATTTATCATCATCAACAGTTTTCTTCATTTCATTATTACAGGGTTGTTAGGGGTCACCATTTACACCATTGATGTCATTGATTTGTTGGCACCCCCTGGCCTCATGTGACTCTGACTACTCTTGTTACGAACGAATCAAGGGACATTGTGGCAGGTGACATTTTTACTTTTGTTTCAATGATTTTCTCTAAAATTGTGGTTAGGAAACCACAAAAGCAGGACCAGCCCTATAACTGCAAATGCCCATGACTGACTGACTGACTGACTGAGTGACTGAGTGATCGTGGTTGTAATTATATTTATCTTAAGCCGTTGCTCCTGCAAATAAACTGCAAACTAAATTGAGTCCATTTGGAAACTTAGACCAGAAATAAACATGAGGTCTTCTATTGTAAATTTGTAAATGAGAACAGCTTCATCAGGAATCTGTCTGTATAAAAATACAGCACATCTAAACACAGAGCAAACAGCTAGGGGCCTGAATAAAGCGCACACACTCGGCTGAAGAAACAGAGGATCTGATGATATCTGCTGTTCACAGTGGTTTTGAAATTTACTGTTCAATTTCCCACATTGGCCATGTGCAGTCCAGCCATATAAGGTTTTGACCCAGTCTTGTTTCACATTTGCACAAGGTGAGGTTTCTAAGCACTCATTTATGTGTGCATGTGTGTGTTGAGGTAAGCCCGTGTGTTCCCCTACTTGTTACAACACCACTGATAAGCATGGTAAACAACCATGCACTGTTCGCTCCCTTACCATGGTCATGTGATCAAAAAAACACTGATGAGAGGGTGTATGTGTGTTTGAAGGGGTGGTAGCATTTCTGCTCGCGTCCATCTCTCCCTCGGGTTTCCTACACTGTCTGCCCCTTCCTCGAGGTGTGGCTCCTGACCCGCACTGTCTGGACATTTTACTTTTAAGAGCAAAAACCCCGGCGATGATAACCTTTCTCCTGCTGTTCAGTTCCTGGGTCGAAGGTCACGGCTGCAGCGCCTCAGCTGACTTGGCAGATTGACAGTGGGTGTAGTGGCACTGGATGGGATACAGTATTGGGCTGTTTCAAGCTACATCTCCATCACTTCCATTTCTCTCTCAGTCTTTGTTAACTGCTTGGCGTAAATGGCCAGTTATGTGTGCATGTACCAGGAGTGTGTATACATGTGTGTGTGAGGGGTCATTAACCTCATGGTGGTCTCAGTCAGTCTGAGTAACAGACCACCAAGGAAGCACTGAGTCTCTGTCACTTCCAAACTCTCACAGCTTGTGATGCGTCACAATTAAGTTTTTTAATTCCTGCTGCTACAGCCAACTGCAGACTATCTATCTGAAATGGGTTTTTTATTGGTGAAACTCCATTTGTGTCATTTTTGGGAAATGACTCAGCCTTTTTCTTGTAAAGAGTTGGATAAGAAGATTGATAATGACATGTTATCATGTCTTTACAATAATTTAGAAGGTTTAACCATCAGTGGATTACCATTGTTTTGCATGTAACTAGAAACAGATTAACAGCTCTGTCCAAAGTCAACAAAATTCATCACCATGTCTCTAGATATCAGTACTGGACATGATTTTGAATTTAAATTAAAAACCCAAACCCAAAGAGGACACTTTTTGTGAAGATTTTTTTATTCTTCGATATAGCTAGATATGTAGCTATCGAAACTAGATATCTAGCTAGATCGAAGCTTCCCTAAGTCTTTATAATATGCTAAATGGTTGCTGCAGTAGCTACAGATTTACAGATATGAGAGTGGTATTTTGGTATGACAGCAAGAAAGCGTTGGACCATATTTTAATCTTCAAACTAATTATTTTGAAGACAGTAATGTGTTAATCAGCAGCTAGAAAACATCTGTTAGCAGGTGTGTTAATTGGTCATTCAGCCAAAACTTCATAATGTGCTTAGCTTTTTATGAAATATCTAATTAAGCAAGAGTTAAGAAAGATGTGTCATTCAAGTCGTGTTACCTTCTATACAATTTGCCACAGTTCGTACACCTGTCACCATGACTTTATCTATCTATATATTAGTAAAATAATATACAGGTCTGAACACAATAATGATAATAAAAAACATTTACATTTTACAGGTTATGAATGACACATGGTCAAAACATTGTTTTGTTTTTTTTACTTTCAAATTCCAAACAGCATTAACCCAAATATCATTAACATCGACTGTATGTGATATCTGTGTTTAGTGTCCGTTTCTTCAGCTCAGAGACTATAAATCTGTCAGAGCTGTTGGCTGTTTGTAAGTGGGATCCTCATCAGTTATAGTCATACAGTTATTAGCTTCACTGATACTCTCTGCTTGTCCTAATTAGTTTGTTGCACAACAATCTGTCTGCGTTCTTATGTCTTTACATAAACACACTGATAAACACACACGATGGAAGATTTTTCTGAAATATTGCTGCTTTTTTTTTTCAGGTTTGGTTCATTATAATGAATTACGGCCCCCATATTTCCTATTAATTATCATTTGTGTGACATATCCTTTCTGTGTGTTTAGGTTTTGCAGCTTCTTGCTGCCACAGTGTACTTGAAGTTATCAGCGGTCGTAGTCTAAGCTGGAAGTGTGTGACGTCTGAGTAAAATGATCTTAAATCTCTCCAAGGCCTGAGCTGGGTCAGACCTTTGTGACAACAATAATGATTTGACTTTAAAAAGAGATAGAGGTAAGATAAGACACTGACTTACTGGTGCTTACTTAGCAAAACAAGGCACTGAACAAAAAAAATAAGGAAATCAATTTCAATTGTGGCTGCTTCCACTATTTAAGTGACAATAAAGAGCAACAGAAGATTATGTGGCTTATTATTAAATAGATAATGCACTCTCAGTTGCACACACACAAACATGAAGAAGTCCTGAAAAACGTACCGTATCCTTTCTTTTCTTCCTCTCTTTCTGCTCATCTTCGGCATCATAAATTCCTGTGTGTGTGTGTATAGCTTTGAACTCCCTCGTAGAAGAATAGTAACACAAGAAACAGACACTGTAATGCTACCAAGCTGTTTGTGGCTCTGATGGGACAGTACTGTAAAAATTTTAATATCAGAGGCTGAAATGAGGCCGCCTGTGTTCTGTAGGAGCTTATACGACAGGGAGACACAGTGGGCCTATATGTTTGATGGACTTTTATTATTTTTACTATTATTATACCTCTGTCAGAGATACACATCTTGAAAACATTACTTGGCAAAGAGTCAAAAGTTTACCGAGGATCATCCTTGTTTGGTGGTTAAAATATTATGAAATGTTCAACTCAGTCTGAGATTTCCTTTCTCTGTTCTTTCAAAGCCATTCTTGTGCTTCTAGTAAAAAGAGGGAAGAAATTTGTGGACAACTTGTGCAAAAATACATTAGAAAACAACAGATTGGAGGAAAAGTAAATCAAAAAAAGAGAGACACAAGGCGACATTTTGAGATGTCCTATTTCTGAGTCGCATGGAGGTTTTGATGGTCTTGAAAGGGGGCGATGATACCCAGAACCACGGGGTCCCTGCCAATACAAACCCTGCTCCCAATCAAACCGTGCCCCTCCCACCCCCAAACAATCCTTTGCTTCAAGCTGGGCAGGCAGAGGAGGAGGGGGCTGGAGAGGGGTTGACGAGAGTCTGAACAGGCCGGAGGAGGGACACACCGGCGCCATGGCGATCCCTAAGACAACTTATCTCCTCTCTCACAATGATAGCGCCTGTCAAAATAACTGCCAAGATACATAGACAGCCAGGAACTGGTTAACTCCAGAGTTGTCCAATCAGAGGGCCTCCTACCGGGACCTCTGCGTTTCCCCACCTTAGAGGGCTCCCTGGGACCCAAGTTCCACAAACACTCATTATCTCTGTTTCATTGCTCTCTGTCTGTCTCTAGCAGGTTCAGCTCAAATAGGCCTAAACGTCATTAGAATGAGCAGCGGAAACATCATCACAGTGTATTTACAACCCAATTACATTCAGGTTAGCAACATATGTAGGCTATTTGGTGTGGTTCTGGTGTAAAACTTAAGAAATTCAGAAATTCAAAGAAAAAAAAGAAAAAAGAAAAAACAGCTAAAGATAGGTAGCTGCGTTGTCTGTAGGTCATCCACCTCATCTTGTGTAAAGTTTTGCATTGAGGAGTCTTTTTTCATCCAACAGTGACAGATTTGGATGCTGTTTGTTCTTACTATTGTTCAAACAAATAAAAAGTTCACATTTCTCAATGAAGATGTGCAATAAGTTTGATTTGTGGACAGATTTTTTTAACCTAATACACTGGCCAGACCTGTTTGTTGCAGGGAGGCACCTATAGATCCATGGTTTGTTGTTCTATTCGTGGTGAAACATCGACACCTAGCGGTAGGATAATAGTTCTGCAGTGGGTCAAAGGTGGCAAAGCCAAAGAGTAAATCCGTGCATTATATATTTCACACATAGTCGTTACTAATCCCGTAGATCAGATTTGTGGGAGTAAAAAAAATATTGTTTTTGCTGTAGACCTACTGACGGAAAACTGCATGGTGAATGTATTTAGGCTATAATATAATTTTTGGCCAACAAGTGTTCATTCAACTGAAAAAAAGAGGCAAAAATCTAAATAATCTAAATATTGAAGCAATAAACAATAAAGATAATGTGGATAAAGTAAAAAAAAAAAAAAAAAAAGTAGCCTATGTTTTTGCATTGATTGCAGTTTCCCAATGCGGCACTGTTTAGGTCGCCATGTTTTTGCTAAAAAGTGAAACTAAAAATCGTGGTTACACAATTTTATCAAAACAATACAAAGCATTGATATCTCTCCTACTGTTAATTTCATGCAGTCATTCATGCATTCATTCATCTCCATATAATCAGTCACTTGTATTAATGGTGGGCGTTACTGAGAGAGCCGGCGCACTTGCAAGCAAAATGTTGGAATGTTAATATTTAACCCAGCTGGCATTCGGTCAAATTATGTAATCGCAAGTAAGGTGAAGGTGGAGGATGGATTCTTCATATTTGCGCGACAGAAAAGTAGTTCCCTGACCGGGAATCGAACCCGGGCCGCGGCGGTGAGAGCGCCGAATCCTAACCACTAGACCACCAGGGAAGGTTGCAACACAAATCACAGCATGAGAATTTCAGACTTCATACGACGTCATAGTGGTGCTATGGTAACCATTAGTCGGTCAGCGGCGGTGACCGTTCAACTGTCTAACTACCAGCCGAGCTAACCTGAGCTAACGTTAACTACCAGCATGTTAACGGGGGGTTTAGCGGGCGAACGGCTACAAACAGGCAGGTGTTGAGCGCACATGACAGCAGAGGGCGCAGTGAGGGGAGGTTTCATTTTGATATCAACCTTAGCTGCTTGAGGATGCACGCAAGGTATGTGGGCAAAAAAATCCTTCTCTTACCTGTTTTTTATGTCATATTTAGCGCATTAACGCAGCGTTGCACGTCGCAAACCTGACCCGCGTTTTACACAGGAACAGAGAAACCTTTTTATTTTCAGAGGACCAGCTAAGCGACATGACCGAAGATAAATATCCTCAACATCTTCACCACCAGGTTGCTATTGTCTTGTAAACAAAGCTAGCTAGTACCGTTAGCATCAGCTGTGGTGGTCAAGTCAGATTGGGGAAAAAACTGGACCTTGTTCACTTGTGCTTGTGTTTATCCTCGGACCTGGTTTGGTTGCAGCTCAGGCGGCTTTCACGTTACCAATAGTGGGATATTTATCTGTCGTTGCCGCTGCACCCGGGAGAAAAACGCAGGAAAGCCGTTTTCACTAGTCCGGGGTTCGGGGAGGAAATCCCATTAAGCAAGCAAGCTACTACAACCTGAAGAATGTAGCTAGCGAGGTGGGGTAATGTCGTTTCAAATTTAGCCCCTTCCTCCCTCCCTCCCCCGCTGTGTTTAACCATTTACCTGTTATATAACATTTTCAGGCTACACGTGGATGAACTGCAGTTGCCCAATTTCTGGTTTTTAGGGTGGGACGTGTGTGTCTGTAATCGATTAACCCTGTGGTGTTGCAGTTTGATTATAGTGTAGCCATGGCCGTCTGAATGTTTACATCAACCAGATTTCCCTGTTTTAAATGTCAACTGCGTAAACTGATGCTAATAATAGAGCCACTGATCTGATGAAGCATAATTACATAATTAAACGCATGTTTACTGTGGCAGCATTAACAAGCAGCAGATGTGGTCTTTTCCTCTACAGCGAATAGATGCGTTTTCCTTCCTGTTGGTCAGCCATTGTCAGCAGAGTGGCCTGACATGCTTATTATAGGATGCTTTCATCGCCCTCCACTTAGTGTGATGAGGCTCCAGTCCACCATCAGTTATTGGGCTTTTGCAGTGCAAGTGAGTGTTGTTGAGAGAGGAGGCACCCAGTGAGCGCTAATCCTCTACCTCTTATTTCCTCTGCAGGACAAGAAAGAAGTGTGAGAGCACAGTGTGAGAGGTGATCTTCCCCACAGTTGTCTGTTGGCTTGGACACTTGAGTGGGTGGAAGTGTGTGTCAGCGCGCACCCCTGTGTGCATGTCTTTGTGTAAGGGTGGATGTTTATATGGATGCACTTGACTGCATGCGTATTTAGGACCCTGGCCTGATGGAAAAGAGAGACAGGAAGCCGGGATATTTTGCCAGGTAAGAGACCGTTTGAGTATCATGAATTTGTCTCATTTGTGTTTAATTTAGTTAGTTTTCATGCAGCAGAATTGATGTGTGGCCCTGACATTAAGTATTAAGGTCTAATTTGCTCTTGGTCCGCACTGATGACTAAGCTCATAATCAATAATATAAAAGAAGATAAGATAGGTAAGTGGGAAATTGTTAAAGCAGCAACATTGATAGTACAAAAAACAACTGCAAAAATTAATATCCAAAATCCCAACAAACAAGAATAATTAAAAAATATAAACAGTGGCAAAAAATATTATACATTTATGCCTCTGAAGAATTTGCTGTCTCATGCACTACCCTCTCAAAACACTGAAATATTCAGTAAATCAATTGGACAATAACAGTCTCTGCTAAAACAACAGCTCCAGTTACCAAGTGTCCGATTACCGTTAAGTTTAAAGAATGACAAGCATCAACTTTTAAAATAAATAGACTGTTTTTTACTTAAATAAACTAGCAATGTGATTTATTTGTGTTTGAGGAAGTGTTTTGGTTAAATTGTGATTTCTTTTTTCTTTTTACCACATCGCTTAACCCCATGCGTCACATGCTAGAGTGTAAAGTCCAAAATCTGTTTATGAATGAGCTCCTCTTTGTGCGTTGCGTGTTAGAGGTGACACCATGTGTTTTCCATAGTGATGCATGTTCATTTGTGCCCTGACATTTTTGCTGTCAAGGTGCATTACAGTAACTCATTAGTTTTTCTCATCTTTTTTCTAAAACATGGATGAGCACTGTTAAGTCACCTGTCTTGCCCTGCCTCATATGATCCCCCGTCATGCGTCAGAGTTCTTGCACGAATTGATCCGCCGGGATGATGTTGACTTTAAAATTGGATTTTGGCAGCATTGTGAAACATGATAACAGGAAACATGTGGAAAGAGGCTTGTCACAGCTACGGTGCATAGACTGACAAGAACTCTGCTGGGTTTTGAACAAAGAGCAGCGCTCTCTCTCTGACGTACGCTCAGATGAGATGTCTCATAGAGCTCCACGACTGACTGATTCATGTCAAGTGGCACAGGTTTTTGTTTTAGAAAGCTTAGTGAAAATGAATGTGGATAAAAGGGATTAAATTGTCCGTGTGTGCATGTGTGTAAAAAGTTCGCCTTGATTTATCCTGTCCTTGATGGACTTGTTTGTCTTGTTTTATGCCTTTTTCTAAAAAAAAAAGAACAGACAAGTGAGTTGATTTATGGCTAGGCAGTGACGCAGTGCATATGCTGCATCAAGCTAAAGCTACTGAATACGGACTTAATGGATGTTGTGAGGAAGTGAAGCTTAATGGGCTTCATTATTTCTTATTATGTATTTGGTTACTTGTTCAGGCTGCACTGACAGCCTGGTACAAATCTGCAATTTGTCTGTAGTTTTTCTTCTCCAAGCGATTGACTCGTTGGAAATATTACACAGAGAAATGACTTTGCAATGGCTCCGCAGCCCAGGCACCCTGTAGTTATTAGGTAGGCAGTGTATTAGATTTTAATGGGATTCAGCCTTTGTGTTAGGGATGGTATTTTCCTGCAGAGTGAGCGTGGGAGTGAGCAGCCAAACACCACTGGAGCAAGGTGCAGGGTGACTACATAGACTACTACTGTAAAGATAGCCACGCTGTGCCTGTATGGACAGTGCTAACATGTCAGGAAGGAAAATAAGTCTTATCTGTTCACACAGCTACTGCTCTAGCGTGAAGCCCTCCTGCCACTCGCGCCATATGGTACCGTGCTTTCTGACAAATAGATCGAAGCTCATTGTGGGGCACATATATAGTAAAAGCCAATAAAAAGTGTTAGCCCACCATGAACTTTATTGTGTTTTATTGTTTTACAGCTCAGTACATGTTGTTGGGAGGTTGTGACACAGAACATTAACATGACGGGCTCATGTCAATGTAAAATACATGATTTTAGGTTAAATGTGCTTAAGGTTCATTTTCTGGAAAATATGCCCCCAAAGACAAAGACTCAAAGGGGATACTAAAAGTTACAAGGTACTGATTTGAATATACGGTACACATGAAATTGAGCAAGAATATGACCTAGCTGCACATTTGTCGAGAGCAAGCTCACACACTTGTTGTCAGGTTGTTGCCTTGGGGACTTCCCGGGTCACAGCTTAATGCTTGTTGACAAAACACAAAATGTTTGCTGGACGAAATGTGGGAAACATTGAAACAAAGTAAAGACAAAACAAAACAATGTTCTGTTGGTCTGATGGTGATCAGTACTGTGCTTTGTAACCAAAATACTTGACAATAGATTTGATGTACTGTATGCGAACACATCATGTCAGTGGAAACACACAAATCCAACCTTTTATCACGTTTCGGGATAACTCTGTGCCATGAGAAAGTAGGGATAGAAGAGACACAACAACACAGGAATATCCTCAGTGAAAACCTGCCTGTGTTTATTAGTGTAGTGCAAATTGGGAGAGGATTTATTTTCCAGCAAAACCAAAAAAGGTTTCATGTCTAAAGAAGAGGTGGAGCCAAAAACAACAATATGAATGTCATGCAAATCTGTGGCACACAATTTTAAGTGTTTATGTCCATCATCAGGTTGACAGACATCAAGACCTACAGTGATTTAAGGATTATTGTTGTTAGCTGCTGTCATAAGCAGGTGAAATTAGTTATTTTCTGTCTTAGGTTTGTACTTGGATCTATTTATAGGGCGTTTGTTTTCTGATTCTCTCTTCAGTGTTGTCAAAGTGAAATAATATGTATTTGATTCAAAGTTGTTGTTGTTGTTGTTTTTTTAAAGCACAGTAAAATGTGAAAGTTGTTGACAGACATAGATACCACACTGGGGCAACTCTAAACTCCATAAAAGCACAATTAAGCCAAGGATTGTAAAATTGTTAAAAAAAAAAATAAAAAAAATGGTGTTTTCGACATTGCAACTTGTTATGTGCAGTATTGAGCTTTCTCTGTTTATTATGCTGAGGAAAAAGAGAAGAAGAGTATGATGGCAGGGGGACTCTGTGAGACATCCCCCACAGTGAAACAGACGGCGTTGTCAAGAATGCGTCTGCAGATTCTTTGAGTTCACTACCAGATGTGTGCGGCATGAGTTGAAGTAGGAGAGTGACCCGAGGCTGTGGGAGAGGCCTGAGCTCCATCTGTCTGCAGCCTTATCGACCCACTCTTGCCTCTCCATTAAGCCACTTGAACACTTAAATCGCTTCTCTTTTCACTTTTTCTTTTCCCCTGTCTCTGTCCAGAGCTGTGCAGAGCCACACTACCCCCCACCACTCAGGGTATTGGATAAATCAATGTGGTCTCGACTTTGCTAAACATACTCACACATTCACATCTAAGGTTTCGCTGCATCTCAGTGAGCGTGTATTATGTTACCAGTTTTAATTTGATCAGTTTTCATATGATTACTGATCATGATGGATTTAAAAAAAAAAGGGATTACATGAGAGACAAAAATGTTGCAATTTTGTGAGCGTCAGCTGGAATGATCGTTTTTCAGTTTCACTTTCACAGAAAAATGTTAAATTGATGGAGTTTGATTTTTGTGATTGAAGTGTTGTACCAAACAAAAATGGTCCGTTATGTGTAGAGAATCTGATTTGTCGGCTGTGGCGTCTCTGGAGCGTCACAATGCTTATGGTCCTAACGGTGCAGCACGTTTCACTTTTATTAAGGAAAAAATAAAATCTGCCCTTGTTCCTCTGTACAATAGGCTAATCTGAAGGATGGACATTCAGCTAAATGCTCCATTAGCATTTTATCAACAACAACTACAGCATTAACATGGTTTAACTGAATAAATGTGCACATACTCATACACACTCTATGTTCATCTATATTTTCTTTATGCATCTTAATAAGTGAATGTAAACAAACCCTTCTCCTCCTTGCATCCCATCAGGCTGAAGAGGCGGAGACAGCTGAAGCAGAGCCAATCAGATAAGAATGTGAATGAGCAGAACCCGGCAATCATCTCGTGTTCTGACGTCCCGACCGACAGCAACCCCAACGAGAAGACAGACCTGCAGAGAATAACAGCGAAACAGTCGACGGACTTGGGTAAGACCTGGATCCACCACTCACAACAGAGATTTGCTGCTTGCTTTATTGTAGAATAGAATCACTTGAATAAAAACCACCATGAGCATCTTGGAGGCCGAACTTGGCCTCAGATACACTTACACTTACTTCTGCAGATGCTACACTTCTAGTCTTTGATCTGCTCTTCGTCATTGAGCAGACTTTATTTTTACCACCAATGTTCCACAACACAAACCTGATTCATATTGAAGTGCAACAAATGGCACATCATCGCCGTAATGCAAAAGACTCTTATGAGACTGCTGCAAAGATCACTGGGTAAAACCCATGAGCGTTTGAGTTGCGTCAAACATGTTTGAGTCGTACAGTAGTTAATTATTATGGCAAAGACAGTGAACCTTGGTGAAATGGGTTCATTCAAACAACTGATCATTTTTCTGTCGTGTGTCATTTTTTCCCACTTTCCGATGAGCAGTAGGTTCATTTTCACTGATGATACTGTCAGTGCTGCTTTGTTATGTGAAAAGATTTTCCCTGACTGATAGATGGTACAATGAAAGTGTCCTCTGTGTTGAGAACAATTTGTGGTTTAACGACCATTTGTGGTGAAATGACCTCAGCAGTTGTAAACAGGAAGTTGCATAACCCTTATCATGTGCTGTCGTACAGCAGATGATGACATTATGTCCGCTGTGTTAACAAAGCTTGTGAGATTTAAGAGTCTGTGCCGGTGTTAAATCACAGTGGCCTTAATTTCTGCTTAAAAATCATATACCAGTTAAGAGATAAGCATTTTGTATAAATATAATTCTTAAATGTAAAAAAAAAACAAAAAAAAACCTTTTCAAACAGAGGAGACAATGGGTCTAATAATAATCCAATAAAAGTACATTCAAATTAAGTTAAAAGCCTTAAGTCAGGGGCAGTGCGTGGCGCAGTGGTTAAGGCGGCCGCCCCATGTAGAGGCTAACAGTCCTCAACGCAGGCGTCCCCGTTCGAATCCCGCGTCGGGCAGACCTTTCCTGCATGTCATTCCCCCTCTCTCTGCCTCCCCCTTTCCTGTCTATCTCACTATGTGCTGTCAAATAAAGGCAAAAACGCCAAAGTCATTCATTGTGATTGGCCATTGGAATACTGTCACTGTGAACTAAAGAGAAGATGCTGTGTTTTGGCTTCAGATTAGCCCCAGATGGAATACAGTATTATTGAAAGAACAATATGGCTAAGGATGACATCCAGATTGTAGGAACTACAGCGTCTCCTTTTTTTGATAATGGTAAAATGTATAACAACACACCATAAATGAAGCATTGTGATGCTGCAGAAACTCTCCAGACAACAAACCTTCCACAAGACCCAACAAAAAAACTCATTTTTATATATTTTTCACACAAAAAAATGTATCTTCATTTTTATCTTATTTTTTTATTTTATATCACCTAGTCCTAAATTGAATCTATAAAAACTGCTCAAGCTCATAATAGTTGTTTTCCTGCATTTGTCTCTTGTGTCAGTGACAGTATGAACATGGTGCATTATGCCAGCATGGGTTGTTGGGTTTGTTAGTTGCCGTTAATCATCACCAAACACAGCTGGCTGACAGTGACATGGACTCAAACACGCTACAGGTCATCCAGCTGTGTACATTCTGCACTCTACAGTCTATAGATTATACAACAAGACCACATTGTGCGCAGTGTATTATCATTACAAGTACAACCCCGGTTCAGATTCAGTGAAGAAGTTCCAGTCTTCGCACAGGTGATGGTCGTGGCGTGGTCTTGTCTTCTGATGGTGGGTGCAGTAAAGAGCAGACGGCAGCAGGAGTCTGGCTGTCTTATGCTTAGTCATGGCCTCTGTTTCCATGGAGGAGGCAGCAGCATAATGAGGCAGCAGGGAGTGGTGTACTAATAGCCTCTGTGTTCTTGGCAAGAGAAAAATGCTGACTGTGGACCTTGTCTACTACAAGGGTCAGATTGTGTGTGTGTGTGTGTGAGTGTGTGTGTTTACGATAATGGCTTCAGTGTGTGTGTTTTCAACCATGGATAATGATAAGCACTGGTACTGAATCAAAATGTAGCGACTACATTAAGAGAGGTTATTTAGAGAGTCTTCTGTTGCAGAATTCTGGTCTCGGTGGATGATGCGGAAAGTTAGAATCGCTGCACTGTGATTATGTCTTAGCAACCTAGAAAGTATTATCATTATTATTATTCATGAGTCATTCATCCTTTGAGACTGTTGTCAGTTCAGTGTTGGCTCTCCATCTGCAACATCCCTTTCTTTTTTGTGTGTGTGTGTCTCTCTCTCAGATGATGGCTGTAAAAGTACCAATCAGGCCAAGAGGGAGAAGAGGAGGCCACCAGGGACGGTGGAGTTCATTGTGAGTACACCGACCGCACGCTTTGACGTGTCTCTTGATTGCATCATGCGGCGTTTTCTCAAAGGAGTCGATCTCTTGTCACAGGTGGGACCGAACGACTCCCTCAACAGCATCGCGCTCAAGTTCAACATCACCCCAAACAAACTGGTTCAGCTGAACAAGCTGTTTGCTCGCAGCGTCTACCCCGGTCAGGTGAGAAGGCTAACAGCACCACATCATCACGCTACTTAGCTCTCTTGAATTATTCATGCAAACTCACTGATCATTGGCTGTCGGTCCCCACCACAGAAACTGTTTGTCCCTGATGTGAGCCAGCAAGAAGCAGATGTGAAGTCCCAGTGTTCCTCCGATCCCACCCTCACAAACGGTTTATCTGAGAAACCACTAAATGTAAGTGCAAACCAGTTTCATGGTGCAGTGTGCAGTAGTTTACAGCAGCTGTTAAGGGACACATTTGTTATAAGGCATATCGGCATATATCTTGGAAGGAGTTGCACATTAATTAATTAGATAGGAGTGTATGCAGCGTTTCTATGTGTTTTCAGACTTTGTCTTTGTTCCAACTGTGAGAATCATTGCTTTGATGTTACCAAGAGTTTTCTATTCGCTCATAATTCAAATTCTGCTGCCTGCCATTGTGCATTACAACTTAAATCCGGGGTATGAGTGAGCAGTTTTTAATGTTTAGTGCAAAAGCAGTGGAGGCTGAATTGGTTGCCAGTTTGCAATGGAGGGTAATTTAATCTACCAGCATTTTGGCAGTCAAGTGAAAAAAGTTCAAACTTCAGACATAATGTTATTTAAAAAAGTGAGTAACAAATGTTTGGATTAGAGTCAGAACATTAATGAGGAAGTATGAGAACGCTTTTTCTACCCACAAAATCGAGCTGCACTATAGTACAGCATAACAATAAGGTCTCTGATCTGTTTTTTATGTCCTTCAGGATGGCATTTCAGACTGCAGGTCAGCAAAATCCATCCGGCGTGAACTCTCCCCAAACTCAGAGGACGAGAGCCCGTCAACGGTTAAATTCATCAAAATGAGCTGCAAGTATTTCACTGACGGCATGGTAAGAAGAAAACAAAACTAACTGAAACCCCAACGTGAAATTAATATAAACATTTTCTATGCATTTTACACACTAAACAAAAGATAATTGAAAATGATTCCAACAGGTACCACTCTGATATGTTGGTTGTCTCTGACTGTGAGTCTCTGTTGTCTCCCTCCCTGTGTTAATGTAATGTTTCAGGGAGTGGTGGGAGGTGTGCTGATCGTGACCCCCAACAACATCATGTTCGACCCCCACAAGTCCGACCCCCTGGTGATCGAGCACGGCTGCGAAGAGTACGGCCTCATCTGCCCCATGGAGGAGGTCGTCTCCGTCGCGCTGTACGATGACGTGTCACGCATGAAGCTCAAAGACGCCCTGCCATCGTAAGAGCTCCCAACCGCCTCTCTCTCCTCATTTCCCTCTTTTGTAACCGTTCCTGTTCCAGTCCTCGGCTCTTATTCCTCCTTTCCTGTTCCTCCGTCCGGTTTCTGTTATTCTTACTCTCGTCAGCAATTTTATTGCTTGTACCAAACCTTTCACTTTTGTGAACTTTTCATATTATTTATCTCACCTCTGTCTTAATTTGTCTTTTTTATGAAGCACCTTTGTTTCCACTGGTTCTTATCTAAATAGATCCAAGTGAAAAATCATTCTGTCAGACTCCACTTTTAGTTTGTAATTTTTAAACTTACATTTTTAATTTGTTCTTCGTTATTTATTCTCAGTTAAATAGTTTGCTGTTTTACATCACATTTGTTCTTTTGGTTTTTTAAGTTGTTTGTCATTTGGTCATTTTTAATTTCTGTTGCACCTTTTTTTTGTTTTTCCCCCCTTTCATTTTCATCCTTGTTTGTGGTGCGGTATGTGTGGTGCACGGTGACCCCACAGAGACCTACCCCAGGATCTGTGTCCTGTGTACAGGCCTGGTGAATGGGAGCAGCTCCCATCAGAGCGGGACCTAAACCCCTTCAGCCGCTACGAAGCTCTGGATCCAAAGCGACCGATCATCTTGGACGACATTGAATCAACCCTCTCTGAAACTGGTAAGATCGTGTCGTCATTCATTGCTGGCATTGGTGATCCGCTTCCCTGAATGGTGGTTACTTTTGTTTACACCTTTGATCTTGCATAGAGCTTGACATATACGGTATCTTCAATAACAGGAAGTACAGAGGGAGAGCAGACAGAGAAGTCTCCATCAGATGAAGGATTCACAGAGTTGGAGCCTACTGTCAATGGGAGCACTGAAGAAGCAGAGGGAACGACCTCCAGAACATCCAGCACTATCAGCAGGGACCGACAGGAACTCCCAGTAATAAGCTGCCCAGGTCGGGGAGACTCCCAGTACAAGTCGATGCTTGATCACACTAAAGGGAAGCTGGATGATGAGGAGGATGAAGGTGTAGCACAGAACAGCTCCATCGAGGACGGAGAGTCGATACAATCCTCCTCAGAGACTGAAAAACCGGGCGGGACCCATGTGAAATCTGCAAGCCAAGATGTAACCGAAACCAAAGATATCAAACCTAAAGGGACCGAAGAGCTGCTAAACGGTGGAGATGATCAGATAATCATCGCACCAGTCGACCAAAACAGGAAGTCGAGTCTGACTGAGGCTGCAGAGGTTCATGGGAAGTCCAGTCCGAAGAGACAAAGCCCAGAGAGACGGGTAGACGAGGACGACCTCAGTGAGGAGGAGAGGCGGAAGAAAAACTATGAAGCAGAAGTGAAGTCATGGCTGATGGAGAGGATGCAGGCTCCAATAGAAGGTAGACAATGTAGAAGGATATTTACCATTTTATTGTCTTTTTAAAAATAATTTTATTATTAATTTTTCTGTCACGGTGTAACATTAAAATAAAGGAGGAAAAATCCTCTAAATCACAGTTGATGTCCTAAACATATCAGATGTTGGTGACACCTGGTGGTGGCACTGTGGCAAGGCAGCAAAGCACACTCCAAACCAATCTGGGATATCTGGGTACTTTTAGGAGATATAATCAGTCAGTGAGACATTAAACTAACCAATTTTTTGTTTTTCTGTCTTTTTGTTTTTTGGTTCCCCATTCTGTACAGACATGCTTTTTTCATCAGAGGAGAAGAGTAAAAACCCCCCAATGTTCCTCTGCTTCAAAGTGGGAAAGCCAATGAGGAAGTCCTTTGCTATGGGGATGACCTCTAGTCCTGCTCACTCGTTCGGGGGACGCGGGAAGCAGCCAGAGTACTGGTTCGCTGTGCCACAAGAAAGGTGAGACGATGATCATGTTATATGTAAATAAATTCAATTAGAATATTTCATTGGAATCCAGCAATGAAGAAAAAAAAAAGTACAAAACAACATTCATAACTTTCTGTGGCATCACAGAGGAATCTGGTGGTGTTTTAACCTCCTCTTTTTCACTATGTGTGTTCCAGGGTGGACCATCTGTATGCCTTTTTTGTGCAGTGGTCTCCCGACGTGTACGGGAAGGAGGCCCGAGAGCAGGGCTTTGTTGTGGTGGAGAAAGACGAGCTGGACATGATCGATAACTTCTTCAGTGACCCTGCATCTTGCAGCTGGGAGGTGAGCTGGGGGAAAACAATCCGTCTACATGCTGTTGGGTTTGACCTAAAACCTTCACTTTTTATATTTTATTTTCAAATCAGCTTTGTTAATGACCAACGTCCTGCTTAGCATCGATAATACGAACTTTTTGTGATTGTGTTCTCTCAAATATTGACTTATAATCATGTTTTTGCTCCTAGATCATTACCATTGATGAGGCTAAGCGCAGGCAGAGTTTTGGCAGCTGTGATGGAGACTTGTCTGCAGATGCACTGCCCATACTCAGTGACACCAGTGATCTGCTTCAGGATACACACATTGAGAAGGTAATTGAATAAACCCACTTATTGATGAGGAGATTAATAAAATCTGAGGAGGAAATATGGCACATACTCAGCAGTACACCCCATAATGTGATAATCTGTTTGTTCTCCAGCTTGCCTGTCGCCTGCCAGCCCGCGTGCAGGGTTACCCCTGGAGACTGGCCTACAGCACTGAGAGAAACGGGACCAGTCTCAAGACTCTGTACAGAAACCTGGCAGATGTGGACAGTCCTGTTCTGCTCGTCATCAAAGACATGGATAACCAGGTTAGATACTGTCCATGTGGACATTTACTGTATATAAATGATCAGGGAATCAGTGGCTGATGATAATAGAGCACGTAAAACAGCTGTCAAATGTAATGGCCACTTATTATCAGTAGATGGCATTCATGGCCTTTCCCACTGATGTCATCTCTGCAATGAGTTAATGTTATGCAGAATATTATGCAAAATAGTATTTTACATTATGGAGAAACACATTTTTTTGTCAAGTATGTTTTATTTTTGGAGCACATTTTAAAAACAACAATTGTTGACCAAAGTGCTTTACAAGAAAAACATTTAAGCACAAAAAACATGGATCAATATTCAAGCAAAACAGGAGAATATAAGGAGGATGATGGAGTGTTTTCATAATGCTGATTCATGTGTTATGGCAAAGAGATGGATTTTTAAGCCAGGTTTTGAATATATCGATGGAGAGTGATGATCTAACTGTATGTGGCAAACTATTCCACAAGATTGGACCAGCAACGTCTTGTGATTTGAGCAAAAATATACACATTGTTTTTATTTGAAATTAAAACCTGGTAAAATGTGAATAGTAGATTAGTAAATTTTGTAGATTTTATATTTCCTATATTACGAGGATTTTGATTTAATTTGATTGAAGTCACACAGTGTTAACATGTCTGTCAGGAGATGGATGATAAATTAATGATAAATGAAGTCACATCCTCCATGAGCAAGACATTGTGGTTTCTTCAGTTATGCCATTTCTGACTTATCCAACACACGCTTAGGGAAAAATCTTAAATTATTCTCTACTGTTATCACAGATATTTGGGGCATTCTCGACACATCCCTTCAGAGTGAGTGAACACTGCTACGGCACAGGAGAGACGTTCCTCTACAGCTTCTGTCCTGAAATCAAGGTGTGCACCAAGTTGGTTAAAAAACTCATTTTGGTTCGGTTTGTGTTCGTTTTGATCAGTAAAATTCAGACATGATTTGCTCTTCATTTTCAGGTGTACCGATGGACAGGGGAGAATTCTTACTTTGTGAAAGGCAACATTGATTCTCTGCAGATGGGAGGAGGAGGGTAAGATATGTAACTATAGCTCATCAAATGTAGGTTTTGAGGCGGAGAACAATTTTATCTCATGAATCAACACTCTTTTCTCACATTGTCATCAACTGATATACACCTTTTGGATAACATCTTCCCTCCTGTGTGCCTGCCCTCTGCTCTGCAGTGGTCAGCTGGGTCTGTGGCTGGATGCCGAGCTGTACCGAGGCACCACCACCAAGTGCGCTACCTTCAACAACCAACCGCTCTCCGCCCAGCAAGACTTCAGCATCCACAGTCTTGAGGTCTGGACCTTCGAGTAGCTTCACCTCGCTCTATACTAGCTACTTCAACATTCACGCTCTGCTCCACGACCCCCAGAACCTTAAAATCCCCCCCAAGTCTATTACGCACCACTTGGAGGCAAACCTAGCTACCCCACAATGACACTAAACGCTCTGTGAGAGAGGGCAGAACGCAGCACTTGTGGAGTTTTTCAGTTTTGGCTGAAAAACAGAGCGAAAATGTCTGTTTTGACGTGGGTTTGACCCGGAGGTAGGCTGGCCAGATTATGTCTGCGTCACCCTTCCTTCAAAGGTGGAAGTGTGTGAAAACGCTGTCGCTCTCAGTTCATTGGCTGCCTTAGACATGTGACAACAGCCCCAGCTTTCCCAGCATGCAGAGACTGCTTTACCACCACAAGCTTATGAGGAGAGAGTTATGACAAAGGCTGCTGATGAGGGAAATCCCTAAAGAGCTGATTTTAAATGTGTATGGAAGAATAAGAAGTCCCATAATACTGTAGATTTGTGCAGAATTAATGGTTGATGTAATTTGTATGTGTGGGAATGTACAGGGTGATGTACCGAAGATATTTGGACGGCATATCTTTTTTTTACACTATGAACTTTAAACCTGAAGGAACGAAGGAAATTTCAGGAAGGGTTTTAGATCCTATATCATTATATTACTTTAAAAGTGGGAAATGTACTAATTGTTTACAATGGAAGTGCTGCACTTCTTCCGATAGCCCTCTTGTCCCTTTTTTATTTTGAAGTTTAGAGCCGAATGAGAATGTCTCATCGCATTTCCTCATGATTTCTTAAGATGTTTTCGTTCCCCGTACAATCCGAAACAAGTGACAGAGCCAGGAAACGTTTTGCAATGACCAAAATATGTTCTTTTTCATTTCATATTTGTTGCGAGCTTGTCATGTTTTATAGAATGTTTTAGATTTTTTTTTATTTTTTACATTTTATTTTTGCATTCTGTTTTTATAAATACTGTTTTTTTTAATGGTTCTACTTTTATAAAAAATGTAGTGCATAATATTTCTGTTTCAAGATTGGACCCAACAAGCACTAGAAATGAGCAAATGACTATTGTCAGTATTGAATCCATTTCACACTGACCAATTTTATCTCTTCAGTTTTCATTTGTGGTCATTTATGAGAGAGTTACGGCCAGTAGAACTTTAACATGATGTCACTTTGCACTACGGGAATAATTAACAGTCCATGCTGTGTTGTGGCCCGATGTAATTAAGCATTTCTTCAATGTAAAATTTGTTACTGAATGTTATGTAATCACCACTACAGCATCAAAGCTGCCTGTCCAACTGCAGGTCAGCATCTGCTTTAACCTAAAAATGGGTGGAAAAGGGAAAATGTGTTTTGCACTCTGATATACCACTAACTAAAAATTCAAATCTACTAACATGGAAATGTTCATTTATCTCCAGTGTATCTGACACAGGCTTGTAGTGCATGAATATGCAATACTACAAATGTCCGACACCGTTGTTATATCTGCCATACTCTTCACTAATGCCAGTTATTGCTTCATGTGAAAATGACTCTCTTGTCTGTAGCTGTTCAGTGTTGTTACTGTGAATGTTCCCTAAGTATTATTTCTTGTGAATCCAAAACTGCTGTGTTCTGTGATATCACTAAGGATCTATTTATTGTGTTGTTATTGCAACCACATTTAAACTTAAATAAATGTTAAATATACACACACTGAAATGAAATTGCATTGTCTTGTTTGTCTAGATTTTATTTTTCACATGTGCATTTACAATTCTGTTACTCAGTGGGACTTAATAGAATATATACAGTATATATATATTTATCTTCCCATCCCAGGACTTCAAGAGTTTGTTAAACCTGCTCAGACCATACCATACGATTTTTTATGACAAATGTGAAAGACATAAATCCTGTCTTACCCACTTTATTTGGTATTTAGAGCATTTACAAACACTAAAAAAAAAAGTGGGTGTGGGGGTGGGGTAATCTACCGGGAAACTACGAAAGCACGTAACTCCTCGTGGCTCCTGTCAGAACAGCTCCCATTCGCCCACCAATGCGGAAGTGGGCGTGTTTCCATGGTGTTGTGGCCGTGGTTGTGACCGGTGGGTGGGTGGCAGGAAATAAACAAGCGGCCGGTAAAGTATGTAAAAGTGAGACAGAAACCCGTCGTGTTACTTACTATGGGAAACATGGCCATATGCAATCCAGACGTCAGTGAAGAAATAGTTGAAGACTGTATTTTCTTTTCTTACAGATGTTTGCTACATAACACTGCTATTCATAGCTACTCTTACCAACATTACAACTAATACACAGGTGGCAGAAGTCATGCTGCCCATCAGTACAGGTTGGATTTCTGTCCAACCACATCTTCACAGATAAATAACAAGTCATGTATCCAACAGTTGAAAGGATGGCTAAAATGGGGAGAGCCGTACTACATGAACAAGGAATCACTGATATGACCGATATAAGGTAGGCAGAGAAAATGACAAAATATATGTTCAGCCGGTCAGTGTGCTGCTGATCATAGTTTAGATTTGTGTTTTCCTCCACAGGCTGGGGTTTCACAAACCTCCCTACATTTCCGTAGACCACCTCCACCTCCACGTGCTCGCCCCCAGCAGCCAAATCTCAGACTACATGCTTTATAAATTCCTCCCAGGGACTGAGAGTTTTATCTCTGTGAGTGCTTGGGGTCAAATTTTCCAAATACATAGATGATGAAATGACTTGAGTGTGCATCTTCCTTTTATCTTGTCAGTCTCTATGTCTTGTTTAAATACATGTATTTTCTGTTGCAGGAGGAACGTCTACAGAAAAAGTTAAAAGGGACAGTAAAACATAATGCTCTACAAGACGAGTGATTTTAAAATCTGACTGACTGTGGTTTCTGTGAGCCAGCCGGTGCCAAACTGGACTTTGGTTTATAATCAGACGAGTTGCTGAAATGGAAACAGTGATAATGAAAGACAGGAAATCAGGAAATTGAGTGTGCAAAGGACACAATGAAGGAGAGACTTTTATTATTTTTAAAATGTCACTGCAGAGAAATGACTACACGCTACATGAAGAGTGCTGACCATTGATGATCATGATTATCAATATGTGATTGGGATGTGCTGAATTTTAAAATTTTTAATGTTATTAACTTAAAATGTATATATTTTTTACTCTTTGCCTCCGTTGTTCTTTTTTTTAAAACACACGTTAGAATATGTACAATGCATGCATAAAAATAAACTAAAACAATAAAGAAATTATAATAAGTATTGGTACATCACTCCTCCAAGACAAAGCAATTTCAGGGTGAGTAATAATCATCTCAAGGCCCTTATCATGTCACTTTATGTTGTTCTTATTACCATGCAGATCTTGGAGTATATTTAGAGGTTAAGAGTTTTATCACTATTGGATGTTACAAGAAAATTAGTGTAAGTGTGTGGAATTATGATATTATGATTATGTGCAAATCTACTTTTTCAGTCAGTACTACTATACTTCACTTTTATTCTGTATTGCCATTGTTATAAATACCACAATATAACGAGATGACATAGAGAAACAGTGGGGGGGAAAACCCATCCTAGGCTACTTCTACATTTCAACAGCCTGTTGACAGCCGTTTGAAACTTGAATTAACCAGGTTTCCGTGAATGCAGCAGCAGATCGACTCGATTCGCTCTGTTTCTTGCTGGTTGTCCTGTCTCCTGCTCCACAGTCACGCCCATGTGTTACTGTCTGTTGTGTGTGAACAACACAACTTCTGAGTATCGGGTTTACAATCCGATTGTAAGGGCAGTGTGATGGAGTCTCAGGACGCCTCTGGGAGCGAAGACTGTCCTTTCTGCCAAATAGCAAACAGCCAGACTGACACTGAGATCCTGCTGAGTGTAAGTAGCCTACTCCGCCCCACTCACTGACAAAACAACTACCGCAGCAGGAATTTCCCGACCGTCCTCCTCTGTCTCTAAGGACGACGAGCTGGTTTGTTTTCGCGACGTGAAGCCCGGAGCCACTCATCACTACCTCATCATCTCCAGGAAGCACATAGACAACTGTAAAAGTCTGCAGGGGGGCGACGTCCCACTGGGTGAGCGAGTACAAGTAGCCTACTATTGGTCAGGGCCGTTGCTAGGAATTCTGGGCCCCCTGAAAGAATACTAAAGTGGGCCCCTTCCCCCTGACTTTTACACTTTTTTTCTTAGACTATGTATGTATTATCATTTTTTATTTAGCCTACTTTGTTTTGATGCTAATGCAGCATTACTATGAGTACTAGTCAGGGTCTTATGCAGAATAATTCAGTCATACAAAGATTAGACTACTGGGTTTTTTTTGTGGGCCCTACTGGGCGCTGGGCCCCTAGAATTATCATCACCTTTCTCCCCTATACAACGGCCCTGCTATAGTGGGGCAGATAAGCAAAATAATTGTGCGTTTTAGTGACTAAAGCATGAAACTTTCAGCATTTCATCTACATACCCCAAGGTTTAATTTCAGACGTGGAACCACTTTGGTGGCTGACCTTTAGGGGTCTTTAGGGGTCTTTTTCCACATTATTCCCCATTGGAAACCTATGAAAATCTGGGAAGTAAATCATTACCAATAAATTTCTTCACCATTGTGTTTAGGAAGGTGTGTAATATCATGTAATAAAATGTTGAAATTCAATTCCAGTGGGAAACCCCCTAAAAAACTACTCAAAGTTGGGGTACCTGTGCAGATTTTGCGAAAATTCCAAAATGTTAAATTTGGCCTTAAGTAACTTGTGAGGGGTCAAACTAGAGGTTTTTCATGATTCTGAGTTGACCGCAAACATTAGTTTTTCAGCCAAAACACTCCTTGGTGGAAAAAAATAGCCACACCCACTTTTCCTGCTCATCGGAACCCCCACTACCACCAATAGAATGTATTACAGAGAAGCCATTCCTTAGCATGGCAGAGGTTGTGTTACATAATACTACTAAATACTCAATAATATAACTTATATTCTGTAGCCTTTTTTCTTGTACAACGTTATACAGACGATGAATATAAGTTATATTATTGAGTATTTAGTAGTATTATGTAAAACAACCTCTGCCATGCTAAGGAATGGCTTCTCTGTAATACATTCTATTGGTGGTAGTGGGGGTTCCGATGAGCAGGAAAAGTGGGTGTGGCTGTTTTTTTCCACCAAGGAGTGTTTTGGCTGAAAAACTAATGTTTGCGATCAACTCAGAATCATGAAAAACCTCTAGTTTGACCCATAGACTGTAAAAAGAATGGACGTAGCGTCCGTGACGTCACCCATTGGTTTTGGGGAGTCGTTTTTGTGACTCAAATATGGCGGCCTGAACAGCGCCATGTTGGATTGGCCGGCCGAGAACCCGCCCACTGGCCTCGAAGCAGCCTGTCCACGGAGCTGCTCGGACCTGTCACTCAACGTTTCCGCGCCCTGATTGGCCAGAATTTTAACCTAATAACAGTAAAACTATAGAGTTAAAAAAAAATTCACCCCCCTCAGAGTGTGTGCGGGGGTAGAAACTATCGATTGAGACGAAAAAACGTTCTGACACCAGGCTTTTAACATGTTTACTGAGGATGTAAAGTCGGCGATTTTAACATGGGGGTCTATGGAGAATGCTGCTTTCTGACACCAGCCCCCAGAGGAATCCGAGGGGATTGCAGTTTTTTGAACGCGGAAGTGAGCTTCACTTCTCAGACCGACAACTGCCCCCTTGGTTTGACCCCTCACAAGATATTTAAGGCCAAATTTAACATCACGGAATTTTCGCAAAATCTGCACGGGTACCCCAACTTTGAGTAGTTTTTTAGGGGGTTTCCCACTGGAGTTGAATTTCAACATTTTATTACATGATATTACACACCTTCCTAAACACAATGGTGAAGAAATTTATTGGTAATGATTTACTTCCCAGATTTTCATAGGTTTCCAATGGGGAATAATGTGGAAAAAGACCCCTAAAGACCCCTAAAGGTCAGCCACCAAAGTGGTTCCATGTCTGAAATTAAACCTTGGGGTATGTAGATGAAATGCTGAAAGTTTCATGCTTTAGTCACTAAAACGCACAATTCCTTCCATATATGAGCTTATCTGCCCCACTACTATTGGTTTATCAATGGAGGCTGGGTCGGCAGGGTTTCATTGATTACAGTAAACTGTGAGATGTCACCTCATTGGCAAATACCAAGACAGTTAAGTCCTGTCTAAACTAGAAACTGGCTTGGGAGTTTTGATGTTAAATGAAGAACAATCAGAGACCCTCCAGATTTTTGTGCTTGCACCCATGGGGCTTTTATCTTAGTTCATGCAAGCCATGAGCGTCACGTGATTACATATAGCTACTCATTGTATCTAAAATGATATGATCATCATTTCCTTAAGTTCTGAGACTGTATTTCCTCCATTGATTTTTAAAGTCCTTAGGCTACTGATAGACAAAGGTCTTATCTGCAAGACTATGAGCTGCTGAGTAATGTAATCATTAATGCTGTGTCCTCCTCTTATGAGTCATTTCAGCTAAATGAATGAGCCATATCCATTTTTCTTTTGTTGATAGTGGAACGCATGGAAAAAATGGGAAGGAGTGTACTGGAGAAGAATAAAGTCAATGATGATGTCCGGTAAACCAATCCCCAGTGCTGAGATCAGCACATACCTTTTAAATGAATTAGGCTACTTTGCTTCACATATTTTATTGATTTTTTCCCCCAATTATTCAGTTTTTAATAATGTTGTTTGAATATTGGTAGTGATTTCAGCAATGGTATAATTTGTTATTTACTGCTTTTTACAAGAAAAAAAATTCTTTGTTACATCTCTGCAGCATGGGGTTTCATGTGCCTCCATTCTCCTCTGTTCCCCACCTCCACCTCCACGCTCTGGCTCCAGCCAGTAAGATGAACCTGAAGTCACAGCTTCGCTACGGGCCACAGAGCCACTGGTTCATCACAGTGAGTCTCATCTGAACAATTATTCACGTTTTGTAGCAGCTTAAAAGAACTGAGTAGGTAATTATTTCAGGTAAAAATGTGACATTATTTAGTGACATTAGCAGTTTCACTAATCACTAAGATATAATTATAAACATCTTTCTGTTTATGTGTTAAGGTCATTTTAAAATAACAAATTCTAATTTAAGTTTTTTCTTTATGTACCTTTTTGTTATACTCCATATTATTATTACTTAATAGTTACTTTGTTTCTTTCTTTTGGTATTTAATTGTGGCAGTGCACCCCAAGCTCTGATGAGCCATGATCTGTTCCTTGTTGTGCCTTGTTGGTCTGTTGTTGTTGTTCAGTATAAATCTGATTACAAATAACTTGTAATAATGAACCACAATGTTGTGAATGCTGCGTAAGCTCCCTTTCTGCTTTGTTGTAGGTAGAGAAAGTGCTTTCTCAACTAAGGACTCGTGGCAAGGTCAAATGAAAAGTCTCCAGAAAAGTATCCAAAGGTGCAACAATCCTGTTTGATGTCAGCTCATTTCTTGTGATTCTGTCTCTGTCCATCCATCCATTCGTCCATGAATTATCCATACCGCTTATCCTGTGCAGGGTCATGGAGCGGCTGCAGCCTATCTCAGCTGACATAGGGTGACATGTCGCCATGCTATCACAGTATTGACTGATAGAGACAAACAAACTCGCACACTCACACTCGCACCCATGGGCAAGTGCAATTTAACATCAGTTATCCACCTGAGTTGACATTGTTGTATGAATCAGTTGAAATGATTTACTGTATTTCTCCATGGTGTTTCAGTTGGGTGGAAGCTATAAAAGTTCCACTTATGACGAATAATGTTTTTTAATATGCAACCTGTCTTTGAAATGTTATTTTGTGTAACTACAACATCAATTACAGGAGAGTAACATCTTTTAGAATATTTATTTTGTATTTAAATACAAAGCTTGAAGGCTGATTTGAACACTGATGATTGATATCTATGTACAGTTGGATATAATTTATAAATCACATGTAAGAAGTTTCTGTTTCTGCATGTACAAACTTGTGCACACACAGATATGATTTTTATGTCTATATGAACTTTGTTCATAACGTTGTAACACAAAAGGAGTTGCAACGTTTTTTTTATATTAAAATAATATATATGTAATCTTGATAATAGATCTTGAGAATTTCAAATAAATGGTTAACAGATCCTAATGTGCATTTTGTTCCCCTGCCAGCAATCTATATCTGATTAACACTGTCTAACCCTAACTTCCTCCATTGTATTGACTAAGCCAAACTCCTGTCAACAGTCAGATCAACAAATCATGAATATGCTTGTTAACAATTTGATGTATATTCCTTGGTCACCAATAATACAACCATCCACTCAAGATGCTTTACCAGTCACACTTTTCATAACATTAGTTCTCACTATTTGCCACTTGAGGTCACTAGTGTAACTTGTTAGTCGTTTTTGTTTGCAGAAGGGGCAAGATAGGGTCCACGTGCATCACAGGGGCCTCACAAGGTAACTTTAAACCTTTATGTCTTTAGTCATAAAATAAAAAACATCAAAAACATATTGCTAGCAGGCCTTAGATCTACTCTATTTGCCACAGTCTTTGGTGGTAACCTGCTGTTCTGAGGGAGTACCATGCACATCCTCACATTTTGCTATTGTTGCTACACCATTAAGAGCATTATATTATACAGGTGGTGAGTGTACTGAACACATGGAGCGGCTGTTTTTTTCTTCTTCTTCAGACATGATGTGCATGTTGAAGAAAAACACAAAAGTTCCATATGTTTGAGCAAAAAACCTTTATAACACCTGCAAACTTTCTTCACTAATTTTTAAGGCCTAGATTTTGGTTGGATGTTATTCTTAATTTAATGTGCTCCGTGTAGTAATAAGTAAGTAAATGAATAAATATAAATTTACATTATTTCATTTTTGATATTACCTTGCAAACATGTTGAGAAACTGAAAAGAAAAAAGCTTCACCAAGCGATATGTCATCATGAACTTGTTGAAACGATGAAAAAAAGAGTGTAAAAAAATGACATCTGTTATTAATAGCTCGTGTGAAGAGTCTAGACGCTGTCATGCAGGATTCATAGCAAATGACATCATCTCATAATAACCATGTTCTCAAACTCAACCCCAAAGCTCAAATGTGTTTATCTGTTTCCAATCATGGATTCAGTGATGAACTCCAACGCACCGGCAATTGTACTTTAAATCTAATTTATCTCTCACTTGGGATGAAGAAGCGTGTGTGGGAGAAAGCTGTAATAGCGATAATCCAGGAGTATCCTGGCACGCGGCGCTGATCTGGCCGGTGACGTTAGGTTTTTGACGTCGCGGCGTCAGCAGCGTCGCCGCGGACGCCGTGTTGTGGCCCCGCCCCTCCCTGCCGTCAACAACTGGATCCCAGCTATTTGTATTTTCATCGCTAGCCTTGCTGCTCACGGTGATTTACTGCGTTCGTTAAAAAAACAAAAACTATAAGAAGAGAAAACGAGTTAATCGACCTTTGTGGATATTTATTAATTTCCGTTTGCTTGAAGCGCACCCCGTCGATAGCCTGCGCCGATGTGCAGCCAGTGCGAGCTGAAGGACCGACGGGGGAGCGGAGAGATCGCCCTGCATACCGTCCTGTAGCAGCCGCCTCTGAAACCAGCTAACACAGCTAATACTTCACTGGAGATAACGCTAGCTGGCTGGCTGGCTGACAGCTGGTCCGGTTAGCTTCGTGCCTTTTAACAGCGACGTAGAAAGATTTACTGGCTGAAACAATGAGTCGTCTCTGACATTGGTGAGTATAGTCAGCATGCTATTACATGATAACAGCAAGGCGTTGCATGTCGTGCTTTTTTTTTTTTTTTAATGCGAGCTAACAGAGACGGGCTAACCGTCGGCTTGTTTGTAGCAGCAGCTGCACGGAGCCACGCCTGGGCCATTTAAATCAGCGGTTGTTGTTGTTTTTTAATCGATGGCATTATAGACGCTACTTTGACAAGGCAAATACGTTATTAGTATGTTCAGTTTTTATAGTACTCAACAGAAATGCACTGTTGTGGTTCACAGAGAGGACTGCGGCCCAGTTGGTTGTCACTGGAGTAACTAGAAGCTGGAAACTAAGCGAGGTGGGTCTCGCCTCTGCGCTGGGGCCGTCGAGGATAAGCGGGTGAACCAGTGAGACACCTTGCCGATGCACCCGTAGTTTTGACCTGCCAGAGCTGCCAATATGATGCCGGTGAGTGCACAACAATTCATGCTCTCGTAGAATTAAAAAAAAAAAAAAAAAAGGTTTATCATTTCAAAATCACTGCCTGCCTTCACGGTTATTGATTGACCTGCCCACTTTTATACATAATCAAATCAAATGTGTGCAAGGTGGAAGAAACCTGTCAGGTGTCGTGCTCTTCACAGGAGCATCAGGGAGGGAGAGCATGGTCTTTGGTTTGGGCACACCTACCATTTATTATGTGGTAGCTACGTGTTTGGGATTCCTCTGTCAGTATGATAGACGTGTGGTTCCTCTGCATGAAAATGATTTAATAACAAACCATGCAGTGTTTTCTAGTTGCAGGTTCAAGCAAGACTGATGCCTGTCCATTTACTTTTTCACTTGCCGCTTCACTAACCAATGAGTGAGATCAGTTCCTGTTAGCTCAACTTTATCCACCATGAGTCTATCTATATCTCTTTGATAAGAGTCTATAGCTGCAGGACTTAAATATTTCACACTGATGAATGAATCATAGTGACTGAAGTTATGAGGAAGTGGAAATACAAACTGTGCTTGTCACAATTTGATGACTGAGGTATGAGGTATTACGGTCTATCTGTCATCCATGTGCTTTTAGCAGAGGGAATAACATGTGTAGTCCTCACAAAATTGGACATTTTGCTTGCAGATATATAAAATGCTGAACAAATGTATTACAATACCATATATGGACAGGATAACTTCACCCTACCCCCTTTATAATAAAGATGAATTTGTGTTGAATGAGGCTGAAATGAAACGATTGCTATTTATAAAGTAGTAGGTACAATCACAGAGCTATTTTAATTCTCTTACCTGTTGTTACTGTTCAAGACACAATGTGTAGCAAAGCAGATAGGACACCTGAATGGCAACTCTATCGGAGCAGTGCTTTGTTGGGACCTCTTTTGTTAAGATTAGTGCAAAGAATGCAGCCATAGACTGTGGGAAAAGTGACAGTAGCCTTTTTGGCCTTGAGGGAAAGAAACATGAACTGAGATGCAGGATAAGTTTACTATGGGTTCAGTTTGGTGTCATTCTAAAAGGAGGTGATTCAGTCTTTGTGACTTGTGTTTTACAGATGAGTTCTTAAAAATATAGTCACTACAGTGTCATTTTTGTTTCTAATCTTTAAAACAGATTCACAAGCTCAACTTCAGAGAGCCGTATAAGTTACCAGGAGTACAAAGCGCTTGATATTTGCTGTTGCCATCAGGCTGGCAGGATTGAGTGTGATGGTAGCCTTGGTGCACGTTTGTGCCCTGTGGCACCAACAGGCTATCAGAGTCAAAGAGCCAGTCGAGCAGAGAGGCAGCCTCGCGCTCGGTTCTCGCGTGACTCCAGCAGCCAATGAGACCTTGGCAGATCTAGGTCTGTGTGGCTGCGTCGACAAATGCTCTGTTGTTAAGGGGAACTTTTGAGCTGAGTAGATTGTCAAGTGGCATTAATCTCACACAGTGGAGCTGGGCAGAGCGTGACTTACAGGAAAAGTAAACATTGCATCTTATTGTCGCTTTCTCGTTTTTGGAGGTAAGCTGGTTTAAAATGTCATCAGCTAAGCCTTCACAGTGATGCCTTAAAGCACTCGTTATTAAAAAGTAAAATGTCATAAATTTAATGAATGTCACTATCACTATTAAAGCCTTTTCCCCCCAAAGTCACTATGAACATATGAATGAAGAGTCAGTTATTGATTTATTTAACAACTCCCATCTGTTTTTTTCAATTGGTAAAATAAGCATTCATTATTAATTAGACTTCATTAATGCCTTCCTCTAATGCACATTAGTCAGCTTTTGAGAAAGGGACAAGCTTTTTTTTAACAGCTTAATACTGTACTCCCTCTTATCAGCTACATATATTTATAAATGTGTGTGTATGTATTAATAAAGCAGCATATATGATACATTTAAATGATACGTTAAATATGTGCATAATCAGAGTCAACATTGATGATTTTTATAAACCATTATCATTGAAATTATACTTAAATAAATAATGGGATAGGACACTGATTGATTGTGATACTGTAATGCTTCCTACTGGTAATTATCCAAACAACATGTTACTACCCATTCAATTCAATTCAATAGCTAAGCTGCTGTGGTTAAAGTTGTGTTGTGGTGGTCAGTCTTTCTGAAGTGTCAACATTGTGCTGCTTTAGTTTTATATGTATATAACTAGTTTGTGCTTGTGCAGTAAGGCAGCAGCACTCCTAATTCAGCTTTTGGAGCCTGGCTGGTTGAAGGGGACAGTTTGTTTCACCGTCATTTTTCATGTCATGACCTCATCTTTCCTCCATATGGTTCAGTGCCATTTTTAGCCAGATGGGCAGTGTTTGGCATATTTAGGCTGCATGAACTGTCTAGATTACACAGCACTCTCTGTTAGTCAAGGATGTTGAGGGCAACCTGCTCATGTCCCAGGCAGCGCACGGATTTATGTATGATTTGAGTTATTTTTGACCAAGATGATTAAGCAAAGTCATGCCTAATACTGGATCCAAGTGTGATAGTTCCTGTTTCATGCATTTTGGTTGAAAAGATTTTACTCGATTATTTAATGTGAGCAGATACGTTCAGGGGTTCCATTCGTCCTGGTTTATTCTTTAACAGCTGTGAAAAGCCTGTGCATGAGAAAGTTGTGAGTTTAGGTTTGTGTTCTCAGGAAACGTTCCTCCACTAGATCCGTCTCCATCATCCCGGCTGCCTTTTTGCGAGTAAATGAGTGACAGGGATGGTGAGAAGAAATGACTGTTTGAGTTATCCTCCTAGAGATCAGGCCAGCCAAGCATCCCTCTCCCTCTCAGAAGTTAAATGATAAATGCCCCCATCTCCAGACGATGCCCACTGTAGCATTATGCATCGGGCAACAGAGGCGCTATATGTTTCCAGTCATGTACGGCCGACATGCAGCGTACAGATGACGGTGGCCTTGCCTGCCTGCCTGCCAGTCATAGCTGTCGCCAAACTACTCTCATTAACGGGGAGTCGTTGGTGTTGCAGCCACCAGCAAAACCTAGGGACACTAGTCCGAGAGAAGGACTTACTGGCACCCACACCCACCACTCTGTGATCCCCCCCCTCGCTTTCTCTCTCTCTCTCTCGCTCTCTCTGTCTTGCTGTTTTTTCTCCCCAGCTCTCTCTCCCTCCCTCCCTCTCTCTCTCCTTCCCCTCCCTCCTTCCCTCCTCCATCCCTCCCTCCCTCCCTCCCTCCCTCTCCGAATAACACATACAGCAAGTGTATTTTCCTCCCAAGTCTCCTCTGCAGCACTTTTCTAATGCACGCACCGCTGTCGGCTTCAGAGGTCTGCCTGGGAATGGCGTAATAGTGAAGTCTCATGCCCGTGAGAGCGCCAGTGCTATGATGAAGAGGTTTGTGACTATAGTGTTGCGTGGCCTTGTTAGCCTCTCGAAAGAGAACCCCATCTGGGCGAAGGAGCACCACCGGCCGCCAAAGAAGGAGATCAGACGGAAACGGAGGGCGGTCAAGAGAGTCAAGAGCATGGGCAGACGCAACTTAGTCAGGGCGGTTCGTATTTCTCCAGTGGTCAGCCAGCTTGGACACTGGAGTTTCTTATTTTTTTTGCACTGTCACTCTTTGAATGTATTGTCACATGATTTGGTAGTTTATGTTGATGTTAAGGAGGATTCTCTACTTGCTCTCAGGGGCCATTTTCAATCAGGCTCATCATCGTGTCTGATTGGTTGATTGTTTGTGCTGATTGACAGTTTGTTTTCAAGGACACTAATGGTAAAGAGGTCTGTGTGGTAGAAGTAGAAAAAATGTTGTTTATAGGAGTCCAGTTTTATTGTTATTATTTTTTACATTATACTTTTTGTGTATGTTATTTCATACATGGAACAATTGTATCATGTAAGAATTCATTGTATGCATCCTACAGTCATTTCATATCAGCCACAATTTCCTCCAGAACAAATGGGGTTGGGATGTTTTGTGTTCTCTGTTTTCTTTATCTGTGCATTACGTCTTATCTCATTATGCAGCTGCTAGCCTCCCAATATCCCATGGGGATTAGCAAAGTAATTACCTATCAAGTATGACTAACATCCAGCATATTCACTGTTTTTGTCAATAATGCTCTGGCAGATCAGGTCTCAAAGATGACATCTATCACTATCATCTGTCACATGTGGGTGAAGACTCATAGTTGTTTAGTTGGATGGATGGATGTGTGTTGGGATGGAAAGCCTGTGCACTGCCTAGGAACACAATGTTAGCCGTGCCTCGGCTCCAGTACCATCTCATCTCCGTCAGTTTGCAGAATTGGCTAAAACATGAGCTTTTAGGATCATTATCAGCTGAGTTAAAGTTACACGGGGCTCCCAAGCACAAATGATCACACTGACTGTTCCAGTGATGCTGCTGCAGAAAATGTCCATGAATCACACAGTTGAATCATTACAAAGGATGAGTCACTTTGTCTCGGAGGAAGTCCCAGACTAATAATCTATACATGTCACTGCGACTAAAGCGATATTATATATGACAGTGGACTCCACTGTCAATCATTGTAGCACTACGCATGCGCCCTGAGGCCACATGTACAGTTCAGATAGCATTGAAGTGCCTGCTAAATTATGCTCGCTGAAAAAATGCAGGTTAAACATTCAATATTTGCTTTTCATAAGCAAAGTAAATCAATCTGACAGTATCACTGTGTCCCTGAGAAACAAATGACCCCTGAAAACACTGAGTCATTCTACAGACTCTGTAAACAGATATTAGTGGTTTAATTATTGCCCCTTTGCAGTGTTTTTCTTTATTACATTTTTTTCACATATTTGGTTTGACACTATAGCATATTGCTTTGTGCAGTGGGCCACATGTAAACAGAGTGGTGTAGCTGTTGGTCTAGAAAAGGGAAGCAATATGGAAGTGTAAGTAATGCTTAATTTAAGTCTCAGTTGCTTAGATAATTACATTGAAGTTCTTTTGGCTCAGACCCCTCCCTGTTATGGCATGTTGTTCAGCCAGGGAAGCACTTACAAGAAATGTGAAAAAGTTGAGCAGGTTAAAAGCGAGCTACTAAAACACAGGGAATCCAGCTCACCCTTTCTACTCTGTTTACTGACAAATAGATGAACTCACATTCAACTTGCACAAATTTGAGCATCCCTTCAAAACTCTTTGGCTTTGTTATTGATATTTTGTCCTTTTTTTGCCCTCTCAGTCCTTTTTTTCTTAGTGGCACACTACAGTATGGTGAGTCTGTCACATAAAACAGGAAGACACACCTCAACCACCTGGAGTGCTCTGTGCCATAGAAAACAATGAAAATCTGCCACTGTAGAGGGAAAAAACATGTCATGCATGTGCTGTATAACTGAATGCAGAAGAGTTTTGCTTTTTATGAAAACCAAACCAAATAACACAGGGAAAAAAAGACGACTGTCAAACTGTGAAAAATAGTTTAGATTTACATTTAGATTTAGATTCAATGGATAATCATGTTTTTGAATGTACTTAATACTCAGTATTCAGACTAAATCAGTGTTGTTATCAGTCCAGATTTACTTTTTGCATTGCTCCAGCTTTCCTCATTTTAAGGGTATTGGATATGTGTAAAGACTATCAACTGTCCAGAAATACAGATGATGGACACACACCAAGTTACTTTTTATTTATTCATATTGTGATGTCTTTAATATGCCAAAATAAGCATCTTCATTTAAAGTTTGGTTTCAAATTCTGGTGCTGCGTGACTTTGTTTACTTTTACTCAACATCAGTCAAAAAGCACTTAGTTTCCAATAATGTCACAGAAATATTTTTCTTGCGTTTGAGCAGCTTCAGTCCTCGTGATTAACCGCTTATTACAAATGTCTGCAACTTTGACAGTCTAATCAACTAAAGTGACAAGTGTTGCAGCCAAATGTGCTAACCTGCAGCTAAAGTATTATAATTCCCCATATGTGCCAAACTACTTAAATGAACTCTCAACTTTTGTCTAGTTAATGACATTTCTGTGGCCAAATGTCACTGATGCAGAGATTTGTGATTATTGGCACAAACCAGTTTAATAGGCTACTGTGTTGCCCAGCAACTAGTGGTCCATGTTATAATGGCCAGGTTATTCATATCATGTTGTAATTTCCCCATCTCTTTGTTGATTTTCTGTCAGTGATAAGGTTAATTAATCAGTTGGTAATTTCAGCGCCTATATTCAAGCTGAAGACACAAACAGAACAAGAGGGATAGGTCCAAAGGTCATATACATTTTACAGCCCAACTGCCGTGTCACAATAGTAGTTGGCTGATGATGTTTGGACCGGTAGTGATGTACAGTCTGATAGCTGCAGGTACAAAGTAACACTTGACTCGCTGTGTAGGATGAAGTTCACGTAATTCCTCGTCCTGTTCTCCAGGATAGATGAGAATAGATTTGCAGTTTCCCTCCATGTTTCAACAAAGTCAACAAGTCCTGAAGGTGATTTGTGGAGAACTTAGAGGGGACTGTGTGGTCGCTGCTTTTACTGTTAGATGAGTACAAACAGAAGTGTGTAAGGGCTTGCATTGCTATGTCTTGCCTCACTTTGTATGTTAAGCTATGGCAGGCCTGAGTCATAGTAAACAGAAATGTGGCAGGCACAGGCACGAGTCCACCAGCGGCGCACCGACAAGGGCCAAGGGGACAGCAAGATGTGGTGTTGGATTGATGGGCTTTTTACAAGAGTTTAAACAACACTCTACATCCCATATATCTATATTGTTTATACACAACTCAACCTCTGCTGGTAATATCTGCCACTATGTTTTCATATCCTCATTATTTTAGTTACTGTATTCTTAATCCTTCATGCTCTAATTGTATGGCATCATTGTTGATCATCTTTTTATTCCTCCTTCAGATGATATTGACGGTGTACCTCAGCGATGGGGAACAGGCTGTGACTGAGGTGCCCATCACCCCTGAGACGACGTGTCGTGATGTTGTCGAGTTCTGCAAAGAGCCAGGGGAGAGCGGCTGCCACCTGGCTGAGGTCTGGAGAGGCAACGGTAAGAACTGGATCAAGCTGTGCTGCTTTCTTCTGCTTCTTCCTCTTCCTCTTCTCCTTCTTCTCCTCTTGTGGGAGCAGTGTTCAGTGCCCTGCCATGTTACAGAGAAAGAACAGAGGGTGTTACAAGTGATGCGTGAAGGTGAAGTAATCTGAAAGTCCATTATCACTGAGTTTGACACTTCACTTGGATGTACACGAGTTTAATTTAGCCTTTACCTTTACTCATTAATGTAAAACAAGCACTCTATTATAGAAAGTTCAGGTGTCGAAAAGGGCGAAGCGCAACTACCTGGGAGGAGGAAAATCCTGGACAAGTCATGAATAAGTTTTACTCCCTTAAAGGGATAGTTCAACATTTTGGCAAATTGGCCCATTGCCATAATTGCTATAGTCATAGCAGTAGGTTCATTACCTTTAATTGTAGGTGTAAGCTATTTTCAGTACGGCGGAGCGCAGCAGCTGGCTGCTCAGAGCTACGCTATGGAGGCTAACGGAATTTCTTGGTTTCCCTCATTAAACTCATCAAATTCAACATCCCAAAACTCCACAGCGCTTTTGTAGACAAGTTGTGACCTGCACAACCACCACGCTATGAGATAATGACGGAACGATACGAAACGGAGCCGTTTTCGAGGTAAATACAGGGTAAATACGGAGACTGCTTGCTGAAAAACTGTCCCTGAACGCAACGCGCATCAGCGGTTTTGTATGAATTTACCTCGAAAACGGCTCCGTTTCGTATCGTTCCGTCATTATCTCATAGCGTGGTGGTTGTGCAGGTCACAACTTGTCTACAAAAGCGCTGTGGAGTTTTGGGATTTTGTATTTGATGAGTTTAATGAGGGAAACCAAGAAATTCCGTTAGCCTCCATAGCGTAGCTCTGAGCAGCCAGCTGCTGCGCTCCGCTGTACTAAAAATAGCTTACACCTACAATTAAAGGTAACGAACCTACTGCTATGACTATAGCAATTATGGCAATGGGCCAATTTGCCAAAATGTTGAACTATCCCTTTAACGAAGAGAAAAGCATGTTTTAACAGAAATAATAAAATATCCCCATTCCCATCAGCTGTTACCAGAGTCGAGCAATTATTCACTTTCAGTCTAAATTTGTCGGTCAGAAAAGGGTTGTGTCTACAACACTGTCACAACGGATTCCACTCGGTCCAAACGATTTGGTCCCATCATCGTCGTAGCGCTGACACGCCCGGTGTTATCAGCGTTTTTTTGCTGAGGGGCCACTCCTCTGTTGAAAACAACATCCCAGCCAAGAGCTTTATTAAACCACGTTATGCAATCATGTTCGGCTGGTGCCTGACAATGCAGCCGTCATCCCCCGAAACCTCCTAAAACCCGCCGGTCTTTGTTTCCATCTCTTTGTCTCTCAGTCTCACTGTGCCTACAGCAGGCTGTCCTCTTGAAATGGGGTTAAAAAAAAAAGAAAGAAATAAGCATGCATAGTTATCCATCAGTCTCAGAAAAGAAAGTCCTCCTGGAGATTTTACAGCTTGATTTAATTCTCATAAGTTCATCAAAAAAGTTTCATCAACTTTTCAATTAAAGTAACCATCAACCAGATAATGGCAACACGCACACACAGTTCCCCTTTACCGCTGTGTTGAGGTTTTAGCATCACAAACTAATGGGAGTAAAAAAGGGAGGTGTTTGAGATGGCAGAGAACAGGGAACTTGTTTTACCGCATTGCTTCATCCTAGTAAAAGTTTTATTCTTCCATCCTGTGCTTTTAAAATTTAACACACAGAATCTCCACTTGACCTCCTGGCCAGTAACTAATCGGTCCATTTCCTCTTTTTCCTTTCACTGCCTCCGCAGAGCGAGCGATCCCCTTCGAGCACATGATGTACGAGCACCTGCAGAAATGGGGGCCTCGGAAACAAGAGGTCAAGTTCTTCCTCCGGCATGAAGATTCGCCAACTGAGGGCAGCGATCAAGGTGCGTACACGACGCCCTGGCTCTCCTCTGCTAGCTGTGTGGTCTCTGCCTGAGGGAGCGTGGAGGGTGGAGTCGAGCGTAGTCAGGGAATTCCTGACACCTGTTCTGGCTGGTTGCCCAGCCATGGCGCCGGTGTCCGCCAGTGTTTTCTCTTTCTCACTATGGTTTCTCAAAGTCTTTGTTCACACTGCCACTCAAAATTGGATCTTTAACATATCCAGATTGTATCTAGTTAGATTTTTTGATAGTCCGAACAGCCAAAAACCACATGAGATCCGATTCAAACCACATACGTAGGTAAATAGGATTTCGAAGCAGCTTCTGTGTTACTCGCAGCGCGTCACAAGCAAAAACCGACAAATCGTGTGGAACGTCTACTCTCGCATCCAGAAATGTGAGCACCACATTGCATCGCTGGTCTGCCTGCACTAGACGCCACGTTCCACTGTCGCTTCCTTGCAGTTAGCAGACTATTTTGTACCACAGCTCCACATGATTTGGAACGGAAACAAACACAGTTCACGGTTTTCCGTTTTGTTTGTTTTTTTTCTGGCCGTAGCCTGTTATCATAGAAATTAATATGGATAAGACACACGCAATATGCACACACGCAAATCGGATCTGATCACTTGCAATATGTAATGTGGACTGTCAGTCAGTCTGATCAGATTTGCAAAAAAATCAGATTTGGGCTGCAATCTGAACAAGGCTTTAGTCTGTTGGATTTAGGTGTGGTTGCATTCTTGCTTGCATTTTAAATCAAATCAAACCCTGTGTGGTCTTTTTTTTTTTCTTCTTTGAACCAAGTTCTAACAGTCTGGATATCCCATAAGCAGTGGTGTCCTTATGAGTTTAAAAGGCTGTTGAAGATGATAAAGTGAAGTTCAATTGATGCTTGATGGGGCATGTCACCGGAAAATAACCACTGCCCCATTTCCACACACCCACCCACACCCACACTATCTTAACACAAATCTTTTTGCGTTTGTGTTTGGATGGAGTATAGCCACATGAAAGACCAGGTGTAAAACGCAGCCAAGCTAAAAATCAATCAAATCACCGACTCCAGCTCTGCACAAGACCAGACGCTCACTCAGCCACATTAGTTTTCTGTGGCTTTAATTGAAGTCAGATGTAATGTATAGAAGTATTACACAGGAAATTAACTGGCAACAGGGAGACAAACTCGCTGCGACGTGGTCCTGATCTGATTCATGTTTGATAGAAATTCAGAGCCTGAATGAAAAAGAACATTTCTTCAGATTTTTTTACTGTTAGAAATATAGCAGAAGTGGCCAGTTCTCTGTCTTTTCCTGTGACGTTTTTAATCATTTATTCCCATCTTTCCGTCAAGTTTGAGTTAGGTGGCTTTAGTCAGCAGTGCTTGTCCCAGTTCTTAAATCCGTCTGTCATGGGCAATCATGTCAGTGAATTTTCAAACTATTCCTGACAATGGCTGTTGTCTCTGAATCTGCACTGTGCACACTTGTGTGTGTGTGTGTGTGTGTGTGTGTGTGTGTGTGTGTCTCTGTCCTACCGCTGTTGGTGATGGTGACTGTTTCTTTTTGCAGGGAGTCAGCAGTCTCAGGATCAGACGAGCCGCAGAAGTGGAAACACTGGAGAGAAGCACAATGAGAATGGGGTGAGACTTAATTAGCATTATCTAAATGATGTTAATATAGAAATGTACTTGCAACAACCGACTGTATTCTGTTGCCTTCTGTCATGGATAGGTAAGGGATGTACAGGAATGCAAGCAGTATATATGTTTCTAAGGTTTTACAAGGTTACACATGAGAGAGAGACAAATAAAACAATGAAAATATATAATAATCGACAAAAAATTAACAGAGGAAATTGTTTAGGCTTCCCGAATTATGTTTCTATGAGGTGTTTAGATATTAGCATCAGCAATATTTTGAAGCTCCAATTTTAAATTCTAGTTTATACCAACATGAAGACGCTGGTTCTCTTTTGAAGTGTTTGGACATTACAGGCTTCAAATCAAGTATTACTGAGGGTCACTATCCTGACGTCATTGTGTTAGGTAAACATCTACAAGTGTAGTGTGTTTATTCTGCACCAGCATTTTTGGTTTTTCATTGTACAGCACAACAGTGACACACATGACATTATGTTTACATTACGTTTGCGCATTTGGAAGCCGCTGTTATGTAAAGCGACGTCAAGTGAGGGATGGACGTCAAGCATCAGACTTTTGGAGGAAATAAATATTAAATCGGTTCAACAGAGTTAGGCATCGTGTGTTAGAGGCGGTAGGAGTAGAGGGGCTGTTGGAAGAGATGAGCCTTCAAGAGATTGTTAAAAATAGAGAGGGACTCCCTCTGCTCTCGTAGCGTTTGGTAGCTCGTTCTTCCGCCATCAGGGAACCACAAACAAGGACTGTGTGGGCTGAGATTGCCGTGTTGTAGGGAAGCTAACGCCAGATGTTCCCTGGAAGAACACAGTGTCTCCAACCTCTGTTATGAAGCGGATGTGTTGTTGACGTCTGTGGACATATAATAATTCTGCTATGAAGCTGGTTTTTTCCAGAGTAACCTCACTGACCCCGCTGTGTCCAGACGCCGTCCGTGTTTCCGTGTCAGGTGCACCCATCATAGCTGTGCATGTTCATCTCTAGCTTTAGGTTGTATGTGCTGAGAGATGTGAATGACTCTGATAAGAGCAGCCTCTGGCGTGGCATCCTTTCTCTCTCTGACCATCTGTCCCAGATTTCACAATAGGAAAGTGTTGCGGTCAAGAAACCGTAGCTAATTCAACCTTAAGGGTGGAGGGTAAAATCCAGCACAGCGGGAGACTGAGGGGGTTTTTGTTTCATAAAAAAAAAAGATTATAGGAATGTAGTGCAAGAGCAGCTAGAAGCCATTCCTTTTATTATCCTGAATGAACTTTTGACTCTTGAATGGGTGGAGGTAATACATATTTTTTATGGATCTACATATCAGTCATTGATCCGTTCTGCAAGCGACAGTCTCAGTTTAATCATGGTAATACCCTATAAAATCACAGCGTGCAGTGACAAATAAAAACATCTATTTCATCGTCACCATCCGTTCATTCAAAGAGGAGGTCGACTCATCTCAACCTCCCAAGTGCTGAGGCTCATTTGTGACCGAGTTTCTTGCTAATATCTGATTTAGAGGATTATATCAGTCAGCCTGCTGGATGATATAACGGCCTTTAAGAGGATCATTGCTTCGGCTTTTCCACGGGCTGCTGACCAAACCCCAGGGCTTTCTCTCCACCGAGCAGAGCCGATCAACCTCTGAGGGGGCCGCTGTCTTGTAAAGAGCAGAGGTGCCTCAAGGGAACATGACAATGATCGCATGTATTTTTAATGTGTGTGTTTTTTTATTGTTTTTTTTTGTATCATAAGTCTCCATAATTGATGATGGCAGGGTGGTGTTGGCACAGTGCTGAATCATCTCATTTCCTTTGCCAAAAACTTAAAAGATATAAATCAGGAACAATTTTGATAAACAGTTATTGTTTGGCATTTTTGTTATTTCGCACATAAATGAACGCATGAATCAACAATTCAAATAATTGCTACATTCAACAATAGGTCCTTAACAGTTATTCCCTTTATTTCTTTATCTGCCAATAATAAGCAAACGGCATTTATTTAACCACCTGATATGAGACCGTATGTACTGTATGAGACAAATCGATCATTTGAGTAGTTGCTGAAAATGTTCAGTTTACTGTTTATGTTAAGTCTTGCATTATTTTGATAGTATGATGATTTTTCGCCATTATCTATAAGCTATGTACAGATTTATGCAACTAGTGTCTTAATTTATGTGCACCTCCTCATTGAGGGCCCCTCTCTCTCTCAAATTCAAATTCAAATTCGCTTTATTGGCATGAATGTCATGATGCCAAAGCATAAAAACTCAATGAAACAAAACAATAAACTTCAGAGTTACAAAGAACTACAAAGTATATGTAGAATAAAAAATGTATTTATTTATTTATATATTTATTATTTTTTTGTTTATTTCTCTTTCACTCTCTCTTTTGCTCTCCCGCCCTCCCTCACTTTCTCTCTCTCCCTCTCTCTATGATGTGCTCATTTGGGTGTTTCTCCAACTCCCTCTTCATCACTGTCTGAGGGCGCGTGTGTCTGTTTCTCCCTCGGGTGAATTGTCACCGAGTGCATTTGAGCGTGTGTGTGTGTGAGAGAGAGTGAACACACGCCACTGGCTTCCCCCTGTTCTCTCTCTCTCTCTCTCCGTCTCTGTGCGGGTTGACTCACCCTGGACATTCTTGTGTCTAAATGCCTTTACAAACGCCAGGTAGGGAAACACTGTGTGAGCTGCGGATGCTGCACCGCGTGTCCTCCGAGACGAGATGAAGTATGAGATGTGCGCTATTGTTGCCTTACTTCACAGGACTTTTAAAGGCAAAAAGAAAAATCCTGAGAAGAAGCATGTTTTATTCAGACGAGGTGATTCACAGATGTCTGCCTCCTCTGATCCAGTTAGAAAAGTGCATACAATATTTTTTGCCTTTTGCATGACATGTTTATTTGACCTGGGTTTAGTCTTGTGTCTCCTGCTTTTCACCCAAGCACACACTTAACATACATTTGAAATAATGCAACATCTATCTTCATGTCGTCATTATTCCTATGTCTCTTACCCAATCTCTTAAACGGTTAAAAAAAACCCAAACCCAAACCACCACTCCACATTTGCCAGTGTGACATTTCCTTCATCGTCTCCTCTCTCCTCCCTCTTTGAACGCGCTCGCTAAAGGCAAGTCTGGCAGCACTTCGGCATTTCAGTACCGCTTGTAGTTTGAAGGACCGCATTCACCGCTCCCTCAGTTACGCTGTGTTATTGAAGAGTTGTCTGCCAGTGTGCTGACTGAAGCAACTGCTTTTGTGAAATTCAGATGTCTGTAGGATGACGGTTTGATTGGGGGAGAAACAGAATAGAACATGATAGCTAGTCGTGCTTCTTTCTGCGAGCTCGGCAACAACACATGGGCGCTTGACTTCTGGCTCAAGAGGAGAATTTCATCTGAACCGGTGAATCTTTGTTTTCATTTTCTGGTCCAACCAGTTTCACTGTTACAGCTATACCGCAGCTTTCTGACGGTGTTTATCTGCAGGTTGCATGTGTTGCTTTCTTTGTTGCTACACTGTATATAACCCTTGTTACTATTAGAGGCAGAAGGCTTAGTTGATTGATCCCTTAATTGATTTATGGCAAAGTCATTTTCCTCATTCCAGCCTCTCTCTGTTTTTCTTTCCGTTCTGTGGCACTAAACTGAATTTGTAGGTTGTGGATCAATTTGCATCAAACTGTCTTTGTGGAAACTGTGATGGAATCATTTTTGCTTGTTTGGTTTTTTTGGTCCGTTATCCAGATTTTCTGCGCTTCTCATCTTTCTGTTTTGTTTAGCATAATTTAAACTGCCCTCCGCCCACATGCACCGGTTCCCGTTATTCAGCAGCAAACCCAAGCAACTCTGACGTCTCATTTTGTCGATTTTACAAAGTGTAAAGCCAGACCAGATGAAGAATGGCACAACACAGGCAGCGACCTTTGTCCAGCGATGATAGCTTCACTGTAACCGCTCTGTGTTCTCCTCCTCTCACGATGCGACACGAAGCCTTCGCCTTGTGTGCAAACACCAAATGACACATTGCCCTCAGCGCCGCCGCCTCTCCTTCTCACTAACGGAGTCTCATCATAATTAACGTCCCATTCTTAATGATAGTTGGAGCCATGTTGCGGAGGAAGCATAATCTGACTGTTTGACCCTCTGGCTGTCAAAATCAGACATCTGTGGAACCCGTTTCTTTGTTCTTGTTTTGTTTTTTGTTTTCCAACATTTTTCACGTGTGCAACATTTTATGCTGGATGTATTTTCTGGTTTGTTCTGCACATTAATCATAAAAGTGTTCCTACTGTATAACAAATGGGTAGTTGAGTAGGTATAAGACTATTTACATGTGAGATCAGAGCTGCTAAATGGTTTAAACCTGTTTTGGCTGAAGGATGAGACATGCATCCTTATTCAGTGGTATTTAAAGCACATCCCATAGGGTCATACATTGATTTGATGGAAACAACTTTAAATATGGGAGGGTTTATTTGCATGAAATTTTAATTTGTGTTTGTCCTCATTAAAAAAAAAATGGATGACCCAGTACCAACAAGAGCAGCCTCACTGCTGATCCTCATTTATCATCTGCCTCAGTCCAATGTCAGTATCTGGACACTGCTCCGATTTAAGAGATTGTGATTTCTTGACCTTGCTTGACCTGATCTTATGTCCCTGTGTCTGTGTGTGTTTGTGTGTAGGTGGGGAATCAGCGTGTGGAGCTCACACTGTCAGAGCTGCAGGAGATGGCAACACGGCAGCAGCAGCAAATCGAAGCCCAGCAGCAGATGCTTGTTGCAAAGGTAACATCCTGTCTCCACTCCTCTGTCTTAGCATGAATCATCCCCCCGAACATGTCAATGGTCTTTCATTCAGACTACACTTGTTACTAACAAAACAGCATGTTGCCGTGGTTTGGTTATTGTCAGGTGCTTGAACTGACATCGTTAATATTGGGGGAAAAACATCAGATGAGGAAAACACAAGAGTTAAAAATATCTATATTCTTATTTAATTGAGAGAGGTGGCAGAGTATACAAAGCCAGACCAATCACAGCTCGCCATCTCCGAAACGATCCATGACTTGGTGTTAAAAAAAGGCAAGGCAAGGCAAGGAAATTTGTTTTGTGTAGCTTCTATACAAACAGTTTGTCTCAAAGGGCTTTACATAGCATCATTACAACATCCTCTGCCATTAGACCCTCACATTAATTGAGGAAAAAACCCAAGAAAACCCTTAAAAAACAGGAGAAACAGAGGAGGGATCTGTCACCCAGGACAGGCAGATGTGCAGTAGATGTTGTATACAGACATGAAAACAGTTTATAACATGGAATATGGAAAAACATGGAAATGGAATCGGTCAGTTAAGAGAGCTGATGAAGGCAGCTTCTGGTGGGCAGGCTGGGCCGTACACAGGAAAGACAGACGGAGCAGGTAGATCTGATGTTGTGTCACATCGTCTGACACAGACTACAGAGTTTAATGTCTCCGCAGACCAGGTGAGTTCAGGACAAACGCCTTGAGCCTTTCAGTGAGACAGAAAATTGACTCCTTTTGCACCATACTCTCCCATCACGACCTGAAACACAGGGCACTTGCGTAACAAATGAGATGAGGCGCCACATGAGTCACGGTGGCAGGGATTGTCCGGTCTGTCAGAATTTATGCTTCAGTCATTTAGAGGAACACGTGCACACGCATTAGTGTCCTCCAGTGTCCCAATCATTCAGCAACACTGAACACTGAGCATATTACCTTTCTCTGACTAATTACATCACCACAGTGGTCACACAAAAAAAAATGCATTTCTTCTTTGAGTTTGGTGACAAACCCCCACACACACAACCAAGTCTGTCTTGTCAGTCTCTGTGGGTTTCACACTGGACACTAATGCAGTCTGACCAGTGTGCTTGTGGTGTGTTGATCAGTCATGCAAAGCTGAAGCCCACTGTAGACCCGTCGATAGAAAGACTATTTATTGCCTTTATTGTGGCGTCTGAAAAGTAGGCCCACTGGAGGCCCCGCAGTCATTTAGAAACCTGGGCCTGTCATCTCCTATTTTAGGACCTTAACTGGAGCAGTTCTCAGTTGGGAAGAGATGAAGTCATCTGACCCTTTCCTCAGCGTTCAGACAGTCTTGACACAGTGCAGCGTTTCACTTCGTGGATACAGTAGAAAGATTCAGCCCAGTTACAGAGCTGGTCTGCCACTGAGATCTCGCTCACCTTGCTGGTTTTGTGTTTGTGCACTCTCATTTTTGACTCTCAAACACAAAAGCATTGAACATATAAAACACCATGAAATATTTAAAAGGATATGCCTTTCATATTCCTTTTCTCTGTCTTTTATACTCAGCACTGCTGGATTCAGTTGACATCAAACTTGCATTTTGCCCCTTAACTTACCGGATCTCTTGTCTTGTTCTCTGAAGGAGCAACGTTTGCGTTACCTGAAGCAGCAGGAGCGGCGTCAGCAGCAAACCGTTTCAGAGAGCGAGAAGCTGCAGAGGCTAAAGGATCGTGTGGAGAACCAGGAAGCAAAGCTCAAGAAGATCCGGGCAATGAGAGGCCAGGTGGACTACAGCAAGGTCATCAATGGCAACCTGTGTACGTATAGTTGCATTCAGTATATTATGACAGCTGTTATGGAATTCACGCAGTTGCTTACATTTTAATTAAAGTGTTTCAGTATAAGGAAAAGAAAAACTTAGGCAAATAAAGCAACCATGTTTTTGCTTTATATGAATGGGATTTACTAATTAGGTAAAGGCCAGTAAGGACAAAGAACCTCAACCTGTCGTTGTGTATTTCTGACTAAATGGACCCTACAATGATGTTAGAGTGACCTAATGTGATTATTTTGCTCCTCAAATGCAGCCGTAGAGATCGAGCAAGTCAGCGGCCTGTTCCAGGAGAAGCAGGCAGAGTTGCAGGCGGCCGTGCTGAGGGTGGAGCAGCTCAGCCTGCAGCTGGAGGACCTGCGGAGGGGGAAGCTCAACGGCATACAGTCGGCTTTGGGTGGCCAAGTGACCGGCGCTGCAGCACTAGAGCTCCGTAAGCTCTACCAGGAGCTCCAGGTATCGTGCATCATCTTTTGAATGCTTCTATAGGTTCCACAGTATTTATTTTTCTCCCCGGTTACACTGAAAGCAGCCTCTTTTATTCCGCTGAACCTGTACATGTTGCTTGCATCTTCATCCTCAGATTCGGAATAAGTTGAACCAGGAGCAGAACAGCAAGCTGCAGCAGCAGAAAGAGCTTCTGAACAAGCGCAACATGGAAGTGACGCTCATGGACAAGCGCATCAGCGAGCTGCGGGAACGCCTCTACAAGAAAAAAGCTGAGGCACGTCAAAAAGAGAACCTCCCTGTAAGACTAGGAGCGCTTAACACATCTCCTCCTAAGATTGTTTTTGGTTGAAATTCTTCTGCCAGAGTTTTTGTTCCTGTAAAGTTTGCTTTCAGACACACCAGGTGTTTTTAAGTGAAACAGCTCTTCCTTTCAACACATCTAACATCTGACACTTCTCTGACTCCTTCCTCTTCCAGCTGAACAGAGCCAATGGGCCTCCCTCTCCCCAGCCGGCCCCTGGGACCCTGGGCCGTGTTGCTGCTGTCGGACCGTACATCCAAGTCCCAGTACCGGGCCGTCAGGAAGGAGGCTACAACATCCCACCTGACCCCCTGAAGCCTCAGACTCTGGGTGTCAATAATCAAGCCAACCACGGCCGCACCAAGTCAGGTTGGTGTAGCCCTGCAAAGATTTACATTTACAGTGCATTTTCTGTGCAGGAAAGTTTAAAGTAGTTGTGGATACTGTCTCTACTGTCTTTAAGATAGGTTTTGATTTTAAACCTGAGTGAATTTCTTGGCTGTTTTCCTCATTATGAAAGCAGGAACATGAATCGTTTAAACAGAAAACAGCAAATGAGATGATAGCTCATGCACACGGTTAGCTTGGAAGAGGCGGAAGTCTTGCACCACTACACATTTAACACATTTTGCATGAACACCCTGTGACTTGAAATTCCCTCGTGGGCCCCGACTGTTGCTCTTGTTTCCTTCCTACCTGACTTCCTCAGCGGATTCTCCGCCCAGGCTTGATTTCTGTGATTTCTTCTTCCTCACTTTCTAACCTCACTCTTCTTCCTGTGTCGTGTGTAAACTGTGATTCCCTCCCTTTTCTTCTCCTCCTCCTCTCATGTGTCTGTGCCGTCCCGTCTTTGTGGCGTCTCTTGTTTCGCCGTGGTTTGTGGGGTTGGGGACGACTCTTCCCGGGGCAGACGGTGTGCGAAAGCCTCCCGGCCCTTGGAAAGTGTCTGATTTAGACATCGTTGTGGACCCGGTACCCCCGCCCCTTCCAGAATCACACCCGGCCACTGGAGCCTCCACTGGCTCCGACGGCACGTCCCGTGAGTGCACAGTGCAGCAAAAGCAGAGGGGTGGCACTTCCTGAACCTTCTCGCTCAACTGTAGCACAGGATCCTCAGCATGCAGTGGATATTTGACCCCAGAGACTCGCCCATAGCTGGCTTTCGAGTTTTAACAAATTGTTTCTTTCTTGAGCCGGCTGATTATTGAAAAACACACAGACTGGGTTCACACATTTATCACCTACTGCAGCTTTCATATATCACAAAAAAAAATCTTGTTTTAGACTGAAAGGGCATTGACGATTTGCTCCAACAGTCTCAGAAAAATTGCAGCTGCACCGATGCGAGCGTCCTCGTTTGGCATCATTCATTTCTCCTCCCTGGGCAGCATGAAGCCAGTTATTTTTACGGTCAGAGAGTTCCTGTTGACATTTCTCTTTGGATCGGCTAATGACGTCAGAGTAGTAGATTGCCACCTTGAAACACTTTGCTGCCATCTGCATCAAATTTCACACTCAAAATTGCAGCTGACGTCACCTCGCCTCGCCCGAAGACACCGGTGTCGGTGACATAGCGCTGCTGATCCTGTGTGTGTTTGTACTCCTCTGAGAAGGTTCAATGAGCCGAGTGCCTCTTTAGTTTCACACATGCAAAGCGATCCAAAGTGTTTGGGCTTTGTTTCTAATTCCATAATATTCCCAGCACCATCTAACCTAAACCTCCACACCTGGTTCTCACAACTGCCAAGCTGTGAGAACCACTTTTAGTTGACAAAACGTTTTACATGCACAAGGAATTGACTTGTGCATGTTAAAATGTCATTGGTTTTACTCTGGTTAGTGATGGTAGAACTGTTTCACTGTTGCTGTGTTAATCTCGGGCTACATTTGAAGATGTTTTAGCGAAATGAACCAAACTAATGCAGAGTCAAACCAGCTGCACACTATATTGATTTTTTTAAGTTATCACGTTATCAGGTATATTATAAATCCAAAAATTGGGTTTTTTCCAGTCTCTATTACAACAAGTTCCTGTCAAACTCTACCACACATTCTATTGTTTGATTGTGTCTTCCTTTTTCCATTCACTTTCTTTTCACCCTATCCTTGCTGTCTAAAGATGCATGTTTTTTTTTTTTTTATCTTGCACATTTCCTTTTTTTTATTTTAAGTAATCAGTTTGATCTTGAAGACAAACGTTACTGTTAGTGGCAGTGCTTACTGTGCATTCCTGAACCTTCTACTAAATCACAATTTAGATACTATTTACCAGATGTGACTAAATTAAAACACTAAATTTGCACACAGTAGCAAAAATACTAATGCTGACACATTCCTTACCATCGGTGCTGTGAAGTGAAGTGAACACTCAGGATTTTTGTCCTATTGATCAATAGCCGCTCTTAAAACCTTTAGTCTACAGTACTTTTGATACATTTCTGCTTTAAGGGGAAAGTAGGACAACTTGCAAATCTGTTGTGGAAGAAATAAATGTTGTGATATACCAGAGGTGCCTGTCAACGTTGATCTTTAGTATGGACTTTTTGAGAAAGATGAATAATTGACAAATAGATTAAAAGAAATAGTAGGAATACGGAGTAGTATTATGTTGTAGTCATTAGTACATGAAGCTATCACTTAACTTCCATGACTGTGATAGTGTAAGTAATCAAGCTCTTTGCAGGAATTGGTGATTTTAATAGAACTGGTTTGTTTCTTTTCATTATATTTTTGCCTGTAAATGTGAAAATTAATGTAAAAAAAAAAGCAGCAGGAGAAGTTTGGTGTCTGGTTAATAGGATATACTTTGTAAAATCCTGAACCCTCCATTCAGTACCAATTCTAGGTCAAAATGGTCCATATACATGTCTGTGTGTAAAAGGTTAATGGTAAAGGTTTAATGTGATTAATTGGGCGCTTTTTAAATGTGAAAAAGAGGAAAGTACCATTTGGACCTAGCTCTGGTGGACATGCTTTATTGCAATAGAGAGCCATGCTTATCACCTCATCACCTCAGTCATTCACTGTGCTTTTTTATTTTTCACTTTTGCAACACACTTACTGTGTCCTATTTGTGCCATAGCGAATGACACTGGTTGGCCCACAGTTGGCAAGACCAACGCAACTCTAAAACCTCCTGAGAGAAGAGACTCAGGAACTGATATCCAGGGCAAGAGCCCTCCCTCAGGCTCCCCCGTCGCTCCAAGTGCAGAAAAGGTTTGTCGTCTTTCCTTTGATCTTATTTCTACAGTGCATCTCCTTTGGTAGCTACTAATAAAGTCAATGCTAAATATAAATTCATTCTCAAAAACAATGCACTTTTCAGCGGCGGGTAATTGTGTGGTTTCGTTCCTCTTCACAGGTGCTAGACACCAAAATGGCCGTATCTTCCCCCGCCATATCAAAGCCTCAGCCGCCTCCGTACGGCTCCCACCTCACCTCCGCAAACTCAGCCAGCTCCTTGGAGCGCCGCAAGGACGCACCTCCTCCTCCTCGCCCGCTCCCAAACCCGCCAGCTCCCGCCTGGCCCCGCGTCCCCCCCGCCACGGGCTCGTCCTCCCAGCAGATCCAGCAGCGTATCTCAGTGCCACCAAGCCCCACCTTCCAGCCTAGCGCGCCGCTCTTCCCTCCCGGGCTGAACGAGCGGCTCGACCCACCGCCGGCCGTGGCGGTTCGCCCCTTCATGCCCGACAGGGGGTCACGGCCTCAGTCGCCCCGTAAAGGTCCACCCACCATGAACTCCAGCTCCATCTATCACATGTACCTCCAGCAGGCAGCGCCAAAGAGCCAGCCACTCAAGCCTGCTCTCAAAGCAGGTATGACCTTTGTTTGTTTGCAGATTTAGATTTGAAGTTATTTCTTTAACCTTTCAGAAGAATAACAATCATAATTTCCTGTGAAGGATTATTAAAGTATCTATCTATCTATCTATCTATCTATCTATCTATCTATCTATCTATCTATCTATCTATCTATCTATCTATCTATCTATCTATCTATCTATCTATCTATCTATCTATCTATCTATGACGGAAACATAAAAGGAAATGAGAACAATTTTGACTTTGATGTCATATACCAAGGAATTGCCCAAAATGAGCTTGTTTCAACCACATACATTTCTCTCATTTTTGTCTTTGTAAACTAAACTAAACAAAACATGTGACATATGAAACTCCCTGACTAATTAATTGAAAAAATGTGAATGAATTATTACCAAAAAATGTGATTGACTGCAGCCCTAATGTTTGAACTCCACTCTCTCTCCTTGTCTGCAGTATATGGGAAGCCAGTTCTCCCCTCCAGCTCGACACCCCCCTCGCCTCTGCCTTTTGTCCAGGCAGGAGGGGCCTTCCCGCTGCTCCAAAGCCATCCCGGTGGCGAGGACACTCTGGACGGAGAGTTTGACGTTCACGACGGCTTCCAGCACCTGGAGCCCTCGGCGCCTCCTCCCAGTGTGGAGAACATCCCGCGACCCCTCAGCCCTACTAAGCTAACGCCCATGGTACACTCCCCGCTGCGCTACCAAAGCGACGCCGATCTCGAGGTGCTGCGTAAAAAGCTGGCCAACGCCCCGAGACCCCTCAAGAAGCGCAGCTCCATCACGGAACCGGAGGGCCCCAGCGGACCCAACATCCAGAAACTGCTCTACCAGAGATTCAACACTCTAGCAGGAGGCATCGAGGGAAACGGAGTCGGCGGATCAGGAGGTGGCAACGGCGCAGGCAGCGGAACGCCGTTCTATCAGCCGGCGACTCCCCCCGGATACCTGGGAGGAGACTCTGCGGCCGATACAGACAATGGCAACCTCCTCGCCGAGACGCCACTACCGCCGCCACCCGGGCCAGAGGAGCTGGGCTCTGAGGCTCCGCCTGCATCGACCGACGCCAACGACAACGAGCCGCTGCCTTCGCCACCAGAAGGGATGGGCGACGCCGCCGAAGCAGAGGGACCAGAGGACGACAATAACAACAACGTGGGAAGTTCTGAGGCGTCGCTGCCCAGCCCCGTGCTGGAGGTCACCACGCCGGAGGAGAGCGGCACCGCAGTCTCACAACCACTGGTGAGAGACACAGACTCACTGTTTTATTGCATTTGAGTTGTTAATTTTTGATTTGATAAATTCTTAACTCATGATTCGTCTTTCCGCTGTTACAGGAGAAACGCACAAATCTGAAGAAGCCGAACTCCGAACGCACTGGTCACGGGTTCAGAGTGAAGTTCAACCCTCTGGCCCTCCTACTGGACGCCTCCTTGGAAGGGGAGTTTGATCTCGTCCAGAGGATCATCTATGAGGTATGCTGCGTTTTCTTATGAATCCACTGGTTCCCCTTTTCCACCAATCTGGTTCCAGTGCTGGTTCGGAGCCAGTGCCTGACTTAGCACTGGTTCTTTGCTTTTTTGCTTTTTTACTGAAAAGCAAAGAGAGAGTGTCGTCATCTTGCGCCGCCAGCCCGAACGGAAAATCCAGCCAGCTAGAGAGCATGTTTCATAAATAAACCAACTAAGAAGGCAGAATGAAAGAAGGAAAATGGTTTAGATCTACACCTCATCGCTCCATGCTCCTGAAATACTCCCAGTCGTCCCAGTACGTTAGACGTTTTTTTTTGTCCTCGGAGGCCAGCGTCACTTTGCCGACGAGAGGGGTGAGTGCGAGTGCTGCAAACTAGAATCTGAACGCTAGATATCATGGTTTTACCACCATGTTACACACTGGACCTTTAAGAATCAAAGTGTCTTTGATATTTACCTCTCTCCTCAACGTAGTCGCCGTTCGTGGCTCTGACTTGGGTCCTTGCTTGTGTAAAAGCAAACTGATCCTTTGGAGGCACCAGGCTGGAACCAGTTAAGCACCAGCACCAAACTAGCATCAGGTTCTTTTCGGTGGAAAAGGGATAGGATGGATTGTGTTTGCATTTTTGCATGTTGGATAAGAGCTTATCGTTTCTTCTTTTTTTGCAGGTGGAGAATCCAAGCACTCCCAACGACGAGGGCATCACACCCCTGCACAACGCCGTGTGTGCGGGGCATCATCACATAGTCAAGTTCCTGTTGGATTTCGGTGTGAACGTCAATGCTGCTGACAGTGACGGATGGTGAGTCCAAGGTCTCCAATAACAAGAGAGCTGAGTGGCGACGATGACGATTGAGTTTGATTTTCCGCAATCTGTTTCTTGTGTTTAATTTCCTGCCGGTGTTTCTGTGAACAGGACTCCGCTTCACTGTGCCGCCTCCTGTAACAGCGTTCATCTCTGCAAGCTGTTGGTCGAGTCCGGAGCCGCCATCTTTGCAAGCACCATTAGTGATGTGGAGACGGCTGCTGATAAGTGTGAAGAAATGGAAGAGGGCTATATCCAGTGCTCCCAGTTTCTATATGGTGAGAAACAACCCACCAGTCGGTCCAAATGTAACTCTACAAGAAATAGTTCACCTAAAGATGCCTCTGCTCTTTCAGACAATAACATCTTTGACATTTGTATTAAAAAATCTGTCTATCAATAAAGTGGTAATACTGACAGTTTGTTGTGGACTCTTGTGTTCAGGTGTTCAGGAGAAGTTGGGTGTCATGAACAAGGGGACGGTGTACGCTCTGTGGAATTACGAAGCCCAGAACCAGGACGAGTTGTCGTTCGGCGAGGGCGACGCCGTCACCATCCTGCGACGACAGGACGACAGTGAAACAGAGTGGTGGTGGGCGCGACTCGAAGACAACGAGGGCTACGTGCCCCGCAACCTGCTAGGGGTAATGACAAAATAACGCCATTTGTCACACTAATCTGGTTTCTCTCTGCCCAACTGAACTGGATATGAGGCACGACGTATCTGTTGTCATTTAAGCCGTACCATTATTAATCAGGATCAACACATTGCAACACGGGAACTGGATGAATGAACAGAAAAGTGAAAAATTTTGACAAATTATCGATTAGTAATATTTATAAAGTAGAGTTGAAAAAATATTGATAACATGAGTAATAGTTCTCCTCTTTCTGTTTCCTGTGCAGCTCTATCCCAGGATCAAGCCTCGTCAGCGCTCCCTGGCATAGTGTCTCACTCCGCTGACCTCTGGCTAACAGCTGGACTAGTGACAAAACCAAGAGCAGAGAACAAAGGAGCCTGGTGCTCCGTCTTCTCCCCGTGGCCATAACCTCTCCCGGCCTTGTGCTTCTTACAAAATCCTTTTTCTCTGAAGCAGTGGGCACTGAACTGTGACACACATATTTACATCTGCATCTCTTAAACCACTCCAACAAACCCCCCACCCCCTCACCACCACTACACACGTACACGTACAAATGAACATGCATACAAAAAACACGCAAAAAACACACACACACACACACACCTACACCTGTCAACCTATTGCTCTGTCATTATCCCAACTTGATTTTACCCCAATTCAGTGTCAGCTCTGTATCAGACATCGACTTAAAGAATAAAACACTAATCCTTGTCTCAGTATTTCTTGCAGTATTCACACTTCTTCAGCCATCTCTGTCTCCCTAATGAGATCTGTGGTGGTACTGGTTTACATGACATGTGCTGACTGGAAAATCATCTTTAAGGGTGAGATGGTGGAGAGTTTTTTTTTTTTTTTTACAGCGAAATGTAAATGAATTATTGGATATTAAGTGTTAAGTTAAAACCAATTGGATCCCCTTGCACGAAGAGACACTAAAACACACAAAAATGTGCTTAGTGTTTGATTTTACTGTAGTCTAACCACCAAAGATAAATCTAGATTGGACTATTTGATGTCAGTTACTCCCTAAGATCTTTCAGGACTGTTGAGGTGTGTGATAATCAATTGATCAGCTGCTATCGGTAATGATAAACAGCTGCTAGGAGTTGATTTAAAGTCTATATTCGTGTGGAGAAGAGAAATGATGCTGTAAAACCTCAGTATTAAACATCCAGTGTATTAGAGCAAAGATGAACATGCATTGACAGCTCACAAATTGTCATTAATCGCATTTCCTGAACGTTAAGATGCATTTGTTTAACCAGTGTCATCTGTCTGGCATCTGGATTCAGGACTATTATCAGACAATTATGTTGTTGTTTTTTCCTGTAACATGAGATTTCAAGATGTATCTCACTGTTTGAATGAACAGTCCAAATATTTATGTGGCGTTTACATTTTTGGTAATCTGGTTATTCTTGGAGGGGAACAACTGTATTTTGCTTTACCAAAAAAAAGTTGCCAAAATGATCAGTAACTTGAAGTATTTCAGAAATTACTGTCTGTGTAGTAATTTGACCCATTGAGTTTGATCACATATGAAATTATAGTTTTGCATTTTGCATTGCAGAAGCAGGCATGAATCAGTTCCACCGAAACAGAAAGATGTTAGTTCATTATAATATTGTCAGGTCAGATTTTTTTAAAATAAAGAATCAACTCATTCATTGTAGCGATTTATGTTAAGTCTCGTCTCACCTTAACTATCCATTGTCTGTTTGTTTGTTTTATTATTATTATTTCTGGCACCTGGTAAGATTTTTCCCATTCTTGTGATTAAACTTGACACCATGGAAACATCACCTTAAAGCAGTATCTCCTCATGAAATTGAAAGTGTACAAGTATTAAATGAAATCCAGACATTGCAACTTGAAAACACTTGAGTCATCAACAAGACCATTCTACTAACCATGTTCACCCCACTAGACAAAGTTCATTTTTTATCTATTTAATGACCTTTGTTTTGTTTTTTTTCCTTGTAGCTGCTACTGTAAGTGAGGCTTTGGGCGTCTAACTGCAGTTATTGTTATTCTCTGGCAGTGACAAACTCCACTTGAAACACTAAATCTCAGGACCAACATGGTGCTGCTGACACTGTTTCACCATACTTCAGTTTTTCATACTTTATTTGAGCAGCGAACCAAACAAATACACACAAAAGAACAATATCAGTCATGGGTATAAATTATTGATAGATGAAGAGACAGTTATTTGTGTCTGAAATTAATGTTCAGATTCAGACTTCAAAAATTAGCTCCAGACAATCCTGAATTTGCCCCATTCTCTTCCTCCAGTTGCCCCCATTTCAGGTAAACACAAATCCAGGAACACTAATACACGTGTCGTCTGTCACATTATTGAACATCTAGAGTCTATCAACTTGTTATGAACCTTGAGTGACTGAGTGTTATGCCAAGTGTGCTAGAGGCTTTATGATGGCTTACAACTGTACATAGTGTGAGGAGATGTGTTATATGTCTGTTTGCTGTATGGACAAGTGGGCTTTCTGTATAAACGCTGTACTCACACAATAAAATTCTGTAAATGTGAACAATAAAACAGAAGCTCTGGCATGAGGAATGTCTTTCAGTTTCATATCAGCCTTACAATTGCAGTCATGTTTAAATATTAGAGTCCACAGGGTGGCAGTGTGACTCTTTTCTGTAATAACTTCACATCAAAACAGCACTGTACCTGAATTAATCCAGGAATTACTAAGAAACTGCTGTTACTGGGGGATTTTGAGCTTTTAATGCAAATAAACAGATGAATATATATAAAAACAAAGGGACTTAAAAATGTTTGTTTAACTACTTATAGCCTACATCAAGTGGTCCTAAGATAAAATAATAATAAGTTAAGAGGAGTGAAATAATTCACGGAGTTAAGTAAATTAATCAATAAATAAGTTGTTGTTGTTGTTTTTTTCCAATAAATAAGGTAGTTGTGTTGCGTGTGAGTGAATCAAATAATTTAAATACAGACAGGCGGACTTTGGGGCGGACGGAATAATGTCCCTCCTCAGCCGCCGTCGTAAGTCACGTGATTCTACGTCATTCTCGTCCCTGGCGGCTACTAGCGGTGAAGCTGAAGAAACAGTTGTTTGTTTTATGAGCCACTGGCTTGAATAAAACCTCAAACATGGAAATTGGGACGGAAATCAGCAAGAAAATAAGAGTGAGTAACAATCCCGTGGGCTGAGAACGAGTGGTTTAATCCGGGTTTAAGGGTAAACGTTACTTTACCACAGAGAGTTGTAGCTAACAGTCTGTAGCTACGTTAGCAGCGGAATGGTAGCGAGGTTTTTATTTACAAGGCCGAGGAGCGGATCGGTGCATCACTTGAAAAGTTACCAGTCAACTGCTGGCCCTGTTCGGCAGGACGTGAACGAAACCCCTGTAACGTCAGACTACGTAGCTAATGACGAAGTAAAAAAAAAAAAAAACCTTGAATATCAGATGTAAGTTAGTGTTAAACGGCTCTGTTGGTTTGTTGCAGGCTGCCATCAAGGGCAAGCTCCAGGAGCTCGGCGCATATATTGGTAAGTGAATATAATGTTTCATGATCTTGTTATGAGGTTATCTTGGTTGCATAGTTTATGGTTACTGAATGGCTGGCTGTGCTTCCCCCTTCCTCATCTATTTAGACGAAGAGCTCCCTGACTACATTATGGTGATGGTGGCAAACAAGAAAACCTCTCAACAGATGGCTGATGATCTCTCACTTTTCCTTGGAAACAACACCATCAAGTTCACAGCCTGGTATGATCACCGTAATGTTACATTTTCCTGACTGAGAACCTGCTCTTCTTGTACCAAACAGTTCAAATGCGGTTAATAAACTTGTTGATTTCCTGTAGGCTACAAGGTGTCCTGGAGAAGCTACGAACTGTTGCAGTTGGTAAGTCTCTGTGGGATGCATCAACACTTTCTGCTCTTTGCATGCAGCTAGACACTCACTCTTTAACTTGTCTTGTCTGTATGGTTGTTACAGAGCCTGCATCTCTCAGAAATCAGCTGGGGTCTGACAGCGGTACTGTAGGTGGGAAGAACCGATCATCTGCGAGCGACGACAGCAGGACAGAGGAGCTGAAGGTGTTGACGGTGTCCAGCTCTCACTTTGACAGGACTGAAGCGCGTGTGTCGAGTTCTGCACATGAAAGCAGGTGCGTAAAAATGTGGATGTGCCTTTTTACTGGTTGTGTTTTTATTTTTCATCCTCAGCATCATGCCAGATCCTGCAAATAAAGTATATGTGTGTGTTTTTTTGTGTGACATGTCATCAGGAGGGCGAGCCTAGAGAAGAGTTCTTCCCGTCTTACTTCCACCGTCAAACCCCTGATGGAGCCGTTTCCCTCGGAGGCGGTTATCGACATCAAACCAGAGATGGATGACGACTTCATCGCTGAGGATCCTGTAGAGATTGGCAGCAGCCACGGCCGAACGCGCAGCGCGGCGAGTAGGCCCACGGCTGAAATCTACAGAGCGGGTCACAGCAAATTCACATCAGTCAGCTCCGTGGAGACGTGTCGGCCCACAGAAGGTTCCTCTCACAGCCGGCAGCAGGACGGCAGGAGCAGTAGAGCGTCCAGAGCCGGATCCAGTAAGGTGCTGTGACTCAGAGTTGCTCGCTCTTTTCACAGCAGGATAATAATAAAGCACATGTTTCAACCTCTAAAGGATTAAACACTAATTATCTTTGCTGCGTCTTGTGTTGTTCAGCAGGAGGAGTTGTCACGGAAGCGTAAGGCGCCGGTAGCGAGTTCAGTGGTGCGAGTGAACCGAGCGGCGGACGAGGACAGCGACGATGTGGAGGAGGAAGATTCAAACTATGGAGGAAGAGGACTGTCCAGTAGAGTGTCCCTGCCCTCTAAACCAGAACGCAAGTCAGTCTAACACAGTGGTTCCCAACCTTTTTTGGCTTGTGACCCCATTTTGACATCACAAATTTCTGGCGATCATGTGCAGTCACGTTATCGCGGCCATCGATCAAGATGCGCCAGCTCAGATATTTCTATATGCTGCATTTTATTTGAACTCTATTTATATTCGAGAAAGTGAAAAGATAGAATACAGTTGTTTAAGATTGTGTGTCGTGTTTTTAATCATAATTTTCAAAAGAATAATAATTAGTTTAAAAAATAGGCGACCCCCATTTGAATTCCAGGCGACCCCACATGGGGTCCCGACCCCAAGGTTGAAAAACTAACAGCTCGTATGTCATTTTTTAAGGTTTGCATTGTGTAATTAGAGTTCAAATCAGGATCTGTCAATAACCAAAATGATGTGGCACATATGATTTGTGCTTGACATTTGACTTCAGTTGGAATCAATGTGTGGAAATTATGTTATTTTACTGCAGTAGTTTTGATACGAGAACTTTCACCAACACTGGGTAAGGAATGAAAAAAGACAAGTTGGCACCGCCGGCCCATCATCTGTTTTTCGTCGGCCTGTTTTCTTGAAGTGTTTATTTCAGAAGGGAAGAGGAGAAACCCGGGCAGTTCACATTCTTTGCTGGGCCTGCTGTGTTATTCTTGATCAATACTGAGGTCTTGATGATGTGGTCTCCTTTCAAGTGGTTGAACGAGTTGTGCTGCTTTGTGGCACAGATGCAAGCCTTGTTTGCTCTTGTTCCTGTTCAACATCATTCCCCCTAAACCCAAAATACTTTCCAAATAATGGAGGGTGATCTGTTTTGTTTTAGCTCCTCGCCCTCCGCTCTAGATATTTTAACTTTTGTTCTGCCTGGTAGACACCCACGTTGTAACTTTTCTACTCTGAACTGCAGCTGCCTCACAGTTTAAATAGTGATTAATCAGGATTAATATTTGATTATTTGTGCTGCTGTGCTGTTCTGTTTCAGACCTACACTCCCCCCAGCCAAGCAAGCCAACAGGAATCTGATACTCAAGGCCATCTCCGAGGCTCAAGACTCGATCACTAAAACCACAGCCTACCCCACAAGTATGTTTACGTGGAATCACGAACACTCTGTACTCGATGCCAGTCTCGATCTCGGCTGTCGTTAACACTTTTCTTACGCTGACCTTTTCCCTCCCCACAGTACCACAGAGGCAGACTGTTCCTGTGGCGCCTCGTACTCGCCTGGCTAGCAGCGAGGAGATGACGGCGGCCATCCAGCTGGTCCAGGAACACCTCCACAGTCTGGCCCCCAGGGTGCAGGCCTACACCTCGGCAGACCTACCTCCTTCAAGAGCTGGTGTGTGAAGAGTAGAAATACTGGAGCGCCTTTTTTACTCAGCCCTGCCATCAAAAAGCCAGAATCACATTTATAGTACAGTACATATGTATAAGAAATCTCATAGGTTTTTAATGCATGCATTATTCAAGTTTGACTAAACTGATTAATTCAACATTTCATGTTAATTTACATCCAAAGTTTCAAGATTTCAACATGTTTATTGTCACACAGATGTACAAGCACATGCATTGTGAAAAACTTAGATTGGGGGGTGCTCCACATAATATAATATACACATAAATAAAAACAGTAAATAAATAACAATACTAAAACCTATCTAAAAGGTTTGGTAACACTTTACAATAGGGGTCCCTTAATTAATGTTAGTTAGCACATTATTAAGCATTAATATATTAACTAATGTATAATTAATGCTGAGTAATGCATACATAATGATAACTAATTACATGATTATGCTTAATAATTTATGAACTAACTTTGAGTAGTAAACATTAATTAACTGCTTATTAATAGGCTACATTATTTAATGTGTTTCCTAATGCTAAGTAATACATAGTAATGATTGTTAATATATCTGTAAACAGTTAATTAATGCTTAATAATGTACTAACTAACGTTAATTAAGGGACCCTTATTGTAAAGTGTTACCAAAGGTTTTTAAAAAAGTTTAAAGAATCCAGATCAGCTTACAAGGCCACAACGAAAAGTTGAGTTGAGTAACATTGTGATTGTTTTTGTGGTTTTTAAATCAAATATTACATAGTGAGGAGGAATTCAACCTGGTCTTGTGTTTTCTCCTCTCAGCTCCAGTGAGATCTTTAGCCTCTAGACTTCAGTTGGACTTGGCAGAGAGAAATGATAGAAGAGAGCAGAGTGACTATGGTGAGTATCTACACATATTTACTACAACGAAGAGCATTTAAATGTTGTAGCTGGTAGGTGAACATCCCAGTGGGCGTCTTATGGATTGTATTAAGTGATGCGTTTGTGCTGTACCTGCAGGTGTCGAGGTGGCCGCAGGCAGCGAGGCCAAGACGTTTGACACCCGCTCCTTCATCATGAGTCGACCTCAGCTGGAGGAATCTCAGACCAGAGCTCAGCAGCATCTTCAGGTCAAAGGAGCAGTCCAGTCTGCTTTAGCACGCACTGTCCAGTCCAGGTAAACACACACACACACACACACAGTATGCTCCCAAATGTGTCTATTCATATAAAAATATTTTTGCTGTTGCCGATGTTTGTGAATGCTGATTTCTTTTGTTGTTGTTTGATTTTGTCCTTCTCTCCTCTGTGGATTTCTGTCTCTCTCACCAGTAAGGAGAGGGGCGACTCTGCCAGCCCCAAGTTCATCGTGACGTTAGACGGGGTACCGAGCCCGCTGGGGAACCTCGCAGACGGCGAAATGGAGCTGGATGACGTGAGGCCGCCCACAAAGCTCACCGAGGCGACCGTCCACGTCAACAGGGAGCCCAAAGTCAGCATCCTTCAGAGGCTACAGGGAGTGGTTACATCCTCAGACGGTGTGTGTGGTATTTCAGTATGATACTTTATCAAAGGGCATTTCCAGTCGTAATCCATGTTTACCTAAGATATCAGGTCACCTATGATCAGTTCATTTCATACCATCTATTCTCCCGTTTATATTAGACGTTTATAATAGTTTTTGTTCAAGAATCTATTGTTTTTTCCGTGTTTATTAATGGACTCCGGACTCATTTTCAAATTGTTCTGTGGTCGCAAGTAACGTCCTTTTGACCATCATGTAAAATTTTAAATTTGCTTTATAATTAAATTAAATCAAAATTTGGACTTACAGCAGCTTCCGCATTGTTCCTTTCGGTTCAGAGAACACAACAGTAGAGGGACTCTGAGGCGTTTGTTCTCTGTAAGTGTGTAAGTCCGAATTTTGATTTAATTTAATTGTAAAGCAAATTTTAAAAGAGGACGTTACTGATATCTGAGGTAAACATTGATTTTGACTGGAAATGTCCTTTAATACCAATAAGTAGCAATTTTCAAAACGGTTACAAAGGTTCGAGTCCCACCTCCTTACATTCTGTCCTGTTTTTGATAGATGATGTGGTGATGATGGATGAGGACGTGCCTTTAAAGAAACAGAAAGTTATGGAGCGCTGCAAGTTCTGGCCGGTTTGTAAAAGCGGAGACGAGTGTGTGTACCATCACCCTACAACACAATGCAAGTGAGTAATGTTGTCAATAAACCCAGAAATAGCAGTGGAGTATTTTTATTGCTTCGCACCCAATAAAAATTCTTCATGATTTTCTTTTGTCTCGTTTTCTCCGAAGGACGTTTCCCAACTGCAAGTTTGGGGATAAATGCCTTTTCATTCATCCTAACTGTAAATACGACGCCAGGTGCACGAAGCCAGACTGTCCCTTCACTCATGTCAGCCGCAGAGGCACGGTCGCTCCTCCACCCAAGCCAGGTGCTCTCACTCCCAGTGTAACACCATCGAGTATCATTATAAGATCATTATTTTATCAGTCTGTCAGTTTCTAAGTCTGCATGTCTAACCGGATTCATCATGTTCACAGCGGCGCAGCCAGTGCAGACCGCCAGTGTGTGTCGCTTCTTCCCAGAGTGCAAAAAGATGGACTGCCCCTTTTACCATCCGAAGGTGAAACATCACGTGGAGCTTTGATGACATTATTGTCTTTTAATGCGTATAGGATTTGGTGTTAAGACTTGAACGTCTCTCCTCTCACCCACAGCCGTGTCGCTTTGCGGCGAAGTGTAAACGACCCGGATGCACCTTCTATCACCCAACCACGTCCGTGCCTCCGAGACACGCCCTGAAGTGGACGAAAACGCAGAGCAGGTGAGCAGACGGGGACGATGCAATGTGAAATTTCCAAAATTAATATAATGTATTTAATGTTTTACCCAATGAAAGGTTAAAAAAATGAAAACAAAGCTGTAATACAGTATATGTAAAGTCTTCATTTTGGTTGAGCATTTACATCATATTTGTAAAATTATACTAATTAAAATACCAACACATTTCTGTCTTTCTCTCTCACAGCTAAGGGACTGACGGGAGCCCCGAGGTCAGCATGTGAAGCTGTGGAAGATGTTCTGGATTTGTGTCCGAAGAATTTTCAGTCATAGGTTTATCTGTTGTTTTGTTTTATTGTTCCGACTGATTTTTAAGAAACGTGTTTTTGTAAGAAGAACAGTCAGGTTTTTGCTGAAACTCTGCAAACATTAAATACCCCACAGTGAACTTTACATTTATCTCTTCTCTTCATTTGTCTACTGGTCTTTTGCAGTGTGGTTTATGGCTGTGTTCACCACTGAGGGATGATCTTTTATCTTTTCTTTGTTTCTTCCTTTTTTCCCCCCCAAGCTGTGGCCATGTCAGTGAGGATAGTTGTTGGCTGTTTACTGGAGCTTTTGTTCTCTATTCAAGGATAAGCTCAGGTATGGATCACATGCAGTAGCACAGCAGATGAAGCACAACACATTAAAAACTGAATTTTCCTGGTAACTTTGCTGATGTTAACCAGATGGTGCTGCACTGATAAAAACCCATTCATGAATAAACTGTATGTGACCTCACCTACAAAAATCATGTTTTGCATCTACATTACATCCATATACGGTTTGTTTTCTCGATTATGAGCCTTAAACGCTGCAGTTGTATATTGTGACTGTGTCATTCTACAAAAATATGAAAATAAAATCACGTATGAACAACTGCTCAAATATAGAAAATGTCCCAAATGTGTTTTTTCACACCCACTTATTACATATAACACCAGGACGACCATATAGCGACTAATTTGTGTTTGTGTGTGTGTTTAATGCCAAATTCAATGTGTAAAAGTGTAATCCATCTGGCTACTAGGTGGGATTGCTGTGAAAACAAGATAGCAGTTCAGCCCCTGGTCCCGACCCTGGCAGCCATTTTTGCTATTTTAGAGGTGAGCTGTTAGATAGCACATGGCACAAGTCCTATGATTTTATCATTTACATTTGTCAGGTAGATTAAGTATTCTTGTTTTGCTAATTTCCTTGTCAACTTCAGGGCCCTGTCCTTCTTTGATATACTATTTTACTGCTGTCCTTTTTTATAATCAGTGTTTATGTCGAGGCCCTGTAGTTTGCATCTGGTCTGGGTAGGAGCTGGTTCTATTGTGAGGAGTGTTGACATGCAGTAGGCGTTGCTCTAAGGTTTCTCCCTTTCCCCTGTCTGCTTACATCACAGTTGGCATGTATGTAAAGAAGTTTTGTGTGCAAACTGCTTTCAGTTAAGTTAAACAAGCCACTTGTAATTTACGGTGTCAACTATACAGGAGGCAGAGCAGGCTGTTCTTTCTCTGCCTCAAAATGTAAAACTTTTCACTGTTTACACCACAGTTTGCATTTGTCTTCCCCTCTTCCATCTCCTGACAGTACTTTAACCACTTCAAATTCAATTCAGATTCAAACCAGCAGCACTGTTTGATTTGAGTTTATGCACAAACATAGGTACAGCCATCTGGATTATCACTGTAATATAAACTCAAATTTCTTTCAATCTTCTCATTATTACAAGACAAACAACACTAACATTTTCTGTCAGTAATAAGTTAATATTAAATTAAATCTAGCCTTTGGATTGTATATTGTTCTAAATTTTCAGACTTGTTCTAGAGTCTCATAGCTGCTTCATTTACATTAAGTCACACGAACTGTCAACTAAACTCATTTTATTATGAGGCTTTAATCAGTCATGTAAGTGATTTAAGATGAAATGGGCCTCTTTTTTTCAATGAACTTTATTGAAAAGGGTTGTACATACAAACAATACAGTACACAGAACAGCAGACAGGTGCTCCAATATATGTGTATAATCAAAAATAATAAATAAATCACAGTAAATTAAGGTTATTATTAATAATGCCAGTAAACATAAAAAAGTAGGGAGGAAAATACATACATTAATAAATAAAATGACAGGGAAGGGGAAGAAAAACAAAACAAAACAGCAACAAAAACAAACAAATAAATGTAAATACACTATTCTTCTTTGAAAAACCTCTCGTATAAGATGAAATGAGCCTCATGCTGCTTTATCAGTTATATTTTCCGTCATTGCCGCCTACTCCGTGGTGACGTCACGGCGGTCAGCCTCAAAGCCCCTCTGAGTGAGTGAGTTTGTCGCCGGGTGCGGTGGCGCGCGCCTGTAATCCCCGCTACCGGGAGGCTGAGGCTGGCGGATCGTTTGAGCTCAGGAGCTCTGAGCTGCAGCGGACTATGCCGATCGGGTGTCCGCGCTAAGTTCGGTATCGATATGGTGCTCCTGGGGGAGCCCGGGACCACCAGGTCGTCTAAGGAGGGGTGCACCGGTCCAGGTCGGAAACGGAGCAGGTCAAAGCCCCCGTGCCGCTCAGTAGTGGGATCGCGCCCGTGAATAGACGCTGCAGCGCAGCCTGAGTAACACAGCGGGACTCAGTCTTTTATCACACTCACCGACACTACACCGTCACTACACACACTCACACACTCTAACTTCACTCAACACTGCAGCTTCACCGCTCATTCTTTAACCTCCTGCTCCATCAACACCTGCACAAAGCCGCTGCTCCACACCGCCTCCACCCGGAGGAAGGCCGCTACTACACCGACCACTTCTCACCACGACCTGCAGGTGGCGCTGATTTTAAATTTAAACCTGCATATAAACTACTGTCACTGCTGTTAAAATAATACTCTATACAGGCACTTTAGGGTGTTATGCTTAAATGTTGATATTTAATTCGACCTACACATGGTACTGTGAACATAACATTTCCAGAGCTGATACTCAGTGCTACATATGGATCAGCTGTCTGGTGTGTGTTCACATTCAATTCTCATCTATCATACATACAGTATTTAGTTTATATTATGTTTGAAAAGATTCACTCAAGTAATACTCAGCAGTACAAATGTTGCTAAATGTGATAATTTGCTGATGTCGCAACTCTGCATCAGCGACGACTACTTTTGCCCATGTGTAACATAAGACTGACGATTTACTCGTCCTTCCCTAGAATAGAGATGTGACTAAAAGTGTCAGTTCCCGGCAGCTAATGTCATCACACAGTTTAAATCCTGATATGATTTGAGGATCAGCGTAAACGTCATGAATGATGATATAATTATAGACAATAATGGGTCATTCAAGGCCTACAATCATGGATTTTCCCAGACGCCTCATGTCTAAAGTGATGTAACATGCAGGCAACACAACATTTTTGAATTACTTGAGTGGCTTTGAAATTTAAATGTGATTGAAATGACTTCCATTCGCAGAACGTACCTCAGGCTATCTGTCTAAACCAAAAAATGAAACTCAGTAAGGGTGGAAATTTACCACCATGTTGTTTCCCAGATTCACAGGTGACATTTATGGTCAACCACAGACAACACTGGTGACAATATAATGCCCATTATTTTAGCTTCAGTTCCTGTAATGTCCAAATATTGGTGAGGGAGCGTTTTTTAAAGTAAACTCTCACTTATTCTGTATCCGAGGGTGGACGCTGTTTTTGTTTCATGCTGATATCTGAGGTCTGGAGGAGGAAACAAAAGTCAACTTCCCACCAACTGGACTTTACACATTGGCTACAATGACTCATGAATGGCCTTTGGTTTGAGATGAATATTTATTTATGTTCAGCACAACTGAACCCACAGCACACGTGTCGGCGCTGTTATGCTTTTACGGTCAACAGCATCTACACGATTCTTCACTTTCTCTCAGTAATTTGGTGCTTATTAGAAACCCTCCCACAGACATTTCCAAGGAAGAGAACACAAGAGAGGCCATCTCTCAGTCTGCTATCTAAGTAAATGGCCCTTCAAGGGTTTTTCCAAGCAAGTGAGGCCTGAAGAAGAAGTGTCACTGCTGTTGACAGCGCAGGTTAAAATGAATGTAAACTGCAACTTGTCAACTGTCACTTTTACTGAGCTCTATTTCAATTGATAAGCTGCTATCAAGCCTTTCACTGCCTCTGGGAAATCAACAGAGCAGCGGATGCATGACAAGTTCTCCAACATTAACAACCATACAGATCTAGATATACAGTAGATGTATAGATTGGTCTTTTATACTATCATATAGATTGTTTTTCAGCTGCCATAGAAGCGTCTCCTGAAACACCAATGGCTGGATTAGGGTTAGGCGTAAAAACTACTTTAGGTTAAGGGAAAGATCATGATTTCAGTTGATGTAAGTGGTTCCTCAACATTTTATGATCTTTGTTTACTTGGTAATGACGTGGTTGATTTTGGAGAAGGGTTGCGTTTTATTGACCTAACCATCCGCCCCCACCTTCTCCTTAGCTGGACAACAGATAACTACGTCATAGTAACCTGTCCTGGAAATGTTTTTTTGTTTTGTTGGTTTGTTTTTTAAGAATCAGAATCAATATTCGCTTTATTGCTTAACACATTTTTACATACGAGGGATTTTTTGGGTGTTTTTGTTGCATAACAGTTAACATATCAGGAAGACACAAATATGAACAAAAGCAGTAAGATCATGGGTAAAAAAAACAAAACAAAAACAGTTTAAATCTGTTTTGATAATTGATAGATAATTCATATTATGTCAAAACAAACAGAAATCTTTAGGTATTTTTGAAATCGGCTGAAACTCCAAATAGAGGAGTATCTGACCCTTACAACATTTCTAGCACTTTAAGGTCATTGAAAGCTCAGAGATAAACTCAGTAACAGAAACAGCACCACATTAAGCCAAAGCCGGACCCTTGTTTTTTTCCCCCTTCTAATTCCCACACTCTATATTTGTACTGTACTGTGTCTGTGTCCTGGTTAAAAGAGAATTTGACTAATCAGCTTTCCTCTTCGTTCTCTCTTTTCTTTTTACACGTTCAACTCTTTTGGACGGCGTTAAATGCCAAGTATTAGAAATGTCTGCCCTTGCCCAAGCTCTTCAAAATTCCTGTGATGGTAGAACATGTTTTTGTGTGGGAGGACTGTTCTGCCAAGCAAAGCTGTTTTGGTCCTTATTCTTTCTTTTTTTTTTTTCTTCTCACAAGAAAATCTAGTTCTCACACCACCAAATGCTACCTTGTGATGGGGGCAAACAAGAAATAATACGCAAGTAAAGGCCACAGCAGCTTTAGAGCTGTCGCCACTTGATTCTTCTGTGGATTTTGCTGCAATTTTTAGCAACAGTATACGACAAAAACACACACTCACACACAAAAAATTCTTTGTTAGTCCCTTAAGACATGGTTTGACTACAGAAAATTTTATTTATTTTCCCATACATCTCCCCCTCACCACCTACCAAATTTAACCTCCTCAAAATGTCCATTTTCAAGAAGCCTCGTCACAGACTCATTTAGAGTAAAAGACAATTTTGGGGAGCCCCTTGAGCCTTTCTCAATGCCTGGGCCCTCGGCGTTGCCTCACCTTGTTGCAGATGGCGTTTCGTAAGCAAGAGAGTATGGTAGGCTACGGGTCTGGAAACCACCATGAAGTATGTGTTAATATTCACAACGCAGTCATCCATGTGGAGTTTAGGGATGAACTGTCCCTTGAGGATTGAGTCGAAACATTATATTGTCAAGTGGCGGCTAAAAAAAGAGGAAGAGGGAATACCCATCATGCCCGTCAAACATGTTTGCACACAGACATACGCCCCCACACACACACACACAAAGGCCCACACACACGATCAGATGGTTGTACCAGACATAATATGTTGTCTTCTAGCTTTGTTGATTTTTTTTTAAATATCAGTGAGTTATTTTTTTAAATGGGTACATCAAATTTTTATTTATTTATTTATTTATTTTTACTTTCTATATGTAGGCCAGTGGGCAAGCATTTGAAACTTTCTCTGAGGCGGTTAATATAACCACCCCATGTTTATTCATATTGCTAAATACACCCTGTGTGTGTTTTTTCTCTGGAGTTTACAACGTTACCTTATTTGTTTTAACTTTCCATCAGTCATGTGACTTCCAGTTTAATGCAACTTACCCAGATTCTTACCAGAAACCACATCAGATGCAGCTAATTAGGCAGACAGCTAGTCTCAGTGTATGTGTGTCACAGAGAGAGAGAGGGAGGGAGGGAGGGAGGGGGGCGAGAGAGAGACAGAAAGAGAGAGAGAGAGAGAGATGAAGGAAGAGAGCATGTGCAAGAGTGAAAGAGAAGGAGGAGTGAAAGAAGGGGAAAGAAAAGAGGGAAGAAGGAGACTCATTACTCATTAAGTGGTGAACTAAGTTCTTCTCAGCAACTCGTTCTGCAACACAGACTCTCTCTCTCTCCCTCTCCCTCCCTCTCTCTCTCTCACAGACACACACACACACACCACATACCGCACTCGCATACCCAGAAACGCAAAGCAGAAGTGGACAACGACACACGCTTTCAGTCGCCACGGTTGGCTATGGCTCAGGGTTCTGACAGTAATGATACAAGTTACAAGTCCCCTTCACCTGGAAGCAGACCGGTAAGTGTGCACCTCCATTTACGTTGTCTTGGTTACTACCTGCTTTTTTTTATTCATTTATTTTTTTCTACTGGAGATTCATGTGCTGTAGTCAAAGCTTTTCTGAACACCTGAACTACAAATCCTCTAACTTCAACACCTCACCTTTCTTCTGTAACTCTTGGATGGTTTGATGCACACTGGTTTGGGCAGCAGCACATCCCATCACTAAGAGACACTGCTTCTGTCTTTTCTGGCTCTTTTTTCACACTCTCTCAGAGTGTTTCACATGCAACACATGGGCTGGAGGCATGACTCGCTTCAAGTGTAGGCTTTTGTGAATTGCATTATGTGCACACAGAATGTGCTTGTGCATGTGAGACACTGCCCCATCATCCTCAGTGCAACATTTTCACGTGTACTGGTCTCCTTTGTCCTTTATCTCTCTCAGTACAAATCAGGAAATCAAATAGTCAAATGTTATTTCACATGTGAACAAGCTGGAAGCATCACTGTACATGGGTGAAGAAAGATTCCCAGCAGCATCAGTTGAGCCTGATTTTTCTTTTCCTTTTTAATCAGTGCGTTAACAGACAGTTGAGAAGACGTTAGATAATTAATTAGTTATCTCTTTGATGTTCAACTGACTCAGCATTTTGAAAAGGATTAGTTATTACGATACCAAGAGAATCGAACGCTCAGGACATGAAACAGGGTGTGTGTTATACCTAACCGATGACTCAGCCACTCCCCGACCCAGCCCTCGACTTAACGTTAGGTATAATGTTAAGAACCATCTTCTGTCAAACTGTCATTACAATAGACGACACTTCCATTCACACACGTACCCACCGGTAAAAGGGGGCAGCACTTTCATGTTCATCTACAAAAGCTTCTACGTAAATTCGCAATTGCAAAATCAGGAAACTCCCTGTGTCAGAACTTACAAGTTTACCCACTTGATGTGGGACTGCACACACACAGACACACACACACAAACTCTCTCACACTCACACACACACACACTCACTCACCGACAAGAAGACACGCACTAACTGTCAGCCTGTGTGTTTTGTAAGAGCTCCTCAGACGACGTGAAGAAGGTGATGCGGAGGGAGAAGAACAGGATCGCTGCTCAGAAGAGCAGGATGAGGCAAACCCAGAAAGCTGACAGCCTACACTTGGTGAGGACACACTCACTCGCACAGCAAAACAATTCAACACCGACCTCTGACATCTGCCGAAGACACACACACACAACACCACAACACCACAACACCAGAACAGCAAAGATACGTGTGATATTTGGCCGTACAAACGACACTTGCACGCCTCCGAAAAATATAATTTTGTGACAGTTTGCTTGTAATGCATGTTGGTCTCAAATCAGATTATCTCTAGAAGGTACACACAGATGGACCCTTGCAGAACACAGAGGCACAGAGCGAAGGTTACTCTTCTTGGATTTGAAAAGAGAACCATGAATAATATCAAAGTAAACACCGATGCTTGTGCACCCCAAACCGATCAATATCCACTCTAACTCCATGTTATGTGGATATAAACAAACAGTGGCTGTTTGTGTGTGATGGTTTGTGTGCGGGCGCTTTTAGAAAGGCCTCTGGGAATGGATTTGTACTATATTTACGAAATGCTACCTGACCATGTGGCGATGTGTCATAGCTTCTGTTGGGCTGCACACTTGGACGCCGCTCTGTGTGTTTGCAGAAGCTTAAGGAATAAATTAGCACGTGTGGGCAAATCACTCCATTTTGCAGCAGAAAACCCAGCACCAGAGTCTGCAGAGGCTGCTCCTGATGGCAGGAGTGTATGTGTGTTTTTTTAGGGCTGGGGGATGAGGAGCGGGTGGGGGGGGGGGGTTTGGGGGGGTTAACCTGCTTTTGTTCATCTCACCCTTTATCTTCTCACACCTCTCGTTTTCATGTGATAGCTGATTGTCGGTGTTAAGAGATGACTCTGTCACTTCAGCTTTTACTAGTTTGCCCTGGCACAAAATGAGTCTGTTTGTTCATTAACTGAAGCTTCAATCAGACTGCAAGTATCTCATCTGTTCTATCTCCACGTATCTGAATCTGCAGGTATTTCTCAATGAGAAGCTGCACATTTTCAGTTTCTTATCACATCCTGCACTTTCCCATCCCGTTCATGCAGCAGCAGCAGCAGCAGCGGCAGCAGGTCCATGACGGCAGTTATGTAATTATCTTTTTAGGGTAACTTCAGACTCTCAGCTGCACACGCTGTCACCTCAGCACGTATACCTCTCGACACACACTGACCGTGTAGCCGCTCCATGTGTGACTTCCTCGTTCAAGAATTGTGAACAAGATTCGCGCTGCGCTGCAACTCTGTCACCGTGACGCTTTCAGAGCAGCTTGCTTCTGTGAAGTTTATCAGATGAACTGAAAGAGATTTTGACATTCAGAAAAGGCCACATTGTAGGCAGCGCATCCAGCGTAACTGATTTGAATACGTGAGAGTCTTTCCCGTGAAGTATGGTGTATATTATCGATCTCTTTAAACCTTTTCACTCAGAACATTCTGTGGTTTTACTTTCGTCGTCTCAATAGATAAACAGGAAGGCGAATTTTCCCTCTTCATGACACGGTGGCCCATTTCCTGTTTCTTCAGTAGTAAATTTTTTTTTTCTTCTGTGTAAATGAGCTTGAAATTCTACATCGTGGGCAGGAGGGGAGAAAGAGGCAGTCACTTCTTGTAAAGTGTAGTGGGCTGTATTTGGCTAAGTGACGCAAGAGCAAGGGGTTTGCCCAAAGGTTGTGTGACAGTAAGGACCCACTATTGTAATCTTTTGGCCACGGTGTGATGACCTTTTCTTTACCCAAGTGGAAGATTTCTCCCCACACACACACGCATGCAAACACACATGCACGTATAGTTTAAAGAAACAATAATCGGTTTGCTCTACTTTCTGTTATCTACAAAACTGATGATCACAGAGAAAGCTTGTTTTGGAAATTTCACTGACAAGGTGTGAGATCACTGCTTTGTGAAGTGCAAGCAGTTCGTGTTGTAAACTTTACTTTTCATCCTATGTGACCTCAATTCGAATCTGATTTTTATGTGTGTGTGTGCTTTTTATTATTATTATTAACCACCAAGCTGCCTTTGGTCTGTACGCATATCAGCAGAGAGGGGATAATTAGGTCAGTAAACTTGAAAGTCACATAATGACAGTGAAAACAATCATATAACTCAGAACAAAAGTAGAGGTAGTAAAACGCCACATTTTAATTTATATGATTATATATATATATATATATATAATTATTTAACACACTTTTATTTTTATAATAGGAAAAAAAAATTTCATTCATTTTTTTAAAGTATATTTCTAGCGCTTTTTGCCTTTGTTTGACAGTACAGTTAAGAGAGACAGGAAATGGGGAGGCAGAGAGAGGGAGAACGACATGCAGTAAAGGGCCGCCCGATGCGGGATTCGAACCGGGGCCGACTGCAGCGAGGACTGTAGCCTCTGCATATGGGGCGTCTCCTCTACCCACAGTGCCACACGACGCCCCATTAATGTTTTTTTTATATTGTTCGCATACAACTGAGTTGCTTGAGATAGGAAGTGTATTACAGTGAACTACATCCACTGTCGAGTTATTACACATTGGGAAGCACTATGTAGAAGTGTGTCCCATACATCGCCGATCTACATGCTCAAACCTGGTGCACTGAATGGAAACTTGTGAGAGCCATGAATTTGGAAACAAGACTGAGAGTCTGCAGGCAAACCACAGTGATGCCGTAAGCTGAATGCCACCATCAGCAGGCCCACATGCCCGCAATGACGAGGCTAATGGTGCAATGTTTGTCGTAAGCCTCCGCCTCAGTCAGTATTTTAATCTGCTGATCTTTACTGTTTAGCTTTAGGATGATGGAGATGTCATTCATTTTGCTGGTGTTTGGCCATAAATCAAAGTACTGGACAAATTTTAAATTTGATCCCCTGATAGCACCAGATGAAAGGTCAGGAGATCACCACAGTCTCGCTAGATAGATTGTGAATGTGTTTTTATCCATCTAATAGTTGTAATGAATTTTCACTTTTAGTCACCACTATGTGTGTAGGATGTAGGGTTCATCTTAATGGGACAATGAATGTCAATATAATCTGCACCACTTTATAATAACAACCTGCTTATAAAGGATTTACTGTATGAATCAGTTTGTTAACACTTTGTAAATAATAGGACAACAACGACCTGTGGCCTGCCATATAGTGAGCCCACATGCATGAGTACTGTCTAGCCTCATCTCTCATTGGTATTTTTTTGTTTTCTCCATCATCAGCATTTGTGCCATGCCTTCATCAGATATTTGTCAGGTTATGAGCATTAAAACTCACATGATTAGCTAAAAAATAATAACTCATTTGAAAGATTAGTGGGTAACATTAACTTGATCTTGCCAAATAGTGAGCCTGCATCAATACATGAAAACTGTTACACCTTGTCTATAACTGTTAAGTCATGACTAACAACTGTATTAATAACCTATATATAAACATGTATACATCCTTTATAAAGGGAGTGCTCATGTAAAGTGGTACTGTATAATCAAGCCATCCATCCATCCATATAACAGCTGTTAAGATATATGCCAAATGCCCTTTATATTTTGGTTTCAGCCCTAAAATTTGATCAGTGGTGAAAGACATTTCTGCTCAAACACACCCTGTCCCTGTGTGTTTCCTCAGGAGAGCGAGAACCTGGAGAAGGAGAACGCAGCTCTGAGGAAGGAGGTGAAGCAGCTGACGGAGGAGGCCAACTACCTGAAGTCTCTGCTGACCAGCCACGAGTCCCAGTGCCCCGGCCTGGCTCAGCAGACCACCGACCTCCTCTACCCTCCTCACCACAGCAGCTACCACCAGCACATCGCTGTACCACACTACCAGCACTGACCAGACCGACGGACGGACGGAACCGAAGATGTGCTGCGACACAGATGACTGACCTCAGTGGAGAGAGAGACTGACTGGAGATGCATCTACAGGTGTTAATCACTGTTGAAAGACGATGCAGGAAGAAGAGCATGACAGGCTGACGTGGCTGCCAAGCAGTGACAGTATGGAGGCCAAACTGTAACATGCAGTATTGAAAAAACTATTTATTTTTTGCTTCTCGTCATCTCTTTTGCTTTTTATCTGATTGATATCAGTGATCTGTGTGTGATCTACTAGAAGTATCGCCCAGTCTATGTTTACATTGGGTTAAAAAAAACCAACTTACTGTATGTTCAGGTGACTCAGTCGATATATTTTTTTGTAAATTGCTTACTTTGAGAGGATCTTTGTCACCCTGTCATGTGTGTTTCAGCGTGTAAATGTAGATTGACAATGCTCAGGAGCTTTTTTTTTGTTTTCTTTCTTTTTTTCCCATATTCTTAAGACAGATTTGATTGTGGACGATAGAATGTAATAATTGAGATCTTTAATGGGCTCAATATTTTTTTTCCTTTTTTAAAGAAATGGCCGGCTGTGAGGAATGGGCATCTAAAAGGTCCTAATTTGTGCACTGCTTTTATTTTTTCCAGCAAGAAGGCCCAGCAGGGATATTTATTAAATGTGATGCCTTTTGTGGGGGGTGGTCTTTTCTGACCTTCAGAGGCTTACTGGTCTTGCCTTTTATATGCAGTGTTTTCTTTTCTTTTCTTTTCTTTGTCAGGACAGCGGGGTGTGTGAGGTCTGCACTGACGCTGATAACAGGGGACATAACCACCTGGGTGTTTACTCTAGTTTCTCTAGATGGCACTGTTTACTTGTAAGACAAAGTTCCAGTAGCTTATGTTATAAAGCACAAAAATATTCATCCATGATCTGTTCTGTGTGGGTGTGAATTACTTTTTTCTTGGTTCTTGAACACAACCGAGGCATTTGTGTTTTGTTTTGTTTAATTTCACTTTTTTTCCCCCACAGTTAGATGTCAAAATAAAAGTCATTTTAAGCTGCAATGCTTTCAGACAGAGGGGAGAGTTGTAATAGAGAGGTTATAATGGGAATATTTTCAGAAAATACCCCCAAAACAGACCCTCTGCTGACGTGTCAGATAAGGAATTGCAGCTGGTACTGGGGATTTCTTTGTGTATTCACCTCAGATGTCTCACGCCACAAACAACTGTTAAGGAAACTCCGCCCTTCAGCCTGCGTTGACCGACTTGTTTCAAGATCCCAAAGCGGTCTTTCAGGTCCGGGTGGAGGGTCACAGCAGGCGGTCCAACACGTGTTAACACTCGGTGATCTCGACCTGAGAGGACAATACTAACATTATCAGGTTATTCTTACTGTAAATTAATCTAACAGCACAGGCTTTGGGCGTGAGTTCGACTTCTTAGAAAAACTTCAACCCCCGGGAGGAAATGAATTTGTGGAACCGAGAGTGCCGCTCAAACTGGAAACCGTAGAGCCGTCACTGCCGGTTTATTAGCTGTTCAGATCAATGGACTGGAGATCTGACAAGATACCGAGCTTAGCTGAACTTCTCCTTTAAGCTGCAAACATGAAGTTGTCAGGCCTGTGAAGCGTTGACTGTTCACCCATGAAACAGGGGCGAAAACTCTGCCACTCAGCTCAGTTTGCGGTGCTTTGACCAGAGCAGGAAGGTAGTATCAACTTTATACTCCATGACTTTAAAAAAAAAAGAGCCGGGTTTAATATGAGCGAGAAACAATCGTTAGGAGACGCTAAACCTGAAGAAGGGGATCAGACTACAGCGGACTTGGAGAACAATGTGAAGCTGGAGGCGGGGGACTCGGTGCAGCGCGCCGGCTACCAGGGCGAGCGGTGCGGCCACGAAGCGCCGAAACCCACCCGCCTGTACAAGCGCCGCTGGATGATCGTCCTCCTGTTCAGCTCCTACTCACTATGCAACTCCTTCCAATGGATACAGTACGGCATCATCAACAACATTTTCATGAAGTTCTACAACGTGGACACCTTCACCATAGACTGGATGTCCATGATCTACATGCTCACGTACATTCCCTTCATCTTCCCTGTGACCTGGCTGCTGGATAAGAAGGGGCTCAGGGTCATCGCGCTCGTGGCCACCGCGCTCAACTGTGCCGGGACTTGGGTCAAGGTGGCCAGCGTCAGACCCAACCTGTTCGCCGTCACCTTCCTGGGGCAGTTCTGCTGCTCGTGTGCCCAGGTGTTCATCCTCGGCATGCCGTCGAGGATCGCGTCGGTGTGGTTCGGTTCAGAGGAGGTGTCCACGGCCTGCGCCATCGGTGTCTTTGGGAATCAGGTAGGCTGTGAGGCAATAAAGAGTCCTCTGATCAGTAAGAGGGACAAGTTAGTCCTTCACCTACTTGATTACTGATTTGAACTTTACAGAAGACTAACCACTAACCACCAGTCAGTTGGACTTCCCCACATCTATGTGGCACATCTTGTTCGCGTAATTACGCACGCCAAGGCCACCACAGTGCATCGCCTGTGCACAACATTGTCAGCTGAGAATGTGAGAGAATGAATGGGAGCAACACACATGCAGCTACAGCATACAGGGAAACATATGGGTGTAGTAGTATGAACATGCCCTCAAGTGGCCTGTGCTTATACCAGACATCAGCTATGGTTATAATGTATCATTCAAACCTTTATTTATACAGGGGAGGCCAATGAGAACAAGCTGTCTTCTTCAAGGACCTCCTGATCCAGAACGATACAAAAATATATACAAACATAGAATGAGAAACAACAGAAAGAGTTTTTCACAAAATTAAAAAAAAAATGTTAAGATGTTTCAGAGGAAAAACTATAATAAAGGGCCCAAATTTGTGCAAATCAGCAAATGATCAATAAACAAATTACTGATAAAAGTTGGAACAAGATTAAACATGCTCAGGAGTGGGTGGGAAATCTCAAATTCATCATGTCAATGCAATTATATAAGTGACAGTGAAAAAGTATGCAGCTCTGAGCAGATCAGGACACGGCTGCGGCTGGTGCGCAGATTCTGGTCCTGGCCCCAGGGAAAGAGCTGGAAATAATTACGTAACGTATAAGCATCTACAAGTACAGCCTTTTGAGTGGAATACGTTCTAAGACATGGTTTTCATTGTTGAAGCCAGTTCAGACCTAAGCCTGTCACTTCATATAAACCATCTACATCGTGATGCGCATTTTTACTTTCAGGAAAATGTATTCACACTAAAGAAAGAACCAACTTTGCCTTTTTGTTAACCGCCAAATAGGCAGACAGGATCACAAAGATCAGCGTAATGCCATTTTTTGAACAAACAACAACACCAGAGCCAACTTAATATCAAGTCAAAGTAAATGTCTGTCCCATAGAGACACTTCTACAGTTCTTCAGGTGCACAAGTTGAGGCAACTAGATTTACACTATCAAAACATTCCTTTCCATTACTCCTATGAGCGAATAACATGTTGATATATTCAGATATTTAGAGTTTATTCTCTCAATGTTAGAAGCACCTTTCTGTCATTAGGCCTCAGTTTAGTTGTGATGTGTTTTATCTTATTACAAACAGCTTTTATATCAGCATGTTTCATGATATCCCATCCTCCTACAAGAAGGAAGTCTTTATTGCCACGTTCATATCCTCTCAGTCACGCAGTAGTGTCCTTAAATGCTGAGATAGCAGATAACTTCAGGCATGGTTGTATAAATGTGAAAATGACAGTAAGAATATTCACTGATTGGTACAGAACAAGTAAACAATACCAAAGACCTGGAAACATTAACATCTTGCAGCAACAGAATCGTCCACATGTTCAAATGGTTTAGCTTTCACAGGAGCTTCATTAAAGTTCAACAGAGTAATATGTGTGTTTTAGTTTTCCGGGGTCACAGCTTATTTGGACCGTTAACTAAAGAGGTAATGCAGGGTCTGAGCCGGTGGGAGTGGTTTAGACAGAATTGGAAGATTTCCTATATTAACATCACATGACAGGAGTGGAGGTAATAAATACGTGGACTTGTGGTATGGAGGCCGTCACATGCGCCCAGTTGTGAATGGACTGAGGACAGTGGTTAGTAACTCCAGCTGTTGCTCACTCTCTGGCATCTTTCTGCAACAGGCAGTTTGCACACAGGACAGCGAGCCGTTAGGACACAGGCTCGGAAAATCTTAAGACCTCTCACCTTCTCACGCTCCGGGCCCCCACCCCCCACCCCCTCCCCTGCTTTTTCAGGACAGTGGAAATGCCACGAAACAATACTTTGAAAGGCAACCATGCAAATTCTGAGCTCAGTGGTGAAGAATGGCCGCGGTCCAAGGCTGCAAAGAACCTCACTCCAGGCTTCGCTTCGCCGCAGTGGAGTCCAGGACCCATGGGCAGAGCCATCTCCGTTGGCTCCCGGTTGGACGTGGAGGCCGTGCAAGGTGACCACGCAGAACTGGTCCCCAAGTCCGAGACCAAACTCTACCATCGTCGTTGGGTCATGCTGTTTCTCTTCAGCGGCGTCTCAGCCAGCAATGCCTTCATGTGGCTCCAGTACGGCATCATTAGCAACATATTCATGCGCTTTTACAACATTGACTCTCTGGCCGTTGACTGGTTGGCAATGATATATCTGCTCACTTACATCCCACTCATTCTGCCCGTCCTGTGGCTGCTGGACAACAGGGGCATCCGGGACGTCGTCCTCGTCGGTTCAGCCTTTAACTGCATCGGTGCTTGGATAAAAATTGGAAGTGCAAGTCCCGAGCTGTTCACAGTCACCTTTCTCGGCCAGTTTGTGTGCTCAATAGCCACGGTGTTTGTCCTCGGCATTCCTTCTTACCTTGCCTCAGTGTGGTTCGGGGAGTCAGAGGTTTCCACTGCCTGTTCCATAGGAGTTCTGGGAAACCAGGTTTGTCTTCTATATCTGAACAGTCACAATTTTAACCTCTGCTTCTGCGGCGGTGACATGCAGAGAGGCATGAGCCGCCTGACAGCTGTGTGTAGATTGTGCACGGCTGCACTGGATGCCAGAGTCACATAGGACTTTTAGTGTCTCAGTGTGAGAGGCCTGAGAGAATCATGTTAACTGTTTGCTGAAACCTTATCAGCAGACATGGTCGATTTAGAGGCTTAAAAGGATAGAAATCTGTCCCAATCTTGATATTCTTCATTAAATAGTCAGATGACATAGATACTATTAGAGGAATATGTTCATATAACAATGTGAATTGATTGTAATACAATAATAATCATGCTTATCTGGGTTGGTCTCATTTAGCAGCATGTGCAAGTTTCAGGTAAGCAATATTGTAGTAGATTGAAACTGAGAACAATAGTTATTTATCAACATATAAAGTAATTGAATATGTGTGCCTTTAGGGGTGATCTAGGTTTTAATGGTACATTTCATATTCATAGAATTTTTTTTAAGCCACTGTGATTTAATGGTGAATTAAAAACAACTGCTCTGCTCTTTTATTCAACTCATTAAAGTTCTTTCTTTAACTCGTATTGTCTGTGTTCGTTGTCTCACAGTTGGGCATCGCCATCGGCTTCCTTGTACCTCCCATCCTGGTGCCTAACGTGGACGACATGGACGAGCTGGCTCACCACATCCGGGTCATGTTCTACATCACAGCAGGCGTGGCCACCTTACTCTTCATCCTCGTCGTCTTTGGTAAGATGAATGTAGCACATAACAGAGCTACTATTTTCTCCAAGTGGGATGACACACTGGGCAGCAAGTAGACAGCAACTGAGGTTAAATATGTGTTATTATTCTATAGTCTATATAATTGGATTAATCACACATTTGTTAAGAATTTACACCACTAAAGCATAATATCACCTATTCTTTGTCCATTGTGCCCTTTGTCTTGTCGACCATCAAATATTATGACTGTTAATGAGTTTGACAGTTATTTTCTTTAATAACTGATTGATTGTTTGTCTAAAATAACCGACTATTATTCCCTTAAACCCAGGTTAACATATTCATGTTGCTCTTTTTGTCAAAAATATGAAGATGTTGAGTTTACAATTATTCAGACAAGGAAAACTAGCAAATATTAACTTTTTATTAACATTTCAGCTTTAGAGCACCAGACAGTAATTTCAACATTTCATGTTTATCTTATTTCAAATGTAACTTATGACTGTGCAAAAGAAACTCCTCCTTCGTCTTTCTGCAGTAGTGACAAGTATCAAAGAGGAACCTCAGCAAATAAAACCAAAACTTTATGCGTGACTAGACACCACAAATATGGTTTCTGCAGTTTCTGCAGTTTTTGAATTTACATAAAATGCAGATTAAACCGAAAACTGACTTCACCGCACTGCTTAGTCAATGTTTTTTTTTTGTGAATGGATAAAGACGTGTTGGTCAATGGAGGAGTCAAGGGAGTACAATGAATAAAATAAAAGATGTCATCACCTCACTTACTGAGCTTTTACACTTCCCTGTATTTTATGCTCAGGCTTTTTGAAGACTTTTTTTTCAGACAAGCCGATGGGATTTCCCTATTCAGTGGATCTATCTGATGATGGTTTTATTTCACAACAGCCCTTACACTCTGACAAGAATCACCATTCAAAAAGACAAGTGCTGACCTGCATGTTCGCACCAACACAAAACCCTTCCTGAGGGGGAGACAAAAAAGACACTGTTGTGGCACAAGTAAGGTCAGGAGAAATGTCACGGGAATGGGCACAAATGCACAACATGAGCGCTCTAGCATACTAAAATCATCAGTATTGTTTTGTGAATTCAATGTTAGCTATGGATATTATCTATATATCTATAAAAAAAGAGGACCTATGGTGACAAAAGCAGAGTCTGGTAGGTAGGAAGTGACAAAGGGGATGTGAGCTCTCAGGAAATTTGCTTAGTTGTCGTCTGCTTTATTATCTCAGAGTTCATATTTTCGACTACACATCCAAAACCTTTCCCTTCGCAGTTACATTCATTTTTCTCTCTATTTGTGTCACAGAGAGAATGAGATTGGTGTGCTGCGTCATTTAGGGAGGAGGTGGACTGATAACAGAAGTGGTTAGTCAGAACACAGTAGATAGTGAACCGCGCCGTCAGTAGTGATGTGTCGCGGTCGGAGAAGTCGCATGAAATAAACTGTTGTCCCGTCATGTTAGAGGGTGGGAGGGTGGGAGGGTGGGGGGGAGGGCTGGTGCTTGTTGTAAGTGGTCAGAAACACAAAAGGATGCTTGTGAAGGCATTCCATAGTAGCTAGTACCATGCACAGCGTTCACACAGACTAAGATGTCACTGTGGTATTTTGACCGCAGTCTCGTGCCGTTTAAAGTGCACCTTGAAATGCAGACTTCAGCTCATTCTCTCTTCATTAGACCAGCTGGACATTGTACCATTTTATGATCCCAATCAATAATTTATTTCCCGTGGTATCAAACCTTTTATGGTCCTGTTGTTCACATAATGAATAGTTCAGCATTTTGGGAAAGGCACATAATTAGATTGTATGTATCATGCCTGTGAGCTAATTATGAAGCTATAGATGGATGGTTTGGTTAGTTTAGCTTAGCTTAGCTTAGTTTAGCTTAAAGACTGGAAACAGCGGAAAATTGTTGCCTGGCTTTATTCAAATCCTCCAAACCATGCCTAGCAGTGCTTCTAGCAGTTCAGCATATTAGCAGCTTTATAGAGCCAGGATAGCGGTTCCAATGAAAAGGCTAAGCTAAGTTAAGATAAGATTAGATAACCATCTCTCAGCCCATGCAAGTATGAGCATGGCATCAGTTGGCTAATCTCATCTAAGACTCAGCAAGAAAGCAAAACTTCTCCCTCAGCACCAAGTGTTCATGTCTAATTTGTGCGCCTCTTTTCGAATGGGGGCTTTCCCTCACTCACTCATTGTCATTTCGATCATTTTAGGGACCAGAAGTAAAAAATATAGTGGGGCCTACAGTATTTCACAAGAAAAATAAACGAGAAATCAAACCAAATAGCCTATAATTTCCTAACGTAGTGATCATCCTGTTTGTTTCACATCGACAGATAGGTATTCTAGAGAACTATACATTTCCAGTAGCTCAGTAGACAAAGCTCTTGCTATCTGAAGCTTCATCACGTTTTTCCCTGCAATTACACTCTTTCCTGCGCTCCGGGTCACGTGACGGATGGGACAGAGCAAAGGATATGACTTGTGCTGCTCTCAGTTACTCCAGCGAGATAAATCACACCAGTTGGCCCGCAGTAGTTTCATGATATAACACGTATACTCACACACACACACACACACGGCACAGCACACCCTCACACATACATGCAAGATGCCATGTGTGAGGGTTGTCCTGCTGGCTGGGCCATCTGCGGCCCTGCAACAGGCCTGTGAGTCAGCAAGTCAAACAAAGTCCCAGAGATTTTCATAAAATCGCATGAAGTGTGGGCAAAAAGAGCGGGGAAGAAGTTTGCTACAGAGACAGTCTAAGCACTAAGACGGGGGTAAATAGCAGGAGTCATTGGGTGTTAAAGGAAAATAAGTGCAAACCTTACTACAATTTCCCAAGTATTCATGATGACCACTCAACACAACTCATTGCATTTGACTCACAATGATCACACATACAGTAAAAATGTAGCTGGGATCACGCTCTAGTTTAAAGTAAAGCAGCTCTATCGGAGAGAAAGTCACTTTAGTAAAACTAGTGAGACGTGGTTACTGTACACACACCCCCAGGTCAGAATAGAGAGGAGGAGGGGGTGGGATGTGAGTGTGTCTGGCCCAGCTCCACTGATCACAAAGACAGACATCTGTGTTTCTCCACTCGGCCTGAGGCCTCGTGCTCCCACCCACCCAGGAGAAAGAACCAGTGAAGCAGGTCACATCACAGTCAAACACCCCCCACCCCCCCGAGAGATGACAGCGACCGTCTTGAGTGAACTTGTCTCTGAGTGCATGATTGAATCTGCTCTGGGGTTGTGTTTAATGTTGTTGTTGTTGTTGTTGTTGGTCTCTCCGTGTGCCAGTTTTCCAGGAGCGTCCCAAACTACCTCCGACTCAGGCCCAGGCCACGGCTCGCAGCATCCCACCGGAGCAGTACTCCTACACCGCCTCCATCCGCAGGCTGCTCCGCAACAGGCCCTTCATCCTCCTCATCATCACGTATGGTCAGTCATAACCTGCCTCCACAGTAACAGTTGTTTGATAGTGGTCACATTGACTGGGTGAAAAAGGGTTTGTTAGTTTTACTGAATAATCAAAAACCCTTTTATTGTCATTGTATGGACATACAACAAAATTAGGGGTGCAACTCCCTTGGTGCTTAAAAAAACAAACAAACAATAAAACAAAGGACAACATGTTAAAAGCGAGAACATATATGCCATACACACACATGCACACATTTAAAAAAGTGACTAGTAAGTAATAAATAGTAGTGTCATCATAAAGTTGGTGGCAGCAATTAGTGAGCGTTTAGTTAGTGAGCAGCGATGGCTCTAGGAGAGAAACTATAGCAGGATATTATACATGTAGTCCCATATTGCCCTTTTAAAAGTGTAACAAGGCTCATCTTAAATGTAATAAAAGAGCACTGCACTCAAGTCATTAATTATTCAGATGCCCAAAGAGATGATAGTGAGCGTGCCCATGTGTCGGGGTCCAAAGTTTGTTTATAGTCTGACAATGTTTAACGTTTGTGTTGGAACGATGTGACCGCAGATAAAACAGTTTATGAATTGAAAGTTGAAAGTTTGTTTTTTATTTTTTTAGCAGTTGATCCAGTCATAGTGACTTTTTTCAACAGCTGTGAGCAGTTTAAGGAAACACTTTAACCTCCATTGACCTTTCATGTCACATGAACTGTGTCACATTGTGACACAGTTCATGTGACCATTATTAGTGTGTCTCTGTCCTTCCGTCTTCTGGCACTATATAGTCTTTCTAGTTGCCAGATAGTTATGCAAAGTCTTTTTAGCATTGTGTGATTGTGCAGCAGCTCCACCTGTTCCCCTTCTCTTTAACTGAGCTGTAGCTGCACTTCCTCACTGTCCTGTTGCATTCAGGAAACACACTCATTCATACACAGTATATGCAACCATAGCATGAAATAAAGAGTAAAGAAGAAGCGTAGATTAGTGTAGTTTAACGACTTTACATTTCCTCCACCCGGGGCTGCTTATCCTTCTATGGAAAGTCTCCGTTTAGACAGCTCAGTGTTTTGGAAACCAATTTGATTTGGTCCATTAGACGCAAGTGGGAACCAAATCCTTCCACGTGCTGGTGCTGCAGCATTTCACAATTCATTCAAGAAAAAGTTAGCTCGGTGCTTCTTCGACATTGTGAAAGTTTCCTGAAAATCATTTCTGTTCTGTGGTTTGCGGTTTGTGGACTTTGTTTGACAATCATTCCCATCCCAACAGGTCTGAACGTAGGTTGTTTCTACGCTGTTGGCACCCTGCTGAACCGCATGATCATCGACCATTACCCTGTAAGTAAACACAGCAGTGGTTTACTTCACTGTCTCCTTTGTATTCACCTCTACTGCCCAAAAACTCTTGATGCACATCCTATAATTTGTCATTTCATGCCTTGAAACTTGTGGGTTTGGGTTTATATTTATATCCTCATGTTTCCAGCTTCAACTATAACCTTTAACACCCACAAATAACAACACTCTCTGGACATAGCATTCATTCATTTTTCAGTAGAAAGCCATTTTTACTCATAAGTTTCAGCAGTTGTAGTAACAGCCAGAGATAAAAAAATATGCAGGAATCAAAACTGGATCATGAGCAGGGTGTGTGGAGAAATGACTAATGCAACTTTATATCAATATAGAAACTCATTCAGATTCACACTTCACCTCCTACTATGTGAAAGCATCTTGCTTTATCTGGAAGTGTCCCTGCCTTTCCTCGGTATGTAAGGTCACTGACCTATGTCATGTCTTCGGTGTCCCCTCAGGGAGAAGAGGTGAACGCTGGGAGGATCGGCCTCACCATCGTCATCGCTGGGATGGTCGGCTCCCTGATCTGTGGCATCTGGTTGGACAAAACTAAAACCTACAAGTAAGATGGACGGGAAAGAGGAGCAGGAGAAAGTGTGGAACGAAAAAACAATATGTGACTTATTGATTGACACCAATTCCCTTCACTTTCATGTAGGGGTGGGAGAAAAAATCGATTCACATAGATATCGCGATATCTTTTTTGACGATTTTTAAATCGATTTTTTTTTTCAAAAATCGATTTTATTTTTTTTTGAAAAAATTTTTTTTTTTGAATTTTTGAAATTTTTTTTTTTGAATTTTTTTAAATATTGTGCAATGTGTATTTGTTAGCCTCTTTTACATACAGAGAGTACAGGCTTTGAAAAGGGTTTAAGTTCATTTTATAATGGAGTATGTTAATTTATAGGCTCCTACAGTGTTTGTGTGCAGATAAATGTTAAAAATGCGACTAAAAATCGAGAGAATCGGCAATATCGTAGAATCGCAATTTAAATCGAATCGGCATCCAAAAAATCGTAGAAGAATCGAATCGGGAGAAAAGCATATCGTCCCAGCCCTACTTTCATGTTTCCCCTTCTTTAGGCAGCGACATGAGCTCTGTCTTGTTTATTGTTGTTCCCCTTCTCATCTCACGACAGATTGTCCTCATTATTTATGTGTTGGCTGTTGGGGCTCTGGGTCTGCTTATCCAGGTGCAGCGTCCCGCTCCAACAGCGACCTCTTTGCCTCATGTGCCCTCTGGCTATGTAGTGACAGCAGTGTCCACCCTGTGGGGGGGTTGCGGGGGTGATGGGTTTCAGTCAACCAACCAACCCCCCCCACCCGTCGTCTTATTTGCAACACTTCTGTCCTGCAAATGGTGGAATGTGGTTGTGTGTGTGTGTCATTCTCACCTATTTTACAGTTTTGTCGTTAACCGTTAATCACCATTTGTGTTTCCATTCACAAGTCAAATATGTCAGACTATACTTTTAAAGTGGAGTTAACTTGACAAAATAGCTAAACATTCAGTGGTAACTTATAAAAATTAATTGTGATAAGGTCTGACTGACATGTTTAATGCATCCTCGTGCACATAAAACCTGAAAACCTGCATCGTTCATGTCCATATTCACTTGCTTGGCACATTACTGCCACCTGTTGATTGGTGGAATACTATCAGACCTCTGGTCATTTACTAAAGAGAACCTATGGTCCTAAACAGGGACCTAATGATCTTCAAATTTGAAAGCTGGTGATGTTATCAGACTGGAACAGGATTATCAATGCAATCTATCCAGATAATCTTATTGATATATTTTTTATTTATACATTATATTTTATTAACTATAACAGGTAGTTGTATATTTCTCATATGTTTTCCAGGCAGACGACCCTCGCAGTCTACTTCATGTCTCTAGTGGGGATGATCGTCTACGCTGCTACGCTCAGTCTGGGACACCTCTGGGTCGTCTTCATCACCGCTGGATCTCTTGGGTATTCTTTCATTCATTACATAAAAATGTGTTTATTTTTAATGTCTGTGCTATATAGTTATAGTTATTTTTTAATATATTTATTTGATTTTTAAAAACAGATTATATCCTAAATGGATTGGGCTCAGCGTGATCATATTTTAACCAACTGTCTCCTCCACTGTGAGTGATTTAAAAAGAAATAACCTGAATTGAAAGGTGGAAACATGCAGAAAACGTTTGTGCCCATTTTATTCATACCATGCATAGTTTGTTATAGTAATTTCTCCCAGTGCAATATTTGTGTTGACATTTGCATCAATAATTTACAGCCTGTTTGTCTAGTGGTCAACTTCGGCCTGATAAAAAGTCACATATGTACTCAGAGGCACCTAAGTTAAAGCCTTTGGCCTTATGCCCACTGACCTAGTATTCAAGGATATAAAGAGCATATGTAATACAACCCCCCTGCTCATGGGAAGAGGAAAATATAGATACAGAGATACAGACCATGTTGGTGTTTGATCATCTTAAACAGCTCATTTAAGTAAATCAGGATAATGTGATAGTACTGTGATTTATATGTCAGTATTGCTTTCCAAGGAGTCTGGGATAGAGAATGTATAAACAAACGGAAAAGGGACAATAGAAACACAGCTACCAGTCATGAGATATCAAGATGGCTCTCAGGTGAAGGTTTTATAGGCATTATGAATGGGAAAAATGACAGTTTAAATATTCATGGAGGGAAATAATCAACTAGGCTACAAACCCATGTCTCTTTTCATTTGAAATTAAAGCCAGATTTGGTAGCCCGCACTACTTTCTAATCCAGTATGAACCTTAATGTGGCGGTTGTGAAATCATCACACCTCTTCAGTAGCACAGATTGGCCTTCCAGATTGGGCTCGTCCCTTTCTGTGATGGCACACCTACATAATAAACTGTACATGCTCACATGCATGCCAGACAGTCTTCACGATTCATGTGAGTCAGGCTAACGGAGCTTCACAGTCCTGCTGGAGCTCCTGGTATTCATTTGACAACGCTGCTTTAGCTTGTTTTCATCCAGTGTGTGTATTTGTGCAACCATTGTTTGTTCTCTACGTCTCACTGTTTCCTTAATAAAATTCTTGCTGGACAATGGACATGAAGTCTCACAGATTAAAAAACGTATGTTCTTGTTATTGAAGGGCATTTATAGGCAGAAGAAGTCACTTCAATGTCAAACCAAGGTGTCAGGAAATACAGTATGCACTGATTCAGGATGATGTGTTTTGCGTCTGTCATATCAGAAACCTGTCATTGAGTTTCACTTATTGTCACTTCGGTAGAAAGACAAAGGAGTGAGACAATGAATTGAGGTCAGGGGGCTGCTTTCAAATCTTGTTGTTTCTGTGCAACATGACCAGTGTTGTTCAGCTACAGGCGAAGACTGGTGGTCCTAAATTCCCAGGAAGGCCCTTGAATTTAGTTTGTACACATTTATCATTCTCTTGTGAGGTAGGGAGAGGCAAAAACAACCCCCACACTAACATCCTACACATGCAAACTAAAGGCTGTAACATTAAAGTTACATCAAACAAGAACCAGATGTTTTGTGAAGACAGAAAAAAGCTGTTTCTCTCTGTGGGTTGAAACACATTTTAAGAACTGGAGTTGAGAGTAAGAGAAAACCTGTTTTAATCAAATGAACTTGTGTGTGTGTGTGATTAGGTTCTTCATGACAGGCTACCTGCCCCTGGGCTTTGAGTTTGCAGTGGAGCTGACGTACCCAGAGTCAGAGGGAACCTCCTCCGGACTCCTCAACTGTTCAGCACAAGTACGACTCAAAGACTCCAACAAGTCATTCTCAACATAACTGTGCAAGAGAAGCCAGAACAATAGTGAAATATCACAGCGCTAAAAACGTTGTCTTTTTACTGGTCGCACAGAGAAAGTGAGTCATTCACCTTTGCAACATGCAAATGCTGCAACACACAGCATGTGACAAGAACAAACGGTGCAGCTGCAGCCCCGTGCATGAGCATGTAACGGCTTTACAAGACCTTTAAATTTGCGATCCGCATGCAGGCGGCATTTCACAATATGCTTTTGTTAAACCAGTTGCTGATGCCTGCAGGCTACGAGATCTAGTGCTAACTATCACATGTTGTGCACGCACAGGTGTTTGGCATTATATTCACCATCTGCCAGGGGAAGATCATCGACCAGTTTGGCACACTGGCAGGAAACATCTTCCTCTGCGTCTTTCTTTTAATCGGCACAATAATGACAGGTAAGATTGTGAACTGCACGCTGCACAGAGTCATAACAAACTCCTGATCTCTACTCACTTAAGAGCAAAGCATGAGAATTGTGTTTGTTTTGTCTGTTTCTGTTATGACTTTACTGATGCTCCTGTGGGATGTTGAATTGTTGAATTCCAAGAATGGAGGCCTGTTATTGTACAAGTCGAGGGGTTAAACGTCATGATACAGAGTATTTCCAGCACGGTGACAGATGTGCTTTTATTGTGAGTTTACAGAATTTGTCACAAGCCGTATCTTACAGGAAAGCTATTTGACCTTCAAAGCACCTCTGGGATTAGAAATTAGTTCCTCGAAATTCTTTAATTTCCTCGAATAGCTTAACGTAAAAACACTTCTTTTAAACTGTGGTGTGAGGAAAGGCAGTCTGTCACCTCGGGCGCTGTCTCCGTCCTCGTCGCTCGAAAAGTGACTGTTTCTCATTAAACAAAGCTCTCGGCTCAAGTTTGGTGGAAAAACAGACTGGAGGGTGGAGCAGTAAACATTTTGTTGTCCATTCACTCAGTAATGGAAACTTTTGCATCACCTTGGGGGTAATGATCATACAGTTAGAAAACGCTACACAGCTATACCGGCACACAGTACGTACTGTACAGGAGCACTCGATCGCTTTTCAGGGATTAAAGGGGAGATTTCATGCCTCAGTTGACGCCTCAGTCAACACAGAGACACTTAGGTGTTTTTGCACGGCCCATTGAGGGGTTTATGAGCAATGTATAACTCGTATTAGCCACTGAAGCGCCACACTTTGTGCACACTCCCTGACTCTTTAATGAGACTTTTCTGCACCCAAAGGTCACCAAACTGACTCATTGCCTTTTTAACACGCTCAGCACTTTGACATGAGTTGCACTTCTCGCCGTGGTCATCGGTGCCAGTTTTAAAAGACAACAAGCTCACAGTGTCATCATCCCCCTGTAACATTTCCAGTGACAAAGGTTAGAATTTGTTGCAAACTTGAGGTTAATTATTAACTTGCAATCAAGCTGTTTTTTTTTTATATAACTGTGAAACACAAACACAATAAGCGAGGGTGCTAGATGTACTTTATGTTATCCATCAGTTTTGCATTAGTTGTGTAAGGAAATAATTAATAAATTATGCATTAGTTGAAGCACTGTCGGGATTTTAATGTGTCAGAACCACCTTTTTCTTTCTATACCATTAATCTGCACGTGTGTTTTAACAAACTGAGATCTTCCTTAACTCATATCATTTTTTTCTCTATTCTGTTGTCTTTATTTCTCTGCAGGCTTAATCAAGTCTGACCTGCGGAGACAAAAGGCGAATCAGTTGGCCAAAGAAGCAGTAAGTGTCAGGCTTTGTGTTTTTTGCTTTGATACATGCAGTAGAGTAACACTGGTGGTGGTGGTGGTGGTGGTGGTGATTGCGTTTTGGCCTGTCGCTGTAGGAAAAGCACAGGTGTGTGCTGTGATAGACAGAATACTTTGTAGCACATAAGTAGACCAGAGCCATCATTGTGCTGCCTGTGCTTTTCCAACAGTCCAACAAGTCAAAGTGTGTGCTGTGTGTTTGCATGGAAGTTATACAGTCAAGATCACATGTGCATCTTGTACTTCTCCAAAAATAACTCCTTCTCCGCTCCCTGATTGTGTCTGTTTTTGCTGTCGGCTGCACATCTGTATCAATTTAACATAGAAATACTGTACAAAATGTCCTGATATTGTTACGGTGTCTGGCATGCTGTTTCAGATTCATTTAATATGAGATGTGCTTTTGGGGGGGAAGTATGGTATCCAACATTTGATTGAATTTGTCTGGTAGCATTGTATAGCATGGCAGTTGTGGGTGGATGGTTTGAGATAGAAACAGATTATTTTACAGTGAATGAAAAGCAGTGAGACAGTGCTGCCTGAAGGGGGCGACAGAACTGTGGAGAAAATGAAAAAAGAAGAGCTGTAAATTGGTGATGCCCGCGTGAGTCTCCAAGCTCTGTGGTGAAGTTAGTGATGAGAGCTGACTCAGATATTAGGGATCATGATCTGCACTTGTGTCAATGCTTATTTGCTTTCATGGGGAGAGATGAGAAGAGAAGACCTATAATCTTGTCTATACCAACTTATCTATACTCCCTTATCTGCCCATAAAGACAGAGTTAGGAGGATTATCCCATTTTAGCATAAAGACTGGAAACCGATGGAAACAGATTGCATGACGGGTGCCAGAAGGGAACAAAATCCACCTGACAACATCTCTAAATTTTACACTGGCTAACAGATTGTATCTCATTTATCTACTTCACAGAAATCCTGGAGTATAAAAACATCAATTTACTCTTTGATGGGAGTTTATGAGCCAAACTGTTTCTTGGCTTGGCTGTAGAAATATATTTGATGAACAGATTAATAATTGAACTGGAATTAAGTTTCTCATCTCATTGTCTGAAACATAGTGATAAGCAGTTTCACAAAATGCAGAATATGAACACGGTATCCAAGCTGAGTTTGTTTTGAGAATGATCTAAGTGACGTTAATTACCTGTAAAAAAAAACAAACAAACAAAAAACCATTAAACATATAAAGAGGAATTTATTCAATCAGGAAAAACTAAATTGCCTGTTTGATCAGATTGTGTTGAACTTCACCCCAGACCTGGAGACTCACGCCTCCATATGCGCTGAATGAGAAGTGATCAGTAGCTGTTGTTTTAGGCGGAGAGGCAGATGTTGGGACAAGACTACGGAGCCACGGCGCTAATCTCCGAGCCGCAGACTCCTCCTTCTCAAGCCTGATCAATAAACCTTTCCGCTTCCACAAAAAATGAAAAAAAAAAAATGAAATTTTAGCTCAACCCGCAGACGCACAAAGGTAGGAGCACAGAGCAATCAACACACACTGTCAATAATCACCCACACCTGCTGCACACCTTCACCTCCTCTCTGCACTCTGTCTCTCAGTTCCTTCTGATCACGCTGAATAATGTTCACACAATCATGTAAATATGAAGCTTTTCTTATGATGTTATTCAACTGCCTCAGTAGCAGCTCCCAGGTGAATTTAACTATTTATAAAAAATAAAATAAAAACTACAACTATGTATTATAACTCAACTCTGGTAATGATTAATCTCATCACATCTATGCAGCTGTTAGATCTTTGACAATAACGACATAATGGTCAAAAATATAACCCACAGAATTGTTTTACTATGTAGATAGCAGATAGATGACTGATTGAACTCCCATTGTAAATGTGAATCCTAGATTGCATTCAAGGTCTTGATTGATATCTAGAGTTCTTATGTTAAAACCTCATCTTCTCTGAATCTCTAGTTTTATTTATGAAACTATGGTCTTTTTCTCTTTATGTGTTGTTGTTATTGTTATGTACAAACTAGTATCCACAGGGGGCTTTTTGAAATGTCAGAGTAGGGAAGCACAGATACAGATCATAAAATTATTTTGAATTGTGTGGTACAGTGGACCATTGTCACACTGTTATGACTCACAGAGACACTTGAATAGAGCTGTCAGTGTTAGTGATGAATGAACATTGTTTGAACGTAGCTTCTTGTGAACAGTGATGGAAAGTAACTAAATACAGTTACTTATTTAAGCACCATTTTTAGGTGCTTGTATGTTGCTCAAGTATTTGTTATTCTGTTACTTCTCCTCTGCAGCATTTCAGAGGTAAATGTGCTTTTAATGTTACTAGAGCAATCTGTCAGATATATATTTTCCAGATGAAGATTTTACAGTTCCACCAGAGCTTACTTTAAATAGCTTTTTGAGGTTTGAGATAAACTTATCAAATCACAAAGAGAAAAGATTGGAGAAAAGTAAAATAATGATTATAAGTTTCTGCTGCAGCACTTTTTCTTTTGTCCTCTCTCATTAATCATCTCAACAACCCCTAGGTTGGAAACCACTGGACTAAACTACTTAACTGTGTTGGAAGTAATTAAAAGTTTAAAGTAGCTCCAGTTCAACCAACAATAACAGCATTCAGTAGGAGTCCAATTATGTACCTTTGTAATTTAGGGACCATAGTGCCATTTTTCAGCAGAATGAGTAGTACTTTTTCATAGTTAAAGCATATTTTGCTCATAAATCAGCTTTCTGTTTGAGTTTTATTACCTTGTCAACCACTGATAGTCAGTTGCATGTTGTGACATTTATGTATTACTGAGTAAACCGGAGAGGTTAATGATAACATAAGCAGTAGCACTGTTTAGCAGTCTCATCTAGTCTTTTATCATTTCAATGAAAAGCATTTTGTACTGCATGTAGCATCTTTATCCATGTTCGGAAGCAACACAGTCTAAGATTACACTGAAACCTCAGTATTTCAATGGAGATTAGATAATAGACAAATGCTGTAATTCATTTCACAACGACTGTTTTTACTGTACACAAACGATATTTCTGAATCTAGATTGACAAAAAGCCAAACTTCTGTGTTGAATCCATGAAACTGTTGAATTAACCAGCCTCTCTTGGTTTAGGGACCTTCTGACGGCCACGACGGGAGCCTGGCTGCACCTTCTGTCATCAAAGAAGCCCAGTTTTAGACACACACACTAACATTGAATCCTAGAAAGTGACAATGATCTCCTTCCTGTTGCAGTGTAACGTACTGAGATAGAACAACACAATCAGGAAGTCTTTAGACCTACTTCCCTTCTAAGAAGAGTTAGGTATATAATGTGTTATTTATTTTTTTAATGCTAAAATGCTGAATTAAATCTGATATTTAATCATTACATTAACAGTTGACCATATGAATACATTATCTACATTTTTATGTGATTTCTTAGGGTTAGGGTTAGGGTTAAGATCTATGACATTAATGAGCCATACAGCTGCATGCCTTCTAATCCATGGCAGTCCACAGTGAGGGATGACACGATTTTTTGATTTTTTTTTTAACACCATTCAGGTTTACGTGTTTAACAGAAATAAAACTGTTTTTTAAAGTTTATTTTCTTCATTTTGTGTCATGCTTTGTTTCTTAAACCAGAAGCCAGTAAGCCCATGACCCACCACACCCCTATGCAAGTCAGAGATAAGGGACATATTGTAGTAGCCTATTATAGTCGCTGAATGAGACATTTACAATTGTCATTGTGTTATCACGACTTTGATGCTGCTAGCGGCACAGATCCAAGCACACATGCACACACAGCTGTTATCTCACTCCAGCAACTACAGCACATTGAGTTACATGCAGGTTTTCCAGCAGCTGATATAACTATGGTTGCTAGATAAATAGTTCAACAACACACATGGCAGTTCAAAACAATATGACAATAGTGAATCAAGGCACTGGAAAAAGAAGAAAAAATTAAATATGCATTCAAAGTCTGAAATCATGTTTTGCCTCATTTATCAGATACAATTCAATATTCTTACAACAGCAGCACACAGACAGGTCAACAGTGTGCCAGAGGTTAAATAAGGTGAAATATATCTTTACGGTGACACCATAACTCACCTTACATACAATCCCAATGTATTTCTAATGCTATTTTTGACTCAAATATTACTGTATAAATAGATAGAGGACTGCATGTACCCCTTTTGGTCACATGGGGGCGTCATTGTTACGCGGTGACTCATGATGAACAGGAAAGGCCCACAAGGATTCAAGTAAGGGGCACCAGAGAAAAAATGGTTTGTGTACATTGGGGATGTAATTTGTGTTCTCACTGTCTTATTAATTGGTTGTATTTTGCTTGTGGAAAAAAAGGCTGATCAAAGCAGCAGATATGAAGCGCTGGTCTGAATAAATGACTAGACTCAAGTTCTCATTGGCATAAAGAGATAAAGTTGCCTCGGAGCAGCTCTGTTATGAGATCATCCTGACTTAAGGCCAGTACTCAAAGAGCAGCTCCCATTTGACTGATTCTCTGATGATCTCATTGTTCTCTAGTTAGCTAATGACTGATCCTTGGCATGAACAGACTGTTAAAGTTTCTATCATGAGTTTTTCCTGGTGCTACAGGTTCGTCGTCACACAGACCTGTGGAAATAGTGCTCAGTAGTAGTGTTTCAGTGTCCATAAATGCAGAATTCATCACTCGAGTCAAACAAATGACTTTCACATCTGCTGCACAGTCAGTCACCCAGCAGCACATCAAACGCTATACTTTTATTATTTAACACTTGAAGATGGAAAGAAGTGCAAAGAGTCAGAAGACAGGATTTCTGTTTGTTTGTTTTTTGTGTTTTGTTGTTTTTATAAAGGAGGTAAAAGCCTGACATCATCCATCACTTGTTGTGTCAACACTATTTATACTGTATGCCACGCAGTGGAGTCTCCCACTTTTTATGAGCTTTATTAATGTGGAATATATGAACTGGAGACAGGAAGGTCACAAAAGGACGAGGACGAGCAGGGAGTGACCTCAGGCTCGCTAGGGAAACTCCTGACAGTTTGCCCACCCACATGTAGAGATGGATGTTTGAATAAGGCCTCTTGTATGCATGTGACATTTCAGGGCTGCGTGGAAGAACTTACTGTACATGAAGGTTAAGTCACTTTGCTCTTACCGAGGGACTTTTGCTTGTTTGTTGTCACATGTTGGGTCACTTTGCTTTTCTGCCGATCGGCCAAGTATAAAAAAAGAGGTGGGAGGGAGAATTAAACATTTTTTCCCCTTAATATTTGCTAAGTAGATTTAGCTAAGAATAGGTCACATGGAGATGGCAACAGATCCTCATCTGTTAAATAGTTATTGCCTTAGAAAGACCTACATAACTGTCTCTTGCTCTCATATGTGACATGGAAAGGAGGTAGGAGTGAGAGGCCAATATGAATACAAGCTTTGTGCGATATGTAATCATATTGATTTTATTGTGATATAGGCTATTGAGAAGAAATCTACTTAAGTAGCAATATAAAAACGTACAAAGTCGAAATTAGTTAAAAACCTGAGGAATACCTGAATAATCAAGGTAAATCAAGCTAATGTAAAAAAAAAAAAAAAAAAAAAATCAATACTATTTGATTTGTTATATTAGTAAGAAAAAAAGGCACCAGTGTTATTTTGAGATTTTGCTATAAATACATTTTTCAGGGAAAATAAGTTTCTTTGTTTTCAAATTAGCAGATAGACTGAAGATACCACTATGAAGTAACTATGAAGCCAGACGTCCGTTAGCCGAGCTTTTAAAGGTCAACTGACCATTACCCTGGAAAGTGACCAGTTAAAATGATGTTTAACGCCACATGCTTTCTCTTCTTCATGCTAACTTCAAAAATAATGATGAAACTTTGAAGCTGTAGAGTTGCTAACAGGCAGATTATTGAACTTTAGACGTAGCGCTTTCTAGTTTTTATGCTAAGCTAACCAGCATCACTTGTGGGTGCACACACTTAAGACAGCAGAGTGGTATTATCTTTTCATTTAAATCTAAACATGAAAGTGTCATTTTCCAGAACATTCAACAATCACTTTGAAGAGACTAACTCAGCGTCTGGTGGTATACATCATCACGTCATCCACCCCTGAGACATTAATGTGTGGCCCTCGGGAGTGGTGTTGTGACAGATTACCAGTATTAATGGTGTAACCACAGGGTGGGCGATGGCGTACCTCACTCTTCATGCTGAATACTACTGAGGACTTATTATGAATTATTCTGCAATGCTGTCGCATAATGGTAAAGTGCGTCATTGCCTTGAGCATGACCGATCCTATCTGCCTGCTGGCGCTTCATAGATATTATCAACTATCCACACCATGATCCCTCCTGCACCCACAAACCCCAAACCTAAAACACACAGCTAAACACTATATTTAGTTTGACTAAGAGAGGTGGGCGGAAAACAGCATTCTGTAATCAGCTGAGGGTTAGGGACCAGATTGTAGGCCTTCTCGCAACTAGTTAGAAACTAGAAATAAACCATAAATCTGCCAATAATGCCGCCAGTTGGTGTAGGAGTGCAGATAGACATCAGACTCATAAGGCATGAGGCGGGGGGGGGGTGAAATGTGGAAGGAGGAGGCTGGAGTGAACACAGCATGACGCAGTGCCTCCTGCTTGTGTTGCCTGTTCAAACAGCAGCAGCAGCAGAGATTGATGGTGTTGGCCACATGCAACGCGCAGTAGTGCAGAGGGAGTTGTGTGCGCGCGGAGAGAAAGGAGCCATACAGTAGATAAAGCACCATGATTTTATAGAGATGTGAAAAACAGAGAGAGAAGTGCTAAAAAGTGAGAAGGTCGAGCTGACGAAGAGGAGGAGGTGGGGGGGGATATCAAAACAACTGAAAGGAAAGATCCTTGAAAGACAGGAGATGAAAGTGGAACTAGGGGCTGAGAGTGAAATACAAGTAGGTGCGGTGAAGACTTTGTCACACACAGATGGCCGCTCGGTGTATTTTGGAGAGGCTGCCGAACGAGCACCTCATCCATGCACATTCTGGAGGAATCTAACTGGCTCGCAGATGGACTTGCAGAAGAAGGGAGGCGCTGCTGTGGAGTCAAACTGTAAACTGAGTCTTGATATATTCGAACACTGGCTCCAGGCCAGAGGAGCTGCGCTTGGTACCAGCATTTTCTTCTTCACTTAACGGAGAAGATAAACCCTCCTCCCTGTTTGTGTGTGTGTGTGTGTGTGTGTGTGTGTGTGTGTGTGTGTGTGTGTGTGTGTGTATGTGTGTGTGGCCTCCCCCAGTACTTAGATAATGAGTTCTTGAAAAAACAAACACAGAAAATGTATGTTTGGTTTTCAATTCTGAACACACACACACACATGCGCACGCACACAGGGCCGTTGTATAGGGGAGAAAGGTGATGATAACTCTAGTCTAATCTTTGTATGACTCAATTATTCTATAATTCTATAATAATATTCATAGTAATGCTGCATTAGCATCAAAACAAAGTAGGCTAAATAAAAAATGATAATACATACGTAGTCTAAGAAAAGAAGTGGAAAAGTCAGGGGTGTTAGGGGCCCACTTTAGTATTCGTTCAGGGGGCCCAGAATTCCTAGCAACAGCCCTGCACACACACACTGACAGAAATCTGCAGGTAGGGCAGAAAATGAAACATCCTCCATGATGAGAACTCCTATGCGTCTTTACAAACCAGTACAAATTGTTACATGTCAACACAGCCTCATTAAGATGATTTTAATTTCATGCAGCCTGCCCTTGTCACTCATTAAAAGTTTTCTTTTTTCTCTGTCAGACCATCAACGTTCAAACTAAATCTTATTAAACATCCCTCCTCTGTGATTATCCCAAATAATTCAATAACTTTATCTCATGGTGACTCTCATGTGGTTGACCACGATTGCAGCACAAAAAAACTGAGAGCGCCACACAAGCATTTGCCTTAAATTATGTCACACAAAAACCAGCGTCACAATGTGTGCTGCGGCTGTGTCGATGCAGCCGAGGACTAATTTCTTCCAGTGTTCCCCGAGGCCTGCGTGTTGTTTTCATTTTATTGTTCATGGGGGAAAATGGCTCAGCCGGTAAAAATGGAAAAATCACTTAATTTTCCCTCCACCACCGAGCTACTGTTTTGGCTTTTGGAGCTCAGTCCTGTGCGCCTACGCAGCCGTTCAGAGGCTGGATTCTCCACTCAGTGGTTTGTATTTTGTGAGTATTTGGATGTAAAGGTGACATCTAAACCTGTCAGTGGCACATTGTAATAACCAACAGCACTGCAGGACAAATGGAACATTTTCCTCACTGCGCGGCGCTGACAAACGAGGTATTCATGCGATAGTAAACTTATTCGATTTACCTTTGAATTCTTCTTCTGAGGCCTGGGCCGTAGCTTTTGGAGGAGGTTTCTCTGGCGTCTCTCCTCAGGTTTCAAAGCTGGCAGGCTGATCAGAGCACAGAAGGTTTGTGAGCCTTGGCACTAACACACAGCACCAGGCTTTGAGGACCCAGATTAACCTGCACAGTTGTTAAATAAACACACATCCATGCATGGCCGCATGAATGGACGTTTCATCACAGCTTGCTACGTTTCCGTGATCGTACTGGACTCACACCCAGCTGCACTGCATGATGCAATTAAAAATAACACAAAAACATATGTGGAATATTGACTAGCAGTGAGGTATAGGAGTGAGTACAGCGCACACCACAGTGGACACTCCCTAAACGGCCTCACATCTTCGCCTTTGGAGTTGTTCCTTGACTTTTTTCCTCAAGATTTGGTTTAGATGTTTGCTTCCTTCCTGTGTTCCCTGATCAAACCCAGCATTGTGTAGTTTGGTCCCAGTAAAACTACCCCAAAACCAAATTTGCCTGACCCCAGCGTGTGTGTGTGTGTGTGAGTGGGGGCTGACTTTCGGACAACTGCAGGATGGGAGCTTAGTAGGGTGTGAGGTAAACCCCCATGGCGGCAGGTCGTGTTAAAACAGCAGAGGTGGTGGGGGTGGTGGGCAGGACTAGTGTTTGTACACAGGGAACCCCGGGCTGCTCAGTAAAAAGAGCTTTATTATTTAGGCCTCTGCCAAGCAGAGATCAGGGTGGAAAATACACAGGATCCCCGGCGCCAAGTCCCTTGCTCTCGGAAAATCTGCCCCAGAAGCATCCAAGCGTAGGGCCTGGATTTAATCACCCACTGCGGCATTTGTCCTCAGTCTGAAGAAAGAAAGCAGCAATCAATCTACATCAATGTGACCCTCAATCCCTCCACCAGCAATCGTATTAAAAAGACACGTTCTCTGTTACGCGAGTAAACCTCATTTTTAATTCTGGGCATGACTTCAGAAATGACTGATGTCTGTTAATAGAAACTGTCAAACTCTTACTTGTTCTGGCCTCTTTAACATCCATAGAGAATATTCACATTGATGCACTGCCTCACAATGACACGATATTTTATGCACATTTAGAACCAAGCTTTGTAAAAGAAAAGTGAAATTCACATGTACTGTAATTCTGCCAAACAAATCTTAATTTTGACTTTATTTTTGTTAATTGCCGTATGAATCCAGTGAACCGGGATTGTCACGTTGAAAATGCCCTGTATGGACGTGAGTTCTCAGAAACACTGGACCAGTTGCTGCTGGACAAATCCAATAGAGGAGTGCTTACTCGGAGCCAAAGTGCTCATCACTGCACAGAGATCTTGACAATTCACATCACAAAATCCAATATAACCGGTTATGTATAGATACTCAACAGTCAGTAAATGGAAAAATGGCATCAAGCCATATCTGCTGCAGTTGTTATGAGCTGTGGTTTTGTTTGGCATTGGAAACTTTAACAGCCACGTGTAAATAGCAGACATAATCACAAAGACATCGCCCTCCGTTTTTCATCTGACTGGCATTTTGACGATTTAAACCATCAGAAGTCAAATGATGAACATGGAAAAAGTGTGGAAATAATATTTGACCTCTGTGAAAGCCATTTCCAAGCTCAGCTCACAGCGAGAAATCACAGTGCCAAGTGTAGAGTTCATACAGTTTTGGTCATTTTTACAACCAATAATCTCCACCTGTGTCGACAACTACTCTATCAGACCTCCACACTTTATTACATCATCACCTCGGTATTAACATTTCTTGGCAGAGAAACGTGGGGACAAACGCGAGGCCTGACAGAGGAAATCCTGCATGAGAGCCTGCACCGTCAAGCTCTTTCTGTTGTTTTCCAAGCATCTTCTCTCACACCCTGCCCACAGGCAAAGTCCTATATCTGCTTCAAATGATCCACCTACACTTCTCTGCCCAGAACGGACAAGGTTTGCCTGCCTCCCTCACAACAAGCCAGAGAAAATGACCTCAGCCCTAATGAAGACCAGCGAGTGCCTGGTTCGGTCCTGCACCAAATGTGTCACACACCCACTGTTATTTTATTCGTTTCAGTTTGTCTGCATGGCATCTGAGCCGCACCTGGGACCCGGTCCACCTCCACACACCTGGGTACTTGGCTACGTTGTTGCTCGCTGGTTATTGGTTAGAAGGATTCCCAGTTAAATGAGTGTGAATGGCAGAGGTGGCTCCAGGTAAGGTCTGATAGACTTTGTGAAAAAATCTGCATTGATGTCATGCAGAGTAAGTCGGGTCCCTGTACTGGATCAGTTTTGTGTTTTTCCCAGTGTTGTGGCATTTCCTGTTTTATTTTGAAAGTGTGTTTTTATGTTTTGTTAGGTGTCTTGATTACCTTTCCCTGCCCTAATGTGTTTCACCTGTGTCCAATTGTCTCTCTCTCCTCCTGTGTCTGTATATCTCTCTCTCTCTCTCTGCTCGTTGCCAGATCTTCTCCGTCATTTGACTCTTCCAGTGTGTTTTTGTGAGTAATTCGACCGTTGCCTTGTTTTCTGATCATGCCTTTTGCCAGTCATTTTTGGATACCTTTGCCCTAGTTTGTTATTGATTGCTTGGCTTTAGACTATTTTTATTACTGACATTGGATCCCCTGTTGGATTTTGGACTCACTATGTACATTAAACTACTGGGAACATTCATTTTGAGTCGTGCATTTTTGGATTTACTTCCCGTGTTCTACGTGACAATTGTTATACTGTAAGCTTTCCTTCTCAAAAGTTAAAACATTGAACTCATTGGTAATTTCTGCTATCGTGTTAGGAAAATTCAGACTATTAAATCATGGGATGTGACCTGGCAGCTACCATAGGGGGGAAACTGTGAAGGCCCTGAGAGGTCAGCCTAAGAAAACACATAAAAATAAGCGAACGTGCTGCAAATTCAGAAAACATCTCCATCAGTTTGACAACACATGTGCTGCAATAAACACAACACAACACAACACAACACAAGTGTTTCATTAGTTTAAATCATGATACCCACCACCCCCTCAGCCCAACCTCATCCATTGATTTGCAGTGTTTGTGTTTATTTGAATGTGTTTTATGAAGTTGCAGTGTGTTGAAACAGAGAATCACCCAACTACAACTGACAATCTACAGGTGTGTGAAACAGTTAATCAGTTAATCAGTTTGTGAGACAATTGTTGTACAGACAATACAAAATGTGAGATTAACGGTGACAGATGAACAAGTGGCAAATACTGGTCTGCCAGATAGAATAATGACAAATTACCTTTACCTCTCTGTGCCTCGTATAGTGAAACACCTGTTGTTTCTTAGTCTGATAAAGTCAGGGAGACTTCACATTACTTACATTCATAACTCTTATTGAGTATAAAACCTCTTTCACCTCAACACATCTGCACATTCACCTGCACCATTCACTGAAATCTCCTCTGCTACTTGATGCATGAACATCGGTAAAGCAAAATTTGACTCAATGAAACCTTATAAATACTGTGAAGAAATATCAAACTTTATATATCAAAGTTTAGTGTCTCTGCAATTACTTTACTTTTTTTTGCAAAAACTGGAGATAATTTAATACTGGCTGAGAGACAATGTCCAAACTGATACAAGGAAATAAAATGCAGATTGTAGTAAACTATCATTATCCTGTATGGGCTGGAAAATTGTCTCTGACAGTCAACATCCAGTTACCTGTTCCAGATACGGTGCTGATTTCCTGAGACCTTTTCACCTGCCAGCAGCTGTCTGTCACCTGAGCAGGTTTACTTGTGTGTTTGCAGACCACAGAAACCTTCACTTCACTCCCTGCTCTACTCAAGCCTCAGAAGAAACATGTCTATACCAATAAGATCTCATTTCTCTTTTTATACTCAGTGTAACTACATCATGCTGCGCTGTTCCAAACCTCTGCTGGACACCAACGCCCACCAGCATGTGTTCAAAGACCATCTCTTATTCGACAAATTCTCCCGAGATCAATCACCTGCCATAAAAATGGAAATTTCAGCCGCATCACCTCTGTGTCTTCTTTGATCTGCCAAACAGGTTCTGAGATCACACATGAAAAGTGAATTCTTCAACTGACAATCATCATCTGGATGAAGATGTTAAGGCAGAGACAGTTGTATCCAAAACACACCCTGTTTGTGATTCACCAAACAAACACAGCTGCTGTTGGCCGATGGCGTCCAGGCTCCACTCCAGCCTTCACACTGCTGCAAAGTATAGTAAGTAAGTACACCACTTTAAACAGACACACACACACATTAAAGTTTTATCTTGTTATTTTAAGACCCAATAGTTAATTTCAAGGAGTTTGGACTCACAATTAAGTATTTTACTACACATGAAATTCACACAAGATTCTTAAATCTAATTGATTTATAATGAACATATAAAATCATATGTATTGATTTTTGTCTCTGATTGCTCTGGTTGTTGGTTTCTGCATACTTTCCTTTTCAAGTACAGTTCTTAATCATCTTCACTTTAACGATGCAATAGTAATTTATCGGCAAACAATGACAAAATGACTTATTGTGAAAGGTGTTACTCAGATTTATCACCAAACACTGCAATTCTCCTCTGCTCTGCATAACATTTTAGCTTCTTTCAGCTCATTCTTTTGGTTTCACGGCTCACCCAACCTTCTGCTTTTACTCTCAGCACTTTCATCGACGAGCCACAGGAAGCAATAAGCAGCTGTTTTCAGCAAAAAAAAAGAAAAGAAATGAAATGAAAAAAAGCCCCCAAAACTACTGGCTGTGTACAATCTGCCTTGCCTCTGACTCACAAAGTTAGCAACCAGATGGTAAACACAATTGAGCATGCAGCAGCTAAAGAGCCAGTTATTTTTGTGGGGACCAAACCAGAGCTTTAAATTAAATGAATGTTGGGGCTACTGCCTGTTATAGTTTTGCTAACATGCACTTACTGTATATCAAATGCATACAGACAAAAACAAATCAAGACGTCTCTCTGTCTCGGTTCAATGCTGCATCACTGCACAGCTTTTTCATGATCAGCGACTAATTTGTTTTTGGCTAACAATTATGTAAATCAAGAAGAACAAATAAAGTTTTGTGAAATAAATCTTTAAGGCACCTGCTCTTATGGTCCACTGTGCACAGTCTTTGTCCCCTTTGATTTACTCTGCATCAGAAACCTGCTATTGAGTCATTTTCTGGCCCCCTCAGACTAAACTCGATCCAGGATCCTCTGGCCGGCTCTCATTTGTTCGTCTCACTGTTGGACCAAACAGGTGTATGAATCACCACACAGATCCCTGATTTGCTGCATCAGCTGTCTGTCTGTTTGCCTTTTTGCCCTTCTGGCTGAATATCATGTAAACTCTTCATGTTTGGATTTTAGTGAGGTAAAAAAAAAAAAAAAAAAAATTGCCATTCCTCTGGACACCGTCCCTTGGCAAGAAAAGGTCAACTGTGAATGTGATCACCGAGAGTGAAAAGGGAAGTTACATCAGCCCTGCAATAAGCCAGTTTAGTGAATTATGATCAATCATAGTCTAAGACTTCCACAAAGTCCAGTGACTGTGTAGCAGCGGCGTGAGCAAGAGCTGACTGAGGCTTGGTTAAGTCAACTACTGAACCCACCGCCTCGGATTTGCTTCAAGGATTAATCAAAAAAGACATGTTCCTAACACACCCAATTCTTTTTAGCTAACTAGTTAACATTACACTTTTCACGTGTGTCTGCATGCAACAATGTATTTTTAAGTCAGCTGCCACTAAATACAGAATAAAAGCTCACGGGGTCAAACAGGCTCCTGGCAGCTAAGAAGTCCATTCTTGAGGCTTGAATCCCTCTTTATCCTAGTTTACACTTGGCCTCGATGTAAGGGAAGTTACTAAAGTTATTATTTTAATCCCACACAGCAATTAGCCCTTGCTTTTGTCTTGGCCTTTTTTTTATTCCTTTCAAAACACCAGTCATCACACAAAAATGTAAAGTGATGCAACAGACATCCTTCTTTGAGAAATACAGTCTGATGATGCGTCACATATAGTTGGTTGTTGGGGTTTTCCCCCCACTCACTGCTGAGTTCGCTGGACCTGAAACTGAACTTAATCACAAGCTAAAATGAAGCTTTAATGATCCATGTGGGGAACTTTGGTTGCTCTATCAGCAAATAGCAAAACGATGTAGCAGTGAAAAAAAAGTGAATGGTCTGCACTTAAATGGCATTTCTCTAGCAGAACAAAGACTTCACCGTGCTGTTCAAACACCAATGCTGCTGCCCTCATTATCAGTGAAGTCTTGCTCAAGGAGGCTTTAGCTCAGGGCTAACTGGGCTAACACTAGTACACAGGATCCAGGTGTGAAGTCCATCTTCTGATAAACCCAGGTAGCTACCGATGTGCTCCATTAAAACTCAACTCAGTAAATCATATTTAGGGGTAGGGTTAAAGGGGAGCTATTCAAGTACTTTTCCGGCATTTTTGCTAACCCTCCTCCCAGCCATGTGCATTTGTTTTCAACGAAGCTGGCGAGAAAGCAATCCATGGAGCAGTGGATAACATTATTTATCATATGCGCGTTATGACGTGTGTATATTTATGTAGTCTTATCTGTCATAAACAAGAGATTACAGGTCACAGGGTGTGTTTGTGTCGCGGTGCCACTGAGATGAGAGCTGGGACACCGGGTCGGAGGCACTGCTCTTGCAAGGTTGGTTTTCAGCCAAGAGAAGCTACGTTGAAGGCAGAGAGTCTCCATTCTCCCTCAAGTTACAAGTCATTATTCAATCATTATTCAATCATCACAATTACTCCAAAGCTGTTTAATTAAGGTAAAAATGAAGCATAGTTCCTCTTTAAAAGCCCCCTGAAGTTGGATGTCCAAATTGAAAAATATGAGGAACCTCATTAACCCCAGGACAGCAATCAAAGATGGCTGCTCTATGCGTCAATGAATTAATCCTGAACATTATACTGTTTATCAGTAGCCAGGTGTCTGGCTTTGTGCAGGACTGCACATTATTTTCATCCCTTGTCCCACACCCTGCATGATGCCACAGGGCTAACACTTCGAGGTCAGTGCCTTTGGGCCAGAAACACACACACACACAAACCTTTATGTGATAACAGCTTGGATATTTAAGTTGTAAGATTGAGTTTGAGAGGCACATTCCAACTAAATCTCATTCAGTGAAAACTAAGCAGATAAAACCTCCCAAGACTTCTAAGGGTACAGGTGTTTTACTGCGTGTCTGTTCCCCCATTCCCTCTACCCATTTCCACATTTATCTTGGATGCATGGCCAAGCCCAAGGCCACACTGTCACCGGACAAGGGTCAGGAACCGTCACAATAAATAATGATTACTTCTTCTTGGTAGGGTTCATAATCACAACACACTTGCCATGAGTGAGAGTCCAACCCCAGTCTCCACATCCAAAGTCAATGGCTTTACCTACTGAGCTATCCAGCTGCATGTGTTGAGCCCTCTGGTCCACCATAGTATTATCTTACATGACACTTCTAGTACTTACTTATAATGAAACAAAACACAATCTGTTGTGCTATCAGGTCACTGTATTGCATTGCCAGTCTGTTCAGGTTACCTTTTTCTTTTGTCTTGCTTTGTCTGCGTCACTTTGTCATGCTTCAAACCTGCGATATGGCACAAGGTCAGTCATATAGCTGAAATGTTTTGCTACTGATTACAGCAAATACTTTTCACATCCATTCACTATAAGAAAGCAAGGTCTTCTTCTGCAGATCTTATGGACCAAGGCAATATACTATCTATTACTGCAGCAACCGAAGATAACAAAAGGCTCACTTTTCCAACTATAGTAACCAACTCACAACTGGGACTGAAACGTGGATGTGACGTCTTTCCCAGTTCTGAATCTTAGTGAAAATATTTTTTTAAAATAGTTACAGCATAATTGTAAGAATGTGACCAAAATAAATACAGTGTTAGCATAAGGACACATTTTCAGGGCTGGTAATGTGAACAAATTTTATTTTAGACAGCTCTCGCTCTCTTTTGGCACGAGTGTTAAATCCTTCCTGTGCCTCTATACTCCTGGCCACCGCCACTCCCCTGAGATGACATAAAATGCGTTACTGGTTTAAAACTAATATTGTTGTATGGGATTTGCAAGGAAATTAGGGTTTTTCTTGCAGCCTACAGGGCCCTTCAACAAACCGTTCCCAGCTCCAATCATCTTTATGTCCCTTACAATGAACTCTAGTTTGTTGTCCATAAAAAAAGAGATTGCTTGTTTATGAAATACAGACATAAGAGAGTCTCTCTTCAGTAAAATGCCATCATAATCAGAAAATGAATTTCTTCAAAACTCTCCACTTATTGATAAATAAATGTGAAGCACACAGTGCAGATTGTTGTGGTTTCATGTTGATACATGGCGTCTGCATTCAAAGTCACTAGTGGTTAAATTGCTCATTTGCTTCGAAAACCACGCATTATGGAGTGGCTGCTACTTGCACCGAGTCCTAGTGTCTGTTTTCGCAACAGCACAAGAAAAACACTGCGCTGCCATGATCTCTCACTCTACTCTCCACATCAATCCCCAGTGTGGACTGCTGATGCCTTTTTCTCCCCATATGACTCTTATTAGTTTGATATGAAAACCCGGCTTCATCTCCATTCTCATGGTCGAGAGCCATTCTCACACTGTGTGATTTTCAACCTCCCGTTTGTAGTCTTTGCTGCCTCAAATCAGTCCCTGACCAACAGGCCACAAAAAGACGTATTTGTTTTGGATGTACAGTGGGGTGGTTTTACACAACCCCAGAGTTCAACTAAAGTCTGTTTGATAGTTACAGTGTGACACCTGGATCTGATTTTTCTCAATAATTGCAGCAGTAAATGGAGATGTTGGAGGTCATTTACATTCAAGCTTTCTACTACGATAGAATTACAATTGCATTACAGCGTACTATCAATGAAGGTATTACATCATGTGCATTTGTTTCTCATAGCATTAGAGAACAAAGAAAAACACGAACTCTCCAACAAAACTCTCAGGAACAAACTAAAGAGGTGCACGGCCAAAAGATAAACTTAAAGAAACAGAAGAAAGGCCAGCAGCACTCGTGTCCTTCTCATTGTCCTTTATTGCATATGCTTCAACAACATCTTCCTCAGTGTGCAGAATTCAACAGGAAGTGATGCATTTAAATACTCACAGGTGTGGTTAATCACTTGATTGATCAGTATTAACATTCGAGACAAATAACAAATTACAGACATTAGAAAAATAGAAATATGTAGAAAAATGTAACAATATATAGAAAAATATAACAAATATTCAACAACCCAAACATCTCAAATATTATAGGTAAATCCACAAGTAAATAGACCAATTAAAAAAGTGCCGTCAGCCATTACAATAAAAGGAGACAGAGCACAACAGCACAGTGAAAACATAAAGCGCTGGAAAAGCTGTAGCTCCCTCTATACTGTATATAACATAATATTCATCCAGTATCAAAATGAACATCCAGTATCAAAATGAAATACCAGACTAAAGCCCTACATCAAGCCACAAAATACAGAATCCAGAATATACTCCATGAGACTCCACACCATGCACATGATAGAAAACTTTACCAACAATGTACACATAATAGAGAACTTTACCAACAATGTACACATAATAGAAAACTTTACCAACAATGTACACATAATAGAGAACTTTACTGCCAATATGCACACAATAGAAAACTTTACCGACAAACATTATAGAAAGCATCCCAACAACAACTCCTCATTCATCCCTTTAGGGTACTCAGTCTGTAACATGTTTATCCAAAATGCTTCTCATTGTAGTAAAACTCTTTCCCTATCTCCCCCTCTTCTCAAAGGTTTCACTTCTTCTATGCCCTGAAATCTCAATGAACATACATCATGGCCCGCACTATTAAAGTGTCTCGCTACTACTCTCTGAAATGCGAGTTCTGAGCTCTCTTTTAGTCTTCCCAACATAACAAATAAAACAATCTGCTCTAACTAATTTGTCTCTTAAATTAGGAGCACGTTTATGAGCAAAAGTCCAGCAGTGATTCTTCTTCTTTCAGCCAGAGGGGTTGTTTTTACAGCAGCCGAGGGACAGGTACAACACCAGGAGCAGGGTTCGAGGCGGTGGATGAGGAGGGGCGGGAGACGCCACCGCTCGCACCGGACACGGATCCCAGGAGGCAGCACGGAGGTGCTCCTACTGTAATTTAAGAGACAAATTAGTTAGAGCAGATTGTTTTATTTGTCCTCAACATTTTCTATCATCTCTTCCCAAGGGTAATTTCTCATGTCGTAACTGTGTTCAATGTAATGCTATTATTAGAGGTGAATATTTCTCCCATCCTCACCCAGGTCGTAAATTCCCTATAAAAAGCAGGATTTCCTGTAGAACTAAATTTGTTGTGTATCTTCTAAAATGTCCATGTGGCCTTTGTTATGTTGGGAAGACTAAAAGAGAGCTCAGAACTCGCATTTCAGAACTTAAGAGTAGTATTAGAAATTCTGATGAAAAGTCTTCTGTAGCGAGACACTTTAATAGTGCTGGCCATGATGTATGTTCATTGAGATTTCAGGGCATAGAAGAAGTGAAACCTTTGAGAAGAGGGGGAGATAGGGAAAGAGTTTTACTACAACGAGAAGCATTTTGGATACACATGTTACAGACTGAGTACCCTAATAGTCTACTTGCCAACAATGAGTATCCGGAAATGTTGAGTACCCCAAAGTTTTATGTTTGAAATAGATAGTATGGGTCTCCAGTATTCAGAAACTGCCGGATGCTAACTTATATATATTGGGCAATTAGCATAATTGACATAATTAGCATACATTAGCATAATTGCTATGGGCAATATTTCAACAACTGCTTGGCTGATCTGGGCAATATTAGTGTGGTTTTAGGGGCTATTGATGATGCTGAATCCATTTCTGACATTTTCAAAATTCAAAATGGCTGTCTAAACCGGAAGTGACCAGGTTTTGAAATCCATCAAAATCGGCCCACTGGCGGTTAAAATCTGGTCACTTCCGGTTCAGACAGCCATTTTGAATTTTGAAAATGTCAGAAATGGATTCAGCATCATCAATAACCCCTAAAACCACTCCAATATTGCCCAGATCAGCCAAGTCAATTTTGTTGAAATATTGCCCATATAGGCAATTATGCTAATTTATGCTAATTATGTATGTTATGCTAATTGCCCAATATATATAAGTTAGCATCCGGCAGTTTCTGAATACTGGGGACCCATACTATATATTTCTAACATAAAACTTTGGGGTACTCAACATTTCCGGGTTCACAATGGGGCCCTATGGGCTGGCAAGTAGACTATAAAGGGATGAATGAGGAATTGTTGTTGGGATGCTTTCTATAATGTTTGTCGGTAAAGTTTTCTATTGTGCGCATATTGGCAGTAAAGTTCTCTATTATGTGCATATTGTTGGTAAAGTTTTCTATTATGTGCATGGTGTGGAGTCTCATGGAGTATATTCTGGATTCTGTATTTTGTGGCTTGATGTAGGGCTTTAGTCTGGTATTTCATTTTGATACTGGATGTTCATTTTGATACTGGATGAGTATTATGTTATATATAGAGGGAGCTACAGCTTTTCCAGCGCTTTATGTTTTCACTGTGCTGTTGTGCTCTGTCTCCTTTTATTGTAATGGCTGACGGCACTTTTTTAATTGGTCTATTTACTTGTGGATTTACCTATAATATTTGAGATGTTTGGGTTGTTGAATATTTGTTATATTTTTCTATATATTGTTACATTTTTCTACATATTTCTATTTTTCTAATGTCTGTAATTTGTTATTGGTCTCGAATGTTAATACTGATCAATCAAGTGATTAACCACACCTGTGAGTATTTAAATGCATCACTTCCTGTTGAATTTTACACACTGAGGAAGACGTTGTCGAAACCGGTCTGTGCATGTTAAGCGCCGACGCAGTATGCAATAAAGGACAATGAGAAGGACACGAGTGCTGCTGGCCTTTCTTCTGTTTCTTTAAGTTTCTCATAGCATTGCCATTAAACTGAATGACCTGCAGTTCTTTCACTTCTTTTGAAGTCTTGTTGTATTGGGAGCTGCTCAAGGAGCCACTGGGAGGGAGGTTTCTGGATAAGGTGTCCATGCACTGTCAACACTTTCAAGATATCAAAGCCTCCTTTTCCCTTCCTGTGTAAAAAAAAAAACCCACCCTGATGTTTTCAGTTTCCCATGCAGTGAGTGAAGGACTTTTGACTCTTTCACAGTGCATTTCACACTAAAATGCCCCTGATGTAGGAGTCTCATGTGGTATGTTAAAGCCTGTAGAGCTGCTGACATATCCACCAGCTTTGGTTACAAAGCTTTTGTCATCTTGGTGATTTTTTAAGCAGGAGAAGTAAGAGACAGCAGCTGCAGTGTCGCCAGTAAATAAAAGGCAAATGTTATGTCAGTCAAAATCTAAAACTACTGAGGAGGGAAGATGGCAATAGAAAAAAATAAAACACATAACATGCAAACGTTAATTAATGAATGTTTTTTGGGATAGAAAAACTTAAAAACCTAAATCCCCTAAAAAACAGCCCTAGTTATCCGCTCTCTCTTGTCTCTGGAGATAATAAAGCTCTTCATGTGTGTTTGATTCTTTGCTGCAAATTGAATGTGTGTTTAATCAGACACGTCTCTGATGATAAATGAGAACGAGTTTGAGCTACATCAGTTGTTTTGTGAGTTTTTTGTAAAGTCCTCAATAACCACTCGCTGCTGTCAAACCAGTGAATCATTAAGGTGCAGCACCTTTTTAAGAACAGCAGACATCGAAGACAGTTGCCAATCAGTGGCAATGGAAGTCAAATAGCCTCAGGGGCTAAAACAGAAACTCCATCTTCAGGGGCTTAGCAGTAGATTAAGCTTACCTCTTTGTAAATGTAGGCATGACTTTTTATGTGGTTATTTAACACTGTAACCAATACTGAGCTGGATTTTCTTCACCACAAACTACTACACTGCTTAATATCTAATCTGCACAGCTTCACAAGAACCACGTGGCTGTGTGTGTGGCTGCAGTGTGATACTTGTTAAAGTCGAAGCTGACCATTTGAAGTTGCCTGCGTATCGGCACCAGATGGGGTTGAGCCAGGCGATGCAGATTTTTATAGCTGTCAGCTTCACTGACACGCAATTTGCACGTGAGACTTCTCGGAGAGAAAATGATGGATGTGTTTCCCCCCCCTCTGACATGCTGCGCCTGCAGAGAGTCAGGGCAGAGGCGCAGCATGTCTCCGGAGGATAAACTGTGGTGTTTCATGTCACTGTTGGCTTTTATAAGAAAGTATCTAAAAGGCTGATATTGCCACCCCTCATCTCCATTTAACAGAAGAAAAAAAGCAGAGGGGGGCAATGTATGGAGCATGCGAATGAGGGAAAAAGTTAATGTGAGGAGAAAGGTGATCCTGAAAGGTGACTCCATGTGTGTGGTCTCCCTGTATCAGATGCCCTATAGGGAGACATGCACGCACCATGTTGATATTCAAAAGCCTTGGATGTTTGTTTAAAGTGAGTAATTGATACTTGCCACTGGAAGAATTTCCCCCAATTTGGCACCGAGTGTGAGAACAAGGAGAGTCCAGTTTGCCATGTCCGCCTGCTGTCGGCATGTGTTATGCTACGGGAAATACGCTGGCCCTGCTTCTTTGGAGTTCACTGCAATGGCAGCACCAGACCACACATACTGCCACTTTTATGGTTTTCGGCTGAGGATTCTTACCGTCACTGCCAAATTGCCTATTATTGAAACTTTCAATAAACAAGCAAAGAAATGCAATGCCTTTGTTTGGCTTGGAGCTACAATTGAAACATTTTAAGACCAGTTTTTTAGGACACCAAAGAATGAACTATTTGTGAGGAGAGCACAGACATCTCAATTTGAAAATATGCGCTCTTACTGGAAGGTCCTGGAAGATTTGTAGCATTCCCATGAAACGCTGCCTTAACTGAATTACTTTCTTAAGTCGTCTCTTGAATCCTTTGCTACTGCTGCCTCTCCGGGGACAAAGCGTCTTCCCCTGCCGCTTGAGAATTTGTTGATGACTGCTCCATTTCAAGAAAATGCTAAAGTGGTCATGGTTTCTTTGATCTCAGCCTTTTTGACACCTTAAAACACAACATGAAAAAGCGCACCGCAGAGGCTTAGCCACGGCAGGATTCCACCTCCGTTGTTATCTTTGCCAGCATGGCGCTGCCTCAGAAAAGGGAGGATCTTTGCACTTTGTTTTGATTGCCGCTACTTACACCGCCAGCATCTCCTCTCATGCGCAAAATGGTGCTTGAATATCATTTTGATCATTTCATTCTTCTCCTTTCAGCTGCCCTCATTCTTGTGTCAGTACAAAGTGTGGGCCCTAATCCTTTAATGAATGTCTTCTTCTGGGGCTTCACATGGCAGCGCATTCCAACCTCGGGACACTGAACAGCTGGATGAGTGCAGCACAGGGTGTTTTATTTTATCCCGCATTGTCAGATGTTCGTGTTTGCAAAGCACCACAATTTATCTATGTACATGTCAGGGATGACAGCTGAACTGGGGTGAACTGAGACTGAAAAACCGAAATCTCGCAGATGAGCAAGAGAGAGGATATCAAGTCACTTAGTGGACAGACATCAGTTTAGAAACTCAACCAATTTCTCATCATAAAACCGAAGCTGGGAACTTTTATAAGTGTTTTTTTTTTCGTCGTTCTGGACGACTTACAAGATGTTTGACAGCTTCTTCTAAGATCTTCATTGGAAGACTAGGTTTGATTAATGTAGGCTGAGTGGGGATGCCAATGTATTTTACTCAAGAGGAATTATTACTTCCCCAGTTCAACCACCACTTCCCAAATTGATGCATTTTTACTCATATCAATAAATCTAAAGTATCAATATCAAAATGTAAGGTCCAGAAATGAATGTTTAACAACTAACGCCAGATATGTGGTGCTCAAGGACCAAGTATATTGTGTCACAGAAGAGATAAATAAAAGTACATTTATGACTCAAAGTACACAACAATAATTCATACTACAAGTATTTGAATGAAGGCATTTCCTCTCAGAACATGAAGCAGTGACTGACTGTGAGCAAATACCCTGAGTCCTGATGTGATCTCGTCTCCATCGTGGCATCCAACCAAGATTTTTATGTTCTTTCTCTACACACAGGTGCAAAAACAAACAATGGTTTCCATAACCATCAGGGAGGATGTATTTTCCACATTCTTCTCGTTCTTCTGGACACAGCTACCCTGAAATTAGTGGTCCTCAAGGTCATCTAATCTGTGAACACTAGCTTTCACCTTTTCATTTCCAAGCTCCCTTTACAACTGCCTGCTTGCTTTCTTTAACATCTTTATAGCATGTCTGTGTGTGTGTGTCCTAAACACTGCTGTGGCTTGACAATGTGGATTTCTGGAGAGCTGGACACAAGGACGAAATTCGATTGATTACATCACCCTCGTAGGCCACATAATTGTCCCCTTACTGCTAAATGTCAGCCCAATAACAGCTCCCAAGGCAGCGTTAGTGATGCCAAATAACACAGTCACAGACGGTCCACAGGGGCACGCGTTTGTGTTTGTTCAAGTTCAGTTGTAGATAAAACGGTGGGAAATTCATCATGCATGGACGATGTTAGAAACCGAGCAGATTGCTCATGGCAGCCGTCCCCAGCGTTTAATGACACCTCGTCAGGAAGACAAGAGCCTCGGGACATCACCGGTGAGGACTGAAATTCACTCAACACACGTCTGCAAGAGATAATGTAACCGCTTGTCATATACACGAAGAGCATCTGTCAGAAAACTTGCTTAGGTAATGATTTCCCAGATCGCTGATGATGTCAAATATCACTTGTAGGTTTACCATGCTTGAAACAAACTAGGTCAGGTGACATGTCGTCTGATGACTATAGACAATAGTGTGTATTCTGTCTCCCAGTGATGAACAGCCTGCTCTCATAACCGTAACCATAACCTTTCCATCGCCTCCCCGATCTCTGTCCAAAAACTGTTGTCATGTCTCACGTCTTTGTGGTCTCAATGCAATCAGTTATACAAATGGGGATAATAGCGAAGCATTGCCAGACTGTCTGTTTTGGAAAATTACTTTTTTTTTTTTTTTTTTTTTTACAGTTCTTTCAGTTCAGGAACGTGTGTGGAGAGGGGATTTTCAGAAGCTCTTTGGCAAACTGACAACACTTTTGTTCGTAGCATGCTGACGCCTATGCTGACAAGAATAAAGCATAATGATATCTTTGTTGTTGTTGTTTTTATAGAAGAAACAGAAAAAGTTCTTATTCTCATAGGGTTACGTCAGAGGTTAAAAGTTTTACACCCTTTCTCTTGTGTTTTTGAGTACTCCCCGAAGCTCCTTAAAACTGCCACATCAGATCAAACAGGCTTTCATGTTTTGTTTGGTCACAACTCAAAGGGATATTTTGAGAGAATGGAAATCTACCTCCCCACTTTGTTTTCAGAAGTGGACATGACAGGGTTCCCTGTCTCTCTCTGGAAGGAGATTAGGTACTCGGTACTTTGATTCATATTGTAAGGTTGTTAACACAGAGAGCCATTTATTGATCATATCAGAAGGTGCATGCACTTGGCTGCACCTAAGCAGCACTGATTTACACGGTTTACTGAACTTACTTCTTAAATCACAGTCACTGGACATCCCCACACAAGTCTGGCCTGTATGTACATGTCTGCCACTGGAGCTATGGACAATGTGGGCATGTACGGACATTATTTGTTGCTTTGTTGCTTTGGCATCCTTTTGTGTTTTTCGTCTTTTTTTTTTATGGTGGTGTGATCACATTACTGCATTATCTGCACCCCTAACCCCCCTGTATGTGCTCCCCAGTGCACTAGTTTTCACCACGAGTGTCTAAATTTGCATAAAAATACACAAAATGCGCAAAAAAGGTTAAAAAAAACAACAACAAAGCATTAAATGTGCACTGTAAGCTTAGACAAGATTGGTTTCATGTAAAAATTCTTCTTACATGACATTCCTACTTCTTATGACTGAATGAGGGAGTGATTTCAGACTGGTACATATGTTCTTTGCATCCTACTCACAGAAGACCATTGTATTACAATTTCACAGGACAGTAATCTGCAGTAATCACATCTTCCAAAGCAGAACTGTGAGATGTCAGCAGTTCCACTCACCGCCATTAGTGACTTGCCTTCTATCTTGGTCTACAAAAAGGAGACACTGACATCTTGTTATCTGACATTAACCTCCTGACATTAGGAAGCTCGACCGGCTTCCTCCTCAGCATTCCTGCTCTCTGATACCTCCCAGATGACTGCTTGCACCTGTGAGACACCCACCAATTTACCAGTAAATAGGCCCAGGGAGTAATTGTCATGCTACCAGTGTTTTTAAATACTCACTGACAGATGTTGCGAATACCGCGCTGATATTTACTGTAATGTCAGCCTCATTTAAGTGCAGCTTGCGCTCACTGATTCTTGGAAGAGCTACTGTCAAAATCCTGGCTCCTCAGATAAGTTGGAGGGAGATTTCTCTGCTGTTTTACATGCTGTCACATGTGTCATGACATAAATACTGTTATTTGCTATTTCCAAAAGAATGCCTGCGCATATTATGCTTTTACAATATGTTCCACCTGTGCTATTGGCTCTGTAAAAATGTAAATATTGGCCACGGGAGCAGTGAATTGCCTTTAATTTGAACCATTCATTCTCAGATGTACAATGAATCCGAACCGGCGCAGACACTGAACTCCTACAACTTCTGTAAAAGTCGGGTGGCTTGAAAGCGCTCTATCAAAATATTATATGGCTTCAGACGTACCACAGCATGTATTTGCAGTAAATCGATAATGGAGGGAACAGAAGTACATGCTCTGTCTCTTCCGTTATCAATCTGTCATCCACCTCTTATTGTCCTCCAGTCCAACCACATCTTTACCAGTTACCCATGCAGTCATTTCTTCCCCCAGCGAATTATCGCTTTACATTCACTGTGCTGATTCTCAGAGGCTCTTTAGAGAGAGGAAGGCATTGCGATTTCATGGAAACTTGCTGATGAAGCCAACAGCGAAGGGAGAGCTGAGGACAGAGAGAGGGGGGGAGAGAGAGATACAAAGACAATTTTACGGCTGGTCAGGGAAGATTGTCTGAAGTAAGACATTTTAAGCACCATGTCTCCTAATCTTACACCCCCATGCTGCATTGACCAGCTATTCCCAGAGCGCAGTACATTCTCTTTGTATTATAGTTCATGAGCTATAAAGATTTTTGAAGCCTATAAACTATAGCCATGCGAAATACAGACTTGTAGCTGCAGCAGGATTTCAGTCTCATGCTGATTGTATCAGCAGCAGTGGTAAAGGCAAACAACCCTCTGGTATGATGCTGTGAAATGAAAAAGTTTTCTGGCTGACGTCCATGATAAGATATGATTCAACACACGGGCACACTGCTCTTATTGATGTAATGTTACTGAGAATATATCTTCCCTGCTCCTTCAGCCAAGCCTGGATCATCTCTCGGGGCCAATGTTTTCTTTGCTTTTCAGGCTCGCAGCCAACATAATGTAGTCTGATGCCAGTGGGTTGCTAGGGAGGCATCTTAATTACCCTCTATAATAGTATTCATTCTTGAGAAAAGACAGACGGAGCATCAAAGAGAGAGAGAGAGAGAAAAAAGCTTCTTGTATCTTCTCCATGTGGAATAAAGTTGAACTAGTGTATTTTTTCGGTGTCTTTGTGGTTATGGCCATAACCCTGTAGCTTCCTAGACTGAAACTGTATCTTTACAGACCGAGCCACAATAATGACCTCTCCCGGTGAGCTTTTTCTGAGATCTCTATACTCCCGCAGGGACACCAATATTAAACTGGCAAATTAACAATGGGAAGATCAACTTTCCTTGTAATTAATTTCTGTGGCATTTTTATGGGCACTTACTTTGGGGTATTGGGTCACAGTTGGGAGAATTTAAAGGTAAGTGTAATAGTCTCAGAGGGGTCTTTAGTGAGGGGAAAAAACGGATATATTCTTTGGAAATGGAAAGTTTTTCGAACGTTGCACAGCTTCTTGCATTTGTTTATTTTCCCTCGGATGAGCTTTTCTATATCTCACTTCCAGCCCGTATTTACATTTGCATTTGACGCATTTATCTGATGATTTTATCTGCCACAACTTGCAGTGAGCAGAATGAACTCAAAACTGTACTGTAGATCTAGATTATTATGCGCAATAACTGTCATGCAATACAATGCTCAGAGTATCACAGTATTATGCGCAAAAGTATCAAGTCACATGATACTTTATCCCAAAAATGAATATTAGAAACTGTAAGAGAAGTGAATAAAAATCAGAGGAAAATGAAAGGAGAAAGAAAAATCTTGGATGTAACTTTGGTAGGCTAGGTATTTGTGGGTAATACTATGACAGTCCAGCCATGACAAAGTCAATTACTTAGGATTATAATAGATCCAGTAATGCAGTAAATCCAATATAAAATGTCTGATAAAGCAAATCCAAGGAGTGGATCCAGTAAAATTCCCCCCGTTAAATGAAAAATCCATGAAGAAGTCCAATATCAGTTTTTCTAAACCAGCACCTGTGGCAAAGTTTTTCTTTTCTGACTTTTACTTTTTGTTTCTGGGCCTTTATTGAATTTATAACATTCACTGTCAGCATTACAGAGCAGCAGGCTTATGACCTAAAGGGATAACTCTAACTCAATTGGTTGGACATACAAAAATCTTTCATCCATAGCAAATCTGCAGTTTGGCCCATTTCCTGTTAGTCAGAAAAAGGAAACTTCTCCACTTGGCTACGTGGTGCTTCAGCAGACTGAGTTGTATTTGTGGCTACCTCCCATTTATTATGACCAAACTCTTGGAGCAAGGGCTTGAAAGGCCGGGATTTTGCTGAACTACAGTTCCCATGATGCTTCAGGAGATGTAAGCAGGACATTTGTCATTTTGCTGTTTGCTTGAACATGAACTGTTTCCCCCCTCTCTTTACGATAAAGTTGACGAGATTAAACCCGAATGAGCTATTAGCAGTCGAAGTTTGCAGTCTACACAGTGTATGTTCAGATAATTAGACGTAAATAACTTTAATAATGAAGAAATTAAAAAAACGTGATGACTCTCAGGGGAGTTCAGGAGTCATACGCAGCGTCTTTTTCTGAGGATTTACGGACGTGCATCTGCGATGGCGGGCTGGGATATCGATTTCCCAAGGAACTGTAAGTCACAGAATCTAAAAATATCTATATTGTGTCTGTGTATTCAGTTTTATATGTTTTGTGGCACTTGGAAGGAGTACAAAGTTTAGCTAGGCTAACTCCGACTGTAGGACTACACTTGACCTTTTGAACTCACACACATCACACACCTCACCTCATTATCTCAATAACTCTTTAACTCTCCTCAGGCTGAAAAAAAAAACATTTTAAAGTGTGGTTTTAAATGTTCTTATATTCCTTTTTTTTTTCTTTTTTTTTGCTAGGCTAGCTGTTTCCCCCTGTTTCCAGTCTTTATGCTAAGCTAAGCTAAATAGCCTAACTCCTGCCTCAGCATCATATTAACACATGAAATGTGAGTACCGTAGTTATGTGTCAGTCCTCATGTTTAACTCTGCAAGGAAGCGAATAAGCATATTTCTTAAAGTCCCCAAAGAGGGTAATTATGGTTTGTTGCTTTATAATAATATCTGTATGCATCATGTGCAAACCTTTACACAACCACTGGGCATCCATCCTACCATATTTTCTAGACTTGGATTCCAGTGGCCAATAGGCTACCTCCTTTTCTTTTTTTCACAATAATATTTTTTAAAAAGCACCCTACGTTTTTCCGGGTAATGGCTATGAGTTTAAGATTAACATCTGATCTGATTTCAGCCAAAGAATCCTAACACAAGTCTGTTATAAATCTGTTCTCCAGCCACATCTGTAGATATACTTGATCATAATAGAGAGGCTTCAATGGATCTACCATATGAAGCTAACCAACAACATACCTGAACGACCTCCAAATTTCCCCGGTGTCTATTTTTAACTCTAGGTCTTGCTGGATGTGCTTTTGCAAAAAGTAATTTTTGGAACATATGGTATGATTTAGAATTGGGATCATACGACCAGTTTTCAAATGGGAATGCAAACAGGAAATCTTGTCTCTACTTAGCATAAAATACTTTTAGTTTCTGTTGTGTCACATTTAAGAGGTTCACTTTCTCAGCGAAACGTTATTTGTCTGTGAAAAAGCCGAGATCGGAAGAAACAATGCATTAAAATTTCAGATAACCAGCGAGGGGTTCAAATTATGGTGAAGAGAAAAATGGGTAATTTCTCACAGGGTTATTCTTAGTTCCTCAAAGCAATACATTAATCATGTGTCCTGTCACATAATCCTGTTCAGTTGACTTTTATATACAGTAATAGATCTTTTCTGAAGATGAAAGCTGGACATGAAATTGAATTCCCTTTCCTTTTCTTTGTTGTAAATTCTTGGCATGAAGCGGTGATTAAATTGGCAATTGCATGGTCGAGTTCATGTAACCTCCTTTAAGTGAAAGCATCCAAAAGGCTGACAATCCAAGAAAGCTAATTGAGAAGCTGAAATGAGAAGGGGTGCCGAAATGAAAAGAGTACGCTTTTTTTTTCCTTTAAAAAAAAAAAAAATGGGGGAGGGAGAAAAAAAAAACTATTTTCCACCTTCATTCTCGTAAATCAGAACCAGATGAGGGGCTATGCACCCCTGATCCCCCCGAGGTAAGACAACTCTCCTCATGGTGAGCAGCTACATGCTAACGAAGCCCTGTGACACAGTTCGACAGCCTCCTGGGGCCGACACTTAGGGCAGAGATAAGATTGCACCGCCGCATTCGCTGATTCTCAGGCAAATCTGGCCAGCAACCATTCCAGATTATATTCTTTACCGGGCCATGTTTTTTTTTTTTCTTCTCCAGCATCTCTGGCACCGTGCGCCGTAATTGTCAATGTCTCAGTCTGTAGTTGCAATCTTTATTTGGGATCCACTCCCAGTTGCATTTGAATAGCTGCGATTGATCAGTGCTGAGGGGCTCCGATTATGTAAGACAGTGGTTTTATTTTCTTTGATATTTTAGCTCGTATTAGCAGGATGACACATTTTTGACTCGAATGTATCAGTAAGAACCGCAACATGCTTGCATTTGATTGCCTCCAAGCACAGCAGGCTTTGTGTGAGGCCTAACGTTTGGAGGGAGAAAACTGTGCCTTGGGATTAATCTATCAAATAAATCTGATAAATGGTTTTTGATAGCGACGGTAAGTAAGCTGTGAGCGAGAGAGAAAGAAGACGCCTGAGCAGTCAGCAGCCCGACATGTAGGGGACAGCTACCGCTGCTGGGAAATTCATTACAGATACTGTTTACTTTCTGAGTCACGCTGTACTGTACAGTGTGTGGGGTGTGGCGAAGGAGTCTGGATTTCATGGCACCGTTTGGTTGCTTCCAGGCCTATAGATTAAAGAGTTAAGATAAATCTTTATTGTGTTTCCTCAAGAGATGGGGGCTGGGCTGGGCTTGTCATTCATGAAATAACAGAGTGATTTAAGATCTACAGTTAGCTGCACATTATCAATTTTTAAAATCAGGCACCACCAGTCTCTTTTACTGTAGAGTAGGTTTGTAATTTTCTTAGTGTTTGATGGTTGACCTGCTGGCTCAATTGTTCATTAAAAAAGCTGGTGAATCAGCGCAGCGGGTGAAGCCTGAGCCCCACATTAAAACATTATGTCATTAAAAGTGAAAAAAATGATAACAGATGTTCTCACTACCCCCATGAGAGCACGGGCACTGAGCATGGAGGTCTTGTAGTATTCAAGCTGGTAAACATGTTGAAACACACACACCATCTTCGCTTAATAAGGAATAGCAGACCTCGTGGCAAGGTGTTTTCGAGGTCTTAATTAATGTTTTGCAACAACAAAAAAAAAAATCTTATCTCGGAGCAGCAGATCTCTTGGCTCAAGACAAATGTTGGAGGATAAGTTTAAGAGTAGGGGGATTCTTCTTGGGAAATTCCCTCATACACTGACTGCACCATAAACTCATTTTTAAGTGTCTCCGGACTGTTTTCTTTCACTACAAGAGGGAGGATTGCTCTTAGATCTCAATCTTTCATTTAGTAGCCCTGAATTCTTATCAGATTGTAATGGATGGAGTGAAATCTTAGCCAGAAGTGGAGATTATGGCCGTCATGGGACTTTAAAATAGTCAGACCTTGGGGTTGCTGCCTGCATTTACATCACTGATGAAAGGCCTGATCTTGTACGACCGATCTGATGTAATCAACGGAGACGAGGTGAAATTGTCAAGACTGGAAAGAATACGAAGTCCTGCTCAAGCATAAAGTGATTCGACTTTACTGAGAAAAGTAAAAGTGCCTTTAAAATGCGTTCATGGATAAGTTTCCTGGTGATGGTTATAATTATCCACACTGTCAGAAAAAACACCTAAATGAGGAAGCTATGGGCAAAGGTAATTGCAAGTGTTTGGTAAACCATGTATAATGGTGGAAAGTAAATTAACAAAAACAGAGGCCATGTGAAACTGTGGTGGGTAATGGCAGGTTACGTGCTGCGTTTTGGAGATTACAGAGGTTTTAAAGCTCATCCTGAACAACCATAAACTCCTGACATTACTGGCTCCTCAAAATGCTCACTTAAGATTTGCAAAAGATTTAAAAGACAAAAGGATCATGATTTTATGTGTAATGGTGCATAATAAGGTGTGTTTACGTATTTTTGGCCTTGCACTGTGCTGCTTTTTGTTTGCGGGCCTTATCTTCAACCAACGACGTGACTTGTCTACCAAGCTGTCAACACACCTCCAGTCATTACAATGGTGTTTTCAGACCGTCTTACTACAGTACATTGACTCTTTGTGTATGTCTTTCTCTATCACTGTGTATGTGGCTGCGATCTGTATTTTTTAAATTAGACCATATAGCATAGAGGAAAAAGGAGAGACCAGAGAGGCTGTTGTCGTGTAACCTGAACATATCTTGGAGACTCGAAAACATGAAGATAGCACTTATTTTAAGGTTATATTGTACTCGGCTTCATCGCCCTTGTCTACTACGCTTGCAGTGTGTTGAGCTCTTAGGGCCACCGTACTCAAGTAAATTAACATAAACCAACTAAATGCTAACCTTACAAGGAGTTTGACACTGAAGCTTGATTCTTAATACATTTTTTGTTGCCTTATAGTCATCAAATAAAAACCATTGAAACTTTTTTGTAATTATTTGACATTTAAGATAAAGAAATATGTCATGAGTTCTCAAAAGAGCGTCCCACTGATTAGTGATCCTTGTCTTTTAATTAAGCACAAGTTAGCGTAACTGCAGGGACGAGATCATTTGAAATCTACTCTAATAAGACGAGGCAAATGAACCTGGAGCTACTATTGGAGCTGCCTATGACTTATGATAATGTTAGCTCACAGAGGATTGCAACAAATCTAACACATAAAGGAAATGTAAACAGACCTTTTCATATATCCAGTCCTGTGCTTAAACCAAACACCTTGCAAAGCAATGCTAGCAAACAACTGGAAAATTACAAGTGTGTCCTGTCGCTGCGTAGACAAAAGGCGGTGTGGCTGTTACTGAATCGTTACTATCAAGGATCCATCAGAGCGTGATGTTAATAGAAAAGAGGTCGTCTCATTAATGTACTTAGCAAGTTTGTGGCGTACATTTGACAAATCTGTATTCTTGAGGTTGATGGATCCTATTGAAACGTGCCAAAAAGTAAGTGAAAACACAACGCCGTAAAAATAAAATCACTGTCTTGAGAAATGAATCGAAATAGCTGAATTACACAATAAAGCTCCTCAACTGGAAATTGTTATTTGTTATTCCATCTTTGGAAATTTTAATAGTAAAATGATTGTTTTTAACGCAGCGTGGGTTTCTGTCTCCCATTACACTGATTATGTTTGTGGTGCTCAAAAGATAAAACTGAATTTAGCTCTTAATCCGTGTAATAAAAGAAACATGTTAGTCACTGGGCTGGAGAAGTGGACCGCTGGACGGCCCGCAGCTTGACTACGAGGATGTTTGTTGTTTGCCTTCTGCAAACATAACAAAACACAGCTGATCGGCTCAGTTTACAGACACAGTGAAATCACTATTTCATTTGGAAGGGAATACAAAGACAAATGGGATTGGGGTCTGGAGACGGAGGGGTGAGTGGCAGTGACAGGGGGAAGAGGAATCTTATTTTGTATGTTTACAGATCCGATTTGGCCATCTGGACAAATACGATGATCTGAGCATTAGAGGAGAGAGAAACCGAACCAGCGATAGTTTGTTTAGAGGCGTTTTATTTCAATGGAAACACCTCCACAAGACAAACCAAGGCTCACAGTTGAGCTCCTTGTGAGGCCGTACCCATGCAGCGATTGTGTTCGAGAGCTCGACAAATCTTATTGTGGAGCGTTGGAGCATGTAGTGGGAATGTGAGAAGGGACTGCCCATATTAGTTTTTGTTTACAGTGACGGCAGGATGTGGCTTGAAAACTATGCAATTTAAGTTTGTTTGTGGATCACAGTGACTTAGAGAGTATAAATCCTACATGTTGCATTAATGCAGGCCTGCTCTGACATACGCTGTGATCCTCTGTGATCCTGCCATGTCAGGTTACCGAGTCCAAACCGAAGCATCGTTCTCACACTGGGTTATTTTATCTCATTCTGCTCCAACTGGACGTTTACAAAAAACCTTAATGGGGCCCGCTGTTCTGTTGTTAAGGCGTAAATTATATACGCAGATCCAGGTTGTAGGCGGGAGGAGACGAGCTGCCATTTCGGTGGTGGTGGCACCTCACTAGTAAATCACACCAAGTGTGTTTGTGATGGGTTTGTTTTTTGAAGTGGCTTTGCCAAGAAATGGCTCCAGCAGATCCTGTACGGTCAGTTGTAGGTTAAAAATATAGGCTAGTTTAATGGCTGAAGGAATTAGGGAACGTGCTCCATCTAGAGAAAATTTGCCAAAAAGAAGGGACTGTTTCGTTATGTTGATGGTGATCATTTCACTACAACATTGTCATTGGCTTGTTTTGTGTGTATGTGTCATCGTCAATTTTGTTCTTTATTTGTTTGTACAGTTTCTCTGTTGTTTTTTTAAATATTAATTTAAAAACCAATAAGCAGATGTTACAAAAAAGAACGTATAGTTTTCAACATATAGCTAACAACATCAACATATGGATGGATGGATGATGTATATTATGTGCGTGTGTGTGTATATACTGTATGTTTAGAGAGTGGCCTACTACTGCAGCAAATAATATTATGGTATTAAGAACAATACATTTTATAATAAGGTACTTTGCAAGATACTTACAGGTTATTTGTACGAATTAAAAATGATCATATTATACATATCAGATAAACGCAAGTGCAATGCAGTACATGACATAACATTACTCACTTTGAAAGCAGCTCTGAAAAGGGGAGTTTTAATGGTGATGTGCAGAGAGATTTCCAGAGGGAGGGGGGGCAGCTTTGGAAATTCCTGTGTTGCCCCCAGGTCTGGTGCTCGGTCCTGAGAGGTGGAGACAGAAGTTTGGCATCAGACGAGCGGAGGCCGCGGGACGGAGACGGAGGATGAGGGGGGGGGCTGATTATGGAGGGCTTTGTTATGGATCTGTTGTGGTACAGGAAGCCAGTGAAGCTTCTGGATGACAGGGCTCATGCGGTCACGTGAGGGGCAGTTAGTGAGCAGGCGTGAACCAGATTTCTGGAGGTATGGTGGACTTTAAGATGATTTAGATTACATAAAAACTGCTGGTGCAGCAGAGGGAGCAGAGCTAGGTTTTGTAGGTGGTATAAAGAAGAGGTTCGCTCATTTATCACAGTTCAGTTTGAGGAAGTTGCCTTTCATTCATGATTTGATTTCAGCGATGCAGTGTGGAGTGAGTTTCAGTGATGATGGATTTGGCGGAGATGTAGAGCTGAATGTTGTAGAGGAAGCGGAGACCATGGAGACGTAACAGGTTTCGGTGGGATGGGGAAGCATGTAGAGGAGGAATATCAGAACATCAGCACTGAACAATGGGCCACGCCGTCATTAAAGAGGAACTATGCCGGATTTTTACCTTAATTAAACAGCTTTGGAGTAATTGTGCTGGTTAAATAAATGACTTATAACTTGTTCTGAGGGAGAATAAATGGAGGCTCTCTGCCGTGATGTAGCATCTCATGGCTGAAAACAAACCTTGCAAGATCAGCGGCGCCTACCCGGTGTCCCAGCTCTCGTCTCGGCAAGCAGCAATGCGACACAGATGCGCCCCGTTACCCGTAATCTCTTGTTTATGACAGATAAAACTACAAACGTTGTAACATGTATATGATAAATAACGTTATCCACAGCTCCATGGATTGCTTTCTCGCCAGCTTCGTTGAAAGCAAATGCACATGGCCGGGAGGAGGGTTAGCAGAACAGAGGAAAAGCGACCAGACTTGCATAATTCCCCTTTAAGACAGGGGAGCACCAGAGGTGTTGAGGGATGATTTAAGATAGAAGAAACAGATGAGGATGAAGAGAATCTGAAGAAGGCTGATTCTTTACTATGTGAGTGGAAACTGGACTGAATCTGGATATCAGCCTATGCACATACACACGTGTAACTTTTAGGCCTGCTGGCTACACACACAGACACACACACACATAAACACATTGTGTGAGACATAGAGCAGCCAGTCGCCCATGGAGCGCCGCCAGCCAAAGCAGTCATGAGGTCTCGTGCAGATTAATGGGGAGGCACAAACCAAACATGTTTCTCATTGGCTTTGTGGATGAACACCACGTCTTTGCTTCTGCCGGTAACTTGGAAACGCCGCGGCAGAAATATCTCGTTACTCACACAAGAATAATTACAGAATGTGCTTTTTTTTTTTTTTTTTTTTTTACTTTTTCCACTTTTGTTGAGTAATTTTGGCATTAAGTTGTTTATGCTAATGGATAAAAGTTCAGCAGTGCAGTTTTGTGTATCCACGAGTAACTGGTGGTAATGTGGTGTTTGAAGAAGCCGAACATTTGAACAGTGAAGTTATTGTTACAAGTGAAATACTTCAAGTCACTTTGGAAATTTCAGTGCTCATTAAAGCCTGTTTCTTTCATTTTGATAATGCATGATTGCAACTGTTGCACAACGTGCTGCACACAGTCCAGATTTATATATAGACTTTGATAATTGGTCTGTGAAAGGTACTTTGCACCAACTTATCATGCATTTTGTATTAGGTTTCATTATAAAGTCGTAATAAAAACCTCTCAGGACTGCTGACACCTGTTTAAAGTTTGTTTTTTTTGAAGGAAACACCTGGTTTTCCTTTGTTTTTAGTCATATTCCAAACTCTACAGTATATGAAACACCTGCAGACTTTCCTTTCTATGGACCAACATTAAGTGCAATCCAATTTAATGATCCTTAACTACACACAGCACAGCGCTGGGACTGTACCCATGTTTGCACGGTTGTTATTTCCAGTATTCTTTAAGGAAATTCAGGTTAAAAAAAGCCTTTATTTTCAGCATCTCTTACATCTGCTAGGGCCTCTTGCAGATCATTGACTCGGTGACTTTAAGCTTTGTGTTCCTTAGCCTTTATCCAAGTGGTATAAATCTCTGCTTCTTTGTGGAGAGACCACTGCATAGCTGTTTTCACCAGTGTGATCCCCCAGTAACTGTGAGAACATACAGTATGCCCAGACAGGCAGAAAGATAATAAACTTAGCAAAACCACTTAAGTCCTCATTTTGGAGCTTGTGCAGGAGAAAGCGCCCCACTGACACTGTCTCCATTACCTGTTTGAGTGAAGGCAGCTGTATGAGAGGCTGTTAAAGATACGACTGCCCTCATCAGTCTGCTTCGCTCTTCGGGGATGGGTATGGGGGAGAAGGCCGGTGTTACCATTACCTAGAGGGTAATCTAACATGTATTAATGCTCAGGTGTCCACATGATTTAAGATTCTCCTTTTCTCACAAGCCATATACTGCATCTGCGCACACACACACACACACACACACACACACACACACACACACACACACACACACACACATAAGAGCAGTTGAACACATACTGTACAGTACAGGATATGCAACACAGACGTGCTGTTTTATCCCCGGTCCTCATGTTTCTCTGGGAGTTTATATAGTCGTAGGTAAAGCATTAGGGCCTATAACCTGATATAAATGGTGAAGGTGTTTACAGCTACAGAGAGACAAAATAAATGACATCGAGAAAACTGAAACCCCGCCCCGCCGGCAGTTTTACACAGAGGCCTCAAACAAAGGAGTCCTTTTAATCATTTTATTGTCAGGATGTTGGGCAGTTTCACTCGTTGTGTATTGAAACTGGGACGTGCGTCGTGAAATGAGTACCGCCGTTTTGTTGAACAATAGCTACTGTAGCAATGATGCACAGTCCTGGCTGCAGCATTAAATATGTTTATATGGGACTATATACGGTTCAAAATGCAACACCAGAGGATACAGTTCACAGTCTGCATCCCATGTATGACATTATGTCTAAACAAAGTGTCTCGGGGAAGCAGTACGACCATGAGTTATGGATAATGCTACAGTAGAGGCTAGGTATTTAGCTAGATTGCATAGATTATATAATACTAGCAACCATCCATCCATCCATCTACAATGGCATGCTTTTGCAAAAGTTTGGGCAGCCCTAGTCAAAATTTCTGTTAATGTGAACAGTTAAGCAAGTGGAAGATTAAATGAAACATTAAACACTTTTTTTTTTTTTTTTTTTTTTTTACAATATTTTAAGCAATATTGGTGCATTATTTTTGTTTTCTACAATTTTATAGTAATTTTGGCAAAATGAATGCGTTAATGTGAACCGTTCAGCAAGAGGAAGATGAAATGATCTCCAAAAGGCATAAAGTTACGGATGACACATTCCCTTTACATTTTAAATAATATACTGTATATATATTTTTGATTTTCATCTTTTGCAATTTCACGATGACAGAAAAGCAAAAGGGCCCGCAGCAACGGTTTGGCCAGCCTGTATATTTAGTAGTACTGTACATAGTTGCACCGCCTTTGGAAATGATCACAGCGTGTAAATAGTAAATAGCTTGTCTGATACCTTGGTCAAAGTTAACTGAGAGCTCAAATCCTCTCCAGGGTGCTGCTTTCCCTTTTTCACTAAGCGAGGAAAACCCTGGACAGGTCACCAGGTCGATGTGTAGAGATGAACAAGGCACACACAATCACAGTCACACCTATGGGTAATGCAGGGTTGCCAGTTAAACTAATGTGTGTTTAGACAGTGGGAGGAGAGAGCCCACGCAGGCACAGAGAGAGAACATGCACAGTCCATCCAGAAAGGCCCCAGGCGCTGGAATCGAACCCACAATAGCAACCATGAGTAAGAAATTGGGAATAAAACCCCTAAATGGGCAATCAGACAAAAAAACAACCCTTGATTCTGTTATTAAAATAGTGCACAGTGTGTTGGTTGGGACATGTTTTTTAAAGGTAGTGAAAAGTCCAGTTTGAGTGATGAATGTGGTAGAAGGTTATCATGGCACAAGCTATTCGCTGTAATGACCACAAGGTAAACAGTATTTAATAAATATAATCAAGTAGGAATGCATTTGCATGTATTTGATTGGCCAGCGCAGCACGTTTGGCGGATGATGATGTGTCGTGAAACAATTTGAGCCAGATTCCAATTTTTTCCCCTGGGTTGACCCTGTGTTTTATTTTTTCTGTCTTTTGCCATAACCTGCTGCGTGGGCACCCCCACCGAGCTCATGGACCGGCCTTAGTCAAACAAGCTCGACACAAGTCGGTGCGAACGTGGTCTCAGTGTATTGAAACAAGCGAGCGCATGTGTTGCGTATTCAACTTTTCATTTAGTTTGAATGTGTTGTGGTGAGTCTTTAAAGGAAGAGTCTGCAGGATTTTCCTAAATAAGAAATCCTGCTTAGTCATCAGCTATGGGCTTTTACTCATGTGTGGGGGTGACTGTATTTTGATGTTTTGGTGTAGTCGGGACCTTTCTGGGCGGAAAGTCGGTGTGTTTTCCCTCAGCCAATGACAGAGCGCTGTGCAGGTGAAGTTGGGCGTGTGGCGCTGTGGGCTTGCATAAAAACTACCACCAAGATAGCGACTGGACGCCGTCAAGCTGAGGGGAAATGGCAGATACAAATTTACCTTTTCTTCACTGGTACAGTACTGTAAGTGTGCATCCGCCATTTCTCCCAGCTAGACGGCGTCCAGTCGCTATCTTGGTGGTAGTAGCAAATATTCAAATGAGAACTTTGAAAGTGGAAGTTTACAAACTGCAGTGACCAACCCGTGCACATAGTTGTGCTTTTAAGTGCCACACTTTTTCTTTTCTTTTCTTTTCTTTCACTCTCTATCTCTAAATCACCACTTGTTTATGTAATTCAAACTTGGCTGTTGCATCCTGAGTTAAACGGTGTGCAAATTATAATCTCACACTGACTCAGTCTCTCTCTTCCTTTCTCTCAGAGTCTCTTATTTTTTCTCCCCCCTCTCACTCTCTCTCTCTCTCTCTCTCTCTCTCCCTCTCTCTCTCTCTTGCACACACACCATCCCACTATTATTGGAATACTGTCACGGAAACACACACTCTGCTGTAATATAATGCTGTAGTTTGATCCAGACCTCCCATTCATTTGTTTAGCTATAAAGGTCTATGAAGTTGATATGTGTTTACATATTTGTTCACCCCTTCACTCTTTTCCAGTAACTATGGCTGCTGGCTCGACTTGTATATGTATATGTGTGTGCGTGCGTGTGTGTGTGTGAAAGTGTGTGTGTGTGTGTGTACGCTCTTCTCATTGCTGAATTACACAACTCTTTCCACCCTGGGGCCTGAGAACTGGTCTGATGTGACCTGATGATTTTATTGCAGCAGCAGTCCTTTTGAGGACGCTCTCTCTCTCTTTCTCTCTCTCCCCCTCTCGCTCTCTCTCTTTTTCTCTCTCTCCCCCCTCTCACTCTCTCTCTCTCTCACACACACTCGCTTTCTTTCCCCCACTGTCTCTGTCTCTCACTTCCCCCTCTCTCATTTTTTTCTCCCTCCACATCTGTTAATCTGCTCAGGGAATAGCAGCAGACAGTTTTCCAAACCTCTGTGCATTTACGTGTCATGCAATTCATCATTGGTAAGTCTTGGAAGAGCACAAGTTCTGAGAAAGTTAGTCTCCAACCCAGAAGTGGACCCTGAACTTGAATGAATGCGGCTTGCTCATCCAGTAGCTGGGAGCCTGAAATAGGTTTATTGCAGGTTTGAGGTTGAGGTGGCCAGTTTGACCCCAGAAGAGGAAAACAATGTTCTTATCTCCATCTTCAAAACTCCCTTGAGTCTCATTGTTTCTATAAATAAAAGTCCAGACTCAGCAGAATCCAGACAGGTTTTTTTCCTCATTTAAAAAAAATTGTATGCAATTAAAGAAGACAGGCAGGAGATACAATCACAGCATTTGCTGAGGCTCATTTTAGATCCAATCAGATGGTGCAACTTATGACTCATTCAACCATATTATTATCAGTATACTCATTTTCTCCTTGGGCATTTCACCGTTATAACATCAAATACTGATTCATGTGAAAAACATACACCTGATGAGCATGCCCATCGCTATAAGCTTAAACGAGCGTTTCACTGTCTGTGTGGCCAATTTCTGAACAATGTGGCCACTACATAAGCCAGAATGACTCCTTGCAGGAATAGAAAGACCCAAGCAAATTACTGCGTCTGTCAGGAGAGGCCTCGCCATCGCTAACCCCTCAGCCTGCTTCCATTACACCGACATGGGAAAGGATTCTCTGGAAGAACCAGCTATATTATCTTAATCTTATACTGGGAGTGCTCCCAGTGGACAACCACCCAGTTAAAGGGGCATTTACTGACTTGAAGAAGTAAACAGAGACACGTAGCTACAGTACAGAGCAGTTGATGTATGTAACATTTAACCTGTTGTAGTTTAGTTTAGTTTGTTTCTAGTGGGGACAAGTGAACTTGGACGTAAGTAAGTGACTTATGCTGAAGGTTAAAAGTCAATCATGCATGGGACATGACTGCTCTTTACCGGTAATGTGTGTTTGTTTGTACAGGGCCGTCTGCAAAGCCATTAAAGCCCCAACCCCTGTTTTAGACCTCGTCATGCCCTCTGGTCTTTGTGTCGCCATCATGGTTCATCTCTGATTGGTTGTGACAGGGAACAATAACGGGCACACAGAGAAAGGGAATTCTCTCTGGCTACTTGTCAGTCCATATTAGCTCAACCCAAGCCACCCACCCCCCCTCACAAGAAAAAAAAATCAGCCCGGCTGATTGCAAACCATTGGTGAACTTGACATAAAAATAGATGTTGCCAATTTCACCCTTAATTAAGGTTTTATTAATGGCTAATAAAACATTTAGTGATACTTTATCACACACCTATAAATAAGCATAAGTACAAGTTAGGAAGGACCAGACTGGTTTTTATCATCATTAATAATTCATAACACATTTAAAATAAACTATCAGTTTTGCAATTAATAAAATCATCAAGGTTAGTACCAATGGTTAGGCTATTAATCAAAAATGTTAGAAAACCATTATTAATAAGGTGTGATGGCTTCTCAAACATTTACAATTATTCAAGTTGTATAAGTTAAACAATAATAAACAATTTTAGCTTTAAAGCTCTGCAGCTCTTTTCCAGCAGGTCAAAGGTCAAAAGGTACTTTGGAGTTGTTGTGTTTGATACATTGGTGAACTGAGGAACTGTTTAGCGAATTGGAAAAACTCAAATGATAAATCCAAGGCAGAAATGCTGGAAGGGGATAAACACCTGGAGGGTAGTGTAAAAATATATGATATATTTCTCGGGGTTATGTGTGTGTTTTTCTTTTTTACTAACAATACTATGAAAAATAAGAAAATAAAGAGATGTCCGCACATTAATATGCTCTGAAAATAAGAGTAATTGCATCTCGCCTGGGAAAGCTGTTAAGCAACAATCCCTGAGAAAGAGAAGTTGAATTTATTGCTCCGGTAGAAAAAAGGCCTCTCCATGCGCCCTGCAGGAAACAGGTGGGACTGGTGAGATTCAAGTAAGAAAAATTATGTTCGTATGGAACCAAAACATTATGAGAAAATCACGTTTTAAATGGCATTTCAATATGGCAGACAAGACCACTGGGTAAATTCATCATTCTCTAATTTGGTGTTAAATGTTTAAACAGATCTATTACATTTGATTATGTGTTATTCTAATGGTTCTTAAGAAGGGCTCATACAGGATTTGCATGTTGTGTTTTTAATAACAATCATAATCAACAAGTCAACAAAACAATATTACTGCCAAAAACATCACCTACATGTCACCTAAAGGTTAGATGACTCTGACTGGGCCAACGTCAAACAGTACAGGGATTCAGAGTCGCTCTCCTGACTCGGAGAAAAATGAGGTCTAACTGTACATCCAGCCACTGTCATGTTATGACTTCTTCCCCTCCCTCTTCATTTTTTTGTTCCATTAGGGCTTCACACTGTAAAAGAGCACCAACACAAACAGAGACGGAGCCGAGGGAATGAAAGACTGCAGTGTTTTGGGAACACCAGAGTCCTGACTGCACATGCACATGTGACTCCTTGTCAGCTGGCTGGAGTGAAAGGTGACAGGTGAGTTGATAGGATACTATGACTTTGAAAACAAAACAAAAACAAACGTAACAGCTGCTCTTTAAATTTCATGTCATTTCCTGTTATTGCTCGAGAAAAGTGCTCTGGTTGAAGTTTCTGGGGATAGTCGCCTTTTTAATACACTAAGCTTTTAGTCAAACATACACTGGACCAAATACAACAAGTCAAACTAAGTTGTTGATGCACAAAAAAAGTTGCATATTCTGTCTAAATCACAAGGAAATGTAACAGTACTCGAGGCTTTATACAAAAGTGTTTCCATCAATCATTTTTCATCCCAGTTAGTGAAACAATCACTATATGACAAGTTGCATAACAGACCAAATCTGCTATTAATGTAAAAGAAATCTCGTTAAAAAAAAAAACTTGTTGCATAACACTTGTTCTTTTCCAGTATATTCTTTGATGTCCCAAAAATAATTTGAACCTGTTAGGGATGAAAACTTCCAGTGAATGGCAGGCAGTGTGCTCATGGCTAGTTTCCATCACAGTTCTTCCCTTGCATACAGGTTCCCTCCTTTTCTCCTTCTCCTTCGTCTTCTTCTCCTTCTTCTCCCTTTTCTTCTCCCTCTTCTGCTTCTTCCTCCTCCTCTTCCATCCATTCTAATAGATGCACTGAAAAAAAAGGGCCATTGCTGCTGGCTGGCCAAAAAAAGAAAAGCTTGGCTCAACTTCTTTGTTCATTCACTTTCCATTGCAAATCCAACAGGCATTCTCTCTCAGCTCTCCTTTTCCCTGACCACAGCTATGGCTTTGGATACAGCAGCAAGTCTGTCCTTTCTCCTTTTGTGATTGAAGATAATGCCCACTGTTTGAAGGGAAGGGAGCTTAAGGCAAGTTCAAGGAAAAGTCCAGATCCTGAATGGACTTTTCAACCATTCAGAAGAGCACTGTCTACATTTGTGACCATTAACAATACCGTTCCAAGGCTAGAAACAGGGAAGCTGCTGTATTGATAAAGTAGAGACATGAACTTTGTGGAATATTTGCTTGAGCTTTGAAAAAGAAAATAGATCACTGAGTAGGTCTCTTTTTTTTTCCACAGATGTCACAGATTTGTTCGGGAGTCTAGCCTCATGAGCGTGCTGTTCAATCTTCACAAACCTAGACAAAAATATTTAAAGATCGTACCTTGATTGTAAGACTGAGTTTGGTTAGGGTTGGACCTTTTTAAGAGTGAGGAGAGAGCTACTTCTTATCCAGAACTGACTGAGTGGGTGAAAAAATACAATAAACAAGGAAAAAAAAGGTGACCTCAAGTTTTATGAAAATCTGCGTCCTTGAAAAAAAAAAAAAAGTGTGACCTCCAGAGTGGTTTTCAGATCTAAGCCACGAGGCCACAGGGTCAGTTTAAGTATTTGTCACAGCTAAGAGTCCAAAAGTCAACGAGCATGGGTTTGGTCAGTACCTAGTAAAATCGTGCCACACTACCTCGCCTTTCAATGTCTTCTCAGCTACATTTGCAAGACTTGACAATCATGTTGGAGAGTTGCTCCACTTTGGGGGTTCGTCCAGAGTAGTAGAGTATAGTGAGGGGTTCCAGGTCTTGAGGGACACAGCAGGGGGCGGCCGATGCCTCTGGATTCAGAGTGTTGTACAGGCTCAGCAGCTATTGGAAAGCACACGGGGAGAGATGGAAACTCACTTTCAAATATCTTTCACAGCTGTGCAACAAGTCAGTAAATTGTGCTATATTCAGTATGTATAGAGTAATGGAGTCTGCTGGCTAGTATACCATCTGTAAATACTCAGATACGTAATTGTAAATTCACATTAAGATTCATAAATAACCAACTAAACGATGAATACTAAATAATCTGGTGAATTCTATTGTGTTTTTCCCCGCACATTTTATGGAAAAGGGTGTTGTTGATGTTGCCTATGATATTTCCAGTGGTGTGGCCAAACAGCCCAAGTGTGAGCTCAATAACTAAAACGTGAAGCTAAAAGTTCATTTCAGTTCCAGGGTCAACAAAACACCTCGCAGTAGGGCTGGGCGATATGGCAAAAAACGTTATCACGATATGTTTTTCCATATTGATCGATTCTCGATATCGTCTCGATATGTATTTTTTGCTGCCGCTGCCAGTTCAAGCAGCATCCTGACTGAATCCTGAAGAAACCAGAGAATGTGTTCAGTTTGGGAGGATGACATGAGTTCACTTTAATGTTCATTAAGGGTGGAACAGTTCAATAATCCACAGTTTGATTTGATTTACATTGTTGTTGCTGTTGTTTTCTGTTGTCTTTTTTCTACCATACATCAGCTCTAAAATGTGTCAATCATGAGGCTTTAGTCTTTCTAGTTATTTGAACAGGTTGTAGACAAATATTTAGCTATTTAGCTGCTCTGACACCAGGCTTTATGCCGAGCCCACTCTGATGAATCCAGGTGTGTCTGACTCTGACCTCAGTAGTCACAACAACTGTCAGACACACCTGGATTCATCAGTTTGTCCAATAATGTAAGACAGGAAGGAAAGGAGCCTGTTTGAGCTCAGGAAGTAGTGGAGCTGTGCATAAAGCCTATTTATTGATCTGACTCGGTAACCACGAGCGCAGTTCACGTCAACTCAGGTGATCTGCAGGTTGTTGTTTCACTTCACCGCTCCGACGCGACGCTCCGTGTGTGTGTGCGCGCGGCGCTGACAGAGAGAGAGGGAGGGAGAGAGGCTGTCGGCGCATACTGTGAGTGGATTTGACTCCGCGCGCACTGTCCGCGGACTTTTGCGGTTTCATAGGCAAGCATACAGTATCACATTTGAAACAGATTGAGTCCGCGCGGTCATAAAAATTGAGCTTTGCACGGAAGGGACCGGCGGACGCCCGCTTTGGGTCCTCGTCTGCCTCGAGTGCGCGCGGACATCCGCGGAGGCAAATACGCCGGAGTATGTGGGGGCCTGAGCCTAGCGCATGTTCTTCACACTGTACATGAGCAAACAGACATGTTACCGCAGAATAAACGTCACAAGCAGCTCCGTGTTTCCTCCACTTTCTGACCGTGGTAGGCTATCATCAGGTTGCTCTGACTCCACACTGACAGGCTTCTTTAGCCGGGACAGACGAACTGATGCTCCACACGTTCACAATCGCTTCAGTTGCCATCGGCTCCACCTCCACTCATTTCCTCCCTCTTTTACAACTTTCACTTTATCACAGCTTGGGATCAATAAAGTATATCTATCTATCTATCCATCTTATCCTTCCTCCCTTTAGCTGCAGCAGCTCAAACAAGCTCTGCATGCTCAGGACAGGAGGCGGAGTATCAGACGGAAGTGTGGCCGGCTGCTGTCGCGCATATTTACTTTCATGTGATATCGAGGAATAGGGCCATAGCTTATTATCGAAATCGTTCAAAGATTTATCGCGATCCCGTATCGAGATCGTTATATCGCCCAGCCCTACCTCGCAGTGTCAACAGCTACATAACAAGATATAAAGTATTTGCTTCAAAAGACATAGGTTGCTAATCTTTACGAGCTGTTGCTTGTTAGTTGCCGCCATGTTGCCTTTTCTACCAGTGTGCCTGTTGCCTCTCTCTGTCTATCTGTTTGAAATGTGTGAATGAGTGTAATCGTCTTTAGGTTCATGCTTGTTTTGATCCCATGAAGGTATGAATACGTGTATGCCTGCACGTCTATTTATACCATCTTAAAGGAAAACTATTTTTCATTTTCCACTGTAGTAACGTGTCTCTCACAAACTCTCTTGTTTTGTGTTGATGAGTAGTCCGACTCCTTACCGAGCTGTGTGTTGTGTCTGAGCTCCTCAGGTAAGGACAGGGCCCCGAGCAGTAGTTGGCATCATAACCACTGGGCTCATGGATCCACTTCCAGTCCAAATCACGTCGGAAATCAATGTGCAGCTTGCGAACACAGCAGTTCTCCTCCGTGTTTCTGCGACGTAAACAATCAGTTTTTTCGTTATAATGCATTTAAATGTGCATTTACATTGTCCAGGCTATATTGGCTACACTATGTTGCAGGATATATTTAGGATATCATAATATATGAGCGGGTGCATATAAACATATTCAATTTTCAAGATAATTAGAGTATCCCTTACGAGAAACAGTAGTTTGTGTCCAGGGCTCTCTTGCGGCGGCGGGTGTACTGAGTGTCCAAGCGGTGTGGTGGGATCATCATGAGGATGAGATGAGGCAGGTACTGTTCCTTTTTCTTCTTCAGGTGATCCAGATCCAAGCGACTGTGTTCCTCATCTCCATCCACACCTTAATTATAGACACGATCGAGCCGCATGTAAACCAACGCCTTTAGTGGCTTTTCTTTTTTCCTTTTACAACTTCCCTGAATCTGAGCATGCAATTTTCAAAATTATTGAGTATGAAACTGTCATCGCTGTCTTCTTGTCTGACATTGCAAGTTTTATTTTTAGTCCTCTGAGGCAAAAGATGAATCAAGCTACATTTCATCTTTCACTGACAATGATCAACTCCTGAATTGAAACGATTTTGTACCAAACCTCCCAAGTTGAGAAATGATCAATCATACAACTAAGGACAAGATGACCACCTCAAGATCCTGAACTGACAGGATAGGCGTTCTCAGACAAAGAGCAACTAACACCAGACCTAAATAGCTATGGGACAAAATGTTGTTGAGGCTCACCTTTGAACTTCACCTCCAACACCTCGTTCTCATTGTCAATGATGTCACCGTTTGGGTTGAAGGTGTGGCAGGGGCAGTGCACACTGATTTCCAAGCCCAGATTAGTTCCTGATGGCAAACAAGTACAATGAGGATTGTCAGGAGGATCGTGAGTTGAAAATGAGTTGGGATGATGAGAACTGACGCAAGTTTTTGTAGGAAAACAAGTTAACAGTGACCTCAGTCTTACCTCTGTTCACCAGCCATTCCCGCACTGTGTCGGTCACGTCGAAGGAGACCCATTCAGGGGTACCTTTGGTCAGCACATTCTTGGCTGCGATGTAGCGTTGTTTCCTAATGTGTTCATTTGGCCTCACAATCTGCAAGGCAAGAAGACACGGTCATTCAAAAACACTGAATTTGCATCAACAAAATAACACCAGACCAGATATCAGGCTGTTTAGTTGTCTTGAGCTAAGATAAGATACGCTATGATGAGCTAAGATGATGAGATCACAGGAACATGGAAACAGATTTTAAAAAGACTTAAAACCTACATCTTTATGGCTTTGTGAAGCTGTACTTATGGTGCTTTCGTGTCATATTGGAGTCACAGTAATTACCAGTTTCCCACTTGTAAATAGCATTCATGTCAACATCCAAGTTGTAATTACGATTGGGAAAGTAATTTTTTTTTTTTTTTTGAAAGCAGTGATATATTGCATTTGGTTGTAAAAGAGCATGCAAGAGCAAGCAAGCGTGAATGTTGAGATCTGCTGAAGTCTGTCGTTAAAGGTAATTAAAGGCTGAGATGTATTAGATACTGTACAGTGGGTATTGAACAAGCTCTGTATTTATAACTCTTATATATCAAACTGTGCAGTAAAAGAACAACCGCCACTCAACATCATTGACACTTGGTTCAAATTACCTTAGTTTTAAAGTGTGGTAGACAAAAATGTGTTTGTAGCTGAACATGAATGCTGAAGTCATGAGATCATTCCTTGTCATTACTTTCCCTCCAAACTCAGATGAATGCTAATGTCAACATACCAACATGCTCCTAGTGATAATGAGTGTAATTGCAAAACAATTGCTAATGAGTAGCTATTAAACACAAAGTGGAGCTAATGGATCTGCACTGCAGGTATGTGGTTATAAACCAAAGTGCTGAACAAGCTGAAGATTTGGACCCATCCCATTCAACTTCATCGTTAAAAAGGCGACCTAACGAGGGACGATGTTTATTGTTTCGTTTTAAATTGTTGATATTATAATGCCGTGCTTGGTGTATTCACTGTAAGTTTGAGTAGAGTTTGTGAGCATGTGTCGACAGCTTGATTGACTACCACTGGCTTGCATTGAGGTACATGTCACACATTTCTTGTTTTGATTGGAGTCAAGTGACATCACAGAGCTACTCCATCCACCTTTAGCCCGAGCTAGAGACTAATTAGCCAGATAACTCAAAACACCTGGGGTCTATTATTGTAGAGCCTTTATCTGTGTTTCTCTCTGTTTTTAGTTTTTGGCCTGTTGGGGGCAGAAGAACGCGACAGATATCCTGACATGGACGACATGGGACAACATTCAATATGTGAGTCAAATATTCACGTTGTTTTTCTCTCCAAAGGTAAAAAAAATGAGTCATTAGCTTGCTAGCTAGTTGCTAGTTGCTTTATTATCTGCTATCATCTGTGTCATGACAAGGAAGGGCATAGTTTGTCACAGCTTGTTTACTAAAAGACTAACAGCTGTTGGTCAAAACAAACTTGTTGTGAGGATATAATATACAACAATTCAGCCATTTATTCAACGCGCCTGCTGCTAGACCAAAGTAATAAGCTACAGGCAAGATGAAATTGTGCAAAGCTGCAGAATTGGATGCTAATTGTCTGTGACTTTCTCACTGCTAGCTGGAGCCTTCACATCACCCACAGTCACTTTTATTCTTTCTAAATATAAACATATTTGTCCGGTTCAGCTCATAGCTTTTGCTTTAAAAGAATGGTGGTGGTTGCTGTGTGTGTTCAGTGGGAGCACCTATAAAAGTAAATTACAAGTCTAGCGCTCCTGACCTGTCTCTGGTGTAAAACAGTAAAACAATGCACATTCACATGGTGCCATATTTTTGGATGAAAATGTGAAAAGAAATATGTCAAAGTCAAAGACAAATATGATTTATTTCTCTGGAATAACGAGGAGTCGTGGAATAAAAGTATATTTATGCAAGTGCCATATTTCAGTACTTTTTGATGCCATATTTATGGACTTTATTAAGATTTGAAACACAGGACTTTAACCCTCTTATTGTGTTATTGCTACTTTGAAAAGATGGAAACATATTCAATCCCTGAGTATCTGCCATCACTTGCACAAAAGAAAAAAAAAGTTCTTGGTAGAGTGAAAGCACCTGCCCTCTGTTGCTACCTTGCATAACAGTGACCATTTTTCTGTAAACACGCACTCGCTAGACAATGGAAGAACCTTGATGCTTGGCATTATTGGATTAAGTTAGATTAGATAACATTAGATTATAGTTCAATGACAGATTTTTCTTGAAATCCTTTTGCATGACATGTATATTCCGTTAAATGGCGACAGACATAAAATGACAGATTCAGTTATAACAAACAGAATGAAAAACTTGCACTACATTTTGTTGGTTTGGTTTGTTTTGGTTCGGTTTTTATTACTTTAGTTGTCTTTATATTGGATCCATAAGACCAAGACAGAATTACAGGCTCTTCATGATGTTGACTATGACTGAGGTAAGTGGTCGTATCATGTCATCACTTAGTCGAACAGAGCCCCCTTTAAATAGCTTGATTTAAAAAAGACTTCTACATAACCAAAATGGAGACCATATTAGATCTGACCTGCCAGTGCTGCACTAACAGTAACCCTGTCTCACTTCTGCAAACACTCCGCAGGCCTGTTGAGCTTTTTGGCTTTTGGTCTGGCTGTTACCCACGCCCGCAACCACAATCTGGTTGTCGTTGGCTCTCTTTGTCAATTAGAGCCTGAAATCATGTGGCGGAGAACAAGTAACCAGCTTATGTAAGATGCATTCTTGACAGACTAGAATCTAGTAATGTTTTAGCATACAAAGATTAAATCCAGAAAAGGGAGATTTCGAAGCTTCTTGTAGCCTTGACTCTGAGCTTTGCCTTTGATCTTGGTAGAAGGACAAGGAAACAGTATCTTTACACACCTGGTAGAGCTCAATCCGCTGTTCATTCCTCTTGGCGTTTGAGTTTGGCATCCTCAGAGCTCGAAACTCTGCTCTGAAGAGGTTGGTTGAGTTCCTTTCCATGGCGGAGACGTTGAAGCGGAAAACCTTAGAGGTGATGCCTTTTGGGCAGTAGAGCAGATCGTCTGGAACAGAGAGAATAAAATAAAAGTTAAGTGAAAGAACAGGCTTACAAAGTCTTATCAGGATCTGATAAAACCAGCAGTCTATGTCCAGACAACTGCATCATCACTTCTGGACAACATAATCACGGATAATCGATTTGTAATCTCCTTCACATGCATGCAAAAGATGAAATGAAGAGTTTCTCAGGTGTAGGCCTTATTCACAGTAGACATTCTGCCCTAGCATAGTAGGAAAAGCACAGGTGTTATCAATAACATTGGTATTATTACATTAAATTCTGTTCAAGTCTAAGCCATGACAGTGTCACAGTGAGCCAGCTTTATCAATACCAGGACCCTGAAACCGAAACAGCTAAATGCAGTTCAGATGTCATTCATTGTATTATTGAAACCTGTGCTCTTCCTATTGTGACATGTCGAAATGTCTTTGAAAATTAACAACAAAAAAGGCTTTTTAAAGTCATCTATATATTTATTTTTTGGTCATAATTGATGAGTCATTGTCGTGATATCTCTCCATCTGACTTTGTGCAGAAACAGACGATCAGTTAATAATTATCCGTCTATGTTTTTAAAAGATTTTTCCATCATTATTTTGAGAATCTTTTTGAAAACCTTTCAAAATAAATAACTTATAACTATGAACAAGATTTTTGAAATCTCTAAACACTCTGATGTTCATATCCCAAGCTCTGAATTATATTTAAAATGATGATAGTTTAATATATGTGTTGTTTTCATTCTCAGAGCCAATTATTTTTAATTTATTGATTTACATGATGAATAAGACAATGCTGAAGTAAGACACTCCCACAATTATAACTGAAAGTTGTTAAGTTGCATTTCGCTTCAAAAATGATCAAAACAGTCAATCAATTATCAAGATGCTCATTTCAGATCACCACATATTTTTGAAATGTGCTCTTCTGGCCTGGCGACTCCGGGTGGACTGTGCCTTTCAATTGAACTTTCATCCACTTGATGCCAGATCTGTCATGTGCCAAGGACACACAGCTCTCTGTCACTGTTACTAACTCATATCATGAACTAAGTTGGCAGCAGATGTAATCATTTTAAACAATTAGATTATAATTCAGTCGAACCATATTTCTTCACATTGCTTCATTACATATATACTGGAAAAGTTATTCACACCTAAAATATGAGCTTGGGTCTACCAACCCCACCAAGTTTATCAGTCACAGTGAAATGATTTGTGTTGTTTCCTGCCTTATCAAAATTCCTCTGTGTTTTTCCAACACTTTCTGTCTATATTTGGTGGAAATGAAAATGTTGTAATTTGAAATAGCAATATTATTGAGCTTAGTATGATTTCATCTCTCTGGTATCTGCATATCAAAACCCCTTCCACTGACAACTTTTTGGACCCAAATGCCTTCTGACCATGATGACTTCTCCACAACCCAACCTCAGTCATTGACATATGCCAGATTCTGTATGCGTACCATGCTATAAAAGGAAATCTTTCCGATGTTTGCTGTCCAGCCTCTCAATGCAGTAATTTGCCAGTCTTGCAGCAGCTTTCTGCTTCATTTGCACCTGTCACAGATTTGTGGTGGTTCACAGAGCTGCCTCAGATCCACCAGAAGGTCAACAGTTTACCTCCAGAAACCATCAAAAGGAGAGTGTATGTTTGCCCACATTAACTGAGGGAAAGAAAGTGAAATCACTGGTTCCGAGTCAAAAATTGATTCCACAAAGCCAGCACTTTAGTCCTGTCATACCACAAGGGCCAACACCCTAAGGTGGCTGTGTCCTAATAACTAGTAGTACACTGCTGCTGTTTCTACCTGATCTTAAGAGAATTGTTCTATCTCTTTGGAAAAATACACTTTTTTTTGCGTCAACATCTCTCACGGATACTCAATATGAAGCTTCTGTCAGCAGCTTGTTAGCTTAGCTGCACATGAAGACTAGAAACAGCATGAGTGTTGGCCTGGCTCTAAGGGAAGAGAAGAAATCTGCTTGCTAAGACATGGTAGGGATTTAAAAAAAAAAAAATGTATCCAAATATTTTGTTGCATGTGAATCATTTCCTCTAATTTTAAGTAAAGATACCATTACAAACCATGCTGACTAAGTATAAAACATACAGAGTGCATCTATTGAAGTCTATGGGCTTGATTTGAAATTTGGAGACTGTCCTCCAGAGAGGAATGACAGCATCAGTCGTTTCAGCCTGTGTCAAATCCCTCTAGTGGCAGTAGTAATTATGTCAGGAGCAAAGGAGGAAGTCTGACAATGTTATGACAACACATTCTGCACAGGGAGAAGGCCGGGGTTGATGGATAGATGTCGGAGATGTTTTCTTTTCTTTCTTTTTTTTCTAAGCACGACAATGACCGTTTCCTAACCCTCTAACCTTAACCAACTGTCTGTCACTGTAGCCATGATAATGAGGCTTCCTTAACCTTAACGAAGAAGCCCAACCTAAATCACAGTGTTTCTCTAAATCTAACCAACCCTCACCACAGCTCTGTCGGATGATAAGAGATTTATATTTGACTGGAAATGACTGTCTAATGTCATCCTGCTGACAGCTGGCATCAGATCAGAAAATGCTTCCATGTGTTGCTGAAGAGAGATGGTGTACTTGATTTAAAATTTTCTGTCACTGTTTGTACATTTCAGAAACAAATACTGTTTGTAGTACTTTTTTTTTTACTGATTATAAGTGCATCAGTTGTCTTATTAGATCTTATTTTTATAGCTGTTGATAAAATAACTGAAAGCAGCTGTGGATAAAACTTGCATCTTAAAATAGACAAATGTTACAAAACTTGTAGACCATTATTTGTTTCCTGAATAAAACTGCAAAGATAGTGAAGATACAGAATATTTATAAAGTTTATATTATTTCTGTAAAATAGGTTAACCTGAGGCTGATTGCATCTCCTCATGATCCTTTAACTGAAGAAATCAGGAGTCGTCCCTGCCAGAGCACAATGAATCTGAAAATTGTTCGTCTTGCCTGTTCCAGCATATGAAAATCACATTAACCAGTCTGAGCAGCCTCAGTGAGTATATGTGGATATACTGTACAAGCTATTGACAGAATGCATATTTCCAGGTATGAGATCACGTTGGACACATAAAAACTCCTGCCAACACCACAGCTTTATGTTTGACAAAGTAAAAAAAAAAAAATAATGGTGATTTTAGGTTGTCCACATTTTAAGTTTTAGTTGTTGACTAGGATTAAGATATTTTGAGGTACTTGTGTCAGTTCAGATCTGAGAGTTATATTGCTTTTCTGCCATATTAATTACATTAGGGTACTGGTCTTCACCTAACTATGAGGAAAAGGTACATGTGTGTAAATCTGTCTTACATCTTTGTACCTAAAGTCCATCTGTGACTCTGAATCCAAAAATGAAACCACCACATGAACTTAAGGCACCTTAGTGCCTGGCGTTTTTGTCATAATCATTTTGTGAGATTCAAAACAGAACATTGCTGAAGGAAAATAGGTCTTTTGAGAAACACCTGTTGATTTCAAAGGGACTGTGATGCAATGGTCTTGGCTTTCCTCTAGACCATGAGGCCCTCTCCGGCTCTCACACACGCACAGCATTTATCCTATTCTGCTTTCTCGGTAATCCAGACTCAGTTGGACCACATGCTGCATGAATCTCCCTCAAGTACTGACACATGTCCCTCTCAGCATAGGTTTTCCACGTCCAGTTCATAGCTTTTAATTCCATATAGGAAATAGCTGTGGAGAGGTTTAGCATGAAGCAGAGAATGTGAACAGGACTTTACTGACGAATATCCTAAACTATTATTTAACCAGGCAGATAAATGCTACCCAATGTTGCCTTAGTGTTAATAAAATGATGGCACAGTGGAATCATTCATGTTTAAGGGGGTGGATGCTGGCTCAGGTTCACACCCAATTTAGCTAAGTTAAACCTGAGCGGTGCAGTTAGTGATCTCATGCTCACGGGCCACCCCTGCGGCTGATTTGCAGGCCAAGACAAGCAGCGGGGTCACTTAAAGCTCTCTTTCAGTGGGGACGTGGGTGGTAATGATGTGTCTGTGTATGCGATAGCTTCACGGGACCCCCACTCCTCCTGTAGTTTCACACCGGAGGGGGAGAGGGGTCTCTTTATCCAGGCTAACGGGGAGGTCCTTCCATCATCTAACTTTTCCTGTCCACCTCCGTTAACTTTTCCTACTCCCTCTCCTAAAGGCATCCCCTTCTGTCTGGGCAGATGTCCCTCTCATTTGGGCCTGACTGGAAAGGAAATGGGAACATCTGGGGAGAGGGACAGGATCCATGGAGGAAAAAAAACAAGAGGAGGAAGAGTGGAGTCAGGAGTAGGAGGAGAGTGACTTTCCTGGAACACTAGTTCAGGGTTAAAACAGGTTGGTGGTGAGCATTACAGGAATAAAACACATCCTCCAAGTGCAAAACAAGTCCACCTTTCAGATTTACAAATGTCAGAAAGCTCAGACACAAGTACCCTCTCTCTTTTTAACGTTAGATGTATGTGCAGAGTTTAACATAAGAAGGCTGACTTCACCTTCATCTGTTCTTGAGGGGAGGAAAGTTTGTCTGTGCTCACGTTATGAAGGAGACATTTTCAATTTAAGGATTAACATTATTTGCACAGTCATGGATAGTGGGTTTCTCAGCAGGATTAGCTGGAATTTTTTATGAATTTTCAGCCAAATAACTCAAAGACTATTTTTGTGGAAGACGAGAGTTATCATTCAAAGTGTTTGTGTTTAACTTAAAATCTGTCTAATATGCAGCAGACCAGAGGTGATTAAGGCTCCATGACATAGACACCTAACTTTGATTGACGCATCTGGCTCGCTCTTCAATTGGTGCGTAATTGCGCACGGTGGACGCCTTGATTGCTGACACTGAAATGGCAAATTGATAGAAACTTGGCTGCCCCGTAAGGAGCTGCAATACTTACTGCTCTCTGGCGGTCCGTAGACCATGTTGAATTTGTATATCTCTTTGGCATAGTACTCTGTCTCTGTGTTGTCCTGACCGCAACTTTGCTGCCGATCCCTCCCAAGCTCCTCCAGTAGCTCCTTGGTGCTGTTATACAATGCTTGGATCTGATAAGGGATTTTACTCGGTCCGAGGGACTGCGGGGGACTCGTCAGTCGGAGCTTGCTCAGGATCTGACCCCGTATCGCCTCGACCCTCTTCCTTTTCACATGGTCAATATCCACGGTGGCACAAGTTGACAGGCACGAGCTCAAAGTTGCGCAGTTGAGGAGGAGGACAAACAGTAAAGCCTTGCCCAAATGCATCTTTCTCTCTGCATTTGGTTCGCTCGGTTAAAGGAAAAACAAAAAGGTGCAGATTCACAGGCGACGACTGCCAAGGTCAGTGTCAGTGAGCCGTCAGAGATCAAGCTGATGAGCCCCGCTGTTGTTTTCTTTGAACTTCCTTTGGAGCTTAATGATGAAAAACTCCTCACTTAATGCATTTTCTCGTGGCGGTCCCTTTCGTTATCAGCAGAAATCCAACTGTGCGTTCGCCCATCAGACATTACCCAGTTCAGAGTCCCGAGCGACAGAAACTCTCCCACATATATGAGACTTATCCGGCACAAATATCTCTGTAGAAACAAACAGACTTTTCTTTTGCATTCTTGTGCTCAGTCCAGTAGATTTAAGTCGTCCCACAGCTGGGCATACTTCTCCTCTTTTCTTTCTCATTAAAATCTAGAGCCTCTTTATTGTCTCTGAGGAGACAGACCGCAGGCTGTCAGGTTAACGAGGTATATGCGACTTTGAGCGGTCGGTATGGCCTCGCATGTGTTTTATACCAGTAGTTTCTGACGTTTGATGGAGGAGGGACCGCAAGCACCCGGGAGAGCCCAAATCATAACAGGGCTCATTGCGACGCACCAGACATCAGCTGTGACTAATAAACATGTAAAGAGTCTACTGTTTTATTCTCTGACTGCTCACTTATTTGTAGCCTACTTTTATATGAAGTTGGGAAGTTACAGTTTTAATATTGTGGCCAGTTTTTTTCTTCTTCTTTTGTGGCACCTGAGATGATTCATGATCTGACCGTTCACGATAGTCTTTGCTGTTTATCCCCATGTTTTTCAACAATACCGTCAGCTGTGATCTTCGGGGTGTCTAAGTATAGGCTACTGTATATCTCCTCTGATTGTCTACCGTATTTTGAGTTTGTTCATGCCTGGGTCGTCCTCCCTCTAGTGGCCAGTCGCGGTACACACAGTAGCCTAATTAATCAGACAGTATGTGTGGTTTCCTCAATCAGATAACTTTCTACATGTTTGTTTGATGTTTGTTCTATCTAAAATATAAAAACAGTTTATCTCCCTAAAGACTAAAGGTAATAGTCCAACACAACAGCCAAATCTAAACCTTGAAATGCTCTAAATACTGGGCCAACATGAAGTTCAATATTGTTTGGCTTAACTTGAACATCAAAATCGTGTCCTATATTTTTTTTAAAGCTGAATATGTGTTATGTTCAATTAACAGAGAAATTAACATTCAACAGTTATGTTTCCTTTTTTGTTTTTTACAGAAAGTAAGAAAAAATAATTACATCCACTAACACCATCCCTGACAACAATGACAAATGACAAAAACCAATAGCAAATAAACAAACAGAAACCTGCAACAATAAAGCAAATGAAACAAAAAGAGGAAAAAGTGCTATGTATGTGTCACAGAAACCATAAAACTAACAATGAACGAGATTCATAGATTTTACACATAGAAATTCCAAACACATATTTCGTAATAATTCACAGTTGGGTCCTTTGTCTGCTCTTCTTCAGCTGGACCCGTCTTATAAAGAGCCACACAATACAGGACAAATCCGGTTGTCAGATGCTGCTCTTAAATTACAGAAAATCCTTTCAGACTTCACATTCTGGCTACATGATTTCATTACTGTTCAAAAGAACCAAAGTTTCCTCACTGTCGTAGCAGATTTTCCCATGCCCTCTGCAAACCGCCATCCACATAAAATTCATTTTTCTACCCTGATGTCTGAAGGTTTATTTGCAGACCCCTTAAGTTATTTCATCTTTTTGATTTTTTCCCCTCCGCAGTCTGTTTTATCTCTATTCATAGAGCATATCCACATTTCTCAGACCTATTTTAGGTCAAAGCTCACTCAACCACTGGAGGCCCCATACCCAAACATGGGGTCTGGTATTTCACTATGTTTCTTTTGCTCACTAGTTTGCATGGCAAGAATGATTTTTGTAGGATGTCCAAACTTGGTCAATATTTGGCTTTGGATTATATGCTCAGGTGTTTGTGTGCATTATACATAAACCATTGTGATTTGTTTTGCTAATTTGTTGGAGTTAGAGATGAGTAGGTCAAGGCTGTATATTTGTGTATTTTGTTAGAACAATGTTACTTAAAGTTGAATACATGCTCATGCACGACAGATACTCCAACTATGGGTATCTCTGTTGCCACGTCTTTTGTCTTCTATTTGAACGGCCCATCGTCATCATATCTGAACAGTACAGAGCAGAAAAACTCTATTTTGTAGTTCATTTTTTCAAAATATAACATTTATTTTTCCCTTTTCAATTATTGTTGCATTTGAATGGGTTTTAATAAGCAGTTTGTTTCCCCTACGTACTGTAAATATCAGTTGGAATAAATCTCTCCTGAGCTATCTAAACAGGCAGACGGTAAATGCTCTGTTTTGTTTGCAGATGATTAAACTCCATAGAATCAATTTCCTTTGATACTTTGGTCATAGAAACATTTTTGCTTGTCTGTTTATTGTTTGGATTTGGTTTCCACTAGCGTCGCCCCAGGCTCTGGCTGAAATGTCTTCATTCATAAGTTTGGCTCAGTGATGTCGTGTTCCAAACCCAAAATGGGTGTTTGGGTTTTCAGTGATCCAAGAATGAGCGGGGAATGAGATGTCTTCATAGGCATTGTGAAACTATTTTGGGACAAGCATCCAGGTCCCTGGTATCCCTCAGCCACTTTCCCACAGTCCTCTGTGTATACTGCGTTGCACCGAATTAAAGCTTATCTCCAAAGTTTGAAAATAATCATAGGGAAGAGTTTGGGGGAAACTATGACCCAACAAAGTCATTTCAGATTTTTCCCCTCTTTCTCAGAGAGTCAGAATTTGTTTTTGTTCTTTAGCACGATGATCTTGCAGTAGATCATTTTCCAGTCGCTGCGGCATACCTCAGTGAATATACCATTACTTTATGTGGCTTTTCTTTCTATAGATACATTCTTACAGTTTACTGGACACAGTTTCTTACTGTGAATTGGACTTTTGGTTGATTTGATGGAATAAATGAGGCTCCTTGTTCTGCATCTGCAATGCTGCTGTTTCTGTGTCCCATCCCTTGGCAGTTTTCTGTAATGTTGGCAGTTCTCCACTAAGCCAGCAGGTGATGCTGCATAGCTATGTCTGCCGTCTGTGTCTGCACACAGCCACAGGAGCAGAGGAACTCGACATTTCAAGAGGATCATATTGTCTGAAAATGTTTATTTAATGCTCAAAAAATGTTCTCCCTTCAGGAGTCCAGATACTCTACGACAGCACAAAATAATCTGTCAGTACAAAACAATCTCAGACCTTTCTCTGAAATGTCGCATGTTTGGATCTGCATCAGCTGATATATTAGGTTTTTTATTTGAAAACATGTCTTGACTCACTCTAATTCTCATCGTCCTCCTCCATTGGTCGTTCCTGATCTCATCAGAAAAGCAGGCAGAATTACAAATGATCAAATACCGACGGCACTTCCTGGTTGAGCATGTATTTCGGTTTGTCTTATCAGGACTGTGTGGAGAGATGCTGTAATGGGTTTCAGGTCCACATCCGGAGGCCAAACACACACACCGTCCCATGGACCCTGTCTGGTGCACAACAATTATGTCATCCCCCCCCTTACACACACACACACACACACACACACACACATTGTAGTAGTCCAAACTGTCTGGGGATTCCTAGACATGATCCCAGACTTCACCATCAAAGTTCACTTTTACTCCAGTCGTCCTCCAGTGATTACCTCACTGCTGGGTCAGGTTTTAGTGAGTCACTCTCCGGCAATCTGTCCGTCTCGCGCGACACACGGAAAAGGAATGCAGCTACAGTCCGGACGATGAAAACAAAAACACATGCTGGTATAGCCATATGGAGGAATATGTCCTCCTTTTCCTGCGATGTAGGTTAGATTCCTGCTGACTCTACTTGTCAGAGTAGTAGTTACTGCGGCCGTAGCGCTTAACCTCCTCCAGTGGTGCGGTGGTTGGACCGTGCCGTGTTTGTAAAACATAAAACTGACTTTTTTGGCTTCTAAGATGTTAAAAGGTTCCATAGCGTAGACAGACTTTACCATCCGAACCACATGCGCACACACACACACACACACACACACACACACACACACACACACAGAGTCAGACTGCTTAAGACCGGCTAGACGGAGTCAGACAAACCCCAAATACTAAGCAGCATCCTGCCAGATTTCCCTACTACAGCACACTGACAAGCCAGCACAGTAAAGTCTGCTTTGTCTGAGGGTAACAAGCCATATGAGTCATACTTGGGTAGTCAGTTGGGTAGGAATGCTAACAGGAGACCCCTAAAACCCACACCAGCGGAGACGATGATGTGTATATGTCATGGCCATACAACTCAAATGACTCATATGATTCGTCCACCATCTGTGTTAGTCATCGGTTTTCTTAATACATGTACATAGGAAAGGAACACCACGGCGGCTAGACGATGACTTAAGGTGAGATCACGTGGCATGATCAGCAAAAGCTTGTCTGTCACTTTGTTGTTGTTGTGTCTTATTATTTCTCCTGCCTTCCTCCTGATACGGTGCTGAAATTGATGACATGGCAGAGTTTAAGCCACACCTCGGTGTTGTGGTTAAGTTTTGAGGCAGGGGCCGGCAGCTCCACATGACTTCAGATGATTAACACTGGAAGAATGTGAGTGTCGGTGCGCCCACAGGTGTGCCCAGGTTGTGTGTTTCTGAGACTGGTTCGGACTTGGTTTGTGCTGGCTGTGATTCCGATCTCCCACATCTCTGGCAAAATCCTGTTTTCCCACACGATTCAACTTCTCCGTTCCCTACACACAGTATTCTGGGGCCTCGCTGCAGCAACTCTCTGATACGAGCCTAGAGGGCAGTGAAGTGAACGAACGGCTCTCCCTCCTCGCCCCCAAGTCACGGTCAAACCCTGCACTCCAGCGTGACCACTGAACACAACACACACTCAGGGGGTTTCGCTGCTACAGCCATACTTGGTCTCATATGACTAGCAGCTTATGGTTGCTCAGTGTTAGCTCATGGTAGACGGCTTTATTTAGATGTTTCCCTATAATGGACATTTCTGGGCCAGTTGATTGACTGTGTGTGACTCTTGTACATCGAGCTCTTGCTCCAGAGGAGATTAAACAAACAAAGCCTGAGGAATGAGAAATGAGGATCTTAAATGATGTAGTGTAATTGCATTTACTTTACGTTTAATTTTGTATAGTTTGGTTTTAATTGTAACCATGAAAGGATAAATCAATTTCAAAATTGTTTTTGATCACCAGGGGAAAGACGACCTTCAAACCAGCTGAGCGATGCACGGCCCTGACATGGTGTGTTCAGGTGCTCTGCAGGAGACGTGGAGCGACATCAGCATCTCGTTGGAGCCATGTTTCTGCTTTCCTGATCACGGTGGTGAGTCCAATATTCATGCTAGTTTTACTCCTGTTGTTGTTTCCATACACTTCTGAGGAAAATTATGCTGCATAGATCAGAATTCATTGGAGGTATGATAAGACAAAACTATACCGGGGTTGTTTTAGCGATCAAAAGTTGCAAAGAAGCTCACAAGACAGTTCTCATCAGTGAATAGGGCCCTTTTACTTTGTACATAATTGTTTAGTCCTATTTAAAGCCCCTGTACGGAGCTTTTAACTGGATACGCAAAAGTCTCTGGTTTCTGCTGATGTGTCTCTGTTACCTACTGTACAACAGCAAATGAGCCCATCAGTGTGAAGATACGCTATTTCTAAATAGTCTAATTCTATGGGCTACTACCTCTGGAAGGCATGGTCGGGTCGGACCACTGACGAAACGATACGAAATGATACCTTACGCTGCAAAAAAAAAAGCAAGTCTCGTCTTCTTTCCGACGTTTCAAAAACAAATCTACACACGCCGGCCAGACAAACGGGGAAATGCACGGTAAAACACCATCGCTTTCATCCACAGGGGCCGCCAAAATCAACACTAAATGAAAAGTCTGTACAGGGGCTTTAAATATAAAAGTACATAGATTGAGAAACATTCTAAGTGTGAACATTTAGTCGTTTCTTTTCCCACCTCAAAAAAAGATCACCTCTGTGATTTGTTCTCCCTGGATTGACGGCTGCTGTGGTCGTGGTCGTGGTCTTTGGCAGGCCTCTGTGACGGCTTTCTCCCATAAGACGGCATATTGAGGTGGTCTGATGTCACAAAGGTGAAGACTGTTCACTTTACATCTGGGTCTAAGGGGATGGTGATCTGCTGAGTTAAGGCCTTTTGGAAAGCAGAGGACAAGGTGTCATTGGGCCTCGGCATGAATATGAAATAGCAACGCCCATGATGTTGATTCACACTCCAGACAAATACTGTCAAAGCTAAAGCTAAACACACTTAGCATTTTTTGATTAGTACTCCGTGTGAGTAAGTGGCTGTGCTCGGTGATGTTTGTTGTGATTGCTAATGGCAGGGTTGGAGCGAGTGATTGATGGGAAGAGGCTGTCAGCGATTCCAGTTATGATTCAGCTCAGTTTAATCATGTTACCAAACCACGAGGGATTCTTTTACAGTGACTTAACTTTCAGCACTTTCAGTATCGTTTTTTTTATTTTTTTTATGCTGTTCAGGCTAAAAGATACAGCGTTCACTTCCACATTCACTGATCAGCTGAATTTATAGGAATGCCACAGAATGAGGAGGAAAACCGAGTCTTTCGGCCTTTTCTAGCTCATCCTCGTCCTTTTGTATGGAATGTCAGACCAAACCACATCAGGCCTTTTTCCACTTCCCTCCAACTTTAACCCTCCTCACCCCCACCTCTGTATTCCCGTAAGTGCAGCAAGTTGGATAATGAGGAAATTGGCTTTTGGAATCGCGGCAGCATTGGCACGCGTGGCAGAGAAAGTGTCAAAATAACAGAGAAAACAAAAAGGAGCTTTACTGGAGATTGTCCAATTAAAAACAGACATTGGACAGTAGATATGGAAGGCCAGGGGTTAATGTCTGTTCTCTGCTTTGGACCAGAACGATGATGGTGAGCACTGATAGTCAGACACAGACATAATGTAGGTCTGTGCGCACACATACATTAACAGGATGCACACAAACACAGTGTTAATGTGCTTGTATGGACACACACAGACACACACACTCACAACACTGGCCAGGTTAGTGCTGGCCTCCTCATGCAGAGTCTAGACAGGAAGCTGGTCCATGCCAGATTAGGGATTTTCTCCCTCACACCCTCACACCATTTTACACACACACACACACACACACACACACACACACACACACACACACTGCTGACAGTCATCTTCTCACAATATGTCTGTGTGTATTGTGTACTTGGATGTGAGTCAAAGGGAAAACGAGAAAGAAAGGGAGGTAAAAACAAAGACTTAGTGACAGAAGCCTGTGTGTGTGTGCGTGCATGTGTGCGTGTGTGTGGATTTGTGTGTTTATGAGCTTGTCTGTCTTTGTTTGAACAACTCTGACACAATTTAAAAAATAACACAACCACAAAGACACACAGATTCTGTGTCAAATTTTTTATTATTATTATTTTTTTGACTCTGTTTCTCATTTTTCCTCGACTTTCCACCTATTGAATTGATGAGTGTGAGGCACAGTGTGAAAAGTTCAACTTGTCCTTCCCAGGTACGGGGGCGCACCACGTCCTGTAGTGCTTAGCTAAATTAAACCGAGCCCCTACTGTTCTCATCTGCTCACCTGTAGCCCCTGCCAGGCCTGGCCATGACCTCTGAACCCACACAGATGGGTCTGCATAATAAGACACGGGCACACACGGCTAAGTGCCATCTTGGACATGTTTGATGGGTAGCTATATCGGGCTAGGAAAGTCAGAATACTGTAAGTATGGGAATGCTAATGCGTTGACCTCTCTGAGCAGGTGAGGGCGTGTGTGAATGTGTGTGTGTTTCTGTTTTTTCTCTGCGTGGATTCGACTGAGCTTTTAAGTATAAATATGGAGACCAATAAATGTGTGAACGTACTGTACACAATCTTTGTCTCGATGCGCGTCGTTGGCCTGAGGCCAATGGCCCCTGTGACCTGAGTATGGCAGGACGGGCTGTACTCTTCAGTCTAACTGTATGAATATGCATGGCCTCCTGGCTTGTTGGACATGACAGACTTTAAGCACTTCCTTTAAAAATTGAGAAACTTTAAGTGGTTTTAAATAACAAGAAAACAAAAACAGAAAATAAAACACCCTCCCTCCGAAATGCATTTCCCAAATATTTTTTTCTGACCCTATTTTCAGTTCAAAGGTATGTTGACCTACAGTACTGTTTTTTTAAGGGCAGTTGCCTTCTCTGTGAATTAAAAACAACAACAACAACAACAACAACAACAACAGATAACTACATAAAACGTCTGTTTTGACTGACAGCAAATAAGTAAGAATTAAAAAAGGCAGGGGAAAAAAAAGTATCTATTATTGGTTTAATCCACTTGCCTTGCAGCTCAGGACATGAAATATTACATTTTGACAGAAAACAATCAAAGTACTTTTTTTCATTATATGAGGTTTAAAGTGCTATTTTTATATAGCAGTCATCTCGACCACCGCCTGAATATATGAGCATATTTACTCTTTGTCTTAGAGAATATATGGCGTATGTGCACTGGCCACTGCTGCCTTGACGATATATTTCATCCCCTTCTTGGTTCCGTCTGTGAAATGGTCCTCTTCATTTCCCACATGAGTGGTTTTCTTATCATCCCGGCCCCCTCTCACCTGCCCCAGGGGCTGAGTTAAAGCCGATAAAACACCCAAATATTCTGTTAAACATGGGCGGCCTCTGCCACGTGGACGCTCCCTGCAATGCCTCATGGGTAATTATGGTAATAACTCAGCCGTCAGAGGCGAGGCCAGAGCCCTCCTTGATGATGAGGTCAGACCGTAGAGCCTGAGACGAGAGGAGTGGCGGTGGCGGCGACGGAAGCGTGGCGGCGGGGTCAAGGTGAGGCGGGTGGGGCTCGCGCATTGCTATCCCATAAACCCTTGCTGTCACATCAGAGGCCGCTGGATGTATGTGGACATTCCCTCTGATCTGTTCCTCCTCAACAATCAAGATGCTGATGAGCGATGATGACAAGTGTTTGAGTATCCCGGTTATTTGTGCAGCCTTGACTGACAGACGCCTGCTGGTGCGGGCTGGTAGGAAGGTCAGAGTGTGTGCCCCCGTTTGGGGCCGTCGCCGGTCTGTTGAAACCAGAGCTTCCCCTAATTGTTGTGAGCCATTTCACTGCAATGGCACATATTGATGTGGTTTTGAAAAGCAGATTGGAAAAGTCCACCATATTATTATTTGTTTCTTTTATCAAGGGAGTCAGAAAATTGAGAAAGGCACAGGACAAAATGTTCTGGCGGAATCTGATCCATTATGGGTACATGTGGTTTCAGAGACGGAGGTGTACACCATTACTTTCAGAAATTAAAATCGACTTCTTTGTATTCTCTGTATTGTCTGACCGCCCGCACACTCTGACGACAATCTCTTGTATGATGAATAACTGAGAAAGACACAGAGCAGACTCAACTTTCTGTCATTTTTTTGCACAAGAGCCATCTGTATCCAACAGTTCATATCAGGCTTTGATGTTTATACATGTTGTGTTTCCATTGCATTTGAATCCTCAATGCATCTATACATGAAATGTAATTGTTACAGATGTAATATGATGTTTTAATATGCCTAAGGTGGCATTTGTCATTGTTTTCTTCTATATACTGATACAACTATCTCTTAGTCAATTCAAACATCAAAATAATAACAAATACTGATATAATAGTTATGGCACAGATGACATACCTGAATTAGTTTTGAAAGGCAGAAAGATGAATGTAATTTTAGAAAAAGAGGAATGAGCATCATTTAGAAGAAAAAAAAAGAAAGCAGTGTTCATTCTGCCTTTTGTGTGTGTGTGTCTGTGCGTGAATGTGTGCATGTGTGGCCTGAGTCTTTCTTACATAACCTATATTTAGACTCAAAGCTCGGCCAGACGAACAATGACAGAAACACAATATTCCCCCCAAACTCTGTCCAAATTCTGGTCGGGGAGACCACAGGAAAATGTTACCATTCAATCACCATTCTGGCTCCTTCAGCATTTCTTAATTTCCTTAAACTTAAATTTTCCCCTCTTTGCTACTCCTTCATCGCCCAAGCCAAGGCTTTGTCTAGGTCATTCTGGTCTCTTTGCATAGAAATGCCCTCTCTAAAGTATAAATTTGACAGGAAGTGGAGTGAAGTGACAAGTGTAATAATTTCCACGGACACATTGAAGTTAAATGTAAAAGTGATCAGCGCCAAAGCTATTATCACAGGCATCCAGATGTCAGGGAAAATGAGAAAGCCGCATTCAGGGAAAGTGTGAGCAAAAATCTAACACCACATTGCCATGAATAACCCCATAAGGCAGCGGGAAGCTCTCCACTTGGGTTATTTTGAAGCCTAACTAGCATTTGTATTGACAGATGTGTTCTTAGCCTTAATTGTGTTGCATACATGTGTCTTTTTTTCCTATTTTAAGGTATGAGCAAATGCCAAGCCTTAAATATCTCAGTTCAAAACCCATCAGTTTATTCCTGCCCTGCTTCACCGAACCGTTATTCGTGCTTACGTAGTTACATACAGTAGTTTATTCACTGCCATCCACCCCGCGGTTCATTGAGACCCCTGACCTGCAAACAACTATAAATATTTATTTGCGTCGGCTTGTCTAAAAATAACTGTATTACAATGGAGTGTCCTGGAAGAGGTCCAGGAGAGTTGTGCAGCGAGCAGTAGTCAGCATTCAGAGTCCGGCCTCCATGTCCAGAGAGAGATAGGGCAGTGTCAAGAGGCAGACATATTGATAGCTTTGTGGTCAACAGGAAAAAAAGTCACTTAGCCAGAGATCCTTTGGGTCCTCGATGTATTTCTGGAACACGCAGACGGAAACAAGGAGCAGTTTGGAGTGATGCACGGCGGCTCTCCCGTGACTCCATAAACACTACTGCTGTCTTTTTACAACGTCACAGTGCTAATTATATGACGACGACAGTGAATCCAAGGTTAGAAATATTACAAACGGTGAAAGAGACTAAATGTGGACAAGACATCCCCACACTGATGGCACTGAAAGTTCAGTATTGAACCCAGCTATATCAACAGCAGTCTGCAGGTGAAGGTTTGCAGCTTTTACATAAAATGCAAAAAGTAGAAGCTGAACAAAAAAATGATTGGCACGTGGGAAATTGACAACAGAGCGTGTGCAGAAGCCAACATATAATTTGTTGCATCTTTTTTGCAGCCCTTCTGAACCAGCATTATTGCCACATGTAATGATAAGTGTTATAAAAGAAATAATAACATGCTGCATTCATCAAGTTTCACAGGGAAGAAGTGTTGATCAAAGATCCACTTCTGCCTTTTAGATAATAACATAACAGTCGAGAGCTGATTGATTTTACTTCAACATTGTTATATTAACACAATTTGTAGGAGCTCTGTCTTGAATGTGGCCAATAATCTGACATGAGTCTCTCATCCAAAGGATTCATCTGTAGATGAAAACAAAAAACCTGTTATCAATCCACTGTGCCTTTTTGTCTATGTTCAAAAATACACTTACGAAACAAAAAAATATAAAAAAGACACATTTTCTTTACACTCCATATTTCAACAACAACAACAACAACAGCCAGCTCCACTCTAACTAGCAAAATGATCTCAAGGGAACATGAATGCATTTCATTACCAGTGTCACGCACAAGTAGGCTATTATAACCTGTGTTAAATATAATATAATTGAAAAGAAAAGAAGCACGATGAAGTGAGCTTTGACTCACCCTGGCACTGACATAGTGACACATGATGGACACACACTGGCATTTAATGACTCGTCTGATCCCAGACCAGCAGCCCAGTCTGCCTAGAAACAGACCGATCCAAACTCTGCTCTGGGACAGATCATTTTATTGTCTTCATATTGTCTTCATTCTTTCTGCCAGTGCTGTGTGCCAGTCCAAATCAAACTGTCTGCCAGTCTGACTCGGTATGAGACACAAGTCTCACTCTGCAACTTGTGTCTCTCCTCCCCAATCCCTCCTTCACCCCCAGAATGCAATAAATGTCCAGCCATCATTTATTTTAATTCACTCCCCTCTTGCACAGATGAAATGGATTCGTAACCTTGTAGGACAAGGACGTGCATGCCGTCTGCCGTCAGTTGCTGAGTTATTCTCTATTCTTCTAGCATAGAGAAAGAGAGAGAGAGGGAGAGAGAGCATGAGAGAGAGCGAGCGAGAAAGAGGCCCAATGATGAAGAGAAATAGTCTGGCATGCAAATTGCCGGCTGCCATGTCCAATGAGGAGGCCTGGCGGAGATTGTCACCGTAGAAACTCTGGACAGGGTTAACGAGGCTGAGTGAGAGACAGAGCTTAAAAAGACAGCAGCAGAGGAAGGGAGGGAGGGAAAAGAGTCTGAAAAAACTCAGAGTGTGATTTATTTGCCAAATCAAGGCACGATGAGTGGATTATGGGTTGCCTAATGAGAAAGAGTGTTTAGGGGATAGCTAATTAGACGTGACCAAGGAGGAGAATGCTAAAAGCACAGAGAGATGGAGATTGGGTGGCGTATGTCATTCAGCTAATAGTGGTTTAAGTTCGTAATGTGGAATTGAAACCGTGAAGAAAGCAGTGAGGAAAAAGAAGAGTGCAGGTGTTCAGAGCTGCGGTGGTTATTTTCATTACTGATTTATCTACTGAGTAGTGTCTCAATTAATGGCTTTTGTCTAAAAATCAGCATTCACAATATGTGACCATGATAATATCTTCTACTTATTTTGTCTAATATAAAACTTAAAGATGTGCCACATCACATATGACACAGAAAAATGGCAAATCATCACACTTGAGCAACTTAAACAATGTAATGTTGACGATTCAAAAAAGGTGCCAAATTATTTTCCATCGATCAACTAATCATCAATCATAATTTCCTCATTTGACTTGCATGGGGCTAAGTTTACATGTTTTCCTGCCCTGTGCCTCATGTTGTGGTTTGTCTGTTCCTTCCTCATGTCACCAAACTCATGTGGCTGACATTTGAAAAATCTGAGCAAATCAGCATCGTTCGCCTGTGATTTTATTCCTGTTTGTTCTGAACTGTAGTTGATGTTTGGAAACAAGAAAATCAAGAAAACCTGTTAACAACTGGCCTCACTTTAAAAGTAATAAAACCCAGCCTGTATTTCCTTTGGTTTGGCCACGACTAAACATCAAGCAATAATCAACTTCCACTAGAGGGTAGTATTTAACTACCGGCAGCATATGATATTTATTCATGCTTTCTGTATCCATGCTGTATCCAAAGCCTGTATATGTATATATATTTAAATATCTTTACGGTTTATTTTGGTTTAATTTTTTTCCCACATGATACATACTTAAGCAATCACAGCTGGATTAAAGAACTCAGTCCACCTGCTTTTTTACATTCGCCTCCAATGTTTTGGACATGATGGCTCCTGATCGAGCTCCAGTAAACCAGGTTGGAGCAGAAAGTGTGCACGGCTCTTTGTCATTAACTCGTGGTGTCGTCCTCAAAGCATCACCTGCCCTTGTCATGATCGTAATGATGCTTGTTTTTCCTTAAATGATGTTGACACATAACAGCAGGTTTACTGTTAAACCCGGTGGAGGTGCTTAATTTCTCTAGATTACTGCACATTATCAGATTAAAAAACATGGATTTGCAAGACATATGAATTTGACATTAATTTAACTAGGGTGGTAATTTATTGAATGTATTTTCAGAAGCATGATACAACTCTGTGTCACCACCTGCTGCTATCACTATTTTATTTCTAAGATCTCTTTTGTGGTTTTTGGTTACATTGCGGTCACCACTCCTTGTTTCTTTGTACAACAAAATACATAGGCTACTATACTTTTATTAAATCAGCCTCTCTTTGCTCAACACCATCAGTAGTTTTTCTTTTCTCTGAATGCAGATCCTCTTAGCGATGACATCTCCTTTGTGTGTCCACTGAAGTCCTTGGAAATGTTTGTGTTGCATCCATTTGATCGGCGCAGCATCTCTCTCATTTACTGAGTGCAGGGGAATGCACATTTGAAATGGGTTAGGACACAAATGGGATTAATGCTTGCAAGACATCTCCTAAAGCGTTTCCACCTGTAATGTTGTTTGCAGATGCACTAAATGAGATGTCTCAGCGGGAGCAAAAAACGTCCCCGTATGCAGAGCTAAAACGGAGGGAGGCCTGCACCAGGTCGCACCGTGACCCCCCACCTCCTCCCCCTCTCCCTCCCCTCCCCGCCCGATGCAGCTCCAGCTCTCTGGCTCCACTTTCGTCAGGACATAGCATATAGGGAAAGAGACAACATGGGAAATGTGATTACACGCTTGCGTAATGTAAGGGAATCTCATTTGTTTTGTCGGCTGTTTGATTGTTCCTTTCTGCGCTTGCAAATTCTGGAAAATACAATGCAGATGTGCATGAGGGCGAGCAGTCGCTGTTACCACCCAATCTGAGGAAAGTGTGTTTTGACTTTGAAAACCCCAAAACTTATGTCATGGTTACACACGCAGAGGAAACATTATTTTAAGTAAAGCTTCTGTAGATTTGAATAAGATCCTTCTTGACAGACATATAATCACACACATTCGACTGAAACTACAGGAAGTCGTTTTTCTTTTGCCTCCCATTTTTGAACAGTGTAAAAATACACCATCATGCTCTGAACATGTGTGTAAAAATAAAAATAAAATCAGTAAACTGGTCTCAGGCTGTGGTCCCAATGCAGGATTATGACGTAAGGTGTCTATTAAGGGAAAAGACTTTCCTAACTAAGATGAATGAGTGATATCGAGCTCTGGCATGACAAACGACGGCTGAAGTGTCGCAAGTGTTTTATGACAGTCCCAGGGGTCCTTATCTCCCATAACCCCTGACCCCTCGACCTTTTAAACCACAAGGGTGATTACAAGTGGCCGGTCAGTGGAATAACTGCTATACTATGGCCATTAGATAACTGTTTCACACATCACACTCAAGCTGAGGTAGAACTGGTAACTGGTATTTTTTTTAAAAATAAGAAACACTGACCCAAAAAACAGGAAATTTACAAACTTGTGCATCGTATTGAAATGCAAATAAATATGATAATGACAGTGACAAATTTTTTTAGGTGGTGAAAAGACAGAATCGACTTTTTGTTGCCTCGGGTTTTCACAGAAGAGGATTCCTGTTGTCGGTGGATGTGAAGTTGTTTGTGCATTCAGAGGGGAGTACTGTAGCTCTGCTCTGCTCCGTCCGCAGCCGTGGTAACCGGTCAGCAGAGTGATGAGCAGGGGTCTCACTCACTGCTCATCTGCCACACCTGTCATGTAACCGACTATGATATCTGTTCCCCATGGGATGCATAACTGTGTGACACTGGCATTTTTCACCACAGGCTCTGACAGCACAGAGCAGCGCTGACTGTTAAACCCCCCGGAGCAGGTAGCAGTTTATCGAATGCTGCTATCGACATGAAAGAGCAGCTGAGTAAAGCAGAGCCGAGTGGAGTAGATTTTTCCAACCTTTAGGTGTAATTTTTAGGACCTGACTGAGCTGGCTTTTGCCCCGGCGCAGCGTTTGATTAGTTGTTTGTCTACTGACATGATGAATTTTTTGGGGTGAGGACAGGTAAATTGATTTACACGTGCGAGTGTAACTGGCTACTGGACATGTACATCATTTTCCGTAACACTGCAGTCTGAGATTAGTGCGGGGTCCCAGGGGTCCCGCTCGTCACTCCATTTCCTAAATTGACAGCTGGAGAAACTCTATTCCACCGGACGTGATAAACGACACGGGGCGTCAGAGGAGCGCGTCGCAGAAGAGAGAAAGGAGTGATAAATGGGGGAGGTTGGGAGGAATCAGGGCAGATGAAAGTTGTTGGGCACTGAGAAATGACTGACAGCTCATTATGAAAATCTGAGGAGGGAGTCGAACTTGTTCAGTTGAACCTTTTACTGTATCCCCCCCCCCGACTTCAAATACACTGAGTATGGACACCGATGTCCACCAAATACTGAGGACGTTCTTTCTCTGGGACTGTTGTTTTGTTTTCCAGTGGGTGAGAGTGAAAGTAGGAAAACATCAAGATGAATAGACTACATCTACTGTAATTTAGAATTCACTGCAAACACAGTACATGCCTTAACCAGGTGCAGTTAAGCTGTTTTCCCGATTAAGCAACAGCAGATATTTATTTGTCTGTTATTATAAAGGCAGCACATCTGTTCCATATGTTGGCGACACTGTGCCTGTTAAAAGAAGTCTTGGCTTACGTTGTTCTCTAATCCAAACAATATTTTTCAATGTGTCGATGGATATCATCAAACATTTAAGAAGCCTTTGCCTCCAAGTTTTCAGTTGTTGCATGCAAACTTTTTTGTCGTCTGTAATAGCTGTGGTCTGTTTTTGGGTTAGCCGCTCCCTTTGTGAAGCTGGAGGTTGCCACCTTTGTCAGATTCTTTTCAGGTCTGTGTTTGACCACAGGCATCCTTTTGCACTGGACATGGGTTACCGTTTTGGCACGAACACCACCACTGTTGTTCATTTTTCTTTACTCTCTACAGTATAACCCCATTTGTCATTTACATTTATAGCCTATACAAAGCTGTAAGTCACCCATCAGGACATTAGAAAGCTCAAAGAAACCCTTGAGATTGCCAGTTGGCATTGCTTTATTGGGTATTTTCCCCCAGTACTCTTACTAGCTTCTTGCAACCCCACTCAATTTAGTTGTTTTAGCCCCCTATGGCCGTGTTGCTGATTTTGAATAAGTGCTCAGGGCAAGAGGGGTCAGCTGCAATTTCAGCCGTAGCTAAACTGGTCTATTCTAATGTGAGATCTGAGGTGACTTTGACTTTTGATTAATGACAGTTCTCCAAAGGACATATCACCAGGAAAACTTTCCACAGCATGAAAATCACTTCCAGTAAAAGAGGAAAACATCTATATCTTTATGCATACAGAATTTGGCACTGACTGACTACATTCAATGTGAAATAATACCCAGGTGCCGTTACAGGAGGCAAACACTGAAAGTGTTTGTTATTAAAATATTTGTACTTCTTGGGCCCCAAAGGCCCACTATGCCTTTTCTCACTTATGCATATTTCCATTATAGTGACATCAAGCAAACAGAGAAACGCTGCTGCCGCGTCTCTCCTGTTCTCTCTCCTTCTCTCTCGAGTGCTTCTCTCACAGGCTGTGAAAACAGCAGCCCTAGGGAGTATCCGTATCCCATGAGCCCTTGGGGCAGAGGGCCTGAGGACACGCTGTGGGGATGTATTAAGGGATGTTGTGGGGAAAGGGAGAGCTGCACATCTCAATATGAATACTATAGATAAATGTAAAGCAGATAGTGGTTGAATAGAATCAGCCCATTTGGGATTTTAGCACCGAGATTTAGAGATAATGAGAAAAGCAGGAGCAGCTACTGCTATAGAAAAACCAAGACCACAAACGGAGGAGTGAGGAAGTTATACTGTTACTGTTTGACTGATGACTGACACGTTTGAAAATGCTGTTTACGTATGTCAAATGTTTCTTTTTTTTCATACATTGGTGTGTGCACTGAAACCAGCATCAAAACAAAAGAAACATGGTAAAGTAGACTCACTTTAACATTTTATTTTTGAATCATATCACCTGTAGTAGTTTCTAACAACGTAGTAATTTGCTCTGCAATCTGTTTCCTTAAATACGTGTTAAATGCACTTTGTGTTATTATATTAATATATTTCATAGTAGTATGGATTTATGTACATGTGCTTAGCAGGAGCATATGATGTATTGATTGTATATTCAAGTAAATGATCAAATAGTAAATTAAATAATTGATGAAGACAGTTTCTCTCACTATAAACTGAAACACATCAAACTGTGGACAAATGATTTATTTTCTTTAGCACTTGGAAAATAACTCAAACATTATAGACATTTTTTTTGGTGCTGCCATACATGTGCAAAACAGTGGAGCAAGAATATAAAAAAAGCTGTGCCACTTACAAGGGTATCATCATTATGCATAATTTAAAAAGAAATGATATCTCATAGCTACACATGAACCGTCAGCTCAGTCGTGGCGAAGCACAGTCATCCACCTAAATGATGACTTTGAGAACAGACAGAGCAGAAACTGAAAGTCTGCTCACTAATTCATCTGCACTGTTTGTGTTAACGAGACATCAGCCTGATATCTGCAGACAGCTGTTAGCTTTTAGATCCCCGGCAGGGACAGGGTGAGTAAAGGAGGATTCACAACCTGTTTCTGCCGACTTCCACGGCTTCTTCTTGACAGGCGCAAACCGAGATAACGACGGAGGCAGCTCACCGTCCCGACTCACAGTCGTCCTGTAAACCACATGGACCGATAATTAGTCACCCATTAGTTTACAAGCCTGCCGTGGCTCATATAGCCCATTACAATACAATAAAGATTAACATTGTACTGTACATGTCATGCAGCTCTAACTGAAACACTTACAATGAGCAGCCACTGCCTGCACATCTGGTACAGATGTTTACTGATACAAGGTGCATGATTTTAAGCATCATTATTGGATCATTCAGATTTTTTTTGTTTTTTTTTTTTCAAAACTTTCTGGTCACTGCAAATCAAAAGTTCAGCTAAAAAAAATTTGTTTTTAAATCCTGCACTAATGTCAATATTGTATGATATGACATTTGTTATAATATATATTGTATGCTGTCATTTGTCATATGAGTTATAGAATCAATCACAATAATATCCAAAAGATCACACAGGATTTGCTGTAAAATGGTCCTAAGAAATTAAGTGAATACGGACATGACACGTTGCTTTCACATTGATATTACAATTAATATTCGTGAAATGTAACTGTAATAGGCTTTGACAAAATAGAGGGATTTGTTAAATGCTCAAAATTGTATTAGTTGAACAGAAGAACGTTGAATCTCAAGGTAATTTCATCCTAGATTCGTCAATATGTTATAAATTCACCCCCCAAAACAAATTTTTAAGCTGAATTTATTTCTTCTCCGTGTGCATCCATGCTGAACTCACTGAGTGTTGTTTGTGATGCACAATAGGAGCTTTACCAGAAGTTAGACTGTTGGATTGTGGGACAAAGGTCTCTGTGTCTTTACTCTCCTGTATGATCTTATTATCTGTCAGCCAATTTAACAGAGAGGCCTTTGGGGAGTGACAATGGGGATGTAGGAGAGGAGGAGGGGAACACACACACACACACACACACACACACACACAGGTACACACAAACACACACCCACACACCTCTGCTCTAATTCACACTGACCTCTGCGGCCTCTCCACAATGCCTGTTTTCGTATTTGATAGAAAAATCGATAGGCTTGCTGGCAGAGAACAACCTCCATGAAGAATTAAAACAGGGAAAGCGTTGGTAGCGGTCAATCATTTTTCTGTCCACTAACACTACACTTACTGATGCAGCCACGAATAAATGTCATTTACCTTCAGGAAACTCGCTGTCGCCCTGAAATGGGAAGAGAGGTAAAAAAAAAAATGCAGTTGATGATTTCATTTGAAAGAGTCACTGTGCAATCCGACATCCACTAAAAATACATGCGTCAGTGTACGATATCTCCTGTTGTAGCAGAATAGATTGATTATACAAAAAGAGATTAGTTTCTTATATTCTGGTAATAAAATATACATTTTGATTCTAATCTTTGACTCGAGCTGTACATTTGTTGCTCCTGTTTTGCCATGTTCAATTTGAACAATGTATTGTTACTGTACAGCACAGAAATATTTAAGAAATATTTATCTTCCTGCTTCCTACAACTGATACAATATTATCTCTGTCCTGTTATACACACACCTTTGTCTTGTGCTTAAATGAGAGCATAACGGATGTGAATGTGTTGTTCCTTGTTCCTATTTCATGCCAAGACAGAATGAACTTAGATGTTTCTTAGAAAATATGAAACCTGTTGTGAAACATTTGGCTTTTTGGTGCAGAGATGAATGGAATAGTTCACGCCTGCTTGGTCAAGCTATGAAGTATAACAAAATGATGTTTGATTTTTTTTTGATTTTTTCTTTTTTAAACTGTTGAACCTCTATTTACTCATCAGTTTCATGTGTTGTAGAGAATATAACAGCCGACTCTTAGGTGCAAAGAGAAGACACGGAATAGAGAAGGTCTCTACCTGCTTCTAATGAGTTAATGAAGGACTGAAACACATAACTCATCACCAGTGAAGCTGTCAGTGTCTCACTCCAGTGCACACGTCTGAACTATCGGTGCCTATACGTGCTGAGGGCTGCAGCAACTAGTCACTTCTTTTAACCACACCTCAAAGAGAAAGCAGAGCAGGATACGCTAAAGCCTTGTGTTTGTGTTAGGATACAATTGTTGCTCTTTTAGTCGTCTCATTTGTCTCTTACAGTTTGATTTGTTATTGGTCTGCATGAACCTTTGATTTACTCTTGGAAAAGCTCTCTGAATTACTGTATTGTTCATTTTTCCATCCCAGTCACAAAGTGCTTGCCAGCTGGTCGAGTCTGCTTTGATTCTTGATGAGTAAATATTTGTCATCAGTGGGAAAAAATTTTTGTTTTCCATGGTCAGACATGATACAGTCATGCAGTCAGCAGCGTGCAGTAGCTGCAATAACATTTATTTTTCCAAATGTGGCCATTGATCCAAGGTCAAGCAGCGTAGACGGGGCTCTCTCATGCCAGTCTTGAGGCCATTTTGAACAGATGTTGGCACAGCCAGCTGGACATGGCAACCTTGAGTCAGTCTCAGAGGGGTCTTCTCTGGCAGCATGGGCACCCAACTCTCCCCCCTGGCAATGGAGACCCAGTGCAGCAGCGTATAAGGAAGTGGTGTGTGTGTGTGGGGATGTGTGTGTGTGTGTGTGCGTGCGCGTGTGTGCAAGCGTCTACAAACCAGCATTGTGTGTCATTCAAGCTTCAGTGAAAAGGTACCAGTGAATCAATCACATGCCCTGTGTAACACCGCACTAAATGAAATTCAATGGACTGATTGAGTGAGTGATGGATGATTCACATACATACAGCCAGAATTAAGTGATGGAGAAACACTCAGAAGGAGAGTGGAGGAGGTGAGGGTTGGTTAGACCTCTGAGGGGCTGCATGTGGCGTGTGAGTGTGTGTGTGTGTGTGTGGGTGTGTGTGTCTTGCACAGTGAGTGTGTGGGAAAAATGTAGACGTAGAGTGTATAAACTCTGAAGGCTGAGCACCCCGAGGAGCGGCTGTGTTCAAAACTCCACATCTGCCTTCCCAGGATGCAGCAGAATGTGTGTGTGTGTGTGTGCGTATTTACTTGTGTGCGCTCATGAGTGTGTGTGGTTTACCATCTGGGCAGAACATCAGGGGCACGCCTGGACTGCACGGTGAGCCAGTCCACTTTTAATCTGCCCAGCGCCCTCTCCCCAGCAAAGAAGGTCAACGCCTCGGCAAGGACAGCACTGTCACCCCCATAACACCAACAGTGGGGGTCGGCACTGGCTATCCATAATAGATGGCAGCTGCCTTTAGAGTATGTCTTCACTTTGCCTGGGGCAGCGGCGTTAGCCCATCTTTCATTCCCACTACTCCGCCGAGCTAATGTGCTGTGTTAATGCTTGTGTGAATCAGGAGGAGTGCTCAGCCGTGTGTCTCCCCCGTAGCTACCGAGCGCTCATGTCATTGCCAAAATAGGACAGAAGGTGCTTCGACAAAGGAAACATTCATCTGGAGGTATCACAGCACGACAACAAAATCAACCTTCATACATTATAAGAGTACACAGCATTAGTTAGTGAGAGAAATGGGATGCGATGGGAACATTTATGGGACAGGACGCCTTTGGTGAAGTCAGTCAACGCAACTTTAAGTCAACTTTTTGGGCCACTCTAATCCTTTATTTGCTTATTTATTTTCTGTTATATTAAAAGTTATAACTAAAAGACATATTTCTATATAGAAACTGGTTCAAAAAGTAAAAAAAACAAAAATAGACACAAAATTCATCAACCACAATTTCACAGGCTTTTATGTTAAGTGGCTGTACTGACTCGTCCATCAGGCATGATTTCCAAGAGCGCATGTATTTTTTTTTTTTTTTCCTCAACTTGCCAGAGACCAAAACCATTTTAAATGCAAATGACCTAAATAAGATTAGCGAGGTAGGCAGTCTGCTCCCTGTTAATTATCACACGCAGTAGTCAATTAACAACGCTAACGATGGGACACTTAGTGAGCGTTAACCCAATTTACCGCGGCTAAGAGTCGGGTGGACACAGTTGCAAGGGGTAACTTAAAGTGTGATCTGGGGGAGGGGGAGGGGGGAGGAGGATGAGGAGGAGGGAGGATGAAGAGGGGGGGGTTGTAACAGGGTGGAGCTCAATAAGGCGCAGAAGTTGGAGACATGAGCTGGAGCTCAGGAGGAGAGAGCGCAGCACTTAGCTGTGAAATTGACAAGAAAGAGGAGGCATCCAGTGATGCTGTGTGGTCTCCTCCTCGCGCCCGCTCCGCCGCCACCGCAGCGTGGAGCCGGGGCATCATAAGGAGGAGCCGGACTCATCCAGGGGCAATTAGAGATACCCAGAGTGTGTTAGCCGAGATGCTGCTCTGCAGTTAACAGCATTAGCCATGGCCGGGATGAAGGCATGCTCTGATTTAACAGTTGTCACTAGGCCTTGGCTGTGAGAGGCATGGGTGACTGACAGGTCGAAGCCGGGCTCTGGTTCGTGTGTCCGGGTGTGTGCGTGCGCGTGTTGAGTTGTGTTCACCTCTATGAATGGGCACAGCAACATACTAATGTGACGAGTATTTGATGGCGTGTTCTCTTTTGGTTTGACCTTGTGAAGCAACAAAAAGCTTTGTTCTCAGAGACGTTAGGTGACATGAGCTACAGTGGTGTGTGTGTCTGTGTCTGTCTGAGTGTGTGTGTGTGCGTGGTATCAGTGCACACATGCTGTGATGCAACAGCTCTGCTCAAATAGATGGTTTTGTTTTTGCAGGGTTTTTGTTTTCCTCCAGAGCTTTTCTGTTTTTAATGATCAAATGATAAATGAATATTGTCATAAAATGAATTAAAGATGACCTTTTTGTTTTGGAGCATATGTGAGTCGTTTTTGGTCTTTGATGGAGTTGCCAAAATTGTGTTCATGAAAACAAAAAACAGACGAGTCACTTCCTGGTATCTCAGTCTGGCTCTCTGAGTTTCTGAGGCTTCCGTGTGTGTCCATCTCATTCTCATGAGCACAATATCTCAGTAACACCTTGAAGGATTTAGTTTAAATCCTACACAAATATTCACAAATATTCACAATATTCACGGATGAACTGAGGTCAGAAGTCAAGGTCAATTTGACCTCACATTCTTGTCAAAATTATAAAACAGGGATGCCTCAGGGAAATTTCTTTACATCGGGCACAAACACTCACTTGGACTCAAGTATGAAATGATCAGAGTTTGGTAGTCGAAGGTCAAAGGACAAGGTCCCTGTGACCTCACACAACACACTTTTGTCCTTGTGAACGTGAAATCTGAGGAATGCCTCGGGGGAATTTCTTCAAATTTGGCACAAATATTCACTCGGACTCCGATGAACTGATTAGAATTTGGTGCTCGAAGGTCAAAGGTTACTGTGACCCCCGCAAAACACAAAAATGTTTTGCCGCTTAAGAATTCACAGTGGTTGGCAGAGGCACACGACCTCGAGGCGTTAACTTTATCTTGCTCGAGAAAAATGATTAAGTTTAGGTCCATTTCAGATTGTTTTGTTTTGGCATTTCCATCCTAAATGTTTTACAGCGCAGCCACTTTTCCACTTATTCTATAAAGAAAAGCTTCTGCAGTGGAGAAATTCTGTTGGAATAAACTGTGACGAAGACACTGGGGTATATTTGTAATTTATAATGATAAAATATCACCCATGTTACTGCAGGAAAATGATCTATTTCCTTGTTCTTGGTTGCCCGGCCAATGTGATATTGATTTTGATCTTTTTTGCTATCTTCCCCTTTCAGTTACTGAATCCTCTTCACTGAGTACAGCGTCTGTGGAGGAGAGATTTTGGCCTGCAACAGCACACTTTGGCCTGAATATTAAATTACTTGGCCATTACTTGTGAGATAGACTGGTAGCACTTCTTCTTCCTCTTCGTCACATATTCAACCTCTCTAATGCCCAGTTTTACACTAAAGTGATGAATTTTGTTGGACTTTGGATAACAAATCTCCTTTGTTTCACTCTGAGCCGCACTCAGTGTTTCTTTCCATTGTCCAGTCCTTTTAAAAAGAAACTATCTTTCAAAAATTGGTTAAAAACACCTCTTCGTTTTCTTATATATTTGTTATTAAGTTGTTATCATCATCTGCAGACCAGAGCCAGTTGAAATGTGAAAATACTGCCTCACTCTCTGAGTCCAGGCAGTGACATTCAGGCATCTCTATCAGACAGTCCCTCTCCAAAATAACACATCTGCCCCGCTGACATAAATCATCATCACACTCTGGCCCTGCCCACCCATTTTCATCTGTGTAACCAGAGCTCTGAGCGTCAGCAGGAAGTGTATTGGTGTGAGCGGCCTATTGATCATTGATCTGGCGCCATTGATCCAAACCTTGCCTGTTTCCCCTCCCACCCTAACCCTCTCTCTCTCTCTCTGTAATCTGTTCAGATTCACAGGGACACTCACTGTTCATCTTTTGACTCCCATCTCCCCATGGAATATACACATAAGCTCAGATAATGAGAATAAATGGCAGTTCTGATTGCTGCTGGTATTCCCCCTTTTTTTCATGTTTGATTTATCTCCTCTAATCAATATTTTTTAACTCAGGGTGCAGGAATCACCTTGTGATTGTGCACTGTTGTCCACTAGTGTGATTTCAGTCAGTAAAGATTTACGGTAGTATGATAAAACCTAAACCTTCATTAATGTGTGCACTGTGCAGGATATAAATAGATAAATAAACAGGTGCTACACAAGAAAACAAACCGTTACAGAATGAAGTGATATTTTATGTGATAATAAGTGATGTGGTAATGGCAGAAAGTGGCTCGAGATTTATACAACAGAGTTCAATCCTGAACTCTTTATCAGTGACACAAATGGCCGACAGTAAAAGCCGCCACTGTATGATGAGCAGATCAATATACACGTAATTTACAAACTACAGGGCAGGTAATCAATGGGTATAAAAGTGTATGAAATATACATTACAGGAATTCTGCTATAGTGCTGACCACAGACTTTGATAAATAGTCAAGCCATTTATTTTTGTCAGTATTGATTATTCAATCCACAGAGTTCACCAGAGTCGTCCGTCTTCTCTTCTCCTTTTCACTCGATCTTCTCCTGAAAGCTGATTTATGATCTTTTGGGTCAGATGAGCAGCTGCTGGTTAAAACACCTCCGAGATGAATAAAAGTGATTTGGAGTAAAGAGCATTTGATGTGATTTTAAAAAGTGGCCCGTCTTGTTTGACTCTTACCGGGGTTGTATTTTGAATTTTAGCTCTCGGAAACTGCTTTACTGTAAAAAGCCACTTCTTCAACATATCAAACACCATGTGTGAAAACCTTAAACAACCACTAGACTTTTATCAATCTCCTTAAGACCTTTCCTTGTTTTTACATACAGTTTTTTTTTTTATTTTTTTTTTTTACTTTAGTCCTCTCACATTTTAGGATCTCCCACTTCCACACAGCTAGATCGTGGCTATTGCTTGTCATTAGAATAACAAATGCATCGGGGCTCCTGATTTAGTGTGGCGCTCAGGGCCCTGATGTATATTAATACCACAACACTGCACCTCTTACCCAGGTTTCATCATTCATCCGTGTAAAAGAGGTGGAATTGAAAAGCAGTCCTTGTTTTTGCTGGAACCTGGATCACAGTCATTTATTGTGTCATGAGACAGGGCAGCCCCTCCGCACGCCCTTCACCTCCACGTGCAACGCCAGCTCCTATTAGAAACTGCAGCGCGTTTGTGTGTTGATGAAGCACTTCGGTTGTTAACACGGGATAAAAAAACGTAGAAAATACTTCTGCGAAAGGTAAAACGAGAGTCGCATGTTGTTAATCATTTTTCATATTCTTTGTTGTTCCTTTCTAATTTTCACTCTAGTGATTCGTTTTTTATTAAGATGTGTTTCATGTTGTACGTTCAGTTTTTTTTTTTTTTAGAGCCGTGCTAAAGTAAGAAAAAAAAAAGTGAAGGATTTGCATTTCATTTCGTTTCATGCATATTTTTAATCATGTCTCTTTCTGGCTCTGCCCAGCGTTCCCATTTAAGTCTGGTGAGGTTCTCTTTGAATGAGTGGTGCAGCTCTGGGCTCAGTTAAGTGATGACTGCTGGTGACAGATTGTCCTCCACCACATTGCTAGCACTTCTCCCAGACAGACCGTCCGTCCCTTTTTCATCTCTTCCTGAGTGGACGTGAGGGCTCACCCGGCAATGCAAGACAAATAACACTTCTGCCAGGCCATCACTCTTTCCAGCAACGTGGCAGCTTAGCTTTCAGTTGACTGTAGTCCATGTAGTACCAGACTCAGCATCACCTCAGCTTCCTCTATCATTCCCCCCCGACTGTCCCCACCGGACTGACATGAGTCTGACCAGAATGTACAAGGCTATATTTATCGCTATACGTCCAGTCGAGCTGCCTGTTTCTGGTCAGTCCCTACTGGAGTGTGTTTACATTTGAATTCTTGAAATATACACATTAAATTAACAAATAAAAACTAAAAATGAAAGACAGATAAAAGGACAAATTATAGCTATTCAACTTGCATCTGCACAAATTCCCACAGTTGCTCCTGATTAGTAAAACAGTCTGACTCACTGACTGTGGGTTTAAGCCTGCCAGTGGACACCTATTTCATCTGCTGTCTCCTCCCTCTCCCCCTCCTCTGACTCTTTCCTTTTTTTAAAATCTACTTTGCTACAGGAACAATAACATCCTCAGAGCTACATATAGCAACCTACACACTGAAAAATGGCAAGTTGTTGTCACTGCATCCTGGGCTCTGCGCCGCCAAGAGGGCTGTGATTGGTTTAAAGAAGTGCAAACAAGCCAGAGTGTTTTTATCCCCACAGCTGAATAAGTACGAGTGCAGCCAGACCATTCACCAAGTGCTGACACAGCAGACAGGTCTGGAGACAGATCTGACTGTGAAAAAGACCCAAACTGTATCCTCTGCTCTTCAGTCTAGTAATATTTCTTCTGTTCAGAAGTTAATTTAGCTGTAAAACATTTAAAGTTTAGCATTCAGTAACATGTTCCTGCCATTATTATCTGACACTCTTGGAGAATTACTGATTTATAACTACATCCATCAAAATCCAAAATAGCTGACACAAACTAGAAAAACATGTCTTCACACTGCACGGTTCAAGTGGCCCAATTCCGATTTTTTCCTCTCAAGTGGCTCAGATCGGATATGTAACATGAACGTGTAAACGGGACAAATACGTGTGGCAAGGTGAAGAGGGCCCGGGCGGGGATTGAACCCACACCTCCCGGGTAAGAGTCACATGCGCTTGCCAGTCACCCAAAGGGACATCCCTTTGGCCAAGTAGCCAGGGCGCATGATCAATTGGAGGCATAGTGACAGGACCCGTCAACTGTCACATACGCATGGAATCGGATATTGTCAGATCAGATTCAGGCCCCCGTTATATGTGGAAATAAATCAGATACAAATAGGATATCTGCCAATACGTCTGCAGTCTAAACAGACAGATCGGACCTTTCCTGGCAATGCGTGTCCTACGTCATCAATGATTATATTACAGTAATACACGTGCCTACGCGTTTCCCTGAACCTCTGTAGCCTGTGATTGACACGTGGGACTGACCTGGACTACCTTGGCCAGTTGTCACAAGAATTATAGTGTTTCATTTTCATGGTGTCAGAGCGTCTGTTTTTGTCAAGTCTATGCAGATCGATACGAGGGCAAGCGAGGGAGTGTGAAAAAAGAGAGCGCGCGAGACAAACACCAGATTTCGTTTGAGAAAGGCCCAAAGTTGTTAAAGTGTGACTATCTAACAAGGAAAAAACCTTTGATACCTATGCCATCTTAGATGATGGATCGGAGTGCACAATGTTGTTACCTACAGCAGAATATCTGGGCTTGGAGGGAGAGCCCGAGCAACTTGAGCTTCGTACTGTTCAGTGAGGCAACAGACCAAGAAACTTGAAGGAAGAACCTTAGATTATCCGCTGCCTCAAGCCCTGAGAAAAAATACTTTGACAGGGCTTTCACATTCAAAACCAGGGCCGTAGCCAGGGTTTTGAAATTGATGAGGTCCAGAGGGGGTGGTGGGGGGTATGTGAACATGTGGAAAATGTTCACATTATTGACAAAAAAATATGCTTCACTTTGGACCCCTCTAGCAAGTAGTTAGCAAGTACCTGTACATCATTACATCAAAATGACCCACAATTATATAAAATAGACTGTTGGGGGGGGGGGGGGGGGGTTGGGTTACAGGATAGTTAAGAAAGGCAGGAAATGGGAGGGAATGACACGCAGGATAGGGCCGCTCAGCGCGGGATTTGAACCGGGGTCGCCTGCAGTGAGGACTATTAGCCTGAACACATGGGGCAGTTTATTATTATTATAGACCGATTTGATATGAAAGGAGGCTGATTGAGCTTTATACCGCTGACTAGCATGAAATGTCCTGTGGTTTTCAGCCTTTTATTAATCTACCGTTTATAGCTGAGAAAATCAGGTAGCCTGTTGTTCCCTCTCCATTAAATAAAGTGCAGTGAAAAAGTATTTGCCCCTTCCGGATTTCTTTCTTTTCACCACTACTGTTCTTAGGTTTCTCCATTAGTGGATAAAGGATCTCAACACCGGCACCCCCATGCACACACATACACACGTTTTAACCAAGGCGCCTGTCATCTCAATTCAAGTTTTCTGCATTCTGCCGATATGGTTATCATGCTATTTAGGCTGTGGCTTCTTCAATTTTTTTCTCGCTGAAATTTTTACCGAGGTCCGGACCTCGGTGACCTCATAGCTGGCTACGGCCATTTTATTCACATTTTCTTGATCTGCGTTCATCATTGTTCAGTTACCAAAATAAAGGACTGAACTGATATCTGGATCCAGTGTTTTAATGTGCACACCACATGGTTGTTCTATGAGCCGGCACCATCTATCTATCTATCTATCTATCTATCTATCTATCTATCTATCTATCTATCTATCTATCTATCTATCTATCTATCTATCTATCTATCTATCTATCTATCTATCTATCTATCTATCTATCTATCTATCTATCTATTTGAACAGCAACAGTCTATTACTTTAAGAGGTGATAAATACTATAAAGCTGCCAGTCAGCAAGGTCTATCATATCAAAACTTAATCTAGGGGTGTATAGGAATAAAAGAAATCACAACTAGAATTTGCCCTCCCAGGTGATACCGATATGTGAAATTTTGGGTCTTGGCCCAAGGACTAACAAGGAAGTTGGGGTTACATTACTTACCACTTTATCTGCAATAATTACAAAGGGTCAAAATAAATCAGCCTAAAAAAAGTCAGGTTATTGCAGTGTATTTACTAAATGTGTCAGCCCAATTTCAGTTGGTTTCCTGTGAGCCTGTAATCATAGTATTGACCAGTTTGGGTGTAAAATAGCTAATAACTGAGCTCAACAGTTAAAACAATTAAAGATTATCCTTGAACAAAGGGAAAGGGAAAATCTTTTTTTTTTTTTTTCTGTTGCCTGAGCTGCAACACGCAGTGAATGGGATTGTCTGTGTAACAGTGTGCGACTACTCTACCTGACTATTACTCAGGAGGATGTTGGTGTGAATGTGCTTGTATGAAAGAGGAGTTTCGGTTGAGTCTAGACTCACGATTCGTTAACTTCACAGGTGCTCTCGGGGAATCCTGAGGCCACGCTCCCCCCGCCGCCGCCCTGGGCAATTATGCTCTTTTGAAATGTAAATGGCTGGCATGTACATGTGTTGGTGTGTGTTTGCCGCGTATGTGTGCGCGCGTCACCAGCCGCGTCTGTGGGTGTGCGTGCGTGCGTGTCCTCGTAACTTATCTTGAAAGCACCTAAATCCACCGGCACCCCCAGTGCAGCAGCAGTCAAATACAATAACATCTGAAAGCCCTTCTACCTTGTGCTCGCTCGGTCCATAGAAGGGACCCTCCAAAACACAGAGCCGACAAAGAACATACCTTCAATTAGCCAAACGATTAACATTTTAGAGGAAGTCTGTGTTTAGGTCCCCTGGGCTCCCCTGCACTCCCACCAGTCTCCTTTTCATATTCAAATCCACGACATAAAAGTTAGCCATATCTAATCCCAAAAATGGGTCTTTTACTGTTTTGTAAGGAGATAATGCCTGAAGTTTTTGCAGGCGGTATAATTGCCGGCTTATGAAAGAAGCTGTACCATTATGTTTAACAGTCATCACGGGCCATAGGTGCTCCTATGAGTCAGAGCAGACGGAGCTCTCAGAAGCAGCACAAGCCGTATGATATTGTCTTTTCTAATTTAGTAGGCGATTAGTCAATCATACTAACCTACATTCATTTAAACAAGCGTCTCTCTGGGGGTAGCCTCAACGCTTGAGTGGATGTGTGGTCATTATCATGTTGTGCTGTGGTTTGGTCTTCTCCACGAGAGACGCCACTATTGATTTGTTTCTTCTTTCTTTTTTTCCGGCGTCTGGGCTGCTGTCACCTCGCCGTGGCATCTTGGTGCTGGGTATAAGGCAGGGGTTGCCCATCTGCCCGCCGCCGTAACAGAGTGTGACAGCGTTGCTACTGTAAACTGTGTGTGAACTTACACTGTGCTCCCCGTGCCGTGAGGTACTAGATGAAATTCCTCTCAGACACTTAACCCCGGGGTCAGGTGAAGTGAAGTCCTGATGTGCCGCTCACGCAGGCGTCTAAAGAACGTTTTTGTGTGAGTTTAGGATCCGCTTTTTTTTTTTCCAGACTCAAAATTCATGGCAGGATGCTGTCAGCTCTCATTAATGCTAGACCTCGCATTCACTAGATACACATCCCCACTGCATTTGAATTCATCCACTTGAAACCGACTCAAATCACCCACAAAAGGTAAAGTAACGATAGGCAAATCAATTATTAATATCGCCATTGTGCTATATAAGGAGATCAGCTTGAAAATAAAAAAAAACAACAACTAGCTCACACCGGTGAATTGAGACATTGACTCAGTTGAAGGAAACACCCTCTGAAATGCTGAAATTATGTATTGATTTTCCTCCTGTCTTTCGCCCCGATGCCTCTGGGTAATTGCCTCTTTGCTGCAGCTATACTGCTACAGCTGAACTTAGCCGTCAGGGTGTCTCGGTGTCTCGCTGCCTGTTATGTAGAGACTCTTACATCAGGAAGACACCGCTGACTTCTGTCGCATCTCGTGTCACCGCCATCACCAGCTGGGACACTTTTTGAGGGGGAAGCATTACAGAGTGTATACTGTACACTGGAATAAACACATCATTATGAAAACATCACTGTGAATATTTTAACTGCAAATCAACAAAAATGAAACATTTTTTGTTAATACATCAGTACAGCAGCAAGTGAACAATTAAAAATTGCTAATCCAGATGGAAGCTGTTTCATAAATTGACATCTTTAACTGTATCTTAAGTCTATTTCTGGTGATTTTGGCTCTTTGGCCAAATCTGGCACCAATCTGGACATTCATTTGATCCTGGTCAAGTTCAAAAATTAACCTGAAGGCCAGACTGACCTGAAACAGAGAAATAATACGAGTGTGTTTTTATATGTTGTCTTTTCTTTTGCATTGATGTGTCAGTCAAAACGTGTCGAACTAAACTGAGGCAACAAATTAACCTCAACCCATTCAGTAACATTATTTACATCATGTCATATAAATTATAATCCATTTAAGAATCAATTTTTTAAATATATGTTTAGCAATAGCTGCTTGTTATAAAAGCTACAGTAACACCCAGATAAACAAAGCACAGAGATCATTTTTATGTTTGGCTGGGATGTTTCCATAGTGATCACACTGTATACAACTGCATACAGTACATACATTTAAAAATGAACAAAACATAGTTAGGCAGTTATTTGTATTTTTATTAAAGCCACTCACCACTCCCTAAAAATGTTGTGTTTTCTGACCTCCAGTGGTTTAACTGGTTTCACTGCAGTGATGTGCTGGTGACCTCCAGGACCCCGCGGCATCACTGACGTTGTGTGTACAGTATGTGTGTGTGTGGTCATAAGTGGAACAGACTTCCAACCAAAGAGGGCAGTAAAACACTGCTTTTCATTCTGGTGATAAAATACTCTTTAAATGTTAACTTGACTTTTTCAACCTTTTGACCAAAACCACAATCTTTCCATGTCACCATAACAAGGTGCTGTGAGCGCCAGAACCATTACAGATGTTGTAGGTTACAATTGTGGGTTCCTGCTTTTAGCGATAACAGAACTTGAGCCAAGCATAAAATCTGTTATAATGTTTAAACATAGATTTTTTTGTTTAACTTGAAAAGGTGCATTAAATCAGTGGATGAATGGAAAGACACACTTTTTTTTTGTTTCTCTCAACACATGTATACTGTTGCAAGTGAGTATGATACAGGAAAATACAGAATATCTTGAAGACACAGAGGAGAAATTTGATTTCCACCTTTATCTCCTATTCTAATAAACAGTCTTACAGTCAACAAAGATTTTTCAAAATTAAACTGGAGATCAAATCTAAATTTATACTCATATTTTGATATATACAACACAATAATTAACTGCTATTGCTCAAAGCTTTGTCTTCTGTCTCACCACAAGTGTCATGTTCCTCCCTGGGTTCAGCGAACATGACCAAAGGTCTGTAGATGAAGCCGTGTAATTGTGTCGTGTCAAAGGGAAACTACCCCACAGCTCCTGTATGACAGGTGTCAACTCCAGAGGGGTTTAATAAGCGGGATCTTTGGCTGTGAGTTGACACGAGTGGGTCACAAATACTTCTACCTTTTGTGTGTGACAGAGTCTGATGAAAGCTGCTGACAGCTGGAACTTTATGTATTGAACTTGCTGCAGGAGAATAAATTATTATTTTCATATCGGAGGTCTCATCCCAGCACTGCACTTTAGTTCTGTCAGGATGCTTGACTGCCTTCTGAAAATGGAAGACAATGAACGCTCTGTATGAAATGTCTTTTTTAGGACAATGAGCCTTGTGGGCTTTAGAGAGAGATGAAGACAAACTGTTGATGACAGTCCCTAATTCCCAAGATCTAGAATAAATGTTTTCCTCCTTTTTGGTCCAGAAAATAACTCCATCCATCATTAAGTTTTAGGAGCACACTCACAAAAAGTCGGCTTTTATTTCCGTCGTGGTGCATTTGGGTGAAAGGCACCTGGATTAGGTTTCTCTCTCTCTCCTTCTCCCTTTCTCTTTTTTTTTCAATGACTGACCTGTCATTGAAGGTGATGTAATGTAGCGCTGCCTCTTTAAGTTTCATAACGGTTTTCTAAACTGACACACGTCTTGGCAGAATCACAGAGCGTGGCAAACATCAGACACGAAAATGGGTAAAAATTGATTCAAATTCCTTTGATGGGGCATTGTCTCACTCGCTTGAAAAATCGAATGAAGAAAAGAGCTGTGGTAAATTGCTCTGTGAATGTGGCTGCTGAAACCAATACTGTTTTCTTTGCTTTGCTAATTATTAATTACCCATCTCCATGCATATGTGTTTATTCCTAATTGTATTTGATGGATGAGTGGCAGCTTTGACACCTCATTAGACCAGATTAATTGAACGACACAATATTTATGTCTCGGCAATGACCAGTTATCCTACCATCTATCATTGAGATGATCTCACTGATTGAAAACTACTGGTCCGTGTAATCCTAATTATTTGGAATTAGAAAAGAATTTATAGCGTCTTGTGGCGTTTTTCTGTGATGACGGCAAATTGGAAACATTAAATGCATAACGAGGGAGAAAATGAGAGGAAGACACAATCACGGAATTAATGTGGGTGAATGTTGGAGAAGGGGGAAGGGTGCATAAAATGAAGGAGGTGCGTGCCTTATAGAGCCGCCGGTTTTCACCGCACTGCACAGCCATAGACACACATAGACTGTCATGTTTTCTCCCGATTTTGGCATAACATTTGTTTCTATCTCATAATGCTGAAAGGGAATGCCCACAGGATGCCTATTTAGAAGAAGGGTTACTTTTTTCACATTTAACTAAACCTGTATATTCTCCAACTCCCCATCCACTCACTTCCAAACATGCTTCTGCAGAACATCTCGATCCATATTCTTGTCTTTTATTAAAAAGTTGGGCTGAGTACTCGAAAAACATTTCCACTGAACTTCATATAACCCTCCTCTAACTTCTGCAAAGCTTTGCCCCTCATGGGAGGAGCACAAACTAAAATCCAGCATTTGAGCTCACAGAGAAGCAACAAGGCCCAGAAGAGTGGAGCTTTTACTATCATACAGTGTAGGAAAGCCTCAAGGAACAGACTTCTTTCCCAGGTAGTGAGAACTTCCTCAAGCTTATTTTTCCAACTTTTCAAGTTTCTAACACCATTAGCTGGCTCCCTCGTGGTCTTGAAAGCAGTAGCGCTGATTGAATTAAGCTGTTTCCTTCTTTGAGACATTTTGACAAGCTTTCTTCTGCAGAAGTCAGTCACTGCTAAAACTACACAGACCCCGTACCAATATGCGCATAGCAACACACATATGCTGGTTTATGTATGCGCATACCCAGACGCACACATACGGAGCACATCGAGCCGCGCCGCACACACGTGCAAAATACAAACTGAATCTGACAAACCATCTACAGAAATCTGCTGACCAGCATCGCTCAACGGGATATAGAGCAAAGACATTCTTAGAAGCTGCGCTATAATGCTATTTACACCATAGTATTTTAATCAATTTAACTGGCCTTTTTAGATACACTTGGCGCAAAACTCCCTTTCTAGTTTTAAAAATAGGACAAATGGTCTTTTGGAATCAACTGGGGAGAAGTTTAATCTCATTGAATGGAGCCAAAGCCAGACGTTTAGCTCCACACAGTGTAGAATACAAGATTATACCGGCCTGATATAGACCTTCCACCACCCGTTTATTTTTATCCTCTATTAAGGCAGCGATATCCTTAAAGGCTGCCAAAATTATCCTGTAAAAATGCTGACTGGGAAATATGAAAGGTTCCAGGCGGTTCTAGTAAGCAATCTGCGCGCATGGTGGAGCAATGTGACTGCTGTGCTTGCTATACCAACAGGGGTGACCCCAGTTGGATGGAGAGGTGAGACTAAATGAAAGTCATCCCTGGATCTTAGGGGAGCCAAGTCTGGAATACTAAGCCTCTCCTCAAAATGAGATTTACTGCCAACCGCTTTACATAAATGTTTGTTTTCAGTATTATATTCATCAGCCCCCGTGTAAAACAGGCTGCACCTCCTGCAGTTTAAAATCCACCGGACATTCGCTCCCCCCCTCCTCGCAGTTCACAGAAGACCAGACCAGGTGTTGATTTCTCAGCAGCTCGGGCGACTATTGTTTCACAGGATACGCCACCGGCTCTCAGTGTTATACACAATCCTCTCACCTATGGAGGTAATTTATACAGTAACAGCCTCTTGTGTCAGGGGAGCAGGACAAGCTAAGAGGATAATTTCCTTATCAAACCCACTCTCAGTCATTTGAAACGGAAAGTTTTGTACTTTAGTTAGCTGTTCCTCAGAGTGGAGCTGCTAGTTGAAGAGTTACTAGCGCCCTCTGGGTGTTCTGAGTCGTTGAAGTCGGTATATGAGCCCGACTGGCGTCTCCGTGACGTGAATTCAAATTTTTCTCCTTTTCAGACATTCAGGCTCACTGATGTGAAGTTTGTCACAACTGCTATTATACAGATCAGTCTGCGTATCCCTCGGTGCGTTTTCTTTGCATGCCTCTTCACACTTTCACACTAGCTAGCTCTTGCTAAATATTTTTTTATTCTTTAAATATGCTGCACGTTGTTCTTTAGTATAAAAAAATCTACATATATTATTCTCTATAATAATAAAACATCTCATTACGCTTGTTTAATCAGTCTGTTAATCCAGCGAACGCTGAAGGCGGCCGTGTAAAGTTACCCACTTCTCTTGGCGCTAGCTGTTTTCTCTGCAGGGGTCTAGACACAGCAGGCATTGCTACGTACGCACAAGCGTGATCAAGCTTTAAAAAGCTGACACCACGAGGGCCGTTTTTGCCAGCTGCCTTATTGGAATGAACTTGAGATGAATGTATTGATCCCCCCGTTTCTGGATTGCAATGACACAACCTGGCTTCAGTTTAGAGGTGACTCCATCCAGACCTCTTGTGTTATGCAGGTGACGTAGACGTAGAGCCGCTTGAGGATTCGACTGGTGTCAAGGAGCTATTTAAAATTAGAGCATATGGGTACAATTGATTTTGTTTATATTTGATGTGATTAAACATAGAGAGCGTTCGCTGTTGCCGGAATCACAACCAGGGTTTCCACTGGTTAGAAAAATGTCCTCAGGATAATATATGCCATTTGGCGATTGCCTTTAACCAAAGTGTCTTATCGTGATTGAAAACATTTTGATAATGAACTGTGCAGTGAGAACAAGCATGACAGTCATACAGGACTAAACCAGTGAAAGTTGACAATATTTTTTGGAGTTTGGGGGATTTTCCTTCAAAATTATGATTAAAATGTAATATTTTGACCAAAAGTTTAAATAATTTTATGAGGCCTGCTTAATTGATATTCATCTCAACACCTCATCTTAATGTAATGATAATGCGTGTACTGTACCTACAATATAATCTCCATAGGACTTCACATCAAGAAGATTTTAGACAAAACAAAATATTCTTAAAAAATGAGCATGATTACTTCATGGATGCTTTTTGGACATGATACTCTTACTGTGGCATCATACCACCACTAAATGATTGAGTGTGAATTGACCACACATGATGACGCAGTTTCACAGCGAAACTAAAAGTCCACTCACAATGCTACAGATCCCAGCATACATTTCCTTCCCTCTTTGTGTGAGTCCAGTTTTCTCAATCAAGACATCTGAGTCCTGCTATGAGTCCCTGATTAACACCGCCGCTCATGTAGTTTTGTTGAGTTTTGTTTTAACTGTCCTCAGTTAAATGAGAAATTAAGAGGCACGAGATAGAGGCTAATAGCATTTATTAACCCAGCGTGAACGGGCAGCGGGGCGACCGCGGTCCTCCACCAGCCCTGTCTGGTCCTGGTGGCTCAGTTAGCGTGGCCGAGAGAAGGGAGTGGAACGTAATAAAGCCCAACAAATGCACCCAGCTGATTAATGCAGCCCTGTGGCTATAGTAATTATCCCTCTCCACACTCCTCCAGCAGACGAGCCAAACAAGTGTGTGGCAGTGAGAGGGAAATGTGCAAATGATGGATCTGTGCGATTCAGGCTCTGTTCAGTGGGCTTCATGTATGGAGCAGGATAAAGACGTTTGACAACACAGGTGAAATTCAAGCTTTCATCCATCTGAAACATTTACTCTCTACTGTGTGTGTGTGTGTGTGTGTATATATATATATGTACTGTGTGTGTATATATATATGTATATATATATATACAGTATATATGGATTTTCTTTGTATTGTGTTTTTGTGTTTGTGTTTAATTAACATCTATTCAGTGATTTTCATTTAACAACGCATATTGAACAACACTTAAAACAGTAGCATCTTGAATTTAAAACTGTATAAAAGTAGAGCAAAAACAAGCAAATATGTATCGGTGCAAAAAAATATTATACAGTATATAAATAGCAGCATTAGCTATGAAACTATGCACATAATGTTGCCAGTTTTCACAGTATGAATATATCATAGTTGAATAAGAGCAGTTAAGATCAGCAACACCGTATTAACAGTGTTTAAATGAGATGTTTCAGTTCAGGGTCATTTACAATATAATAGACATGATGATGGATATGAATCTCCAGCTGTTTATCCGCTACTAAACTAACTTAAATGTAGACACACTTTCTACAGGAAAAAAATTCTCAGAGGCGACTTTCTGCATCTCAAATAAAAACAAATTTTACTTTAAAAAAAAACAAAAAAACTTTGACTAAATCAGTTTCAGACAATATGGCCTTTTCTTTCATTTCTTCTCTCACACTTTTTTTTAATTACCACTAATTATCAGCAGCTAAAGGTCATGTGATGAGTTCATTAAAACCAGAGAGGTGGCAGCTGTATGAGTAGTGTTGGGTTGATGTGAAATATGGGTCAAATAAAACTTAATAGCCGTCATTTCCATCACAAACTACGTGGCTCCTTAATAATTTATACACTTCTCTTTGAGGAAGCTACTTAAACAGATTCCTGATATTATTTTGTTCTCTGGTAATTCAGTCGGTTTCCTTTTTTTTTTTTTGTTATAAATAAATATTTGTGTTGCTGCAGAAACAATCTAGTGAAATCGCGCTCTGCCCTCGTGTTTTTTGTTGATAAAAGTTGAGGTGCAGCAGTCGTCCACAGAGAGTCGACAGCGCAGCAGATTTAGGGAGGCGAACACACAGTGCCGCCTCCTGCTGAGCCACGGGGTCCCTCTGCTGAGGTCAGAAGGTCAGACATAAAAGACCAGTTTGCTCATGAATCAGGAATTTAATTACACACACACCCAGAGTGACAGAGAGACTGTGTCCCTCAGTCCAACACAATATGTAATTACTACGTATCGACAGATAACGATTGGTTCTTTTTCACTTTTCAGAAACAAGCTGCTGATTGGCACAGACAGTTAAATCTCCGTGTTTCTGATCAGCTGCTGTGGGAAACGTTACAACTCAGGTTTTATGTGTTTTTCTTCACGTAGTCAGCTGTGTGTTTAGTGTATAAGCCTAAATATCCCTCTGAAAATAAACATAAGCTCCCCTTTTTTATATTCGGTTTACAATCAAGGCCATATTCCAGCATTCAGGGACGCTGGCGATGGGGGAATACAACACTGAGAATAAAAACAGCAAATGAGAGCAAAACTACAATGAAAACATAAACTGCTGCTTGAAAACGCACAGCGGCGAGACCCCAGACTGGCTGAGAGCTGCTTAAAGGGACACAGTCTTGGTCGTGGAGCTGAAAATCTGTTTTGCTTAAATACAGACTTAATGATTGGATTACTGTTTCTTGGTTTGGCGATAGCGTGATAGTGGGATTACAGACTGTGCGCTCAATAGATTTCCTGTCAGATGCCATGAAGCCCGGTGTTCCCTCGCTGGCTAAGCTGGCTGACTGAAGGGGAGGGAGGCGGCACAATATGGCCCACCTCAGGAAACTGCCAGCAGAGGGACAACAGGGAAGCAGAGGAACTAAAATGTAAAATTAATACATAATGAACAACCAGAAAATTTACCTTTAGCTGGGATATTTTCACTAATTTCTGTAAAAGTATAAACAAAAAACAAAATTTACCACATTTCCTTTTTAATTCATTCACTTCTGCTCCAGTATTCATCCCCTATTGTGAACTCTGAACATCAGTCTCCCTCTTTTTCTCCCTTTTCTCTCCGCCTCATTAAAAACATAAACATATCTCCTCTATTGATTATGTCTGGATGTCTTAATCAGATCAGCAGGAATATCCTGGTTTTCCTTCGCAGGAAAGTACATTAAATGTCAAAATATTGATCAAGAATTTAATTGAGAATGCACAGCTCCCTTAATAAAGCAATCAGCCTGTGCTCCCGTGACTCTGATACGGACTGACATGAAAAGAAAACGTTCAAATTTATAATTCCTTTTTATTTAAAAGACGGTTGGGGAAACAGAGTCTGTCCCGAGGCTCCTGGCGACACGGCAACGCTGTGATCAATAAGAGCGTGTGATGGGTTTTGTATCGATCAGGAAAATGTGGGTTGATGAAGTGGGTTGGAGGGTGGGTGAGTGGGTGGTAGTGGGTGGGGTGGGGAGGGAAGGGGAGGGCAGGGGAGGGGAGGGGGGTTGTTGCTTCCCTTCTGATGGCCACCACACAGACGTGGTGAAGAAGGTGCACTCAAACTTCATCGTCATCATCATTATTAACATTCCTGTCCAGGTCATTATCACTCTCTCCGTTTCTTAACATCCTGCCTCTTTCAGGATTGGCAGATCCCCCTCTCCACAGTGTGATTGGTGAGATGCTGTGGGAAGCAGCTGCCATCAGTTTAAAGGGAGGAGAGGGGGGTGAGGCTGTGGAAAGCCAGATCCATGGTGGGGAGGATAAAAGAGTAAAGGAACAGTTTAGCTCTGTAAGCTGGCACTGAGCCCTCCAAAGCCCCGTAAACAGACCTGTTTAAATCACCCTCAGTGAACGTGCTGCTACTTCTGTGGATCATCAGTGCAGTTCATAACTTCTATCTATCTATCTATCTATCTATCTATCTATCTATCTATCTATCTATCTATCTATCTATCTATCTATCTATCTATCTATCTATCTATCTATCTATCTATCTATCTATCTATCTATCTATCTATCTATCTATCTATCTATCTATCTATCTATCTATCTATCTATCTATCTCTCTCACACTCTCTCTGTCTCTCTGTCTTTAGAGGGGGGTCTCTGCCTGTGTCTCTGTTTTGCAGCAGCTCCCTTGTGAATGACTGGACACCAAAGGGTCGTCCATTAGGGGCGTCCCATCACAGTAATCCTTCGTCCCCATTGGCCGCCCTCAGGACGGCCCCCCCAGATCTAACCAGTGGCGGCTGCTCCATATGCACCAGACCACGCCCCCCCTGCTCTTAAAGAGCCCCCATGTCTTCAATGGAGACTCAATCCCCTCACTGACTTACTCAGCCAGAGTGCGCTCTCACCACTGCCGCTCTCCATCCAGCTATCTCTTATCTCTTATTCTCTCTTTCTCTATCCATCACTCCCTTGTTTGTTTGTTTTTTATTCTTTCTCCTCCTCTGGACACTTCCTTCTTCTCTTCTCTTTTCATTCTGAACCTCAAGTTCTTCTTCCACTCTCCCCTCTCTTTATGATCACTAAATCCACTCCTCTTCTCTCCATACGTACTCCTGAGCCTGAGTGTGCAGCACCTGTGCAGACTGGAGTTTGTCGGGCCGAGGCAGAAGGTTTTTTAATTTTTTTTTGCTGTGTGTGTGTGTTGAACAGAGGAGGGAGGGGAGACAACACCCAGGAACACCTGACCAACATTTCATCAAGATATGTGGAGACTTAGGAACTGATCTCCTCCTTCAGCTTTTCCCAAGCTGTTTATCTGTTTTTTATTGCAACACCTGGAATGCTTAACGTGGACTGATGGATGTTTCCGAACTCTGCATCCCCGACGCTCTCTGCTACCACAACCAGTAGGTGCATCTCTTTACGCATCTTTTTCCCTTCAAATTCATTTCTGCTTTTGTTTCTATTTAAGGTGACAGAATTAAATTCACTTCTTGAACTTTTTTTTTATCACAAGGGGAGAACAAACTATCTAAACATTAGGGAAATCAATTTAATGTATTTGTGTAATAAATAATCCTGCTTAGAGTAAACAAGTTCAAAAGACAGGGAGTTCCTTGCGCTACCTCGGCTCCACCTCCCCGTGTACGGGACAGCCGAGCTCAGCTGTATCAGTGAGGCTGCAGTAGCGCAGCCCGCAGGGAGTCCAGGTCGGATGGTTGCCCTACAGCTGTCCAGCTCTGCATCAGGATCCAGGGTTTAACCTCAGCCACAGGGAAGAGCTAGAGGCAGATTAATGCGGACGATATCCAGATGACTATCCTCTGGCAGCGGTCGTTGTCCGGCCGTGTCCCAGAGAAAGAAAACTGTGACTGTGCTGCTGCCCCTTGTGTGTGTGTGTGTGTGTGTGAGAGAGAGAGAGAAAGAGTGTGTGAGAGACAGATAAGAGTATATTTGAGAGGAGGGGGGTGAATAACTGTTTGCCTGTGTTTACTTAAAGCTTTAATCACTTTTATGTTGTTTGTGGTTTCACATTTTCCTTAATTTTGGTGCTTCTGTAGAAGTTGCATTGACAGAGAGAAATTAGAAAAGTCTAAAAACAGACTGTGTGTGTGTGTGAACAGTTACTTCTATTTAATATCAAAAGATTAAAGTGGTTCACACTTATGCTCGCACATATTGTCATTGTGCATTTAGTCCATGTGCAGGGATCAAGCACCTTGTCTTACAGGAAATGAACTCTCAAATCTCAGCTGGAGAACTGGTCCTCAGCGTTTCAGTGCTGAGACTCGCTCTTCTTTTAACTGGACAGAGAGACTCTTCACTGGGATCCTCTTAATGTTAAGCTGTAGATGGGATTGGAAAGGTTTAACTTTCTTAACACTTTAACTGGACTTACATTAGGTATGTTTCAAACTTCTCAAGACTCCTAGGAAATAGGACGTTTCTGGGATGTTTATTTTATGTATTTACTTTTATTTGGTTCAGTCTCTTAACTGCACCTGAGTCCAGGATCGATAGAGGCAGATAAACTCATAAAAGTCTCTATGTGTTCAGTTAGAGACATGATTAAAAGTTATTGAACTCCAAAGTAGCTCCTATTATTATAGTTTCTGCAGCAATTATTAAGTAGTGTGTAAATCCTCATAAGACGTTAACAACAGCAAAGTGTCGTACAAATAATGTAAAATTGAAAATAATTACTACAATTAAATTCACAACACAATTTTCACAGTGGATTTCATTTCTTTTGGATATATTTAAATATCAGTATAAATACATATCAATTTTTTGTCTGTTAAAGCTTTGATGTTCAATATTGCAATTCCTAAGCAGGTTGTAGTGATAAAACCTCAACCCTGAGCTCCTCTTTTTCGCACAATCATCATTTTCCAGAATCTAAAAACCTGCGTGTAACACACACCTATCCTACTAAAACTGCCTTTAAGTTATTATATTATTATAATTTTGTAATTATGTAATAAAAACTTTATAAACATATTATAACTTAAGCTCGCAAAAGTGAAAAACATTTGAACCTCAATTTGAATTATAAAAAAACACAAAGGCAACAATGTGAGGCCGTTAACCTGTAATGACCCTGGATCAGGTCGGAGTGTGTGTGTGTGTGTGTGTGTGTGTTATATTGTGTTGTGATGCAGTATGTTTGTGTAAATCTGCATGTTTGCTCTGCAGATGTGGATGCTCACAAAAATATGTGTGTGTTTTTGAAGAAGGCGGTGGCTGCTCACTTTTATAGGTGCATGGAAGTACACGTGTGTGAATGTGAATGTGGTCAGAGTGTGTGCGGTCTGAGTGTGTCGTCGTCTCTCCTCGTGCTTCTGCAGGACCGTTTGATCACATTTGATAGGACAGCACTTTTCATGACACAGTGACACTAGCATTGGAAAAACACACACATACACAAACACATGCTACAGTGCTGTTTCGCAAACTCACCTTTCTACACACTGTGTTTATACCGGTTAGAAGTGATTAATTGTGTATATTTTAAGGGCGGTGATTTACTTCACGAAGTTTATTATATTTTATTGAAGACAAGCAAACCAGGATACAACTTTTAAATAAAGATAACATGTCACAACTATAAACTGTAGGACAATTGCACACTCTCTTTGAGAAAAGTGCATAATATGCAAGGCTACAACATGTGATATACTAAACTGTTCTAAAAAAAAAAAAAAAAAAAAAGCCTTTACCTTTCTATATTATTGTCATACAGTACATTTTCACACCAGGAGGTAAATGTATGTGTTGATGTACTTGCATAGTCTAAGTCTGTGGTTTTAGAGTCACATTAAGTTATTAACCCCTTGAGGACTTTTGTGCTAACCACAAGCCTATTGGTCTGAGGTGAGAGGTGTGTGACGACTGTCGAGTCCAACTGTCACGCTGCGTCTCTGCTGAAGAGGCAAATGTTCCTGCAGCAACAGACTAATGTCATTTTTGTCAGGCATCTCTCCTTATAATTTATAGATAGATATGTAGATTGATAGTGTGCCCTTTTAAGAAATAACAATTAATGACTCACACACAGTATTTGGGGAAAAAAATGAAAAACCAACAAAAAAGTACATACATTTACATGCTCTAATATGCAAAATTGTTTCTAAATGAATTTATTGCTTATTTTATTTTAAAGGTTCTCATCAGGACTGCTTAGGTGTTCATTGAATCAAATTTTTATAAAATCTCAATTTTATGACCTAAATAAAAGTGTAGATTTAAAAAACAAAAACTGGACCAAAAGTCATTAAAATCTGCCTCCTCAGTTACTCCACCTCTCACCCACTCAACACTATTTAAATTTTCTGAGGACAGAAAAAAATCTTCTGCTTTTAATCTGTTTCAAAGGTGTGTTTTATTCAGAATTTTTTACATGGTAAATGCTTTTCTTAAGACGCATAACAGAATGTGCTCTATGTAAAACAGACACATGATTTGCTACCTCTTTATACGTTGAACATGTTATCTTAAAACTCTGAGCCTCTTTGTGACCAGCTGTGGTTTCAGTATAATTAACTTTGGCAGTTTTAGACAAGTGGATCATCTAAATTTTAAAAGTTGAAACGTTGTTGTATCTTCAGTTTGTTCAGATAAATCAGATCCACTTTTCTCCCGTTCCACCTGCTGGCCCCATACAGTAGGTGTCCTTCGTATAGGCAAACGAACAGGAATGCATAAATCTCAAGCGGTCAAATGCATGACACACACACAAGAAGACACAATCATAGACACATACACACACACACACACACACACATGTGCGCGCACGTACAGATGAGAGCAAAGAATCACACGCTGACCTGGGATCTAATTTTAGCGTTGCCATATCATGGAAACACCTGACTGTGTCTGTTAAGAGAAACATTCATCTTATCGTTTCGCGTTTGCATCTGCATTTATTACACTGGTTATGAATGTGGTCATACTGACTGTAGTGTATATACTATGTACTGTGTTTATTTATGAGAATCTTTTGTTTAAATAAATAGAAAGACATCGTGATCAATGGTTGAAAAAAACATGACAACACACGTTACATAAAGAGACTTTTTTTTTATGCAGCTGCTTTTAGTTGTAGTTGAATGGATGTGTGGATCCAGACATTATAAATGTATGTTCCCCCTAATATGATTTTTACTCTCTTCTGCAAAAATTTGTTTTTTTTTCCACTGGAAACTGAGACTGACATGAAAAAAAATCTGATGCAGAAAGAAAACACACTAAAATGTCATGGCTTTTTTCATGGCAGCAGTTCCAAAGTGCCACAGTGATTTATGAAGCGGCATGCGATAGGTTACTGACGATTTTGCTTCTAACGTGCGTTCTTGAAATCAGTTTTATGTGCAGTGCAAGTAAGAAACAGTAAATGTAATGTTTGTGTGGAAGTGTTTTGTTAGTTATGTCACAGTCTGTTTGGTTGCCCGAGTGAGTGGACAAAGTTTGTTGCTCCCAGCTCATCTTTCTGGAAAACACTTTATCACTGCACTTGTAGAAACTCGGTCATGGTTGGTGTTTGAAACATCTCACCGATCTCGCCGCGCGCTGATCTCGCCCATCTTTTAGTTTTGAAGCTTGGCTGACAGGACTGGTAAAATCGTCTGGGAACTGAACCTATGAGTTCACTGACGGATGGAGGGAGCAGGTGGTGGGACAGTGGGTGTTGCGTTGTGTTGGTTACATTAGTGGCGGGAAAAAAAAAAAAAAAGTCGCCTCCAACTATTCTTTCAGCACCGGCTTTGAGTTTGAGGAAAATTACCAGAGACAAAAACAATTCAAAACTCTGCTGTATTTTGTCCTGAGTCTGTTCCCCAAGTGTTCACACTGTCATGTTTATTACTGCACAGCCCAGCTCTGTGGTGGAGAGCTGCTGTGTGACGGTATGAGGGGAGAACTAACTTCATTACATGTCATGACCCCCTCTTGATATAGATATATCCTTTAGGCAGCCTGTCAAGGACTCTGAATTCATCAGGATGTAGATGGACCCCCACTTTTTTTTTCTTTTTTTTTTCCTTTTTTTGTGCAGCCGTTATTCAATCAGAACATGAATGTGGCTTTCATGGGCTCAGGCTGAATATAAGCAGCAGTGAAGAGCTCGTAGAATGAGTTTGTTTTATTGATCAAATGAAATTAACACACACACACACACACGCATGCACACAAAGACGGAGAAGCAGTGCGTCTAATCATGGAGTGTGGGTCAGCCAGCATGTTTAATTTAATGGGCCTCGTCGTAGCCTCTCGACGTCTCACATTGTGAACTTAATTCCTCTTCACCACGTTAATTTGCATTGTGTCAATTGACCGGAGTGCTTACTGTATCAGCTTGAGTCGCACTTGAAATTCAGCCCATGCCCTAATACCATTAGGCAAATGCAAAGTTGTGTCATTTACACATTTGGAAAAAAAAAAAAGAGAGAGAGTGGGAGAGAGAGAGAAAAGCCAATTTGCGCCGGACAAGACTCGCTTGTGATTATCAGTGGATGTTATTACTGTGGAGAAGCAGACGTTTGAAGGTTATATTTCTGGGCAGTAATTGAAATGCAAAATAACATTAGGATCGATGGCCATCTCTGTTTATTTATGAAATCAATATCGTAACTGTCCCTCATGAGTCCCCCTCTGATTCTCAATGACGGCTTAAGTCTCTGCTCGTTTATTCCTTCGTCCCCATAACCTCCTCCTCCTCCTCCTCCTCCTCCTCCTCCTTCTTCTTCTTCTGTCTCTTTTTAAAAGGCAGTTAAGGGTGTGTTTGACTTTGCAGGGAGAGCAGTCTCCTGGAGGTGCTGGACGAGTATGTAGATGGGGGTTGATACCCCAGGTAAGGAGGCATCATCCATGTGGGAAATCTATGCAATCTCCCCTCATGGCAGTGACATTGAAGAGGCCATATGCTCCAAGCTCTGTGTGTACACGTATGTGTGTACAAGTATGTGTGTGTGTGTGTGTGTGTGTGTGTGTGTGTGAGAGAGAGAGAGAGAGAAAGAGAAAGAGAAAGAGACGGAGAAACAAAGTACATCTGTGCATTATGTTGGTTGTGTAAAGGTAGGCAAAGATTTAGTGTGAAAGAAAAATGTTGTTTTCAAAACCAAATTTATTTGCCACCTTTGGGACACAAGAAGTATGTACTAAGAGGTCCACTTACTATAAACCTGAGCTTTTGACCGAATCCAATGGTCCTCTTCAACAAATGGAGCTTGAACAGGAAACCGGGTCATTAAAGTAACTGAGAAAAAACATTTGCAATGAAATCACAACACATACATTCAGACTTGGTAGTTCTCAATCAATATCATATCAATCCTCTAATCGATTTATTCATGATAATAGACTTTGTTAACAATTCATCAGTTAATCAAGTGAATGATCTGCAGATTGATCAAAATAGTAAAAGTAAAAAATAATCATTCCCCAAAAGAAAATTTTCCAGCCAAGTAAAAGTTGAATGAGTGCATAATTGAACATAAGACACATATGAAAAATTATAAAAGTGATGAAACCACACACAGATTCAATCACAAAGAGACAGCAAAGTCCAAGTTAGACAAGAAATAAACAGTTAACAAAAAAAATGCTCTCAGTCTAAACAGCTGGATTCATGAATAAGTAAGTGTGAAAGTTTTTATGTTTGATTGCTGATTAATTGAGGAAAACCACTCTCATTTAAAAGCAAATACAGCAAACGTAAGAGCAAAGTGAAAGTGCTTCATGGACACAACAGTTTGGGATTAAAAGACTTAATATGTCGAAACGATGTGAAATTTAACTTCACGGCTGAAAGGCTGCGATTCAGGTGTGAAACTTCAGGTTTCGAGGAAACAGCTTGCAGATTTGAACAAATGTGTTTTTTTTCCATTAGGAAAATCAACATATAACCTCAATGAGTCTTATTGATGTATTTTGACTAATGTCTCTTTTAGAAAAAAACCCAACTCCATAATTCGCTGCAGCGCATGAACGATGCATTTAAATGTTAAGAACGCAATCTTTTTTCTTTTTTTCTTTTTTTTTTGACGACCTTCATTTGTGCCAACGCTGTGTCTCGCACATGTTGTTGTTACTACTTAACACTTGGGCGACACACGCTACCCCGTTTTCCCGCTCGCATGACCATTCATTTCCCAGACACCCCGGCTGCGGACTAACAGTGTAATCTATGTGTCAGGCAGGAAGGGGCACTCAGTTTAAAGCTGATAGAGTTTGCCCCAAACAAGGACAGCCTATCATAGAAAGATTAATGAACTAATTTCATGCATGGCTCCTTGCCTCTGTCCTTCTGCGCTTGCATGTTCGACTGTGTGTTCAGCACCATGATTTACGCCGTGCTCCTCGCTACAAGCTTAACCCCAAGCTTAACAATAATATTTCCCCTTAGTGGGAAAATACATAGTAAAATGGGGGCAAACTGATTTAAAAAAAAAAAAACCTATCCCTCTTCAAGGAAAGGATAGCATGAGGTCATTGTGGAGAATTGTTTTGATTATGCATTTTTTTTGTGACTCCTGTTAAAATTTATTGCACTGAAATTCAGAGGCTGGAAAAGATATTTCATGGCTTACAGAAGAGGTGGATGGATTCAGGATTTATGTAGGGAAGCAGGGAATCTGCAACATTGCCAGCATGATGGGGCATGCCAAAATACACACACACTCACACACACACACACACACACACACACATGAACATTTGATATTTTAAGCTGATCTGATGGGACATTTTCACACCCATCACACTTTGGCTCCAAAATAAATAAAAAATATTTTTTTTTTTTGAAAAGGCTGTGGTCACTGATCTGGCATTTCAGGCAGCGTCTCGGTCGTATTAAAGATTCTGGACAGCTCTCTAGATTTTTACATGGAGTCTCGTCTAGACGCTCTCTTTCTCTCAGATTGGTGGACACACTGAAACCTTGTGTGTCTGCCGCTCCGAGCCTTTCACTGTGGGAGCATCTGGCCCCTCCAACAGCAGCAGAACAGAGAAGGCAGGTGACCTTCACGTCTGTCTGATGAGTCTTGCTTGTCTGCTCGGTTTGTACCATTTTTCTGCGTGGCGGAGCAAACACCACTCCATTAGACATTAGGTGCAATGCGTTTGTGTGTATGTTTGAGTCTGTGCGTGTGTGTTGCCAAGGGAGCGGGCGGGTTGAAAAAAGTCAGGCTGCGCTTAAAAAAATCTGTGTCTCTTTATAATAAGAGGGGGGAAACCAAATTATGAAACTATGAAGCTATTTCTGTCCATGCGAATTGGTGGTTCGTGCCATTATTTCATTTCGACAGATTTGAAAGGACCCATTAGAAATTTCCATTAAACCTAACAAAAAACATCTCCCCAGCGTTACTGTGTGCTAAGTGTGGAATGAACTACTTTTTACATATGCCACAATGTACTATCCCATAGGGAATCCCCCCCCGATCTGGCTGCGATGATGTATTAACTGTTACCACGCCGCTCTCTCCACCTCGCTCAGATGGGAGAAAATATACCTTCCAGTTGACTATAGGTACATGATAATTGCTAGCAAGATTTAACATTGAGTCTTATGAATCTTTTATAAACCACAACAGCCTCAGAATGAAGACTAACATTATGTTGTATCGCTCTATCTTGCACTATGTTAACAGTCCTGACTGATTAAAAATGCATAAGGAATGTCTGGGACCCGTAAGAGGAGGGTTTATTTTTTCATGCCTCATCTGGAACAGGAAGGAAGCGGAGGATCAATAGATCTGATCTTGGCCCAGGGGTAGAGGCTATCTCCCCCTCCCCCTCCCCCTCCATCCTTTACTCCACCGCTCCCCGTTAGCAGTTAAAGGAGAGGTTTCATGTTGTCAGGGCCTGATGACTTCATGGCTTTATATATAAACACTTATGCAAAAAAAGGCAACAGAGGGAAAATACATTTCTAACCACAACAGAAAAATCTGAAGGAAAAAAAAAAAAAAAATGAAATAATGGGGCAGTCCCCGGCAGCAACAGACACAAAGTTCAGAGGAATCTAGGCAGCATTAGCTTCTTGTTAGTTTCAGACATTCTTAGCATGACTTTCCACAGCTTTCACACAATATTTACAAGCTTGTAGGGCTGAAGCTGTGTTAGATCAGCACCAACTGTGACAGACAGAGCCAGCAGTTCTAACACAGACCCAAGCCTCATTTCATGCTTTGTTTGAGAGGATATTATTGAAGCCACTTGCAAAAACATGGCAAATAAAGGACTTTGCATCCGCTTTTAGCTCCACAAATAACATTTGCCATGAGAACAGTTCACTACAAAAAAGAAAAAGTCCTCCAGAGACCTCGATGACCTTTGGTAACATCTGGTCATTTAGAAATCCTCAAACGGTTTTTTGTTGATTCCAGTCAAGACAATTGTATTAAATCGGTGTAGCATCCGTACAGGTGTTGGCCTCTAACCCTTTAAGGAAGAAACAACAGGAGGAGCGACACAGGGTTTCTCTTAAATACATTAGAAGTGATCTTTTCCTTTAATTCTTTCAAACTTTTCTCCTAAATTTTACCAGTGAATCTTGGACTGTGTCTTCCACAGACGGTCCAACCGCTCACTTAAATCCTCCGTAACCCAGCACCATCCATTGGCAAAGTAACCAGGACTATTGATTGGGTCATGTATTACCCATGATCCTCCATATGCTGAGTGTAACACCTCTCTCTGTCCATTAACAGCCTTCTGAAGTTTCATTTATTCACTTACTTCTGGCAGCCGACCCATTGTGGGCATTGTTTGCAAGATGTATTGGGCATCCATTGACATGATCATTAGTTACCATTTTGCCTGAGAGAAATAAGCTACTGTAGTATATCACTTGGCATTCCGACGCATTAATGCTCGTGTCTGTAACATAATCTATCAAACTCCAATGAACCGGTGCGCTCCATCACAGCTGATGAATCTCTCGCAGGATAATCAGGCGATGATGGAAGAAAGCAACATGCAGTACATCTTGTTGGACTTGTTAGTGGGGATGTTTTTATTGATACTGCAGTTTCCTGATTGATATTGGTTTTCATATACAATATTCTATGTTCCTCAGTTCTTTAGAAAATTAGTTCTCATTTCCATTTGAGGTAAACAGGCAGCGTTTTCTATCACATCGCTGGTGTTGTTTGAAAGCCCCGTTGTTCCAGTGAGCTGACTACAGCTGAAAGATTTCATGAACTGTGAGAGAAAAGTTCAGGATTCCTGTGTCAGTGCTGATGGAGTCCATTTTGGTAAATCGGCCGCTATCTGGACTGAAAACGTATGAATGGTGAATTTAGCTGTTTTGACTCTTAACTCAAGCTCTGGCCCTGTGTGTGTTCCCCCAGGTTACTAACCAGAATGCCCTCTGAGGACCGTCACTTATCGTCCAGCTGTGGTTCTTACGTCAAAACCGAACCTTCCAGTCCGTCCTCCTCTCTAGTCGACACCGGCAGTCACCACAGTCCCAGCGGGAACTCTGACGCCAGCGGCGGCTACATTAACGGCAGCGGCGGACGCTCACACGCCCTGGACTCCCCACCAATGTTCAACCCAGGCATGCTCGGAGGCGGCGCCGCCTGCCTACGCCGCTACGAGGAGTGCTCCGGCAGCATGGCCGATGACTCACCAATCAAGTGCGAGTACATGCTCAATGCCATTCCCAAGAGGCTGTGCCTGGTGTGTGGCGACATTGCCTCAGGCTACCACTACGGGGTGGCCTCCTGTGAGGCCTGCAAAGCCTTTTTCAAAAGGACAATACAAGGTATTTCCCACTTTCTCTTTTATTTTCTACTGGCTCACCTGAGCTCATCTCCAGGGTCTGTCCTTCTCAGTGCAGTCTGAGAATTTTTCTGTCATTTTTCAGGTGGTTAAATATTCAGAAGTGTTACGTATTTAACAAAAGAGATTTTTATGACTATAATTTTTTCTAAATACTTTTTATTAGCTATACTTTGACAGCTGTGATTGCCAGTAAAAAAAAAACAAAAAAAAAATCACTTGACGTTGAGTCCATTGACATGTGTCCCACATGTTTCCTCAGTGCTGATACCTAACCCTCTGCGCTTATGGGACTAATACAGTGTAGTGATTATGAGTGTCTACAGCAGGCTTTAGGCCCAGACTGTAAATCTGCTCTGGGTTTGTGGTTTTTTGATGTGTTTGCATGTGAATCGTATGTCTGGCATCAGCTCTGCCACGTGCGGGAGCTGCTCCAGAATAATCACTTGGACAGAGAAAAATATGCCACAAAATGAGATGCAGAATTTTGAATTTCATCTGCAGCATTTGCATCTAAAGACATAAAGTCAGACAGCAGATTAGTGAGGCCATGGACACATTAAGGCAGATACATGTGATGAAAAAGTTCTCAGTCCGAATTTCCATCTTCATCATTCCACTTCTGAATTGTATTGGTAATTGGTAGCAAAAACCATAGTGGCGCACTAGTGCACCCATAAGGTGAGGGGTACAGATGGATTACTGTAGCTGATAATGACTAATAAACTCAATAGTTTGTACTTTTGCAGAAAGTGGCAGGTCCCAGGGCAAGTAACTATCAAAACAAGCATTATTTCTATTAACAGCCATATGTAGCTGTATTGTCACTGACATGGGCTGATAACAAGCTAATACGCACCTGATTGTTACAGGGAGATATTTTACCACAGGAACATTTCTTTAAATGAGCTTAAAACAAGTTGAAACATTGTTTTATGATAAACTGTGGTGTCAATTTTACTAAATGCCTCAAAGTGCTCTGTGTTGTTTTGATAGCTGCCATACTTCTGTGCTGGGACAGACTTCAGTGTCCCATTAAAAACATTTGAAGACACAAATCTAATGCAAACAACTCTGAGCCGCTCTCTGATTTACATCTGACCAATAACACAGTAGAGACAGCAAATAGCTCTCGTGTGTGACTTTGTGTTGTCTTGCACCCTCTCTTCTTCTTCTTCTTCTTCTTCTTCCTCTGTCTCTCGCCCTCCTTCTTGGAGGACAGGCTCGTAATGAACCTAATCTGTCCGTCATTCGTCCTGAGCCACGGGAGTTTCAGTCAATAACAATCAGTGTTGGGTGACTGTAATTAAGAACCAGGCATTTCATTGGGAGAAAGTCAAGAAAGGAGGGTGGGAGGTGTGGATCTGTTCTTTGCCCCCAGGCCCCTCTACCCAAGGGGGGTGGGGGCCAATTAGAAGCTCAGGCACGTGTTGTCGGGGCAATAACAGAGGAAGGGAAGAGAGGAGGAGAGAGAGAGAGAGAGGCGCTGAGAAGTCCTCTAAATAAAAGGCAGAGGGACCGGGGACAGGGGACATGGTCATTCACTGAAAGGAGAAGCTGCTTTAATGGAATGGTAATCAGGGAGGGGGGTCCCGGCCTCGGCAAAGGAGGAGGACAAGGAGAGGTCCAGCTTGAGTGGAGATGAGTGCGTGGATAATAGCATGGCATAATAATATATCAAAATTTAGAGGGAAAATAAGAGAGGTTAAGGAAGGATATTAGAGTGGTTGAAATGTCCTTTGAGAAATAAAGGTGGACACAAGACCTGATTAACTAAGAGGCTATGCCGACAGTGAGCTTTTAGAGGTAGGCAATTTAAGACTATTGTGGACCCCCAATGCAGCCCCCCCTTCACATACAGTACATACACACTCACACATACACTTACACACACACAGGTCATTTTTGATCCATTCAGGTACAAAATGTTTCTTTTAATATTCAGAAAAATATTTAATGAAATTGATTCTCTAATCTCACAAAACTCGTCTGTACTCCATTATTATGTTAAATGATAAAGAATTAAATACAGTGGGGGAAATGTTCTACTGTAATTATTATATATATTATATATACAGTGTAATATTTGTTCATAATATGTTTATAAATCAAATAAAATATGATAAAGAAAAATGTAAAGGTAAAACGTGGAGGAAGGTGAATACCTCGCTCTGTACGATGGACACTGAGTAATTTACTGTATAGCAGAGCAGTAAAGATATGAGATGAGATTTCGAGCGCTTATGGATCATCGTCGCTTTGCGTCATCGACAGCTGTACTTTTACGCGACAGTAAAACGCAAATCATTGTGGGATTGTTAGCTGACAGTAGTCTTCATGGACACGGACCTTACTTTTGTGTTGCATTGTGGAAATGTTTTAGGGCTCCATATAAAGAGTGAATTTCACACTCAGAATTCAGACATTAAATGGTGGACATTAAAATAAAGTGCACTATATAGTGAATGGGGAATAGGACACATCCTTCCCCACAGTGGAGGAGCTGCTCACAGCTGCTAAACATTACAACAGTGCGGATAATTGACTGTGGCATTGCATTATTTTGTGGTAGAACAAAATCATTCATTAGTTTTGCCCAAATTCCATCTGGACACAAATTCTTTACAACACGTGTAGTATTTGTCATAGTATTCACTTTGTGCTTAATATTACAACAAAAATACACTTATTACTTATAGTATATGAGAAATTAATTTACGTCCCTGTTTTGTACGGACACGAAAAGATATAACTCATGGATCATTAGTCGTCTGTTAAAGTTTGATTATGAAACTTTTTTCTTTTTCATGTCTCTTTCTTTTGTGCATTGCATTGTTATACAAACATCACAAAGAAATCAAGCATTCTTTTGCTAAACACACAGACTCTTGTGTACTTTCTTTAGTCCCTCACCTATGTGAGCACAGGACACTTTTGAAAACCTGTTTGGAAATACATCATATGAAAACTGGACAAAGCCATTACATCATGGTATCACTGCACAAAGAGTATAGTGTTGCAGCCTGCACATGTGCACTGCAGTCGACTGTACTTCCCCTCTGCTATGGCTGCACAGTTTAAAAGACTTGAGCCTCCCCGAAACCAGCACCAGCCTCTGCCAACATCCTGGCGCGTTGCCCCGGGCCCCTCACTGTGCATGTGACCCTGCTGGCACCATCGATTCCAGGGATCCTGACAAATGTTGGCACCTTCTCCTTGTCCAACAGGGGGTTGTGTGTGTGTGTGGTTGGTGGTGGTGGGGGGGGGGGGGGTGGTGGTGGGGGAGGTGGGAGGCAAAGCTGGCAGATCTGCACCAGACAACACCTGGTTTGCTGTTTTTAGGTACCATTAATACATCTCTGGACTTACGGGACATTGCTTAAACATTCAATCGAGGGATTTGGATACTTGGGAGGATTTGTCATTGGATTCTGGGGTCACGTCAACTTTTGAAGTGAGCGTGTAATGATCCGGAAGAAAAACTGTTAACCGGAACCTGGTGAGAAAGAAAAGGCAGCGGTTACATGGCAGCAGATTCAATATGTCTGCATTTCTGGCTGTTTTTGGACCCGAGTGATTAAATTGCATAGGAAATATTTCCATAGCGAGCCAACAGCCGTCGAGACGGACTTGAATAATACATCGAGCTTTGCTACATGATATGGCAGCGTTAGATTGGCGAATCTAACAGCAGCTCCTGGTCCTTACTGGGGAACATTATGCAGAGCGCCGGGGCTGCGCGTCCATCTCTTAGCCCTTGTGTTGTGGAGGGGAGGGCAGCTTTCCCATCATCCCTTAGGTGAAGAAGGATGGGCTGGGAGGGGTGCGCCTCGCAGAGAGGACGCTCTGCATTAATGAAGCTAATTTATCTGTGAATCAAAATGGGGGTGGGACTCCAGGGCGGGTAGGTGCTTTTTACATGTCCCATCAAAATGCCACTAAACTCTCCTCTCCTTCAGGAGTGTCACACGGGGTCACCTTGGGACAGGTGTGTGTGTACGTAAGCACACACACACACATTGTTGTGTCTCTTCCTGGCTTTCTGCGCCTGTTGTTTACCATTTGTGATTTGATCTTTTCTACTGTTCAGTCATTTTAAAACAAACTCAAACTGATTTTTAATGCACGCACAGAATAAATAAACACGTTGTCTTGTTTCTTACAGGGAATATTGAGTACAGCTGTCCGGCCACCAACGAATGTGAGATCACCAAAAGGAGACGCAAATCGTGCCAGGCCTGCCGCTTCATGAAATGTCTGAAAGTCGGCATGTTGAAAGAAGGTGAGTGCTGATTTTATTCAACGATCATTTCAATGGGAAAATGAAAGGATTCGTTTTTCCCCCTATTTTCTGGATTATAAAAAACATATAAATAGAAATACTTTAGCTGTAACTGTGGTGAGATCTTACATAAACTGTATTGCTCTCAACAATTAAAATAGCCAATTATCATTCTGAGGATTTAATCTCTCTCATTCTTCTAATTTCTGTGTTTTATTATACTTCATCAAGACTCAGTGACCAGGCTTAAAACAAAACTGTGTCAGTGTGTTTGTGTGTGTTTTTTAGATCAGGGAGAGTTGATTATCACGAGTGAACATAAAGGTCTGAAACAAAGGTTGAACACACACAACTGTCTCTGTCATGACAGTGAATCTAATGCGGCCCAGCAGACCTGCTGAGGGCTGAAGGACTATAGTCAGTGATCAGATATTAAACCAGCTGTTGCCTCGGGGAGACACCAGTGACATCACCCGCATGCCTTACTTACCTCTCCTCGCACCCCTGAGCCTCTCGCCGTTGAACTGAGGCGGGTGGGAAAAGCTGCTGAGTTGGATGTTCCTACCAAAGACTGACTGAGATGTGTAACAGTACTCTTGAAAAGCACAAGCTGTTCCCCCAAGACTTCCCTCTCCCATGGGCCCTGGGTGTCTCTCTCCCTCCCTCACCCTCTCTCCCTCTCTCTCTCTCTCTCTCTCTCTCTCTCTCCCCCCTCTCTCTCGTTGTCTGTCTGTCTGTCTGTCTGTCTGTCTCCCTTCCCCTCTCTTGCCTAGCGTATTGATCCGCTAAATGCTTTCCGAACATCCCACCTCACTTCCTGCATGTGTTGTTTCTCCTCCGCCGAGAGACCTCTGGGAGCACAGAGGGAAAATCTAGCCGATAGATTTTCTTGTTCTTTTTCTTTTTTCCCGGGAAGAGTTTTTATTTTTTTTGGTGGATTTTTACACTGAGTCGAGCTCGAAGTTATGTTTTTGTAAAGAGGATTATTACTATACCCAGTGGGACATTACTGTGTATAACTGAGGTGCTTTTCTTTTGGGTAGACTGTCACGTCATTAAAAATATATAGAAACTGACCCTTTCAAAAAAAAAAAAAAAAAACATTTCTGTCTGTCTCACCAAAAAAAAAAACAGAATATTTTTTTACAGCTCTTTGCAGACATATGCATAGAAATAAATAATCATTAAAACTATCACAAATAAGCCACACACACACTATCAACAACAGGAAAATGTATTAAATTAAAGATATAGTATATAGTATAGCTGTTTAATGAAGTTACAGTTAAAGTTGACGGTGTGCACAGTAATATTTAGAAGTATATACTGACATTTAAGGAAAGAAAAAAATATGTTTGTTAATTTTTTTGTTTTTGTGGACAAGTGTTTCAAACTGTACACTTAAATATTGTGCATCATCTGTTTCCAATTTCCCCATGAAGATTTTTCCCCCTGAGTTTCAGTCAGTATACATAGATCAGTGACAGTTGCATGCAGGTGTTGAACAAACAACAGGAAGTCAGTTATTGTAGTTTGGCCATTCTTACTTTTCAACACATTCATCGTTTGAAGTTGCAGCAGTAACTGTGCCAAACAGCTCACGGAGGTAATGCAGGTACTTTACATCCCTTAGCGCCACATTTTATTGCTATGTATTTATTCTCAGAGCCATAAGTCAGTCAGTCAAACCTGAACACATAGACGTGATACACATATTTGTAGATTCAACTTCATGACACATTATGAGGATCTTGTACATCCCAGATATCCACTACTAAACTTTAATAAAAATAGAAATTATACAAAAAATATATATTTAAGACTACGCTTTAAAATATGCCTCTAAAACCTGCAGAATTTGCCTGGGAATCTTTTTTTTTTCATTATTAAAAAATTTCAGAGAGAGATTGCAAATAAGAGCTGTGAAAAAGCTTAATGTTAGTTTGTTAATTCAGCTCTACTGAAGGGCTTGGTGTGGTCTTGATTTTGTCTGAGTGTAAAATCAGCTATACAAACATTTTAGACTTTTTTTTTTCTTTTTTTTTGGAGACGGATGAGCTACTGAGACACACACACAGGGCAAAGCTGGGCTGACAAACAGCAGTTTCACAGAGTTGTTTGTATTTTCAATACTTATTCAGTCGAACATTATTTGATCTCTGAAGTCTCACCAGATCAAATTCTGGAGTTCAGCCCAACTCCATCCACACTGATTGTATGATATATATCCTGATATAAAAGGGAATGTTTACAGACTTTGTTTATAGGCTCCACTTAGAGACACAACAGTCATAAATTTCCTAAAAATAAAACCGTGGTGATACAGGTTTGTTGTATTCTGCCAGCACCAACACGTCTCATAATAGAAGCCAGAGGCAGTTAACTGCAATCTGCTCTGGTAACACAAGACTGTATGTCAGGCTCTTGGTCCGCGTCCACTAATGCAGCTTCACCGTGCACTGATGTAGCTGTGTTTGTTCATCTCAGACTGAAGGGTCATCCTTTGTGCTGCCGTTACAGAACTATTTATACCTGCGCCCACTCTTGATGTCTTCATCCCGGCCCAAATATCTCACACCGAGGCTTTGACTGTCAGCCAGAAAAAACACTGTTGCTTTAGAAATAAAGCTGAAACTATTAGCGCATGCTTAAAGGAAAACAGCAGGGTATTGTCTGTGGCGGGCTGAGCTAAGCCGTTGATGTGGTCAGTGTGTTGTGTGTGTGTGTCTGTGTGTTTCAGAGTGTGTGTTTGGGGGAATTTGACGCCGTAGCCTCCACCACCTGCCGCTCCTGAGATGCAGCATCACAGCCACAACGACATGTGGCTCAGTGGGTGATTCTCTGAAAGTGATGGCATTCAATTAAAAGGAAAAAGGACATTTAATCGTGGCGTAGCGCGGCGGCGTGGCCTCTTACACACTTGGGGGAACTTTGATCATGGAATCAGTGGGGGGACAGAGGCTTGCCCTACTTCATGTAATGAGATCACCGTATAACAAGTGGCCGAGAGCCTGTCATGGAAAAGGAACATTCACACAGTGTAACGTGAATGTCATGAACAAAGCTATCTAGTCCTGAGAGATCTTCAGAGCCGATAACAGGAGCAAAAACACTGTCAATAAATGCTGGCTAATTAAAAATGTTATAATATTGAAATTGAAAACTTGATTTCATCTCTATTTTAAAATATTCCATTGTATGAATAGAATTAGTATTCAGATATTTCCAAGCATTTCCTTATGAATTGTTTTTGGCATGGCTCATATTACAAATGTCTGCTCACAACATCCCAGCTCAATGTGTTTTTTTACTTGTTCCAGTGCGGCAACAGCAGTGATCATAAGAAACGCTTTGTGCCGCAGAAGATGCTGAGAGAACTTATGCGCTCAGTCGTTCTTAAAGCATCTAATATTTCCACCAGGACCCTCTAAGCTCCACTTTAAGCATGCCATCCTGAATCATATGGTGCCAGCTGCCAGGGCCAGACCAGCACTACTGGCAGGCAGGAGGAACCCCCTCCTCCATGCAACACCTGCCGCTGATCAGCTGACTTCAATTTTTAAAGCTGCTTTGGTGGCGTCGAGTGAAAGGTCCAAACAAATCAACTCCTCTGAAGCAGCAGCAGCAGCAGCAGCTCAACAACACACACTAGAGAGGACCAGGGAAAGCAAAAATGTGGTAGTAAACACATACTATGCAGTTAATCTTAAGGACATTTGTCCATTTTGTGTGTATTAAGTTGCCTCTGGATGCAGATAAAGAGAATCTGACAGCTTTTGTCTCTCAACTCATCTTTTCTGTATCTAAATCAAAGAGACTCATGGAAAAAAGAAACCCATTGTAGACAATAGGCTTCCTTCCAGATCTGGCTTTACTGCTGCGGCACAGCAGAGCGTCTGGGATGAGCAGGGCGGATGGTAACGGCAGGCAGGCGGCTTTTTTGAAGAAACCTGTCTCGCTCAGTGACCCCTTAAATGTCCAACCGAGGCCGATAAAAGGTCACAGGTCCAATGGAAAAACCCTCACGTAATTACAACTCGCGGAAGGTATGGTGTCAGTCACTACTGCCAGAAGTCAGTGCCCACAGCTAATAGTAGCGCTAATACCCCCATAGCATTACTCTATGGTGCTAAATGATGCTTGAATTTTCTGGACTGAGTAAGCATTTTTTAAAGTGTATTTATTTTTCTATTTTGTGATGTGAGTTGCTGTTATTTCCTGTGCGAGATGGAAGATTTATTTATAGTTTTTTTGTATTTTTAGCGCTGCAGTAAAACATGCGTAGGTCTATGACTGACTGAGTAATCACATCATCATGTTAGCAAATTAGCGTGTTTGGAAAGTATGTCCTGTTGAAAGAGCAGCGTCTGCCCCCATGGACGCTGTGGACACTCTGTCAGGAATGAAGAGTTTTTCCCGGAAACGACTCTTCGGCCTTCTTGCTCCTTTGAAGTTGACACTCGTTTGTTTTTTTGTGTGTTAGCTCGGTGTTTCTGTGCCGTATTCTTTGCTTGTGGGGATTTTCTGACACCACTGTAATGTGGTGGATGAATACAAGCTGCCAGACTATTTTGGCAACCTACACCGCTGTCTTGCCCTCGCCAGACCACAGATAGGGATCAGCAGTCTTTTCCTGAGCGAACGTGGCTACCGGGGTAACGTTACAGCCTTATTTTCCTCCAGCCACATACACAAAAGATTAGTAAAGCCATATCCAATATCACAGACTGTCAGGTCCCTTGCCAATCAATAGGCTTAGATCAGAAACCAATCCATACGCTAAGATTACATCATCAAAATAAAGATATAGCAAAAGCGTGTAGCGCATAAGCGGCACGTGATACAAGGCTACGTTAGCGCAATATCTGCGTATGCAGGATTGAATGCCCCCTGACCCATTGCTACATGATTTTTTTTTTTTTTTTTTTCTCATTTTCCAAACCTGTCTATCTAGCACATGTGTATGAGGCCTTGTTTGCTTTTTCGGGTGTCAGAGTATCTGGCAGGCTGCAGCTGAGAGTCAGCGCCCACCCAGAGGCTCCGCTCTGGCCTGTCCTCACTGTCTGGCAGGTGATAGATCAGACATGGAGGCTAACACGTGTTCCTCTGAAGAAGGGGATTTAGTGAAGTGCTGACCTCTTTACAACCCTCCCCACACACATACATACACACACACACACACACACACACACACACAACGCAGTACACATACATCCATGTACACACATGCCGAATGTACAGTATATCACCCCCTGACAAGTGACATGGAATCGGACCTTGAAGTACATGTTTCCTCCTGGCACCCTTCTCCTAGTCTATGTCTTTTTCTCACTCGCCCGCAACACAACCGTGCGAACACAACAAACTGAACGCAGCCGGCTACAGCTCCAACCAATACACCGGGGATCCCGGATCGACCCGCCCATCTCCAGCCGTGCAGATGTTTTCGATTACAGGCACATTTGTGGTCAGGGCGGCTCTGTAACACACAGTACTAATACCCCTCGCGGACACGCCGGCTCAGCTCTATGAAAAGTGTAAAACATGATAAAGAGAGCGATGCCAGTGTGCGTGGTTATGGGAGAACAGCTCCAGCTTTGTCCTGTCAGCCCATCAGGGCAGAGCAGGTGGGATGCCATCCTCATAGACCCCTTCTTCCTCTCGTCCCATACCCATTTTCTCAGACACTCCCTCCCTCCCTCTCTGCGGCGGCGGCGGCCCACCCAGTCTCTGTACAATCAAACAAAAGCCGTCCAGTGCCTTTAGCTCTTCTCAGGCTCACACACTCGGCCCTTAGAAGTAGCTCTGCAAGGGCAAGGTCCCCGTGCCTTGTAAAGGGTGAGCGGCTGTGTAGGAGGGGGCGCACGCTGCATCCCTCTGATTTTTCCCAGCTAAAATAGGGAGCTCCTAATCTCCCTTTGGCAGCGCTCACCAGCCAGCCAATTCTGACACATTCTCTAGAAAGAAGCGCCTCTGACAGGTGAGCGGCTGAAAATAGTTGTGTGAGATACAAACACACACACACGCTTGCGCGCACGCACGCACGCAGATACACACACTCATGCACATGTTCATATTGTAACACACCAGCTTGATCCTGGACATGCACATTTGTGAGATGAAATCTTCTCGCTGAAGAATCTCTTCTACACAGAATGAAACTTTGTGTTTGAAACCAAAGTGGATTTTTTTATCATTTTAATTTCTCAGCCTTCTATTCACATAACTTCTGTTGTTTAGATGTGATTTGTGAAACACTCCAGCCGTGTCATTAATGCACTGTGTCGAGCCATACCCGTCACTAAAGGACGCTGAAGTCATGTCGTCTGTTTTATCTGGGAATGTGACAACCGTGAGCAGTTATACGCTATAAATTGATGCTTAAGATAGACAGAATAGTTCTGGTTGATGTCATATGTTACAGCCATAAAATGGAGTCTTAGGTTTTAACGTGATACAGAACGCACACGGCACGACTCTGATGGCCACCCACTGTTGAATAAGAGCATACTGGATTTTAAATAAAAACTAGTGCATGGTGGGTAATTTATAAAATAATTTCAGCATTTTAGACTCAGTATTTTTCATTTGTTCTTCTTTTAGGACAACTAGTTAGATAGATAGAAAGATACATCATTCTTGCAGCTTTGAGAAGGCACATACTGTATTATAGACCATGTTTGGTCTATTACACAATTGTCAGAATAGTTAAACATGATACATGTGATCATTTTGTGATTTTCCATCATTTTAGTGGGTTTTTAATTATTTTATCTCTATTTTTAATTCAATAAGACTTGGCGTCATGACTATAGTATTTCAATTTTTTTTGAATAGATAGGTTTTTATATGGACACAGGAGGAATCCCAATCACACTGTGGACCTCAATAATAACAAATAACATACAAATGAAAGAATAAAATAAATCCAGATGACACACTCTGCCACCGTCAGGAATAAACAGCCGCTTCAATCAGGAATGCGCTTTAAGGTTTCGCTTTAAGAAGTCAATAAAGATATTGAATGTGAAAGGGAAGCTGGGGTCAGGTGGCCGTAAAGATTGCTCCTATGCAAACACGCCTCATCGTCTTTCCATACACATGTACACACACATATGCACACACACACACACACACATACTGTAGTGAGGAGGATGGACTATCAGGCAGTATCTCTGTGTCTCAGCCCGTCTTCCTCACAGTCTGCAGTAAGTTATGAGCATACTGTACAGCACTGTATGATCTTACCGAGCCCATAATATCCAGCTCGCACACTTCCACTACCACCTCTCCCATTCCCTGCGCCATTCCCTTTTACCCCATAACCTCACCCCCTGCATCCATATTTTGGCTGCCAAACTTTATGAAGGGCCATGCAGCCACCGTAAAAAATGGATCTGGATGCTTTTAACATGATCTGTGCACCCGCTCGGCCGCCGTGTCACCGGCTCTCTCGCCGCCGAGACGCAGGCTCTCTTCAGGACGCGACCGGCTCGAAACATGGAGGCTGCTGTGGTTTTGGGCCTGAGTTGTGGAATGTGGTGCTGACGATGACACAAGCCCCCTCACTCCTCCTCCTCCTCCTCCTCCTCCTCTCCCCGGCCCTCTACAAAGGGCCTCATCCAGCTGTCTTGTTGTGGTCAGATTCTCAGTACTGTGCTGTATCACATGGGGAGGAGATAATCCTGCACTGGTTGGATCAGGCGCTGGCTGGGACAGGCAGTGCTGTGAGGGAGGAGATGTACACCCGATGCTAAAAGGGAGAGGAAAAAGAGGCAGACAGATGGAAAAGTGAGAGAAAGAAAGACAAAAAAAACAGATCTTGCAGAAAACTGATACACTCGGGCCAAAAGCAGCAGCTTGTTTTGTCTTCTTCCCCCCAAACCCTCCCGTTCTTCAGCATTATCTAACCCCCTGTTTTCCTCCGCTCTGTCATTCTCCCTGTGCCCCCTCCTGCCATGGGTCTCTGCCGTTTGCAGCGCTGCTAAGCTGTAAACTGAAACTGGTTAGCGCTGAGCTCTTAATTCTTGTCAGCGTCCATTAATTATGGACCAGTTGGATGTTCCAGTTCAAACAGCCCCCGCGGATCTTGGAATTCTGACTCCGGCTGTTTGGTCACTTGTCGCTTGTCGCAGCCACATGACCCTGCAGCCCGCAGCAGGGAAACCAGTGTGTGCGTGTTTGTGCGTCTGTCCACTTGTTTGTACTTGTGTGTGTTTCCATGTGCATGCATGTGTGGATGGATGGCAGTAGATGTCAGGGACAAAAGCAGCAACAATTCACTGTCACTTAGTCTGACAAGTCTATGGTGTGTGAATTTAGAGTCTACACCTGCTCAATATATTTTTGCATTACACAAGCTTATTGCTGTGAAAGCCTTTACTAACCGCATGCGCCTTTATTGGGCCTGTGTGTGTCATTAAATAGAGAGACGCTATTGAATTGATTTAATATGTGGAGTACATGCACAGTTTTCCTGAAGCACAATTTATAATTTTGAATTTGCCTTAACTAAGAGTAATGGTAAAAACAACTACTAAAGCTCCATCTGTCGCAAAACCCAGTTCCTAGCTGCCTAACTGACTAATTAAAACCACATCCACATGTGTTCAAAGAACAAGAAGTCTATTTGCAAGCCTTATTGATTACTTTAAGGCGTACAAATGGAAAGCTGTGTTAGGAGAGGTGCTCTCGATTTAGCTTCAATCTGCCAGGCATAAAATGATCTCACTGTGTTTGCTGGGAAGAATGAGCTCCCTCTGGGCACGGTGGGTAATTAGGTTAGTGGATAGTCGGTGTCAGGAAATTGAAAGACCATCCTAATCGGATTCTTTTGTTTCCAGGGGAATCAAAGGAATTTATATGAGTCACTGGGATATCTCACACGACTCAATTCCACTTGACCATGTAAAATCTGTTTGCTCTCCCTCCATGCTCAAACAACTTTTAATACAAGTGTGTAAATCCAGGACATAAGGTGCATCTGATGGAGCCGGTGTCCTCTGAGATGGCTTTCAAGATAATCCCAGATATGTCACGTTTGTATACTAACTAGGTACTTACACTCCTCCATCTGTAACGAGGAAGTATTGAACGGTCCCGCTTGACAGTCAAAAGGTTAAGAATAAAGGAAGGAAACTCTGTGCTACCACTTATAATGCATACATAATAATACGTAACATATAGGTCCTTAATGTACTTTTTATGCAGCAGGCCTTTATAAATGAAGACAGATGTGTTAGTAATTTATTACTATAAATATAAAGTATTATACAAACTAGTTTTGCATGAGGTGTGGCATAAAGAGGTTCAAATTAAAAAATATTGGAAGGCTTGAGAGAGATTTATGACTCAGCAAAAAATATGCAAATAAGTCAAGTTTCCCAGTAATAACCTGTAAGAAAGAGGCTACAGGGCTGTCGATAGCAGTAATTGTAGCTGTCGATGTAAATGGCAGCAAATTGGTCACATGGCATTTTAATTGTACTGATGTGAGATTTGTCTGATTGATTAAAAAACTAAACTGCATTTAATGGTTCATTCATTGGTTTTATTCTGTGTGTGTTGTTTTTTTGCAGGTGTGCGTCTGGACCGGGTGAGAGGAGGGCGACAGAAGTACAAACGAAGGTTGGACGCGGAGAATGGCGCCTACCTCGGCCTCACTATCCCCCCTCCAGCCAAAAAGCCACGTGAGACACTTTTTTGTTTTGTTTGTTTGTTTGTTCTTGTTGTTTTTTTCTTTCTTTTTTATCTTAATCAGTTGAAATGTAGGTTTTTAACTTAGTGATTCAGAAAGACGTCATTCTGCTTTTATATCAAAGCACCAATTTAATTTTATGAAATGAAATGTTGGCACTAAGAAGTCAGATTCATCTCCAGACCAACCTGTCACATGTTTGAGAGACAATGTTAATTTCTTTAACAATTTTCAAACATATTTCATTCACTTCTTTTTATCAGTGCATAATTCAGTTTTGTTATTTTCCTTAAAAAAAACAAAAAAAACAATTTTGTGTTTCCTGAAATGATCAGACATCTGAGAACTCCTCTCTAATTTCTCTTCTCTTGCTCTGTCCCTCTACCCGTCCTCCTCTCTGTCAGTGACTAAAATCGTTTCCCATCTGTTGGTGGTGGAGCCAGAGAAAATCTACGCCATGCCTGACCCCACCATGCCCGACGGAGACATCAAGGCCCTGACCACGCTGTGCGACTTGGCCGACCGCGAGCTGGTGGTCATCATCGGCTGGGCCAAACATATCCCAGGTAGAGACATGACTGCTAATGAATGACCTCCTTTTTCATTTTATTCAAACCTGGTCGCACATTTAATGAATATGTTTCCTCTATAAAGCTGTGTATGCACTCAGTAGAATCAGTAGAATAAGTACAAGAAATAACGGGTGGATTCAGAATATGAACATTATTTATAATGAGGATAAAATCATGTTAAGTTGTTGTTTTTGACGACTGGATTCATAAATTTTAACTTCATAAGTGGTGTGCTGTTGGTAAAGCAATGTTTAATTTGCTGAAATGATACAGTATGAGATTACTGAAGTAGTTCACTGACTGTTGCACACACATAACACCCCTCCCGCCCCCACCCCCCAACACACACACACACACACACACACACACACATACATACATTCATGCACACACAGGATAATTAACATCTGCTACTCATCTGCACCTAAGGGAAAAGCCAGTCCCATATTCTAAAATCTAATCAATAAAGAGCAGCTGAAACCTTTGATTTGACTGGGTGGGGTGGGGGAGTCTGGGGGGTTGGGATCCGCCCCTATGTCAATGTATTCCATTTCAATCCAGGACTTAAAGAAAGCAATCCTCTTACTTACTTAAGGAGACTACACAGGGCCTGTGGTAAAATTGATTTATTTAGGGAAATACTGACGGATTTCCCCGGTCCTTGTTGAAGAATTCTTAAATAAGGCTTGTTATGCAAATGTTTTTAGATCCTCTTTTCTTTTCATCTCTATCAGTTGAAACAGACACTTTGGACCCCAGTATGTTTGATGGGAGCGTACGTCAAAGTAGATGCATCCCATTGAGTCCAGTCACAAAAAGTATGCACCGAGTTTAACGTGTAGACAGCTCAGCTCAGTTAACTGAGAAATATTGTGGATCGTTTATCAGTGTTTTGAACATTTTGTTTCAGCACCGACACATCTTGTTGTGCTTCACAGACACTTCAATCCAACAATATTTTGTGTACAGTGATATAAGATAAAGCAGTAAATCCTCACATTTAAAAGTCTGGAGTCAAATAAATCTTAGTGTATTTCTTTTAATGTAACAATTGGCGATATTTTTCCTCCTCTCGTCTGTCCAGGTTTTCCCCTTGTTCACTTTTTACTAATTTTTGATCAGATTCAGTACCTTATTAATGTAATTTGAAGTGGTTGAAGGTGCGTTGATGCCAAACTGGCCCTGAGACCCTCAGAGGCTTCTGACTTGTGCCGAGAGAGCCGGAGAGCTGCTGTCTCACCACTTCAGTTTACACTGCAATGAAAGGAGCATCCCTGACCTAAATGCACAGTTTTTTTCTCTCTCCCTGACCTCTTTTTCATCCAACATCTGAGAACAAGGATATGTCTGAACTAGCTTTTTTTATTTTTGAAAATCTAATTCAGGTATATTTTTCAGAGAGTGAAAAGGAGGTCAAACAGGGCAACTACAATCAAATTCTTCAATTTAATCATAGCCACGGGCGCGCAGAAATGAATTCAACAAATTTTCTGTCATATTTTTGGACGTCAATCTCTGTTACATTTTCTATGTATAACTATTGATCTTGTGTGCTATGACGATCTCAGTCCAGACCTGACAGAGTTATTAAAGGTGCGTGTGACACTCTGGGGACATTTTACCCGGGGCCACCGGGTCAGAGTGTCACCAAGTAACGATTAAGACAAAAGGGGTCCCTCCAGTTTAACAGTCCACTCCCACCATTACACTCATAGACCGCTGCGCAAATGGCCTTAACGATGAGGTAATAAGAGTCATTACTGCAGATTGCTCCATTAATGTAAAAGTCCTTCAACACCCAGATGTGGAGACCTGGGAGGAAACATGCAACGAGAAATCGATTTTATGTTACATATTTCTGAAGGATTGAATATTTGTGGTAAATAGATTTTGTTCAATAACGTGCACAAGTTCAATTTCATTATATATGTAAATTAAAGGAAACATTTGTGGCAGGTTCAAGATAGACGCTTTAATCATAATAGAACAGAAGTGAAAACACATCTGGGCGTTAAACAGGAAGCAGTTAGCAGACGGGGTGAAACATGTTAAAGAGGACGGTTGTAACTCATCAGCAGGCAGTTACACACACTGTCATGAAAATGGAAACAGAATCGTAACACAGTTGTCAGGAGGTCAGAGGTGGCCGCTAATTTGTGCAGCTGTTAACACACACACACCATCTTAGACACGTACTAGCCACCGCACACAACATGTGTAGATTTATATTCGAGGCAGCAGCATTCAGCGCCCTCTGGTATTTAATGTTCACTCGGCTCAGAGCATCACTTTCTTCCTCTTTGATTTTTTTTTTTCCCTCTCTGCCACTCACACACTCTGCCACTCTCTCACCATCATATCTCTCACACACACACTCTGGCTTCCTTGTTCTCTTTTTCCCCTGGCTCTCCCCCTCCTACTCCTCCAGCTCATATAGGGCCCTCTAGTCTCATTATTACCTCTGTCTTTTTATTAGGCCCATTAGGGCTCTTAGGAGGCCTGTAATGATACTAAATGAATAGAGAGTGAACTGCTGTCTGTTTTAGACCTGGCTCTCAATGACAGCTTCAAGCTTCACTGCCAACCACTCAGTCTCTTCATTGTACTGAGCAGGGATTCAATTACTCATCTGATCTCTACCTGTACTGTACTGTTGCATAGTCACAGCACTTTTTATTTCCCTTCGGTATGTACCAGATATTGTACTTCAAAAATCTACATAGAAATATACAAAAGGTGTGATTTCACATCATATACTGTAGTGCAACAGTTTGAACATCACAGACTCTTACATGAATATTTACAGTCCCAGAAAGAAGAAATATGTTTTATTTTGATTCCCCCTTAACTTCATACAACTTAAAATACTAAGATTTGCATAGTTTCAGGCAACACTTTATTTAATTTGGTGATTTTGGTTCAATCGTAAAACTTTTTCTCAATTAGATTTCATTTTAAAGTGTAGGACGGCATGATGGTGCAGTGGTTAGCACGTTTGGCTCAATGGTGGAGAAGTTGTGTTTTTTTTTTCAGTGCTTGCATTAGTTTCCTCCATGTACTGGTTGGACATGCAGGTTAATTGGAAACTCTTTGTGAGTGCAGGTGTGATCAGTTGTTTGTATCCACTGTCAACCGTGATGAATACTTTAAACCTACTGCGATAATTCATTTTCTTGTAGCATTTCTTGTCTCTATTGTGGTTTTTGTCATTGCACGAGGAGAAAACGGCAGAGACAGAGACGTAGACATCCTCTAGTCTGTTCAATATTGTGTCATGTTTGGTCAAACGGCAGTAAATCAGTAGGGTGAAATATTGATATTTCATCAGGGGGGAATCACCCTTTACAGCAACACTTAACTCAGCCACCTCCGGGCGACGCACCTGAAGCTCCGGGGCGACCCCCGGGGAGACAGGAAGTCACTCCATCGCTTCAGTAAATTGAGTGGAAAGAAAAAAGAAAGGAGCGCAGGCTGGAGAACAGAAAAGTGATGAGAAGACAGCTGAACAGGTTGTTGGTTCTCTCAGAAACTTGAAAAAGAGAAAGAAAGCACATGACAAAAACAGGTGCCTCGATGTAAGATCTCGTTTGCTCATGTGTTTGGTGGTCTATATACAAGAGATTTGATGATTTAAACACTTATTTTTCTAATTCACCGTAGCGTTTTCCAGTCAACTAACGTGTTGCATGTATGGTCATTGATTCTGCATCATTATTCTAAATACACTTTAAAGGATTAAACCCATTAATTTTCGTAGAAAGGATGTTTTTGGGGTTATGGCGAGTACATTCATGAATCCCTGATGCAGTCTACAGTATCTACATTCTGTGATCCCGGAGTCCTCCCATCCCCCACTAAACGTGTACCGGATGTCCTCCATCAACTGTCTGTTTGTCAGATCTGAGGCTCGGATCGATCCCCCCTTCGCATTTGGTGGACTGATTACAATCTACTAATCAATGACACCCCCAGCACTCTTTTCTCTCTGCTTCATTCTCTCTCTTCTCATCGTTCCTCTATTTGCTTGATAAGAACCATCGGAGGGGCCTCTTTTAAGTCAACCTGCCCCATTCCCAGCCATACGAGCGCAGATTTAAGTAAGCAGAGAGGTGGGTTCAAGGCTCTGGTCAATACCCCCCAATCACCTTCCTATTCACCATAGAGCAGTGAAAGGTATTGTGGCGGCCCGGGTCCTTTCAGGTGTCCGTCTGTTTGATGCGCCGTGTGTGAATGTTAAAGGAGAGAGTTGATGGGTCGACCTCGAGATCTTGGATGAATTGTTGCTGAACTCAGAGGGTTGAAGTCAAAAGAATAAAGAAAAAAGGGAGGAAGCTTTCAGGTTGAAAATACGGTTATAGTTCAGTTTTATCTTTGCTGGATTTATACAGTCTGTCCCATCATAACATTGATTCATGCAAAATGTTCATAGAGACTTCCAATAACTAACTTTTATGACTCGACTTCATGTTATAACTTCTACTTCTAATTGTACTAATTGTACAATACTCTTATGTCCACCACACTTAAACACAACTCCTCTTTAATATACTGAGTTTCCAGCTAAGGTTTCTTTATGCGGGTGGTATCTGATGCTTTAAGTTTTATTTATATATCGTTGCAAGAGAAATATAAATTGCCATAAATAGAAGTTATGCTCTACATAACACTGCATCCAGTGCATTATCCAGGCAACACAGTAAACCTCTCCACTGGCGCAGAGGAAAACAATCAAGGAAGTTAAAGTGTACCTTGATGACTTTTTTGTTTCTTTTCATAAATATTCACCATGTTGTAAAGTCTTGACTCTACAATGTTTTTCCATCAAATTGCAAAAGTACAATATCAAACCTTTTCTATGATTCAACATGAAAATAATTCCCCCTCAGAAAATCAACTATTAATTTTTTTTTCCAAATGTAGCTTCCTGTTCAGGTTGCAATGTCTTCATTTTGTCTCCTTTAACATTTATTCGTCATTCAGGGCCCCCACAGGATAAGGGGGTCTCAAACAATTGGACTGATGATGAAGGCACAGTGTCTGAATAATGTTTGATGAATAAAGCCCACTGCACCAGAGGAGAGTTTTGTGACTTTTTCAATGTGATGTGATTTAAACATCAGATTATGAAAGATGGTAACACAAACTTGAAATAATGGCAGTGAGGCTATTTAAGATTTGGGCCCATTTATTTACTGAAGTTTAAAATCCTGGATTTATTCTTTGTTTTTGGAGGAGAATTAATTTTCTGTTCTTTCTTCTTCACTGCGAGCAGAATAAGAGATGGTTAGCGTTAGGAATGGATTTGTCTTCACTAAGTGCTGTCTCATGTGCTTATGCACCGGGTCGCAGAAGAACTGTTGACGGTTGATGGGTGAAGCAGCTCTGGCTCATGTTTCAAAGGCATCTACACTTGACTGATTTATATTCTTCCCTTAAGCCAGCGCATACAGTGGTCGGCCCCTGTTTCAAGTTGGGTTCTCTGGGGATTGCAAAGCGTTGTACACACTGCCCATAAAACATACACAGGACTTGAAATGGCCAATTAAAGTGTAGTGAGATTAATGGATTGATCTCATGCTTTGTCATGTGGTTGTACAAAGCAATGGCTGGAAAGAAAATATAAAAAATAATGACACTTTTTCCTCTTTTTTTTTTTTTTAGGTTTTTCCACTCTGTCGCTGGCAGACCAGATGAGTCTACTGCAGAGCGCCTGGATGGAGATCCTGGTGCTGAGCATCGTGTTTCGCTCGCTGCCCTGCGAGGATGAGATTGTGTACGCAGAGGACTACGTGGTGGACGAGGAGCAGGCGCGGCTCTCGGGCCTGCTGGACTTGCACGTCGCCATCCTGCCGCTGGTCCGTCGCTACAAGAAGTTGCGCATGGAGAAGGAGGAGTTTGTCACGCTCAAAGCCATCGCCCTCGCCAACTCAGGTAAAGTTAACCCCACGTTAGTCCGTTTACACTCGTGCAACCAACACATATATTTTTTTATTTAAATCAAAATTACCAAATATACCATATATATCAGACAGTGTGGATTAAGATGATTTCTTGGTCTTTTTTTAAAGTGGCAATAAATGGAAAGTGTAAAGAAAACTAGATATGAAGTGGTAAATTCATACATTCAATACATTAACAAATATTTCACATCTGCAAAACACTGAGTGTATAATTGAAAATTCTTTTGATTGAGGTAAAATTGACTTAATAATAAATAATTTATAGGTAAGGTAAGGTAAATGTGATATCAAGAACTGGTGTTTTTATTGTGAATTAGTCATTTGGCCAAATATCCTTTACTTTTCCCTACAAACTCAAAGGTGACATGATCTTGAGCAGAAGGTGCATCGCTATGTCAAATCTCAAATAAATCGAGATAGCTGGCATTCAATTAAAGCAAACAAAGAAATAAAACAAAAAAAATGTCAAGTGATTGTCTATATCTGAGGAGCTGATCACTTCCACAATGAGGGATACCTGATAAGAGGGGGACAAAAAGGTCAGCAGCTCGCTTGTTTAATTCAACACCTCCTATGTGTGGGGGAGTGTGTGTGTGTGCATCTATATTTTAATTTGTGTGCACATACGTGTGTGTATGTGTGTGTGACTGTCACATTGCGCTCTCATTCTCTCCGTCTCCATAACAGTAGCTGCCAGCGCGCCACAGCCGAGGGAGATATATTTAGCATTTCATTAGGAAAACAGGGGCTGTCAATAAAATGTGTTAAGCGGAGTGGAATGAGCGTTGGGGAGCGACGGGCCTCGTTTGTTCCAATGTGAAGATGCTGCGCCCGTATCGACAGTTTGCTTTTCATGAGGCCGGGCCTGTCCCCCACTAATCAATGCCTGTTAGGAGTCTTTTCTCCTGCCTGACTGAAAAATGAAAAATGCTGAGCCCAGAGCTTTAGTCTTCTGATGACAAACTCTCCATGGGAGAGTGGAGAGAGGGGAGGATAAATGGGAGGGGAGGGGCCGGAGGGAGGGAGGGAGGGAAAAGAGGGGGTGATGGAAAGGCAGGGATGTAAAGGTAAGGGAGAAGTGTGAGAGAGGAAGGCAGGGGTTGAGAGGGAGGCTCAGGGAGGGCGAGAGGGCAGCTTCGGCTCGTTTGAACACAGTCTCGGAGAGCTGCGGCTCCAGGGGTCCTGTGGGTGTGACAGCTGTGGAAATTCATGGCCATTGATTTTGTAATTAGCGGAGTATCGACGGGATTGACGCCAGGCTGCTGACGGATTACATGGAAATTGTTTCTTCAAAGTTAGTTTTGCATTCCGCCCCTAACCTCCTCCAACACACACAGAGTCACACTCTCCCAGTGCATTTACACACACTGACACACATTTGCAAACATATTCTTGCGTCCCCCCTCCTCTCCCTGCTCCTACACACGCACGCACACACACACACACACACACACACACACACACACATGCTCACACAGCCAAACGAGGATCAGATCAGTATTAACATGAAGGTTTCAAATGAAGAGTGCTGGAACACATGTGCGGTCCACATAGCCTAGTTAATTTCCCAAGATAGAAACGCAATTTACACAGAAGGCGACTGGTAAAAGAGACTTAATCAGTCAGTTAGGAACATAATTAGCCTTGTACTTTCCTTTTTTCTGCCTCATTTACATGTTCATACACGGTCTTACTTCACTCCACAACTTTCATGACACATAGCAGGGCTGATCTAATTCACTCACGCACTTCAATCAGCAGCCACGTTTGGTTTAGCTTCGGTAATACGGCGCGTTCAGAAAGAAACAAGTCGATTTTATTCTGATGGATAAACCAGGATGAATTGTTTTGATTCAATTATAAAACCGAATTGAATTCACATTTGCTTGTGGACTATTTTATCTATCAGCTGATGAATTGTGGATATGATGCATACACAGATTAGACCTGACACTGTAAGTCTATGCAGTGAAATTGGCTGAAAGCAAACCACTGCTTGTCTATTAAAACCCTCTCTGTCAGTGTGTCCTTTGGAGGACAAGCCTTTTTTTTTTTTTTTTTTACTTACTTGTAGACGTATACATAGAGAGCAGTTTTTAATAAGTCTCAACTGGTTTTATTTTAGAGCCTATACATAAGGGGGCCAACTGCTCTTTCTTATGGAAATGAAGGCCATCTGCCGCCATCATTCAGCTGAACGATATCCTAGTAATGCAGCCATCTGAATTCATTAGCAGGGGGGATGTATGTGGTCCATGATACCAAAAGAAATGAATCTTTTTCCTGTCCCACTGTATATTTATACAGACCTACAGTACATCTCCCTCTCCCCCACTGTCCCCAGGGTCCCAGCCACGCATAGGCATTTATTTAAGGAGCGTCATTAACCACTAACAAGAGAAAACCTCTCTCCAAAATTGCATGTTTGCAAAGACACCATGGACAATTTAAAGCCAATTGATGCAATTGCAAAACATCAAGTTGTTGTTGTTGTAGCTGCAGATGTTTTGTCGCAATGCAGAAAATGAGTAGAAAATGTTTATTTTGTATATGTAGCTTTTGAAATATGAAAGCAAGTATTTTCTCTCCACCCTTCCCGCTCCAGACTCCATGCACATAGAAAACATCGAGGCCGTCCAAAGGCTCCAGGATTCTCTCCACGAGGCCCTGCAGGACTTTGAGGGCTCCCAGCACCCGGAGGACCCTCGACGGGCGGGGAAGCTCCTAATGACCCTGCCTCTGCTCCGTCAGACCGCCACCAAGGCGGTTCAGCACTTCTACAGCATCAAAATGCAGGGCAAAGTCCCCATGCACAAACTATTCCTGGAGATGTTGGAAGCCAAGGCTTGACACCCGGGCCAGAGGTTTGACAGACAGCTGCATCACCCAATGCAAAGGCGAGAGACAGCCTATAAAATTAAAGGCGGTGTGCCAACTGATGGTGAGAGGAGGAAGCTTTGGACTACTGAGTCGTTTTAACACTTTTAAATGGTAATAAAAATAAAAGGAAAAGGAACTTGCGATGGTTTAAAGAGGGTAAATTATCAACCTGAATGATGTGGGATCACGATGATGTATATAAAGATGTTGTGTACAGAAATCAGGCAACCGAGGTCTTGTTATAACCAGAGACCCATTGCTCTATATCACCTGAAGCTTCTGTGATTTTGTTTCTTATCTTATTTTCATCTCAAAATGAAAGTGTGTTAATATAAATGTCCTAAAGAACTGTGCGGCTCCACGGCCACATTATGTGTTTTGTTTTTTTGTTTCTTTTCTTTCATATTTTCTAATCTCAGTTGTTAAAAGCAATAGTCTCTAACTGGTCTACATATAATATGTGTACTGTATATTGTGTGAAATTGCACTGGGCGGGGAGGGGGGGGAGAATTGTTAGACATATTCTTATATTCGTCATCAAAGAACGCGCCACCCAACCGTGACGGGTATGTTAAGATTCTCGACTTCCTCGTAATGTATTTACCTCATAGTAGCTTCAACGACTCAGTGGTTATAGTCAACTTGGTGCTCACAGAAGGACAGTGGTTGGCTGAGTGATCACAGTTCACAAAGAGTTTGCACTAAGCATCTATGAATAACGTGGCAATAATGGGTATTGTGTTAGCGAGCTCTGTTTGGTAGCGTCTGGGTCAGCGGCTCTTGCTTCTATAGAGACTCACTCATCACTTCTCTCTCTGTGTTACGTGTCATACAGAAATATTGGCAACCAGACATACTGTGAAACACACACACACGATAAGCTTTATTCTGTGCAGAGAATTTTTCAACTCAACCGTCATTTAAAAAAAAAAAGAAAGAAAGTTTATTTTATCTAAATGTGAAGGGCACAACAGCAGCAACGTCTATGCAATCTAATGCAATCTGATACACCTCGATAGCCCTGGGACACATACTACCTTTGTAATGACTGTAACGCTCAGTTTGTGTCATGTAGCTGCTGATTCAACTCTATGTTTGCTTTCCAGTCTATAGGTTGTAAAGGTGCTGTATTAGATTGCAATATATTGTATAGGTTTTGCTTTTTTTCCTTGTGTCCACCCGCTCCTTCTTTGTTTAGGTTGTATTCTCAAACAACAAGTGTCACTATATTATTAGCATCAGTCCCACAGCTAATTACATCAGTCCTCAGCAGTGTGTGATACCAAAGTGTATGTGCGTGTGTGTGTGTGTGTGTGTGTGTGTGTGTGTGTGTGTGTGTGTGTGCTCGCCTCACATATCTGAACTGCTCCCTCTCTCTCTCTCTCTGAATATCTTTGGACTGTTGTCAGACAAAACATTTGTCGACATGACCTTGCGCTGCGGTAAATTATGACAGGCATTTTTCACTCTTTAAAGACTTTAAAGACAAAACAATTAGTCGATTAATCAAAAAATAATCAGCAGATTAATCATTAATGGAAATAATCATTAGTTGTCGCTGTAATTGGGTGTAATTCCTCCGCTTTTATGACTGTTTGTCAAATGTGAAACTATCTTAGCGAAGCTACAACTTTCTCTTAAATAAACATCCACTAGAGATGAATTGACAAGAGCAAGTACCCACAATATCAATGTTCCTGAGTTTTAAGGTGGCAATGATCAAAATGAAATAATGCGTTTTTTGGTTTTTTTTATGATTTAGGATGTTCAGCAGCTTTGTCTCCTTGATTTTAAGGTGGCAACGTTTTAAACCTGTCCAGAAATAAGACTTCAACAGATGTTTGTGTGCTGCAATATAATGACACCTGTGTTTCTGAGAATAACTTGAATTGCACTCTGAATTAAAACTCATTGATAATGGCAGAATATATCAGACCTCACTCAGATTACGGCTCACCGATCAGTTCTGTAATGAAGGTGCTAATTATTCAGACTGACACTGTACTCTGTGTACATTTCAACAAACACTGACACACTGAGGGGCACACGCTACGTTAATATATGTGTATACTCCAGAAGTGACAGTAGACACTTAGAGCATTGTATCTATCAATTGTAAAAAAAAACAGTTGCCAAATTATTTAAATAAGAGAATAACGTGATGCAGTTATCAACACATTACTTCCTGTCCTGATAACCTGAGCAGGTTGGATGGCACATGTTATCGTAAGATCACAGTAATACCATAATAAATTAATCGGCTGCCTGTAGGATTTTTAGTGAGACAGATGTCGTCCCTTATGAACACTTAAAAGCTTCCGTGTCTTTAAAGTGTCAAATCCCATTAGCTTTTGCCCAAACAAGGAGAAAACAGACAAGACAAGTGACCAGTAACTACAGACAATCCCCACTAGATCAGATGCTATTGATTCACTGTAATGTAATGCATAGATAATTATAACCCAATACAGTAGAGAATACAATTCCCAAGATGCACTTACCCCAAATTTATAACCAGCTGATCCATTCCCAATTGAAATTAGGGATGCATCACCTCTGTACAGTAGCAAACCAAAGCATAGTGTCTTCGAGTCATTTAATATGAACAATTAACATGCGATGAAACCACAGCAGCTGTTTCATTAATAGTATCACCTTCGTTCTCATGAGGGTCCAGCTGTGCGTCCACTCACTCTGAGCAGCTTCTAAACCTTCGATGGCGATCATTTGTTCACACTAGAGTCTGTGTGGAGGCAGTTTAAAGCCAGTGTTTCAACAAGCTCCATCTGTTCAGTGTTGTTGTGCTGGTTGTGTGAAGTGTTCACAAACTCGTTCTGGTTGAAAACTTGACCAACACCAACGCTACCACGCAAGCCGACCCCATCACTTCCCTCTCCTTTCGTGCACTTTGAAGAAGACTGATGGCTAGATAATTGTTTCCCAACTTTGCCAAAATTAATATAAGAAAATAAAAGAAAAATGCCTAATTTATTTTCAGAGTTCTAAAACGGTTCGACTACATCCAATTAATTCTAATTGTCTCCTAAGCTGAAATTCTCAATAGAAATGGAGCAATTAAATTTCTGCTTTGGCTCTACCTTGGGGACAAGAGTCGTTTTATTTCGGTTGACGGTGGGGAGGGTTTGTCTAAACCTTTACAAAGGCGATTTCACGGGTGTCTGTAATAGTTTCATAACAGAGCGATCACTGGGCTATGCAAGGCAAATATGGCCACCTATGTTCCTTGTGTTGTGGAGCATCCGATGTTTAGTTGTGCTTTGTTTACATACTGTACAGTGCTGTACACAGCAGATGTGTTGTGCATATTTCACTATACTATATTGTAGCTGCTGTGCATCGATCTAGCAATGATTATTTGTTTTGTTTGCCTGTTTACTGAATTTTTTCATGATGTATTGGCAACTTCAACGTGAATTTAGAGCCAACCTGAATAGCTGTATAATACAAACGACTGCATTGAGTCAGAGGGTTATTACTCAAGTGAGAATAAGTCCATTATGTTAATCTGAGAACGGGATTTTCTCTTATTTTATTTTTGCTTTTCTGTGTCTTTGTGTCTGTCAACGCTGAAAACACACACCCTGAGTTATCATCGATTTTGGTTCTTAGCACAGCAGGACATATAGAGTGAAGTCATCTAGACCCTATACCTCAATTCATATTTTGAAAATTACACTGGGTTTGGAAGCGGGCCATGGGTTCCTCATGGGAATCAGTGGCACAGAAATAAAGTGACATCACTGACTGGGTATTAAAAAAAATGTAGATGAACCTACTGCAATTGGGGAACACATTCCTCGGAGGAGAAAGCTGCTTATTCGCTGTTCCATTTGCGGACTTATCTTATCTCCATGCACTCTGAGATGACGAGATTTACATAAAACATGGAGGAACCTCTCTGGCCGTCCTGGGCTGCGGCGTATAAAGGACCCTGCTCGGTGTATGTACCATAGACATGTGATTACCCAAGAGTTTTACTCCCCTCAAAAGCAATATGTTAGCAATTGTGATATATGAATCAAGTTAAGAGGAAGCTTTGGTTCGTTTTAATTGTAAACTTGCCCTTTGCTCAGAAAGACAGGGTAACTATGCACACATGTTCACAGTGCTCGCAAGACTAAAAAAAGGGAAAAATGGGAGAAGTGAGAAGCAAAAAGCCAACTACAGCTAGGTTTCACTGGACAGTATTGTGTGCCATTTTCTTGTGTTTTGTTTGTTGTGTTCATGCCTACTGTACCCATGTGTAAATATATGCTTTTTTGGAGTGAGTCAGATCAAACAGTGCACTGAATGTACAGTGACAATAAAAATCACATGGTTTATGTATCCACTGCAAATGATTTCTTTGAATAATCCTCACCTCTAACCATTTCTAATGGTTGTAGCTTTGGCCCAGAAGAACAGCCTTTTTGTTTTTCTTTTTTACAGGATTATGTATCACTCACAGAAACCAAAAGAGAGGGGGGAAATACCCACACACTGCACATAACAATGTTTTAACTACAGATGGTCGCCCTCTTTTCATAATTCTGACCCTCACACCTGAGGAAGACCATTTATCTTGTGACTAGAACTGGGAATAAGAAATCAGTATGTGTATGTGCGTCTCAATGATTTCCAGTATGAGTAACATCAATAATACTGGGTTTATTAAGCATTTGACCTATTGAATGTGTGTGGATACAGAAGAGGGCAACATTGTCAGATTCACTGTAATTGTAATGTGATTTTAATGTAACACTTTATAATAAGTACACACTATTAAGCATTAGTTAAGCATTAAATACTGTATTCATCATTTATAACACAATTAGTATGTAGTTTATAAACAAAGTTAAAAATGTTTTACATATCATTGATAAGCATTAACTGTATTTATAAACTATATACTAAAAAGTATTCATGTGTTATAATTGAATTCAGTATTTATTAATGCTTAACTAATGCTTAATAGTGTCTACTTATTATAAAGTGTTACCTATTTCTAAACCTAATATGAATACAGCCTTAATCTATTCCTACAGCAGATTTAAGAAAATTAAAATTAAAATTTGCAGTTAGACATACACTCACACATCTCAAAATCTACTTTAGTTAAATATTATTATCATTGCATATAATTAGCAAATTTAATATGCTACAAGTAGCTATCATAAATAATAAATTTGGTCTCTTTCTCTGTCAATCATATCTACACTAAGTTTTGAATGATTTCCTGGAAAGCTGCTTTTAGCTTTTCCAACTCATTCGGAAGTGTATGGTGAAGAGTAAAATTTTCTTTCCTTGAATATCAACACGATAACATTCAGTAGGAACAGAAATGCCATGCTCTAAGTAGCGTCAACTGCATCCGGTCTCACAGTAGCTACAGCCGTGTCCTTGTCTCATACTGAGGATAAGAAATCTACAGTCAAATGTGCCAAGTATGACCAATTATGTGTATATGTCCATCTGTGTGTGTGTGTGCGCGCTCACACACTTGTACATTTAGCAAGACGGTGCCTCGGGGTGTAACGGCATCCTCCTGCCCCGACTGTTAGTTGGTCCGCTGTCTACACAATGTCCCATTTGACCTTGTGTTGGCTACAACACTGGCTGAATGCACATCTGACACACTCTCTTCCTTTGTGGTGCAATCCTGTGGAAGTCATTTCATTTACTGGGCTTTCAACTTCAGCCAGTATGAGGGTGAGCGAGGGGAGGAGGGGGGCAAGTCTGTGTTTAATCAGCCTGCCACAAACCATTCCTCTAAACAAAATCAACTATGATGTCCAGCAAAAAGATCTCTCAACAGAAGATTGAATTAAACAAATAAATGGCCTTGTCACTTTTTCATTTTTTATTTATTCTTGGCACGGCCGCGCCCGCCACTCCACATTATTACTGCAAATAACTACAGTGTATATTAACTTGTGGATTGTTTTGCATGGCAGATCCATGTTACCAGTAAAAGTCAACGTGAAGGTGTAAAGATCATTAAGCATGGAGAGAGAAGAAAAAACACACTTATTTTGAACCCTCTCATCACTGCAGTTATTATCTCACATTAAATACAAGTAGTTTTTCCTTCTTTTGCAGTCATGTAGAAGAGAATCAGGACATGGCCCACTGTCCTCACACTCACCCTCCACCTTGGAAACCTGCTTTTATTCTCCTTGAATCGTCACCACTTCTCTGACCTGTCTGTGTCTGTGCCGTAAACCAACCTTCAGCAAAATCTAGGATCATATACTGTTGGTCCAACCTCACACTCCTTTCCTCCTTCCTTCTTCCTTCCTTCCTTCCTTTGCCTCATGCGAGTATTATTCAGCGGCTGAGGTGAGAGTCCACTGAGAATAGGCTGTAAAGTGTCAGTCATGGTTACCCAGAGTGCTGTTGTCTTAGACAATGTAACTAGGTGAAAGTGAGTGAAGGAGATAGGAAACCATCAATATGCTCCCTGTGTAAATTGAAAAAGGTCATGATTTATGGCTCCCGGCTACAGCATACATACATGCTGAATCTACTCTTTTTTTCCCTCCCTCTCTCCCTCTCTCTCTCTCTCTCTCTCTCTCTCGCCTGGCTCAAGGACAGGTAAGGGTGCCTTTCTCCGCAGCTCATCCCCACCACCATGCAGTCTGTGGCACTTTGTGATGGACAGCCCTGAGAAAAGCCACCGTTTTCAAAATGAATTGAGCGCCATCTATAGGTAGGGACGGCATAAAAAGGGCGCAGGAAGGAAGGAAGGGAGGGATGGAGGAAGAGCTAGTAAGCAAATGATCACATCTGAACTGTAATGGTGCTCTCTGCTACCTGTGTTACTCCTCTTCCACCTGCCTCTTTGGGTTTTTCGTCACCTCATCAGTCACGTCCGTCTTTCAGTCTTCTCGTTTTCTGGGGCGCTCAGACAGAGAGGGGGACAGCTGTGGGTTTTCTGAGACCTCACAACAGCTGCAAACCCCGCATGGCATTGCATCTGTTCAAGTCTCGCAGCGCTTTGGCCTGTATCTCAACTAAAGCAAGTTACATTACAGTTCATAGTGGGGTTCTCTCTGGTCTTAGCCTATTAACCAGTGAGCAGATGGAAATTATATGGCAGGGTGTTGGGCCCTGAAAATGGACCTGCAAGCATCTTGCTGTCTCAAGCAGGCGGCTTAAAATGGGGACAATTTAAATAAGGCCACATGAGAGGAATCAGGTTCGGGCTGTAAATTCATTCAAAGTGGCACAATGAACACCAAGTCTTCTATGAATCTTTATTATTTATTTGGATGATTTATTATGTCTGGGTGCCACTGGCGTTGTTACTTTGCCTTTGGAGGGAGCCAGACATAACAAATGGAGCGCTCATTAGCATTTGACCTCCACATTATGCTTTGTTTACCTGCCTCTGCTCACCTCTATATCTCTTAAGACAAAATCAGGGCTTTCACAGCGAGCTCTGACTGTGACACAGTTTTGTTACTGGGCGGTAGAGGTAAGTATCGCATTTGCATTGCAAGATTTCTCAAACAAACTGAGCATGCAGAAACACAGTGGTAGGCAGGATAAAAAAAAAAGAGAGAGAGATGCTCATGCTCCTCTGGGACGTAGCCACTCCCAGACTCTGTCGTCTACGCTCTGGAGTCCTGACAGCTGCTTAAATCCCAAGAGGTGAGAGAAAGAAGTATGAGCAAAAGTTACAGTAAGAGTCACTGACACATCGTGTTGTGTGAAGGCAGGAGACTGTTGTGTTTGTGGTTGGAAGTTACAACTAATTATTCATGGACAGAAACACCATGAATGTCTGATAAAACATATATTTTTGTAACATACTTTTTGTCAGTTGTGTAATGTGATCACAGAATTGTATTTTATAATTTAGAAAGTAAAAAGAAAGCTTTAAAATAGGATCATTTAAAAAACTTATTTGGGTGTATGTAGCCTATCTAAAGTTTTCTTGTGCCTTATGCCATGTCTAACGTTATTCAGTAAAACAGAAAAGAAAAAACACTTGATATAAGCTGCTAGTTATATTAAATACAATTTTTTTTTTAAAAACTGAATTTAATGTAGCTGAAAAATAAAGAAAAAAATAATTACAATTGCAATTATATGCTGTGTGCAATATTAACATTTCCACGTTTCATGGGCAAGCAGGTCATGCAGCCAGTGCGTGTACAGAGAATCATAAGCAACAAGTAATGACACATTGGCAAACATCCACAAAAATACACACGCACCCAACACACACACACACGCACGCACGCACACACATTGTATTAGCAGACTGGGGGGAGTGGCAGGTAGCTGTGTGTGCAGTAGTTAATTGTGCAACGAGAAACTGTTCTCTAATTTATTTCTTGCCTGTCCATACAAGAGTGATCATGAAACCCCATTCATTTCACAGAACACAATTTTCATATTTAATGAGCATGACTCCAATACAATTACAGTAATTAGTCAAATCTCACTCACGGCCAATGGAGCTCGCCACCATTATTAGTGGATCTTATTAATGATGTTGCACATGTGGTGCTCATAGGGTAATTGAGGGCATGTGTGGGTATGGGAACAGGGGTACTGGGGATTTGAAAGCAGTGGTGGCATCAGTCTGTTTTCTGTCTATATTGGGCCTTATGTTAAATGGAGGTCTGCTTGATATTAACTTTGAGATGCTCAAACATGATGGCTGGCGGTGATTCGACAACACTCCGGCTTTAAATAGGACAACTTTACAGACTAGATTAACAATTGCTGACTTTGGTGAAGAGACATCACTTAGCTGCTCCGTTAGCTGACCTGAAAGCTTGTGTTTTACAAGCTGCCTTAAATAATCAGCTCGCAGCATCACCGCTGTGCAATGGACCCCGGAGGATCACAACAAAAAAGACAAAGGCAGAAGATGGAGGGAAAAAAAGGCCATTTACTGTGAGTGATGATACTGCAGTGTCTGACATTTTAGAGGTTTGTGGAGCTTCTCTTTCCAGACTGATCCTTATTAAACCTACAGTAGGCTACAGAGCTGTGTCGTCTCTGCAACAACAGTATGCAGCAGCAGCAAGTGACACTCACGTTCCCTCATGTGGAGTAATAGAGAGCAGGTTTTCTTTGTGCTGGTATGATGAGTAGGTAATGTTACATTTAAGAATTTGATTATTATGAAAGTTATGTTGTTTCACATGCTTTGAACCAGTTAGAATCAAAGCTGATGTTTATTAGGGAGCAATAATTTTAATCAAAGAAAAATGACTTAATGGCCTGTTATCCAATTAAGGGCAGTGTCACCGCTGAGTTAATGAGTGTGACGCCACAACAGAAAAACCTCTATTAACACAACATAATTAGCGGAACATGGTGGAATTAGACAGCAGCAGAGACTGTGCTTTGGTGTTTTCATAATTAAACGCTGGAAAAGACAACAATTAAGCCAGATCTTAAAATCCCAGTCTCATTCAAGCCGGAGAGGGCATGTATTGTGTTTGGGGAAAGCTCTTGAGACGGGGATGTTGTTGTGTGAAGTTTGAATTAGAGTTCAAAGACGAGAGCTGAAAGTGAGGGAGGTCAAGGCAGCGACGGGAGGGGGCGTTCAGAGAGGTCGAAGACTCTCGCACAGCTACTCTGAGTGCCGTGTTTTTGAATCACTGCAAATCATCATGTCTGCCTGTTTTGTTTAGCTGAAAACATGTGGCCTTGGATTTTGTGATTTTACTTGGAACTAGCCTAATTTTTTGCACAGAAAGTGTTCCACATGTCGGCCTATTGCTGCCACCGTAAGACAACAAAACATAAGCCCTATTTGAGGATAATTTCAGATCTTGTCGTAACATAACAATAAAGTGTTCTCCTTATAATAAACAGAGTAGCAGAATTGCATTTCTCAATTTTGCAGCTATATGATGCTGTAGATTTGAAGTTCCTCTCTTTATTTACTTTAAAGCAACTATGAACAATATTTCAGCCATGGCAATTTTGGTACAGGATAGCATTTCTTCATAGGCTAACTAACTGTGACCGCTCCATCATTTCCATCATCTTGAACTGAGTCACAGATATCAGTTTCTCATAGCTAGGCCTACCAGTACTAATACACTGAGCAATTTTGGGTTCAGTTTGTTGCTACATGAGCCAGGAATCATCAAACCACTAACCTCCTGAACATGGGACAGCCCACAGCCACCAGTTTAACAATCTGTATTTTTTCCCCTCTAGGCCTATCTTCAAGTAAAAATGTATTCAGTAAGTTTTAGCATGCTACATAGTGAACAATGGTCCTTAACCTGTTAGCATTGTTATAGCTCCATGCACAGGTTTGCAGAGGTAGCTTAGGTACAGCCTTGTGTTAGCCTTCTACCACACTCACTGAGTTAGCAACTAGCTGGTGAACACAGAGGAGTATTTTTTATCATCTCAGCTAAAATTTGCCATTTTTCTCAGGAGCTGGGGGAGACTAAAAGCAGATATAGGCCTACAGGAGAGTGACTAGTACGGACTTTTGTTTGCCAGAAGCATAATTGCTAATGAATGCTAATGTTAACACCTTTGTCATGATGTTACTGGTGTGGTGTATGTATACATGACGTTGACCTTACATTTCAAGCCAGTGCTCAGCTGACCTGAAAGTGTGTCATTTGTTTATGGAAATTGATTCTCCTGACACAGTCTTGTTCAGGACTAACAGTGAAGCATTGCGTTGGGATGCATCTCAGTTTGAACCAACCGATTATTCTCACTGCAGCATACTGGAGGGCAGGCCTTATTAGTGATGTGCTAATGTGACATTAATTGCTTTTACTTTTTCACTCCATTAAGAGGCTCCTATCTGTTTCAGGAGCGTGGCCAGATGGTTTATCGGCTCTGCTCTGGCAGCGGTGTTGCTAATGGACTGAGGCACGGAGCTGTAAAATAACGACAGCAACAGGCGACCATGAGAAGTGCCCATAATGGAACGGCAAGTGTGGAGGTACAGAGCACCTGTCACACTGTGGAAAGCAGGACGACAGATTTGAAAACTGGATTCCTGTTTGGTGTTGAGTTTCTCTCCGTGACCAAAAGAAAGAAAGAAAGAAAGAAAAAGGATATGTGTAGGAACAGAATAGCCGAACATAACTGAAACCTCTGACCTTACATAGATCAAGTCTGTTTGTTTAAAGTATTTTAAAGCTTTTGTTGAAGAGCAGTGACAAATCTTTGTTGAAAATATTGGCAGCCATTGACTATACGCTGAAAATAAGGCCACTGCATTGAGCAGTAAAGCCAAGACCAGGGTCAAATGCTAAATAAGAAGAAACTGGCACTGGAGACACCCATGGGAAGCCTCTTCCTCTGTGTCCTTACTCTCTTCCCTCTCTGTCCTTACTCTCCCACCTACCCTCCCCTACACCTCTCCCCTACCTTGATGCCAAACCTTCATGACCTAGGCCAAAATCAATAGCACAGTTTAAAGAGGATGGACTGTGTAAATTGAGACGATGGATCTTGCCAATGAGGATGCCTTGACCACTGATGGCCTCTGACTGGTGCGGTAGCATTTGATCAAGTCGAACATTGATGGCTGTCAATACTTTCAGCACAGAGAGGTTTGGATCCTGTCTGTGTGGGACGTCAAGATGTTGAAATGTGTAAAGGTTGGGTCCAGGGATGAGTGGTCAATTCTTGGAGTGTTACAGTTGAGGTTGAACTGGGGCCATTGGGGAACCAGAGTTGCAGGAGGAGGGTATTGGCAAACAGGCGTCCAGTAACAGTGTCCCATGGGTGTCAAGTGGACAGATTCACCTTTTTTGCTTCACAATAGCCCAATACACACATTCATCCTCTCGATTTAAAGAAAAGTGACCATTAATCACAACTAGAGCTGCAACAATCATTGATTAGTTGATATGTTAATAGCCTGCAAATAAAAAGCCTTATCTGCTAATTTACAGCTTTTATTTGTGTTTTATGATTTTGACTTTAGGTTATGTAGGGAGTCTTCTTCATCAATTTTTGACCACAAATGTTTTTGATGGTCAAGTGTTACTATAGTGTAAAGGATGTTTACCCAGTTCTTTGTCTAGACTGAATTGGCTTTTTCCATTTTTCACAATATTATTCTGCATCAGTTTTGAGTTTCTCACACCAAACCTGGATGCTACGCTTTTTTGCTTTTTTTTTTCTCAAAAGTGATTTATTATAAATAAAACATTTTACTGCATCTTTGAAGACTTGGATTACCATATCTCAGGCATCAGCTTTTCCATGCAATATTCTTCTTCTCCTTTTTTGTGCAGGAGTTTTAATGGACCATGATTATGATTATTTATATAGTTTACAGCTTCTCAGTTGGATGTCAAAACATTAACTGTGCCCATCCCTTGGCAAACAGCCTCTAACCTCCAACTGCTATTGTAAACTCCCACTCAGGGGGCCTAAACTGGACTTTCGAATGGGAACAAATTAAATTTATCAGAGGCATGTTTTAAAAACAAAGTTCTTATGGTTTTATATACAGTATACTGTTAAGCATTACCAACAAGCCCCAATTACGGAGGCTTAAAGGACCACATAGGTAAAGAGGTCTAAAGGATGTAGTTCAACACAATCTACTATTAAATTAACACCTGTATCTAGTGTAGCAACATGATGTTAATTCTAATAACTTTTTATTTTAGACTAAAAGAGATTCCTGCTTTTTGAAGGAACGGGCTGAAGATATAGGCTACATAAGTGTGTACTGACCCACTGCACTGACTGAATTGGTGAAGTTGAGGTGTAATCCATTCCAGCAGCATAACCATGAGCAAGATTTATATGTTTTTTGAATGTGGAAACCAGCCTATTTTACACTTTTGTATAGCCCACATGAAGCGATAGCATCTCTCGCCACTGAAGTGAATATTTCTTCAGTGAAAACAAAAACATAACTCACCTCCATTTACACAGCATGCATATCAAACATCATACTTTGTAAATGCAGAATGTGTTAGTCATAATTCTGCTTATCTCACACGTGTGACAGTTCACATTTTAGAGTATATACCAGCCCATTACTGTTAGTTATATGCACCAACACAATCTGTTGAACCTGGAGCCGGCCAGCTGCTCATATTAATCAAACAGCCCACTTCCCTTTATCACACAAAGCAAATAGTCATAAATGCTCTTATCAGCCTTTCTAATAGTGTGGACGTTACAATCAGATTCATGGTGGCATAAACTATTACATTTCATCCTTATCACATCCAGCGATCACTTCTTTTTCATGAGCATCGTTTGTAACCGTCAGACGGCTTGTTGCGTAATGAAATTCAAAGCAGTCTATCAGCTCAAGGGATCTCACACTCTGTTTACTTAGATTTACATATATTTATGTGGATTTTGTTTTTCCACAACAGGCAAACAGGCATGATGAATGTATGGCTGCGGTCCCATGGGGGCATGCGGCTCCCTGCAGAACTGGTCTGAGGTCAGGCAGCTTCTTTACCGTACTGTAAAGTCTGGAGAGCCTCAGTTTGTGCAACGTTTTATTACAGTGGAGCCTCTTCATCATCTCAACATGCATGACAAATAAAGACTAACCCCTTTTCCTCAGAGTAATGTAAAGATGACACGATTTCACCAATGTCTTTGAAAAATATAGCAACGCACAGATAACTGGTAACTAAAAATAACTGTCAACAAATCAGATGTCGTCAGTCACAATATACTCAAAGAAAATGATGTAGAAATGTCACTTTTACTTGACTATTCATAGCAAAACATGATTCACAAATATTTCAGTCAGCAAGGAAATGTAAACAACAGCTCCACATACAAATATCACCATATTTTTTCATTTAGCATCCTGTGAAAGACACTGCAGCATTCTTCACAATCATATGAGAGAGATTTTCAGACCTCTGCTTTGTATACTCCCACTTTAATTTGGAGCACTTTGATTAATCAATTAATATTCTTTTCTCAAGGTCTTTTTATAAACCTCATCATTAATAAAAGCAGACATTCAATTAGCAGCCAAATCTTGATTGCCAATTTTGTCATAAGTCGCCCTTTCTATGCTTTTTTTTTTTTTTTTTTTTGTGGTTCGTTATAGTTGGGAGTGTGGTGTGGGTAGGAAGAATTAACTAATTTCATTAATCTAATTGTCATCACTTTCAACCATCCCACTAATAAGTACAAATTAATATGATTAATCAATTTGACGACATAAACTCATTCAATTACAGTTTTTCAAAGGCAAGTGGGTGTGTTGGGGTGATAGGGAGGTGCGGCGAGTGAAGGGAGGTGGGCAGCTGAGCAGCTTGCTCTGTGAGGATCCCAGCCCACAAAATTGAAGTCAAGTCAGGCAATTAGTCATTGTGAATGATAAATAAATGGTGATGAAATGTGGGGGGCAGATACTACACTAACTACAGTCTTATCCCACTCAAGTAAATTTGCCCCCTCTTTATATAGAAACATAACCAGACTATATAGACCATAGATTATTGGTTGTTTTAATATTTTACAGCAAACTGTCTTCATTTTGCTTTACAGATATGTAACTTAATGCAGAACTGTCTCTAAACAGTAAAACACACACACACACACACACACACATAAAGTACACACAACTGAGAAAGCACAACCTAAATCAGATGATGTTCTAATCTATCGGTATCTTTTATTCCCCTTGTTTACTGACACAAATGGAGTTTCGTGTGAATGTCTCACGATTGAACCACGGTCTTAACTGTATGTTATCATGTTTTTTTTTTTAATGTATACATTTGTATTTTCACTTTTCTCTTTAATACAAGTAACAATGTATTGTGTTTTCATATGTAGGCTATAGTGTATTGTGCTGTACAACTGATGATCCCAAAAACAAACTTAGATGAATAGGGTTTATTTGTTTGAATTAGAAGTGGTCACTAAGCATCTTCCATCACAATATATGTTACATTGTATATATTTTTATATATAAAACATCTAAATGAGGAGAAAAATAACCTCAGAATTAAAATGTTCAGTCTACACCACATTACTGCAGGAAGCAAACAAAAATGCAATTTTTCTGCCAAGTATTTCTTCTCATTACAACATCACTCACCAATGCAAGAATGAAGGGTTAGAAAACGGACAGATACTACAGCACAAGTTGAAATATGCAACATTTCATAATTGTGTTTTTACACTGTGTATGTTGTCATAGAGGTCAACTTGACTTTTTCACGGCCAAAATATTTTGACTTAGGAGTGTTGATTATGGTTTAGACTTCAGATTTCAACCAGTCACAGAGCCACATACAATAACACACTTGGATGACATGTTTACACACAGCCAGCATTTGCAAGGTCATTGAATTAGATGCTTTTCTCTTTGTGTTCCTCGTTGTAGTTGCCCTAATTCAAATTAGGCTCCTAACTAAGATTCAACTACTCCAGATTGATGAGTCTGGAGCCTGTTTACCTGGAGCTGCTGCTGGAGTCTGATTTGTATATTTCAGATGTACTGTGCTGAGAGGAAGATGTGCTGGCACAGCGCTTTGGGTGATGCCCTTTAATGTGCTCTATCTTATCAGCCCAGCATCACCCCTATTCAAACCAGTGTCTGATTGAGCAGGGTGATGTTGTTTGGGGTCTTACATTGGGAATAGTTTATAGAGGCAGCGTCTCTAATTTGTGAAGTGAGGTATTATAGAAGAGACAATTAGACCGAGGTTCGATTGGCGTATAGGGGCTTGGATGCTGACAGTCAAGAGAAGGCTTTCAAATGTCATACCAATTAATCTATCCAGCCATCAAACAATATTCTGGAAACAAAGTCAGGGGGGGCGATCAATCCGCATCACTTTTCTCCTCACCGGGTTATGGGAAAATTGATTTGTCAAACAAAGCATTTTGGAAGCAGTGCATGGACTTGTTCGGGATCCATTAGCCTCCATTGAGCATTTTGTTTAACATAGGATTTTCATCACAGAGAAAATGCAGTGTCCTCAATACTGTGAGCTACAACTTTACGATTTCTGATTTCTTTGTTCTTGCTTAGATAGCTTTCGAAAGTGCTGATGAAGATCAAAAAGGGCTAACTTCAAATAGATTTGAAAATATTTGGCTATTGTTTTTTTTTTCTCATACATTCATCTGGTCAATAACTAATAATCACCTCAAAATGCTATACTTATTAACACACCGCACAGCCAAACATTATGACAATCAGCCTCACCCCTCCCCTCCAAACAACACCAGGCATTAGGCCCCAGCATCAGTGTTATTGTACACTGTGGGACTATCCTGCCATCCTATACAGCGTGGCTGCCCTAAGCTGTAGCATGAATTCCCTGTGCAGTGTATTGTTCTAAGACAGAACTGTATCACATTGTGCCCGTCATGCTGTTTTAGAGGGGAGAGAGCTTCCTCTATGGGATTTCACCACCCCCATCCCCTGATAATGTATCTCTCCCTAAAGGCTAGGCCTCCGTGACCTTGTCTTATTCATCGAGGGCGTCTTAAGCGAAAGAACTGAATCCTGAATGGGCCATTTCCCCTCTTTTAACACCCCTTTAATGTCATCAGTGAAATATGAAGTCATTAGGCGATATTAAAACACTGCTGACAAACTAATTAACGGGAGACATTAAACAGGACGGGCTTGATTAATCCGCTTTAACGATTCTTTTTAAGTGGTTCTGGTCAAAATTAATACAGATTTACTGGTGATCTTAAGACAAAAAATACTCTTATGTGTATCAGACCTCAAGGGCAACCTAAAGTCACTGGTCTTTTACCTCCCACTGCTTCCTCCCACCCTACCCCCCCTCGGTTTCTAAACACAAAGTCCTCTCACAGTCTGAACTCACACAGTTGCTCCCTGAGTCAACAAACTACTGTAGGCTGTAAGGACTCATATAGGCTACTATAGGTTTGCCCTAAAAAAACAACAACTCTTCAGGTCTTTTTCATATAGCCTATAATTGAATTAGGCTATGTATTTACATATATTATTGTTGTTAACTTAAATAATGTTACATCTGATAATTGTCAATGTCCAAGAAATGTATTTTGATAGTCCTATATTTAATAGCCAAGTATCTCCTCTTGTTGTTGTTGTCATTATTATTACTATAATAATTACTGATGATAATGGTAATGTTGTTACAGTCAAATGTTCCTCTTGTTGAGTACAAATACCTTTGTAAATGTCTCCCTCTTGTGGTAAAATCGGGAGTCCAGGGTCAGCTGTTGGACATCTTATTTTGTGCATGTGCTGTGAGCAACTAAAGAAAAATAACTCATAATAGTCAGTAACCAGTGGACCACTAAAATGTCTTAACCCCCCCCCCTCCAAAAAAACAAAACAAACAAAAAACAGTTTCAGCAAAAATAATTTACACTTCCATGTAATCACAAGAGAATCAGGATGTATATTTTTTATTATACAGGATGTATATTTTTATTATACAGATCATTAAATTAAATTAAATTAAATTAAATTAAATTAAATTAAATTAAATGTAAAAAAGAAAGAAAGAAAAAAGGAGCGAAACGGAAGTGGTCACCTAACGACTGGTGACGTGTTTCCGTCATCAGACGCTCGCCGACACGGCCTGTGTGTCTGAATGGTTTCCCTAACGTAACTTTAGCAAGGCCACGGGCGCAAATCTCGGTCTTTAACGGATAACGTGCTCTAACCGTTTAAGTGGTAATCAAAAGCTTTACCTAATGAGGGCAGCCACGGCCGGGAAATGAAAATGTAGCTATTGATTTTTACAACAGGTAAGTCAACGTTAGCTGTTAGCCGTTGTTAGCAACCACCGGGACCCGGCTGTGGGTGAGCACAAAGGCCGTGCACCACCCACCTCTCTCTCTTTTTTAAAAACAATGTATCCCTCCTGGGGGAATTATGGTGGACCTCAGTCACAAAACTACGGAGCACCTGGGCCTCGTAAACAACCGGGCCCGGCCCACCCCGGCCCGGCCCCGGGGTTCGGCGGCTTCGAGGCCCCGTCCGGCGGCACCATGTTCTCCAGCCTGCAGGAGCAGCACCTGCAGCAGATGCAGCAGCTGCAGATGTTGCACCAGAAGCAGCTCCAGACCGTGTTACACCACGGAAACAGCGGCGGCGCGTACGGTGGTGGTGGGGCTGGTGCTGGCCCTGGCCCTGGCCCTGGCGCTGGCCCTGGCGCTGGCGGTGGTGGTGGGTACTCAGGGCCGTCATCGTGGCATTCAGACCCCTCAGGACAAATAGACAGTAGTGCTGGGGCTCAGTCCTACTATAATCAACAAGACGAGACTCTGGCGAGAGGCCCTCCTGTTCCCAAGCAGGGTCACCAGCAGCAGCAGCCTCCTCCGCCTCCACCACAACCTCACCCCACAGAGCCCCAGCCGTGTCCTCCTCCTCCAGAGCCTCTGCCATCAAAGCCGCAGGAGATCAACAGTGCTCCCAAAGCCTCCGAGGTCAGTAAGAAGGATTCCTCCACGGCAGAAGAGGACAAAGCCTTACCTTTGCAGGTACAGCTTTGTTTTGATATGTCTGATGCTAAATCACATCACTGGGTGATCACCTGCAGCCAGAACTTACTCCCTCATATCACCTCAACAAACTTTTTTTTTTTTTTTTAAATTAGTGTTGTTAGTAATTTTCTGTGCAGTCTTAAGTGATGACATCCTGTGTAGACAACTGTAATTCTTCATCACTGCTAGTGGGAACTAGAGAAGTGACACTTAACCACAGGAACAGGAACTCAGTTTGTACCGTGAATATGTTCACTTCTAAAAAACTACCAAATTGACTTTTTGAGTTGACTTTTGATCAGGATCAGGTTTAAAAAGCAGGAACAATGTTGTTCCTTTCGATCAAACAACACTAGCAGATAATACCAGGATCAAAGAGCAGACAATAGGCAATGAAAAATAAAAAATGGTCTTTGTTTGGATGAAAAAGGTGACTGTTCTTGTCCCAATACACACTGCGATGTCACACACCTGTACAGCCTAAAGTTGTGTTTCTGACAAACCTGCGTAGTGCCTAATATATTTTAGCTTGTTAACACATTCTTACAGTTTGGTTTGTAATTAATACCTCATAAGAACAGATCTGTAACAGGGGTTGTAAAGCAATTGTCAAATGTTGGTATTTGATTACTAAATGAGCCTCAGAAAGTTACTGAACTGGGTAGGTATAAACAAATAGAGAAATAAAAAGTCAGAGGTACTTCATGTGCTTTGTTTGACAAGTCCATGTGATTTTTTATTTATCCAGGAACAGCAGCAACTTTGGTACAAACAGCATCTTCAGAATCTACAGAAGCTGAAGCAAGAAAAAGCCAAACAGAATCAGAAAGAGGGTGACATTCATGGGCCGTCAGTTCCTCCTCCTCCTCCATCGGATCCTCCAAAAAACACACCTCCTCCTCCTCCTCCAAAAGATGAGCCCCCTGTCCCACCTCCACCACCCGACGAGTTGAGGGTAAGCATTCCTAATATCTAATTTCTGCTCCTCATCTCGACTTGAGTTTTGTTGTTGGTAATGTAGACGGAAGAAGGAAGAAAAAAGATCTAACCTGTGGTCCTGCTGCATCAAATTTGATCAAACCGATATTGTTGTAGAATTTTAGTGCAAAATCGTTGGAGTATTTCATTTGTCATGAAAGGAAATAAAATGAATTTGAAATGTTTTGTACAAGAATGTAAAACTCTCAACTGCCCAGCAACAGTATGTCACGATTTTGACATGTGCAGATGTCTATGGTCACTGTGTTCCCTTCTCATAGTTGTGCAATGAAACTAATGACTGGGTTGCAAATTTTGCTACTGTCAATTATTTATTTCACACTCATTGTATGGAATACTCCACAAAGTTTAAAAACAAAACAAAATCCAGTTTCAAATGGAGTACCTGACAGGTTGGAATATTACTAGATCTAAACTTGGTTTATATTTTTGCATGAATTTTCAGAGTGAAAAAACACCTATATTTACAGATACAGTAAGTCTCACCCCCCACTATATCATTACCATCACATTCATAGATGGCTCCAATTCTTGTGATAATTTCCATGTCAAGTACATTCATTTATTTCTTCCACCCCCCTTCTCCACCCTTTTTTTTAAAGACTAAAGTAATTTTAGACTAACTGAGTGTAAGTTACCAAAAAAGTGCACTGGTATACCTTTGAGGGCATCTATACCAAATGGTTTAGATGAGTCCTGTAAATACATTCATCAAGAATAATGTTGTTTGTGTGATTGTGTAATACATTCTTAGTAATGCTTGCCTCCATCTCAAAAATGTGTCACCCTCCATCACAAACTTCCCTTTATCATAAATATTATTTGCAAGTTACAGAGCCACACTTTGCTTAATTCTTGTCTTGTTTCTTTTTTAAGCCTGAAGTCCCACAAGACCCTGCGGAGGCTGCCCGCCTTCAGCAGTTACAAGCTGCAGCAGCACAGTGGCAGCAGGTGCAACAGCAGAGGGCAAGCGTACAGTATCAGGCTCTAATGCAACAGCATGAAAAGCTTCAGCAGATCCTGGAAAAATACCAACAGCTGATTCAGCAACCTGCAGACCTTCAGGTAAGTAAATTGAAGTTTCTGTAACACTTAACTCTCTGACTTAACTCTTTGGCTGTTTTCACTGGTTTGAAGATGACCTGTCCAGAAAATGAAAGGTGAAAATAAAGCATAGAATGTTAGTTGAACCAAAGCTGGTATAAGAGAATAACTACAGGATCTACGACCCCCTGCTGCAGCATTTCAGAGGCGTATATGTTTTCATTTTTAACTGTAATTTTTTCTTCATTCTACATGTACGGTACCTTTTTATGATAACACTGAAACAAAAAATGTATAACATCCTTTCCTTAATGTCCTTTGTTGCAGTCAATGTCTGCTGAAATGCAACTAAGGCACTATGAAGCACAACAGCAGCAGTTCATCCCTTTATTCCAAGACTGGGATCGCTCATTTGCCCTGTGGTATGAGCAGTTCCAGACCTATCCTCACAAAGACCAGCTACAGGACTACGAGCACCAATGGAAGCAGTGGCAGGAACAGATGAATGCCACCAATGCCCACCTTCAAGAAAGGGTAGCCTCTCTGACTGCCATGGTGCCATTCCCCACAGGCCAGTATAATAGTGGGATGATGGGTCAATATGGCCAGTACTCTGGACAAGATATGCAAATGCAGCAGCAGTCACTAAATCAGAGTATGCAGCATTCTCCAGTTGCTGTTGGTCCCAGAGCACAGGGTCCACGTCCCACTGGGTTTGGGGCACCAATGGAATCACTTGCTGGACCCCCTGTAAGAGGAGGAGGCCTTGCTGGCACAGGAGTCAGACCCCCAGGTCCTCCCACTCATCAGCCACCAAACTTCAACAGTATTAGAGGTCCTCGGTCAGTATGGATTGTTTTGTACCACTGTGATTGCCTTTTTTAATTTAAAAAATTACATTTCAGATCACTTTTTCAAAAGTTTGAGTTCTGTCAAAATTAAACTGGCACACCTGATGCGTTCAGAATATGTCCAGACCTCTTCACTATATTTGTGTTTTGTTATGTTTTATCCTTATGCCAAAATAGTTTAAAGTCATTTTCTCCTAAACTCATGACCCCATAAATCTTGCTGTTTTGTTGGTGCTTGCTATCTCACTGGCGGTGACTTATTTTGAGCAGATGCTGCTGTGTCACTTTTTTCCCGGTACCCTGGTTGCCTCACTAGGGTTACTGGCAGTTGACTTAAGTTAATGCAGTAGACTAAAATGTATATTGTGTATGTTTTATATTGATATGCTATCACTAATAGGACACTAGCAACATTTTCTCACAGTTTCTGTCTTATTTGTTTCACAGCCCTAGATTTGACCAGCCACGCTTCGAAGGTCCCCCGAGATTTGATCAGCCACAGCAGCGTTTTGACGGCCCCCCAAGGTTTGACCAGCCCCAGCAGCGTTTCGATGGGCCCCCAAGGTTTGACCAGCCCCAGCAGCGCTTTGATGTTCCCCCACGGTTTGACCAGCCACAACAGGGCTTTGATGGACCCCCTAGATTTGGCCAACCACGTCAGCGCTTTGACGGTCCTGCCAGATTTGACCAAGCACGCCCACGCTTTGATGGTCCCCCTAGATTTGACCAACCACGATTTGGTCAGCACCCTAGGTTTGAACAACCCCCAAGGCCACCTGGCCCGCCACCTGGCCCCCCACCTCGTTTTGAACGCCCACCTGTGCCTCAGCAAAAACAACAGCAAGGACCCCAACCTAAAGAGGACACAGTCAGTACTGAATCCAAGACGGATGGAAAACCAGATGTGCCACCACTGCCTGAAAAAGAAACAGGTGAATCAGAAAAAGATGAGAAGATCAATGCCGAAGACATGACAGATGACAACTTACTTGGAAATGGTGGGTTTTTTGTCCAAAGTGACCCCATTCCTCAGACAGTAAAGACAAACCCAGTGGTAGATGACACTGATGCTTCTGAAAAGGTTAAGGATCCCAAATCTGTGAATAGTAAGCCTTCAGTACCTGCTTCTTCATCAACAAAAAATACTACTCCTCAAAATCCTGTCAAAGCAGATGGACCATTGACAAACAACAAACCCACAGTGGTTTCCAAGCCTCCAGGAATCCCACCAGAGCCACAAGCTTCTGGCCAAATGCAATCAAGACCAGAGCCTCCAAGGCCTCCCCCTGGAAGGGGACGAGGCCAGCCCCCAGTGCCTGTTCAGGTACAAGGACGAGGTCGTGGGCAGAGGGGTCGTGGAGACTTCAGAGGATCAAACACTGTCCCGCTCGAGGAGGGGATGGGCGAAATGTCTTACGATTACATGCCACCTGAAGAGGAGATGGGCATGCAAGAGGAGCAGCAAGAATATCACTGGCAAGATCCGTCTTATGAGGAGTTCGGAGGAGAGGAGACTGAGGTGCCCCCTGAAGAAATGTGGCTGCCAGAGGAACATCACTTTACAACAGAGGAAGAGTATTATGAAGAGCCAATGGGAGGACCCCCTATGGGGAGAGGTGGGCACCCAATGATGAGAGGAGGGCCCCCTATGGGAAGAGGAGGCCCACCTATGGGTAGAGGCGGTCCGCCCATGGGAAGAGGTAGACCACCAATGGGAAGAGGAGGTATACCTATGGGTAGAGGGGGTCCACCTATGGTCAGAGGAGGTCCCCCTATGATGAGAGGTGGTCCCCCTATGATGAGAGGTGGTCCCCCAATGGGAAGAGGAGGACCACCCATGGGAAGAGGAGGACCGCCAATGGGAAGAGTAGATCCAGCGGACAGACACTGGGAACAGCCTGAATCAGTGGAGTACTTAGAGGAAGAAGACCCTTACTGGGGAGAGAGAAGACCCCCTCCAATGAGAGGAATGAGACCCCCATTTCCACCTGGCCGAGGTCGTCCTCCACGTGGTCATCCTGGTTTCATGCACCCAGGACGAGGACGTCCCCCTCATCCAATGCATGGGCCAATGGATCATGGGCCATTAGGCCATGAAATGGACAATGATGACGCTGAAGTTGATCCAGCAGGACACCCCATTTACCATGGACATGACCCTCACGGCCACCTGATGCATCCTGATGCAGGGAGAGGCAGGCGTCGCGTGCCACCACCGCCCCACGAAATGATGGATCCTATGGAGGAGTCCGCGTACAATGAAGGAATGGAGAGAGACTTGGGATGGCGACCACCACATGGTAGAGGTCCTCCTATGCCCCCACATGAGATATTGGACAGGGGGGGAATAAGGAGAAGACCTATGGGTAGAGGAATGGCAAGAGGTATGTGGCGACCAGGACCAGGACCAACACATGAGGAATATGAGGAGGGGTATAATGAGGTTTTGGTTGAGGATTATGGTCATGGAGAAGATGGGTATCGCTGGCGGCCACCACAGGAATATCCTCCAGATGACTTTCAGAAAGAGGCCAAGTACTATGAGTCTGAATGGGACAGAGAGCGTCCGCCTCCTGAGAGGGATTATCCCCCCCGCATGCCTCCATTGGAGCCCTACAGGGATAGTCACTGGGTAGAGGAAAGAGAACGAGAACGAGAAAGAGAAAGAGAAAGGGGTCGCCCATATCCATATGAGGAGCTGGATAGGGGTAGAGGAGAACTCAGAATCCGTGAATACAGGGATGAGCCACCATACCGACAAGAAGAGCCACCTTACCCACCACCCCCTTCTTCAGAATGGGATAGGTCTTCAAGACTCCCTCCACCACCTGAAAGAGGATATCCTCCTGACTATGAAGATCGTAGACCTCGTTATGATGACCACAGGGAAGAACTTCCTTTGGATAAAGCTCCACTTCCTGCTGTTCCTGTGACAAACTTACCAGAGAGCTCAGTTGAACCTGCAGCAGAAAGTGCAGCAAATGTACTGGCTCTCTCTCAACGTCAGCACGAGATCATCTTGAAAGCTGCTCAAGAACTTAAACTTATACGGTAATTTCAACTTCAAGTTTAACTGTAAGCCTACTTTACATAATGCTCTAACAGATCTTGTGCAACTTCAAGGAGAACTTATCTACAATATAACATTATTTTGGGCTTACAGGGAGCTGCAGGAAGGGAAGACCACTGGCACTGAACCTCAGCCTGCACCAGCTGATGTCATGCCTGAACTACCTGCTGGTCTTCTCGGTTTGGAGATCCCAGCGGAGGTCAGGAATGTTCTGAAGGTAAATGCCAAAATATCAACACTTAACTATCTTGCTATCTTAACAGCCTCACTCCAAAGGAACATTGATGTCAGATTCACAAGACTATTGTTTTTGTGCAAGCTGCTTCCAAATCGCAATGTGACATGTAATGAGCAGCATAAAAACTAAAGGGCACAAGTCAGCTTTCACAAATTCTATCTTGGTTGTATTTCTACTTTGCCATTTCATACGTAACAGTAAGATCTATATGATATCATGTAATGGTCATCCTCAGGGCATGACTGCAGCAGCACAGACGTCCACAACTGAGGCTGTGTCTTGGGATTCAAAGCTTGTTGGCACAGCAGGTCATCCAGCCCCGTCTGCTCTACCCAGAGCTCCAGCAGTGATTCCAAAGACTGTGGATTATGGGCATGGACATGGTATGAGCTGCAAAGAAGAACATATTTCTTCAGTTTAAGAGATGAAACTGTTTACCTTTCTAGACATTGTTGCTGATATTGACACTAATTTCAGAGCCTGGTGCCACTGTTGAGCGGATCTCTTATGGTGAGAGAATTGTGCTGAGGCCTGACCCGGTGCCATCAGACAGAGGTTATGAAAAAGGTGAGAGTTCAGTAGATACTGTAAAGCTTATGTTTTTCTACTCAGGTGGGGCAAGCTTAAGCATCTCTCTAACCATTGTTCATTATTTAATCCTCCTCTTAGAACCTCTCAGAGATCCCTATAGCAGAGATCCATATTATGAGCGACGATCAGACCCTTACATGGACCGTCGGGACTACAGGGGAGACAGGGAGGTGTTCAGGGAAAAGCCGCCACTCGAATACGAAAGAGAAAGATTTGAGAGGGAGCGCTTTCCCCCAAGAGAACGAGATGACAGGTAACATGTTTCCTCTGTGGCTCTGAAACCTTTTTTTTCCAAACTATGGGGAAGTGTGCTGCTTCCGTACATTTGTAATATTCTTTTCTATTTGTCTGTTCTGATTCAAGCACACAGTCCTTGGTTGAAGAAAGGTACTATATCACATTGTGTCGTACACTGTGATTAGTCATCTGTGTGTGCCAGTTTGAAACAAGAAATTTTGGTGAGGAAAATGAAACTCAATACCACTGCTCCTCTGTGTAGATCTTCACTGGCCCCACACCTACGCTCGGCATTCAGGGAGAGAGACTGGGATCCCCGAGAGAGGGACCGAAGTGGCAGTCGCGATCGAGATGAACATTATGGAAGGCCTAGCTATGATAGACCTCCGTACGAGCGCTCTGGACTTGACCGAAGTGGGCCTGAACGTTACGGCCATAGCTCCTCACCTTATGGTATGTTCAGTACTAGATGTTTTACCTGGTGTGTCTTCACATACACAACTGCGTTTGGTAGAATTTCACTGAAACTTCTTACACTTAAGTCACAAGTGTTTTGTCCGTGAAGGTTCTCAGTCATCCAGGTCATTGTAGTCATTAAGTGCTCAAGTTGATGGTGGACTTCTTTAAAAAAAAAAAAATTGATTTTAAAGAAAGTAGAAACTTTAAAAGAAAATTTCAGATTTCAGATCACAAGTGTTTAGAGAAAACATGTAGAAACGTTTTTTAACCAGTAAAGTGCATTTAAAATTGAAAAATAGTGTGATTTAGAGAAAAACTTGAACTACAAATAATATCATACAGCGGACAGAAGAAGTTATCCGGAGGAAAGAGGGCCTCCCACTGCACCACCTCTACCACCTCCACCTCAGCCACCTCCACGAGTCGAGAAGAAGCCAGAAATCAAGAATATTGATGATATCCTCAAACCACCTGGCAGATCGTCTCGGCCTGAAAGGGTACGCATTACTGGTTTGGTGTTTCTTAATGTATCAACATCTAATTTACATAATGTTTAGTAGTTCTCATTTAAAATGTTTATTTTAACAGATTGTCATCATCATGAGAGGACTTCCTGGAAGTGGAAAAAGTCATGTTGCAAAGCTCATACGGGTGAGTGAAGGTCTTCTTCAATGTACTTCTTTATAACTCAAACTTTACAGGATGCCACAACAATGAGAACAACATTCATAGAGCCTGTTAATGTGTCCTTAAAACTGTTTCTTAATATCAGTTGTCATCATAGAAATATGAAACATGTCTTTTGCATCTCATTAATAATATCAAGGACAAAGAAGTGGATTGTGGCGGTGCCCCACCGAGAGTCCTTGTTTTGGATGACTATTTCATGACGGAGGTTGAGAAAGTTGAGAAAGACCCAGACACAGGCAGGAGGGTCAAAAACAAGGTGAGTCTGTCACAGAAGTGTTACTAAAGGACACAGTTTACAGTTACTATCGAAAATATTAGAACCAAAGTAACACTAAAATCTGTTTTACAGGTTCTTGAATATGAATATGAGCCAGAGATGGAGGACACCTACCGAAGCAGCATGCTCAAAACGTTCAAGAAAACTCTTGATGACGGCTTTTTCCCCTTCATCATTTTAGACACTATTAATGACAGGGTCAAACATTTTGATCAGTTCTGGAGCGCTGCCAAAACAAAAGGCTTTGAGGTGAGTTGTTAGCGAATAAGTCAGAACAAATGTTGTTTCCTATTTTTCCTGTGCTAAAAGAGGTGTGTTTTTTGTTTTTTTTTAAATTTCAAGGTGTATCTGGCTGAAATCACTACTGACACTCAGACCTGTGCAAAGAGAAATGTCCATGGGCGTACACTGAAAGACATAACGAAGGTTTGTAGATTGGTTGCCTGGCATAATTACAATAATGAATGTCCTCTGTCTCGTAAACATAAAACAAACACTGTATAACAAAGCATCTTGTACTCAGATGTCCAACAACTGGGAGTCCTCACCACGTCATATGGTGCGCTTAGATGTTCGGTCCCTGCTTCAGGATGCTGCTATAGAGGAGGTGAAGTCTTCAAGACTCAACAGTTTTCAAAAATATTACTTTTGTCTCTCATTTATGAACTAAAATTAATGTCAACTAATGTGCTTGTGTTACTAGGTTGAAATGGAAGACTTCAATCCTGATGACGAGCCCAAGGAACCCAAGAGAGAGGAGGAAGAAGAGAGTGATCTGGTAGGACATGAAAAACCTTATATCTATAGCCACGTAGATGTCAGAATCATTTCCACTTATTTGTATTCCCATCTGTCACACTGTTAGTATTAACCTTTAGTATTCAAATACCATCTTTCTTTTTTCTTTTCTTTTTTTACATCAGTGAAAGAGACATATAGATGAAATTCATGAAAAGTCATAGGTTCATATGTTTTACATTAGTCAGAGAGATTTGTCATAGTTTATTTGTTTATGTAGTTGTGTGTTAAGAAGGAAATTGTAAGGTTTACAAAGAAGAGTAGAAGTAAGAGGGAAGAATAGAAGGGAGCAAGATGGAGAAAGTCAAAATATTATTTTACAATGAATCAGCCCCCCTAAAAAAATCAAGCTAAGAAAAAACTCACATAGTTGCTGTGGAGCCACCATCAGGAAAAGTGTTCCTAAACTTCAGTCTGCACCATTTTGGGTGATGCTTATCCATTTAACTCAGTTTACATTTTATATTATTAAAAATGCATGCATTATCTAAAGAAAGAAAAAAAAAACACACAATGTCAGAATTGAAAAAAACAAGAACAAATGAAAACATGTCTTTCTTTGTTTTAAAGTTTTTTTGTCCATAATAAATTGCACATTCATTAATTATAAAATGCCCCCCAAAAAAGTTACACTCCAAGTCAATGATACAAGGACTTTTAATCATCCGGCAAATGTATTTCACAAACATGAGGATAATAATGCCTTTTAATATGAAGATGGTTACAGTAGTATTCATCGGCAGTGTTACATGACTAATTTAGCTTCTTCTTCTTACTATTATCATTATTCAAAATTTTAAGCTGACTCTCCACACTTGTTTACAGTTGGATGAAAACTTAAAAACTGTAGCACCTGTTACAGATTTTGTAAGTTTCAAAAGATAAATCTGTCCTAGAGTGCTACCTCAATGGGATTGTCCCCAAATGTGATAAACAGACCAACCTGGTAAAATTGACTGTTGATGCTCTGGTTCAATGCTCTTCAAATATAGGAGCAAATTCAATGCATTAGTCAAAATGGATTCCTTATGCGGCAGTACTACTCGTCTACCTATGTCACCGTTACAGTTGACAATAATTCATCTACAAACACTAAAGCTTGAACTGCGAAACAGTTTCTAATTTAAAACATTATTATTTTCATTTTTAATTTTTTTTTCCAGTGTAAGAAACGTTTTTGCACCATTTGTTCCTCAGACCAGATGACCATTAAGAATGATTTTTTTTAGTTGTGTAGATGCTTTAGCTCTTTATACTTTACATCCATGTTGAGGAATAGTACCTCACAGCACATCGGTTGATCTGGTACAGCGCTAGCATTATCAATGAAAATGCTGTTGTGATGAGACGTTTCTTTGTAGATTATTATTACTTCAGAATCACATACCTGAGCTCTGCCCTGATTCTCCTCTTTTTTGCTTTTGTGATGAGCACATTTCATGAGTTCACTTTGGCATGATTGAAATGTGTGTGTAAACAAAATCTATAACTTTCTTTAATATATGGTTGTGCTAAATGCACTCATGCAGTGACACATACTTAACTCTTTTGGGAGATATCTAAAGTAGAGAATGTGACTTGAAAAGTAGACACTTCATTGTTTTTTGGTGCATTAGCTCCACCACTAAGTCATTGCCTGAAAATATACCTCCCACAGAATTTAAAATTCGCTCAAATGTTTCAACCTATGTGTATTAAACTCTCACTATGATGCGAGATGTGTGTTTTCAAAGTGTGAGAAAGCGAGCCTACCCTGAGAGAGGACAACAGTCATTGAGCCCAGGTGTATCTTCTGTACAAACAGCATAGGTTGTCGGACGGGAACAGAGCAACTGTGTTGGTCTGAAATTAGCGAAGACACTTGTGTTGTCTTTTGCACTACTTTACATAAAGTGTAAGAGAGAAACCTGCGTCTTTGACTTGCGCTGAATAAACGTAGATCATACTTCCTCCTTTCAATATACCTATTAAAATAGATCTTTTTTTCTTCTTTTTTTTTATCAAACCAGATGTTTATGGTTTTGCTCTCTGGTTTATTATTTTTCTCACCTTGTGTCTCCTCTGAGGTTCTTTGTTGTCCACCAGGGAAGGCACATCTCACACTTTGAAAACTGTTGACCTGAGACTACCAGGAGAATTATCGGTAGTCTCTTAGGGCTCAAGAATGAAAATGTAAAGCTGCTCTGATCATTGTTTAGTAATCCAGTTCAGACCTGCCGTTTGACACAGTGTACAGGTAACGCCTTTTGATTTAGATTTTGACATTGTTCAAAATCTTAAGTCACTCCCACCACAACCTTCAACCAGACTCTAACTGTTTGAACTGCAGGTCTAAAACTACAACATAGCTCCACAGATAAATCCCACTGGACATGACTTTGAAATTTGACTACTAATACCATTACAGTTTCTCATATTCAGAGTTATACATATATACAAAAACACCTGTAAAAACATGGGACATCTCAAGCACCTCCAGTGTTTGAGTACCACATCTAACACACCTATCACCAATGAGAAACATGAGGAGGTCTGATGGTCTGTTGTTAAGAGAAAATCGACCAATAGTCTATAAACTTGAAAAACATTTTTCTCCGAGTCAAATGTATGTAAACTGTTTCACTTGAGAAGATAATACTCCTAAACTGTTAATCCATATTTGTGTTTATAAACAAACTAACATTTTAAGAAATGTAATCATGTCGTGTTAATGGACTGTTGTAGATTGTATGGTGAGCTTGACTTCTGTTTGGAAATCTTTCCTCATAGTCATAATTTAGATCAAAATGGAAGGTGTAAACTCAGCCTCAACCTCATTGATGATGGGTAAAGTGGGGACGGGCACGTTTTCAGCCTCATTAAAAGAAAAATAATGACCTCGGAAAAAGGTTTTTGTGCTGCAGGCTTTGTTGTCTCTCTGTCGACCTCTAGGGAGATTTAAAGAGGAACTATGCAAGATTTGCACCTTAATTAAACAGCTTCAGAGTAATTGTGATGGTTCAATGACTTGTTACGGGCAGAATGGAGGCTCTCATGCCGGAAACCAGCCTTGCATGATCCGGCCTCAGACCCGGTGTCCCAGCTCTTTTCTTGCGAGAAACATTGACTGCTTTACGACGCTACGAAAACAAACACGACCGGTAATCTGTAGTCTCTTACCCACCTTAGGTTACCCACCTTGGTAGACATCACTCCATGGATTGCCTTCTCGCCCACTTTGTTGAAAACAAAAGCACATGGCCGGGGGGGGGGGGGGTTAGATTTGAGTTTTTGCAACAGTGAAAAATAAAATATGCACTCTGAAACTGTTGGGGGAGCTCCATAGAGAAAAAAGCGACCGACTTGCATAGTTCCCCTTTAAGGGCTATACAGCAAAAAAAACAGATACTTTTCCTAGTATAAAGTACAAGTACAAAATAGTTCTTTATATCGATCCTTGAGGAAAGTAGACACATGAAGACCATACCGATAATGCTTCATATTTATCACCACACCAACTCCAGGGGCAACAGACCGACTATTGTGAGTGCTATCTCAGGTGTTGATGCAGAGCATGCTAACATTTCATTTATTTAGATCTCCATTAGCTTTGGCAAAGGCCATCGCTATTCTTCCTGGAGTCTACCTTCACAGATGAACTGTCCATTGCAGTCGATAAATACAAAAACACATCACACCATAAACACAATAACAACATCCATAACCACACCAACTCACAACGATCTACAGGACAAAACAAGACAAAACAACAATACATAAACAATATAAACAACATATATATATTACTGGACCTTATTCATTTCCACATGCTACATGTACAAAACAAAACAACACTATGAAGTTGCTTCTCCATTAATTCTTCTAATTGGAAAGGTGACTTTTTTGTTCAAGTTGCTATATCCTGGCTATAGGTAAACTGAGTTAAATCAAAAAATTCTGTCACACTTTTTAAAATATGTTGATCAGTATAATTGGGTGAGATTATAGAATTAGTTTTCTTGAAACAAAGATAATAGAAATAATAGTGCTACACCATTTTTATCACCATCACCCCTCTCTAATGGCACTTTTCCACTAGCGCGGTACGGCACGGCACGGCCCGCTTTTTTTGCTTTTCCACTAGCCCTAGTACCTGGTACCAGGCAGGTACTATTTTTAGTACCTCCTCGGCCCTCGCTCCAAGCAAGCCGAAGCGATACTAAAACGTAACGTCAGCCGACTGCCTTCCGCTGATTGGGCAGAGCGTCGTCACTGGAAGAGTGTGAGCGCTACGTCCGACATGAGAATCAAACCCGGAAATTTCAAAAACAGAGCGGCAACAGCGGCCGCTGATCTGTATCGAGACTAGGGATGCAACGGTTCTCGGTAAAATACCGAACCGTTCGGTACGGCCTGCACGGTGCAATACGATCTTGGACCGCGGTATTTCAGATTCAGCGCGATAGAGAGACCGAGGTCGAGCAGGAGTTGACTGACAGGGATGAGAGGTGGTGAAAGGCTGTTTAAAAAAACACAATAGACTAACTCCTTCTTTCCCAGTGAGAGACTGTGGCTGCCAGCATAGTGACGGTCTTCCATGACGGCAATATAGCGCGATCTCTGTTTGAAAGTGGCTTCAGAGTGTGCACCATATAGCTACTGAAAGACTAAAGGAGTGTGCAGAGGGAGGAGCTAGGGGCTGTTCACAGACAGTTCAGGTGTGTGTGTGTGTGTGTGTGTGTGTGTGTGTGTGTGTGTGTGTGTGTGTGTGTGTGTGTGTGTGTGTGTGTGATAGTGTGTGTGTGTGTGTGTGTGTGTGTGTGTGTGTGTGAGATAGAGAGGAGAGCTATATTATAAATTATAAACATTATTTTGGGAGAAAAAAAAAGTTCTCTGCACAAAACACATAGGCCTACCGAAACCGTGGCCAAAAACCGAGGTACGTATTGTACCGTGGGCTACCTGTACCGTTGCACCCCTAATCGAGACTGTTGTTATTCCTTCACTCGAGTTAAATGATGTTGTGTGTAAAACCATGCTGTGGTCCGTAATTGAGGTGCAGACAAGTGAGTTTGGAGCTGATGAGAGGATCGAAAAAAGAGAGACGGACAATGCGGCCCCGCGATCACCCCCGTGCCGACCTCGCCCCCGCTGAGGAGGTACTAGAAGAACTCAGCTGTAGTGGAAAAGCACCTTTACTGTGCCGTGCCGTGAAAGTGTAGTGGAAAAGCGCCATAAGTACAGTTAACAACATGCTACAGTACCGTCAGATGTGGTCAGATCTGTCGTACTCATGACCACACCCTGGTGATGTAGTGTTGCACAGCAGCATGTTGTGAAGAGCTTTACTGCAGAGTGTGTGGACGGCATGCAGCAGCAGTACAAGCAGGGAAACCAACCTGAATGTAGTTATTGTAGGTTGTTTTAAGTATTTTTCAGTGAAAGTCTGCAGTGAGAAAGTGTGTCTCATATGTATTTTTTATTATGAATAATCAAAACATATCTTGGCTGGTGGCCTATGTGGCAGTTGAGTACTGCTTTGTCAGCCTTAAGCATGAGGCTTTGTTTTGTGTGTTTAGCGCCTGGACGTGGCTCAAACCCACCCAGTTGAATTTTCAGTGGTGTGTCTTTATCATTCATGTTTTTGTTTTTGATAATTTTTTCAAATGTGCATGTTAACAACAATCTGAGCAATACTGATAATATCCAGCATAGTTTCATCCACTCTGTGGGTAACATTGTCAAAATAAAATTAATATTTAGCAAATAAAAATAGCTCAAACGCACCAACCAGATACTCACACTAGTGTTTTCACTCACTCCATCTGATTGGACTGTTTGTCAGGACTGAGTGGGCGTGTACAGACTGTACTTAACGGATCTGACAGCAAAGCTCCGCCCATCATCAGCCTTGACACAAGTCTAATGAGGAACAGTAATTGAAAACACTTGTGTGGGTGTAAAGGACTCTTAAGTTTTACACAAAATTTCAAACGGTAAAAAAAAAAAATTGACCTGTGTGGATCATTTCTTTAAAGTTTTTAAAGAGAACCAAACCCAATTATTCACCAGTTATTCAACAACAAAGCCATACATAAAAATAACACAATAAAATTACATTAATATTCATATATAAATTAAGTTAAATTAAATCTGACATTCATTTGTCATTGAACTCATTAGCCAGCACTTAAACAAATAAACAAACTGTATGACCCCTTCTCTTAAAACGTTCCTGTTGATTTGTTTGTTGAGTATTTGTCTATACCTGGATTATTTATTAATTTTTCTTTTTCCAAAGCAGGATAAAATTAATGCTCAGTCATTTTCAGCTCATCTATGAAATGAACCCTATGTGCCAATTTTTTCTAAGAGCGGCCAGAAGCCGTGTTCATCATATACATGGAGACCTAAACTGTTAATAAAATGTGAACCCAAAGAAAAATTCACTAAAATGTGTAAATATAAAGAACTTGTTAAATCATAATGCAATGGAGTTGGGCTATAGATACAACTTTAATTAGATTTAGTAATTTTATGTTCTGACTATTATTCAGAGAAAAGTCAAGGACGAGTTTATCTGTTTCCAGCCCAGCTGGTTAAAAAACAAGTCCTCTGTGTAACATGATTGTTGAACATAGCTTTGACTCCTGTGTTGCTTTTCACTCACAATTTGAGCGTGCCGCTCTCTGAGATAACACCAAGAACAACAAACTATCCTCGTAAGTTCCTAAAAAGCAGGTCTTTAAGAGTAAATTACTAAATATATTTAAATAATAATGAAGTTCCTCACTTTGTAAGTGACGAGTGCTGACAGTTGACTGTCAGCCATTTCCTGTTAGCTAGCCAGTCAGTGCACCTGGACAGCTGTGTGAGGGTTACGACAAAGAGATGCCATGTCAATGAACGTTGTCTTGTTCATTTGAACAAACGTGTGAGCAGCAGAACTGCAAACACAGACTCACAGGAATTTGTTCTGTGACATTTTGGGGGGAAATGTGAATCAGAGTTAATGTGCTGATCCCATGATCATTAGCACAGATAAACTACACGATTGGAGACTGAACTACTAGTTTTGCTTTTGAATCTCCTGACGTGAGAACAGAGAAGAGTTTGCCTGACATACGAGATGTGTGTTCTCCAAGGCAGAGCACAGCTGCTGTCCATCCTTACTTTCTTTTTGCATGTGGCCTACAAAAGAGACACATTAGTTTCTCTTGACGTAAGATGAAAATGTTTTTATGCCAGTGTTGCATTATGTGTCTTAACTGGACCGTTTCTCATGCAGACTCATCCTTCAGTTGTCTGTCTTTTTTTCTACCTCTGATAAACCAGTATCCTCTCTTTTCAGCCAACCCCCTTCCCCTGCCGTCTCTCTCCTTCCCTTCTCCCTGTCTCTCCAAGATGTTTAACCATTGCAGTGTTTCTTTATATAATATAGGGCTACATTCCAAAAAGCAAATGGGAGATGGACACGTCTGAGGCCAAACTTGGTGGGTATTTCTGTTCTATTTTCTATCTAGTCCCTAATTAACGACTGAAAACTGAGTCTTTTATCTGCAATGCAGCGATAACACACTGTTTAAAGCCTAACTGTCTATGTCTCCAATTATATATCAGAATTATTTTACAATAGTCAGAGCCACCATAATATGATTTTTATTTTTAACTTGAACAACCTATGGTTGATTTGTACTGTGGAAATCAAAAACTCTGGCTCTGCGTTTAAGGTCATCTCCTTTGTCCAAATAAACACAAATATTGTACTAGTCGAATAAAAACGTTCTCCTCTATAGGATGATGTGCTCTTAATGTGGCAATTGCCAGTTGTTTTCATATGTCATTACAATGGAGAGCCTAATAAAACTGACATTGTCGATTGGCTGAATTTGGCTTAGTGGTTATAGATTTCTCAATGTTGAAATAAGACTTTTTATAGGAGGGCCAAAATGAGCTGAACAGTAATCTTCCGTTTATACAGACAAGTTAGACGGTGTGGGCCGCAGTGGGAAGCGGAAACGAGAAGGTGATGACTCGGAAGGCCTGGAGGACTACCTTCAGCTGCCAGACGATTATGCCACACGCAAGTCACAGCCAGGAAAGAAACGGGTAATTTGACAATGCTGAACATAGCTTGGGTCGTCTAAAAGTGTATTTATTTGTTTGCAAGGCAACACGTCATGTTTTATGTGAGAATTCAAGTGCTACAGGATTGTTTGAACTATAGATGACACTATTATATATTAATGTCAGTGATCCATGCTTGTCCTGATCCTGCCTTAACACCACACATGGCTTATTCTCCTGTTGAAGGTTCGATGGGCTGATCTTGAAGAGCAGAAGGAAGCAGATCGTAAGCGAGCTATCGGCTTTGTGGTGGGTCAAACGGACTGGGAGAGAATAACGGATGAGAGCGGTCAGCTGGCACAAAGAGCTCTAAACCGTACTAAGTATTTCTAAGAAGAGAATCGTATCCCCCCCTTTTTTTCCTTCATTGAAAGGTAGGTTCGTTACTCTTCTTTAAAATGTTTGAATGGCTGTTAGAAGAGTGTTTTTGTCTAGAAAACCAATGTGGTGCTTCTGAATATCCCGATTGTACAATCTGAAATGATAATACACTTGTAATGACCTTTGATGAGGACATGTTTGAGACTATTTCTTATTACATGCCCTCTATTGAAAATATATAGTTTCTTAAATACAAGTGACGGAAATTTCCATTTGACAAAACATCATTTTACAAAATATTTTTGAATCCCTTATCTCACCATTGTTCAGCCAGTCATTTCCTTGAGGAGACTTACACTTCAAAGCTTAAACACAGTAAAAAGTAAATAAAACGCTCTGAACGATTCTGAAGTAGCTCTTTAATTGGAGAATATTTTACCAATTACAAAATGAGTAACTTTTTGACAATGCAAGGACAACTGGAACAGTTTGCATTTACTTTAATTTATAGGGGACAATGTCTTTGATTATTATATAAATCTGATTGACTTAATTGTATGGATACCTCACACTAATTTGTCTTTGGCCAAATTGAGACTGATTTTTTTTCTTTCTGCAGGTGTCCAGAATGTGAAAGATCTGAAGCCAACTCGTGATAAAACATGAGACTCTTCAAGGTGATGATCACCAACAGATATCAAATTCTTACTTCTACATTGATAAGGAGTCAGTATAGTATTTTCCCTGTTATTTTTGAAGGCCACTCTGGCTGTTCACCAATTAATTTGTAGTTTATAATTTTGTGCTACTTCTGGTCATGTATCCTATATTCAGTCATGATTCTTGCTGTTTTATACTCCTCATGCTTTATGTACTGTATTCCTGTAGCACTGTATTTTTTTGGTCCATGGATACTTGAAAAGAAAAAGACAATAAAGTTTCACAATGTCACCAACTTTGGGAGTCTTACTGGAGGATGTCACCTGTGCTTTGTCAACAAGAAGCCGTAAAAGTGTGTGTTTACAAACCAATGAAGGCAGGATGTGCTAGAAATGACAGCGCAGATCACATGGGCTGAGAAATAGTGAGCCCGACTTCACTTGTGTTGCCCTTGTGTTAAAGGTAATGAGGTTTATCACAGTTAAAGCAGATATCAGTGGAATGTTTTTGTTAATATAAGTCCTAAATAGTCCTATTTTCCGTCAGCAATCACTTACATGAAGTATTTCAGCCTAAACACGAGTCTCTCCGTCACTCTGCTCTGCTGTAACCCGAGGAGAAAATTTTCCTTGTGGGATACAAGTGTTATCCAATGAGGGGAGAGAACGGCATGAAGGGCTGTGTGTGCAGCCAAGGGATGCGCGTGAATGTGGTGACGTAGCACGAGGACCAATTGATGCCTGACAAGGGCGGGGGCTGCTAACTCATGGTGCGTTCAAGGAAACTCGTACTTTGTGTTTTTCCTTCCTGTGAAGTCATACCAGTTCGATCTGGTACGAGTTCACGGGTCGGAAGTTACGAGTGGCCGTTATAGGGAACTTTCACAGACAACAGGACGGTAAAAACACGAGCTACGGGTTACCTGGAACGCTACCAAGTCGTAGTTGTGACTTGAAGCTGTAACTTACGGTTTCAAAAGCCTGCCTTGAACACAGCATTAGCCGAAACGGCCGTGCCACTGATATCTGCTTTAAGTGAGGGGAATTAATGGCAGCATGACATATTTATGATGTGCCAGTCATGTTTACGTTGGCTTTGACCATTAACATGAAAGTTTCTTACAAAGTAAATTAAAATATGATAAAATGGCATATTGCTAATTAGTATCCACATCCGTTGATAGTTATACACCTCTTTGTATCACTTCCTCATCCAAATAATGACAGGGGTCTTGCCATTCTCTCTGTCTTAAATTTTCATTTTAAAAAGAATGAGATTAAATGATGGGCCGGCACAAGTTTTTAGTTCAAATGAATTTGATTACTTGTGCTTGTTGTAGTATTTTTGTTGTCTCAGCTTGTTGCTTGAATAGATTTGCAAGAGTCATAGGATCAACGGGCGATTTGAGGACATGATTGTGGAATCACCTCAATCTTGGTAAAAACCTGCAAGTGTACCAGTATAATTCATTAGGGAATGATTGTAAATACTTGAAAAGTCCTGATGCTGTATAATGTCAGTGTGCATGGGCATTTTACAATATTTTGAGAGTTGCCAGTTTCACAGATGTGTTTTGGCAAACAACAGAGAAGTAAACCCAAGAACATCAAGTAGCTGAAGCCTGTTCTTTTAGTCGACAATAGCTGTTCACCACAGGACTGTGTTTTTCTTTTTTTGATTAAATGTCTCATTTCCATTTTCAAATCTTGGCTTTGTTTTAACACACACAAAAATGTTACCTGTACTATATTAAGATAACTGCAGATAACCATAATATTACAGAAAAGTACAACACGCTGTTTTTGTTTGATGATGTTGTTTTGTTCTATATTCATATATAAAACATATCTCAATACCACTTAATTCAGTAAAATTTTTAAGCAGACTCAAAACAAGTGACTAAATTTATCTGGACTATCTCCATGCGAAAGAGCCTGATTTATAATATCTGTGATTGCTTAACATGATGAATTTAAAATTTACAGAGGTATGTTCAGATATATGGGCTTGTCTTACCCCACATGAGTTTTCTAAGGAACTCTGATCAATACAAATGCCTGTGAGCACATGGGATAATATTAAAATAAATCAGATTCAGTCCAACTGAGTATGATTATAATGGTTAATGTTAATATGTGGCAATATGTGCAGATGTATTCACGTTTCACATCCACAAACTTCACACTTGAGAACCAGAGAATCCAGTATTTTCGCACATGGAATAATTTTCATTTGGAGCATCACCATTGAAGACCCAAGCAAGGATCAGTTGCGAGTGGAAACCACAGCGCTGCTGATGAAGTGAGCTTGTATTGTCCATTGATGGCCAACTACACTATGACTTGGAAAGTGGATGAATGGATCCATTTGGTAAGTATGGAAGACAGAAATCAATACTTGTATCTTTGGAGATTGTAAGGGGTGGGTGAAACATAATTCACTGATTCGTTTTAGCATTAATGTTAGATTTGTTTTATATACCCTGTACATACATGCAATAACAAACTGCTGAATATTAAACATTTTCTCTCTTACAGTGTGGACCTTTTTTTGTTCTTATTTAAGACAAAAACAGAAAAAAGCTTTACTGTTACACTTCCTGATGAAACCGAAATCACGAAAAATATATGTATTGTTGCTATAGAATATGGCTGATACAGCAAAATACATATGTCAAATTAACCCAATGTTGCAACAATAACGTAAGGCGATACCTGAAGCAAACACAGATACAGTAAATTACAAACTCTGCCATCAGTCTGCCTCTCACATGGAGACTGGACATGCAGGCATGGACTCTACTTACCTGATAATCTGATTTACAATGTTTGTCTGAAATAAAACATGAACTCCTCAAATTCTTCAAGAGTTAGTCCACATTGTGACAGTAGCCTCTGTCTCCAGGTCGGCTTTTATCCAGAGTGGTGACTTTTGAATTCAGCTGGTATGTCACTGTCCAGTTTACAGATCACCTTGTAGATCGCTTTCTTCCAGGATGGATCGCGGTCTTTGCCCATCGAAATGGCAATGTAAAATTCTCTCAGTGTAATCTCAGCAACCTCAAGGAACCTGTCAGGAACCTGTGAATGGAAATGACAGGATTAAAAACAAACAAATTTACACATAACCTAAGTTCTTTTTGTGTGTGTGTGTATTGTATTGTAGATTTGCATTGTTTTCGAGGTAATCTATGGGTCTGTCAAATCAAGGTAAGTAACAAGTGGAGAGGACCTTGAGTAATTGGGGGAAAATATTTAATCAGTAGAAATGATCAATAGCAAATTTCATGGACAGTACACACATCTGCCTCTGCTTTTCTCAATGTTTCTCCACTTAACAATCACCAGCCTCATTCCTGTGGACTGTTGTCCGAATATTCATTGTCCTCAGAGGATGATTTGTGATGTTTTCAGTAACTGTGACTACAGATGTGAGTTGTAAGAATCTGTTCCAAATTGTCCAAACCAATGGAATCGTCCTCCTCTGAGCTGATCACCATTGATGAAGAATCATAAACTGTATTGGCATTGGCAATTAAACTGCTTCACCACCATTTTGTCAAAAATGAGCACTTTGTTGCATTCCTGCTTCCCAGAGGATGAACCCTCTATTTCGTTTATACTTCATAGTTTGTTTGTTTTTTTAGAACTGCAGGACCTTTTTGGTAATTTTAATTAATTTAAACCTATAGGTTTTTCTTACCTGCTCAATTGTGGATTTTCACTGGTATTTTTTTTCTTCTTCCAATTTTAGTAGTATTGATAACATATTGGTTAAAGTAGAAGTAAGCGATCCGGTCGTTTTGGCTAACTTCTTGTCAGCCGATGGAGTTAGCAGTCCCCGCCCTCGTCCCTACGTCACCACATTCACGCGCATCCCTTGGCTGCACACACAGAGAGGACCGCCCATTTATGCCGTTCTCTCTCCTCTTTGGATAAAGGTTGTAGGATACAAGGAAAGTTTTCTCCTCGGCTTACAGCAGAGCAGAGTGACTGACAGACCCGTGTTTCGGACCAAACACTCTATGTAAGTGATTGCCGTCGGAAGATATAACTATTTAAGACTTATATTAACACAAACATTCCGCTTACTTCTGCTTTAATTATAGATTTCATAAATTCCATCAAAGAGGAATCTAGAGGCTTGATGCTCACCAGACCTATTTCAATGCATCTAACAGGCAACCTTATCTCAGGATACCAGCTTAACACATGAGATAATGTTGCCTTGGTGGCTATGTAATGAGCATTTACCCTTAATGGGCTTTGTGTGTCCATGTTGGTGCTTTTGTTTCCAGTCCAGCCGTGTTTAAACATAATGCAAATACAGAATGTCATGCATTCAAACAACAGTCTCCAGTCACAGCCACACATGTTTTCAGAGGATCCACAGTTTAAGTCGAATAGGGGAAACTGGATTGAAACAAAGAGCAACGGCCTATATCGGACATGCATGTTTGATTTCAGCTCCGCGCACATGAACACAGCATCGCTGCTGGGTGTCTTCATCAGTGTGATCCGTTTTAGCTGATACCTGACAGGGATGTGAGTGGTGCAGAGGTGAATGGTATATAAACTAATCTGATATGACTCTGATGATGATTATGTCATGTAAATCTTGAAACATGCACTGAATTTAAAAATGCTTTTTACTCAGTGCACATTGGTGGAAGTGGGACTTTATACACTCACAGCATTTCACTCTAACCTTCCTGTCCTCTCTCTGTCCTTTGTAACTGCTGCTGTGCTGTTTTTGACACTGGTCTCTTAAAACAGATAAAGCTTGAGTTTCTCTGGTGATGCTTTAACAACTAACTTTAAGTTCTTTCTTTTTTTTCATCGATCATCTTGGCATATTTTCATTTTTGGAACCCCTGAATTTCACACTGAGCCAAACCACACATTGAATCCACAATGTTTTACAAGTTTAAATTAGTAACTTTTCAGTAATGGTAGTTATAAAATATTTTTACGTACAGGCTGTCAAAGCAATAAATGTGAGATTGTCGTCAGTTTCTTTATTCATTTTCAGGTGCTTCCTTGGGTCCAATTTAAATAACACAATTCATTCATTACCCGTTACAGTTATATTGTGTAGTGCTGGGGGCTAAAGGAAAAACATTTTGCAGCCATGTTGTCCCTACTGCTGTTCTATTACATGCTCATACTTAGGCCAATAAATGGTGGTATTAATTTAGTCTTTCATTTATTTTTAAATTTCACTTGGTAAACTATAGCCAAAAGTGATGCCCTCCTAAATTCGATTTTGCTAAATCCCATGTAAACTCAACTCATAGAACTTAGTTTACATGCGCCAGGGTCGCATTTAAGTGCAGTTTTGATCACTGATTAAAATACATGGTGTTTCTAATTTCCATATGTATAAAAAAAAATGTAATGTCTCAGAGACACTCACGCACTCATTTTTACTGTTAATCTCAAACAGTGCTACTCAGTGACATGAACTTCACAGTACGCCTCTATAGCTGAAAGGCTGAATCATCCATTACAGCCTGTAAGCCTTGTTAATGACATTGATTATTAATCAACTCAGTTTATGACAGTGTCAACAAATAGGTATCATAAAAATGGACTTTATGACAGAACCTTTGTATTGGTTTCAGTTAGACACGTCACCATACTAAATATGTGATTAATTAACATGTTGACTTACCAGCTGTAGAGCATTTATCCATAATGTGTTTGTTCCTTACTGTTAATGCTACGTCGTCTGATAAATACGAAGGGATGGGGCTGTTTTCTGCTTGGTGTTCAAATTATTTGAATTATTATATTGTCTCTGAAGTTATTGTGATGCCTGGAAAGAACCTGACGTGAAAGGTATTTTTCTCCTAATATTATATTTTAGTTAAAGAAGTAGATGAGATCAGAGGCACCTAATTCTAAAATCACCCTTCTCTAAATTCAGTCTCCTCTTGTCACCTATTTAATGAAGCAGAAAACCCATAAATGAATCTTTAACACCCAGTTTTGATTTTTCCCCCCCTACTTGTTTGGTATAATTCAGATAATAGTTGCTATGCTGTTGGGTACTGCGACTTGTATCATGTTGCAATATGTTTGAATTTAAATATATTTCAAAAATGACCTACTTCTGTGGTTTATGCATCATCTTGGAGTTATACAAATGTTAATACCAGATGTAGGATGCATGCAGGATTTCTGATTATGATGAAGCACCATTACTTTTTTTTTGTTTATCTCTACACTTGCATCACATAACAAAAATTATGCACGTAGTTCACTATTTCATGGGTATATTAAATAAGTCTTGTACACCTTATGTCCCCCATTAAAACATGTATCGGAGAGAAATGAGGAGATGTGGTGAAGTGGATTGATCGGAAAGTTTGGAGTGTGACTACCGGGAAATATTAAATATGAAGTGGAACACAGAACACAAGTAAATCATGATGGATGGCACATGATAAATAAAATGACCTCTCTAGAGGCTAATAATAACGGTTACATTCAAAACAATATGAATCCCCGTTTGTTGTACAGGTGTAACTCACCTGGAAGTCGTTGGCTTTGTTGTAGTGCATGTTGAGAGCTCTGAAAAGTTCTGATTCTCTCCCCACAGCCAGACGTCTCACATCGGCCACTCCCTCCACGAGGGCATGACGGGCGAACTTCTCCATCTGGATGTAGTAGAACTCCCTGAAGTTACTGAACCACTTGATGAGCTGAGAGGTGATGCAGCGTGTGAACTGAGGACGACACGGACAGCAGGTAAGTGAGCTGATGAAATATGGAGATTATTAAAATTTGGTGGTAATTAAAGAAAAGAAATGATTTTATTTAATGAATTAAATAAAACTGAATAAAGTACTTTTATCTTGTGTTTTCACTGTACATTTTGCCTAGAAATCCAGTAGTGATGTTTATTGCCTGAATATTATAATGGTGTTGACAAATAAAATATTAAAATAATGGACTTGATTGTTTTTTTCATTCTGTTGTGACAGATGCATCCTGCAAAAACAAAATTGACTAGAAATCAATTTTTGATTTAAGGGTAAAAGTCTTCTTTTTTAAAAAAAAGAAATACCATTATGCCTGCTATAATACAAAATCCAGAAACTTTCCAGAGTGAGATCTTGATTAATGTTATACATCTGTATTCTTTTAGTAAAACTAAGTCATGTCTCTAGTCATTGAGAATCTATTCTAAATTGATATGATCGTGTGGAAGAAGTGTACCTGTGTTGAACACTGCAAGTATTTTCCTACCTGCACATCATGGAAACACATCTTCAGTACCTGTGAGCTCGGGTAGCGAGTGTAGAAGAACATAAGCTTTGCTTTCTTAAGGTGGTTTGTGGTCAGACCCTCCTAAAACATACAAGTGTTAAGGATGAAATACACACACATATTAAACATAACTAAACAGCCTGGTTTCTCTTTGTTGATGAGCCTGGAAACATTTTCTCTCCAAGAAATCATTATGGCTCAGGTCAAGGTGGAAAGACGGCCGCTTTCTTCACAGTCTCCGGGATCAAGGAGAAAACTCATCGGATTCTCTAAGGTGCGAAAGTTCCTGTTTTCTTAAAAAAAGGTCAAATTGACTAAGTCTTTTTAAGCACATCCCTGAGTGATGACAAGGTTTATGACACAGAATGAGTTTTTATTTTAACCTAAAATCAGCAGAGGAAGAATTATTACTTGTATCTAAAGGCAGCCGATTCAGAGGTCACAATAAGGAAATAAAAATTGGATGTTACTATTATTAGAAAGGATACGTTCAGCATGTACAGGTTGTTCTTCACCAGGGAATCAGACTCGATCTTGACGTGGGGGAGGCACAGGCTTTCTAAAAGCATGGGATCCACAGACAGTGTGTGAGTCTGTGGGCTTCTCACAGATCTGGAGTTGACCTTCGACCTGACCTTGACTGAACTCCAACGTGTGTCTAACATCTCAAACTTCGCCTGGCCGACATCAGAGCATCTGTCCTGCAGGCATCTCAGGCCGTGTTGGTGGGGAGAGCTTTGATTTGTCTGTGGCGGCCGACGGTCCTCGTGTAGAGCGAGGTCAGGACTGAAGGGGACCTGGGGTTTGGGGCGATGGTGAGCTCTCGATCTGGACTGAAGGATCAACTGGTCCAGTCGAGGCTTTTGCACGACCAGGGACAGAGCTTCAGTTTGAACATCTGGGACCTCTGCATTCCTGCAACATGAAAGTCTCAATTTTTTATCATCACACACTATGGACTGCAAAGGGATATCAGTGTCCGCGTTCCCTTCATTGTTTAGTGATGCCTGTAGAAGTGGCATGCTTTTAAAGACGGAGTCAACACTTCTACTGACAGCTCTGGAAAGTTCATACTTTAACACATCTGCCATTAATTTTATTCTCTCAGGTTTGGTTTGGAAGTAGTTCATCAGCTTTACCTTCTTCCAGCCTTGATACTTTCTACCTGAGCTGCTCTCAAACTCACCGTATGAATCTGTAAATGCATCAGTTGGAGATGTATCAGGAGATTCAACACAGGGGGGATATTTCTCCTTCGTGTGGCTGTCTGGGGCTTCACTTACTTCATTCACATAGTTAAACTTAGCTCTGAGCTGTCGGAGGTGCTGCTGCTGACTCTCAAGCTGCTTGATCGCTGCCTGGCCGTGACCCGTGCCACCAGGTCCACTTCTTTCCATGTGATCCCGATGAATCCTCTCATTTCCCTGCATGCAGTCCGTCTCATCATTCTGATTTGTCATCACATCTGAACAGTGTCCACCGGGAGAGCTGGTCATGCCTTTGATGATATTTTCTACCCTGGCTCGTTTTGCTTGGTGGCCACTGCTCAGGTTCCAGTCATTATGACCACAAGAACTGGATGCAGGAGATGGGTGCCGTCTTGAGGTGGCGTCTCCGGGTGGATCCAGCTCCGGTCGGCTGCTGGGACAGATCAAACCTGAACCAGCTTCATTGCTGCTGTAATAATCACTCTCTGGTGGTATTTTTGTGTTAGTGTCTATATGACTAGAGACGCCTGATGCATCTAAATTTGACGGCACAGGGTCAGGTTGGAAGGAGGAGAGGTGCTCGGCAGTGCAGCCATCAAGACAAATGTTGCTAGTGGAATACATGCTTTTACTCCAGGCACTCAGATTCATGCTTCCTAGATTAAAAAGACAACAGTGGGGGAAAACCGTAATTTATTATATAATGCAGAAATTAGAAATTACAATTCTTCCTGGAATTCTTGTAACTGTCACATTAACAGAGGTCAGCTAACTTCTTATTGCACAAAGACCTGAATTGCTTTTTAAATAGTAGCCTAGTTTATAATAAAATGAATATCATACCTCTTCTGTGAAGTGAATTAAACAAACAATTTGATATACTGCTTTTGAAAAAAAATATAGCCTATATTTTTTTAATGTGAATTGATCAGATGTATTATATGTAGCAGATTATAGCACAGTTTTTCACTAAAACCAGATTTAAAGTTTCTCACTTGCATTGTTTTCCCACTGTGATACAATTTCTGATTGACTCTATTTTCTATTCAAATTAAAACCGAAGTTGCATGATACCTAACATATAACATGTAACTGAGATATCACAGAAACTAGCTGTAGTTTAAAACACTATCACGTACCTGTTGCCTGCAGGTCAGGCCCAGATGAGGCTGCAGGTCTGCATCTTGTAGGAGGAGAAATGACTCCTGTTATTTGTACTGATCCAGAGAAGAGCCACTTCAGAAGCCAGGAGGTGTGGTCAAACATGGCAACCTATCCCATCCCTACCTGCCCGCCTCATAATAACATCATAATTACAACACTTGAAACCTACTGTTGAAACACTGAGTGAGGGATGACTCATTGAATCAACTGTGGGTTGTGCCAGAGCCTAGAAGGGCTTTGGTTGTGCATGTAAAGTTTGCTTGAAAGACTTCTACTACTTCGACTACTCTCCTTAAGCAGGTAATGGTACAGTCCTGTTATCAGCGAGTACATTTTATTATCTTCATCATGTGGAAAATCCCTTTTATTTCAACCTATTTATAATAGTTATCATGTTCTACATTACAGTATAGTCTCCTTTTCGTTTTTATCGACTCCCCCGCCATCTCCCTTTTCCCCTCTCCCCCCTCCCGCCCAGCAGCAGTGGTTCCTCCCGGTGGTTCCTCCCTCCCTCGCCGGCCGCGGCTCACACACCAACAGCGCTCCCTCCGCGGCTGTCAAACAACACACACTCACACCAGCAGCAGCCGCCAGCAGCTATCGCTATGTTATCACGGTCCTGCTGTGTGTACCGGACTCTGGGCCGCTCCCTGTCAGCGGTGAGTCAGGTAGGTTTGTAAACCTTTAGTGTAATAATAAAGTGTAAGTAAAAAAAAAAGTGTTTATAACGGACAGCTGGATGGTTGCTAGCCGACCGCAGACGTTAGCTTGTGTGGGCCTCAGCTACCAAGGGCAGACAGACAGAGACAGCTTCAGGGGCAGCACAGGCTGTCCAGGAAGCTGACAGAAGTCCCCACTATAACTACCTAACCATTGGAAATGTTATTTTAGTTGAATGCATTTGTCAAAAACCGCATTTATTATTATCTTTATCTAGCATGTTGCATTGAACTAGCTAGCTAACACGCTAATAGAGTAGAGTTACAACCTCTGTTAACGAGCTCTAATAAATGTTTTCTCTATTATTTTGTGTTTCGCTTGTACAACAGGACACGCCCCGGTGTGCCAGGCTAATGTTAGTATGTTATTGTGGTTTCGTGTGGTTGAAGACAGAAATAGCCCGTGTCATGTTGTAGACATGTCAGTGCAGTGAGGAGACATCATGGCTTTGCCCTCACCGGTTTGTCAGTGAGCAGGTAGTGAAACTGAAACACGATCACCAAAGTTATGACTTACACTGGGTCTTGTGTTGCCAGCTGATCATTGACAGCAGATATACACTCAACTATCAGTGCACTGGGTCGATACTACTGCAGTCTGATCCAACAGCTCTGTTGTAAATGCTTATTTCATGGGGTTTTTGCGATGCAACTTCATTTTGGTTTAATTGGTAGCTCATGTTGCTGATTTTATTATATAGATTGAAGTCAGAGTTGTTAGACCTGCTGATTGAACTTTTCATTATCATTTTAGAGGCTTCAGTCAGTCATGCTTTTGAATTGTATTCAGTTAACGGGTAAGTGAGAGTTACTAGGAATAGTAGTAACACCTGTCAGTAAAATGCTGTGCAACTGAATAATATCATCATTTTTTTTGCCTCATTGAATGATCAGTAAGTTGAAAACTCGCCTATGTGAAATTAAAATTAAAGTTGGCTGCATTGCAGGATTGTTGTATCAGACTACAGGGGTGGTAGTTTATGATTATTTTCATTATCTATTAGATTAGTTTGAGGAACTTGAACCAATGAATGTCTATTTTGCGTTTGGTTTGCTTTAAACTACTTTAAATCCATGGACCAAACAAGTTTAGCAGTTGTAGACAGAGAAGGTTGGATTACAGAAGCGAGAATTTCTTGCAAGGCAGGTGTCTCTGCATTACTTTCTTATTCATTTGTCTGTCCATGTAATGGCACTAAAGAGTTTTTAAAGAATTCAAAGAAAAAATAGTTTTTATAAGAATTCAAAATGAATCCAAATATTGCTAGTGGTCTTTATGGTGCATTATCAGCACTAGAGTACCAGTTCAATAGTTGCATGTTTGCACAAACATGTCTGCTCTAGTATCCTGCTGATGATTTGGTCCAAACTCCACCCTGTCTTCTTATCCCCTTTGACAAACCTCAGCCAGAACTAGAGGCCCAGCCTTCAAAATAACTTCACACATGACTCATCACATACAGCAAAACAGCACAGTTAACCATACTAACATTGGGAAATCCAGTGTTTCAACTCAAAGTTAAAGCTACAAAGGATTTTTTTTATGTTCTTCCCATTAAGAAGTGAGGTTTTTCAGAGTTGTTCATATTGTGGTTGTCTCTCCCTACATCTATACAAAGTAATGCACATGACCTGTAACTAGTAGAATGTGTTATTTAGATGTACTGAGATTGTTCGATTTTATTTATTAGATTATTTTAAAAGGGACAGTGTACTAATAATTATTAGTATTGATAAAACATTGTAAAAAATGTAAATGTACCCGAGTTAGCTAAAACGCTAATTTCCATCAGTAGTCCCTCTGCCTCATGTTCTAATGTTAAAAGGCACCCTATAAAAAAAACAGCAACAATAAAATACCACATATAAAAGGTAACACATACATTATTATATACACAATTGAAAGACAATAACACACATCCATGATTGCATCATGCACTTATATACTCAAAACTACTACTACAAAAAAAAATCTTTATCACTGTTCACATTTTTGTTTGTTAACAAGCCATTTCTTGGCATTGTGCTAGAATGAGTTGTATGATGGAGACGTCTTGATTGATGGTGGAACTGTATTCCACTGATGTGATGCCCTAAAGGAGAAGAGCGAAGGTGGATTTTCTTAAGGGAATTGTGCAGTGACAATGAATCTGGGTTTCCCCCAAGAAGGTTATAGTTGAGGTGGTAAACCACTCAGATCTTGATTCATTTCCTCTTGTGACTTTTTTTCAGTTAGCAAATTGTAGTGTCTTAAAGTTTGCTTCAGGTAATGTGGTCTGTCTCTCTCTGCTAATATAACCCAGTAGAAAACCCCATGAAGTGCATGTAAAGCGGACTTAGAGGTTTTTGTGTGTGCTCAGTCAGTGCTCACGCATCTGTGATCACTGGTGAATCTCTTTAGGAGACTTACAGCTTAGGCTTGTCTGTTTACAGTCAAACACAGTGCCACGGCAGATTAAGTAGGCTCAAAACATTCAGCTGCACCTTTGCGATGTAGTTTTAATGTGTTTAAGTCGGCGCAGGGGAATTGATCTCAAGACGGATAGATAGATATTTCTGAATCATGTGCATCATCCAAAAACATCTTAATAAATAAATCTTTTTTATTTTTTTTTATCTGTTCAGGCCAACAATGTGCTGGTCCGACAAAGTGTATCAGGTAAATATGCTTCCACACTTGCATACATAAACCAGTGCTTGGGCTGTATTTGAGAGCATCAACAGTGATTCAACATGTAAGACAGCTGTCTTCATTCTGTTGCTCATGAATGAACAAGCGCTACGAGTGGGTCATTCAAAGCAGAATGAGTAATGCTCATTGAATGGCTGAGATGCCTGAGGAGCCCACAAGTGGTTAACTGCACTCACATCTCATGTGCCAGGCAGAGCAGAAGCAGCGTTTGTTGATCTTCTTTCTTGTTTCTCTCTTTTCTTTTTCCACCTTTTAAGGCGTCTCCGTCTGCAGCCGGCTAGTTTACAGGAATTCTCAGCCGTAAGTGCTCCCTCCTGTGTTCATGTTCACCTTCAATTGTCCTTCGGTAAACTTGAAATTTGTGCTAAAAGTGAAATTGCTAAAGATAAATAGTTTTGTGCGCTTAGGAACAAAGTTAATATACCACTGTATAACACTACCAGTTCATTTTTCTGATGTGTGCATTTGCTGCTTTACTGTTCGTGAAATGAGTGTTATGAAAACATAATGTGATTGTAATGAGCATTTTCACCATTTGTGGACTAAACATCAAAAAGTAAAATATTATTTAGCAGGAATATAGGGTAAGTGTACCTATTAAGCCCACCAAATCTGCTTTTCAGCCATTTTTAATATATACCACCCCAATTTAAGTGAAAACATTTTAGTTCAAATGATAGTCTATTGTCTAATTTGAAGTGTCAATCGTTCATTTATAGCAATTTTTATTGTTTTTATTGTTTAATTTGTCAAAATATACCAAAAATCTGGCATGGGCTTAATGGGTACTTAATGTACCCTTTAAGCCCATGGGTGTTCCAAATAAGCCCACTTCATGATTTGTTGATAAATACATATATATATTTAAAAATCTTAAAAATCCAAACTTATTCTATTAAAATATGTAATCTCTTAGCTCTCAATAGCTATTTTCATTTTGTCTCCACTCCTCTCCTCGGCCCTGTAAACGGCATTTGAAATAGGCATGATCGGCCTATTTGCTGTGTTGTCAACACAGAAAAAGCTAAACTTACAACATGTCTTCTTTGGAATGTAGCCAAAAAACTATTCATGAACAAAATAAAAATTAGAATGGAAATTACTCTTCGGTACTTAAGCTTTCAATATCTGTTGTCATTTTGTCTGTATCTCTATCCTACATTATACAATTGGCATTTACATTTGGCCAAATTTTCTGGTCCAGCCAGCTGGTTGAAAGTGTTTTTATCTAGATTTCTGAAGACCCAATGACTGAGAGAAAGACAGTTTCCTGGTTCAATACTATTTTAAGGATAATAAATTAATCAATTTCAGTATTTACAAAACAAATAACTTTTTAAACATAAAAACACAGCTTAAATAGAAACAATGAATAAAATGAATGAATTGGCCGATGCAATATCACTAATATTTAAATTTGGGTATTTAATTATCTGAATTATGAAGCTGATTGATTAGGTGAGGTCAAACTTAGGCAGGAAAATGGTTCAAAAGTCAAAAGGAAGAAACTCTCCATTGAAACACAGCCAGTGGGCTTAATGGGAGCAGATGGGCTTAAAGGGAACATCAGTGAATTACTGGTTAAAAATCTGAATATTTTTATTCTACACACATGGCATTTAAAAACAACTACATGACATGAATCTATATAAGCTGCACTAACATAACATGAAAAGTATTAATTGATCATGTATTTAAGTAATTAGCTATACTCATTTACATCTGCCCTAAATGGTGTGATTTTTTTGCTACTGTCCCCTTTAAGCCCACTTGGTAAAAATGTTAATTAAAAAATAAATAAAGATAAATATTCATATGTATTATCAATTTAACAATAAAATAGGATATTCTGCATACAAAAATGTAAACTATCCATGTTTATCATGCTTTATGTCATGGCAATGAACAATGCTATGCAGTGGCTGTGTGCAGTGGCATGTGGGCTGTTTGCTAGCATGCTAAAATGCATATTTCGAATTCAAAAGAAAAACTATTTCTAATTCTAGAAAAATTCTAACACATGTTTTATTTAAAGCACTAATCTCTTAAATTTTGGTAACAAATGAGTTCTTAGCTAAAGTCGGAGTAGAAATATGGAATAAATATTGTTTTTTCAGGGCATCAAAATCACTGAAGTTTTTTTGCAACTTCTTCGGGAGCAGCAGGCACATGTCACACATATGCTTCGATAACTCAAGATTGACAAATCTGATTTGCTTAGAATAAAAAGTATAATTTATGTAACAAGCTGCTTCATTGGAAGAACCATGAACCAGCAAAAATGGTGATGTAGTTTTTTTTTTATTTGACTCAGAAGTCACAAGTGGGCTTATATGGTACGTGGGCTTAATAGGTACACTTACCCTAATTAATTTCATCCAAAGTAATTTGTTGAATTGTGTTAGTCCAGAAATAAAAGTAATAGTCTGTTTTCTTGACATTTAGATGTGAATTTCCATCGTCAGCCAATGTCTTCCACATCAGATACTTCAAGACATCTGCTGTTCACAGTATGTACTGCAGCAGGTCTCAACGTTTTCTGCTGAACTCAACTCACTGCTCAGTGTTCAACTCATAGTAACTATTGTTTTTGTGTTTGTGCAGGGGATGAAGTCGTCACAGTCAAAACTCCTGCATTTGCTGAATCTGTTACAGAGGGAGATGTGAGGTGGGAGAAAGGTTGGTAATTGTCAATGCACAATACTGTAGTAACCAGAATTTCACAGGTGTTGTATTTTTTTTGTATCATCAGTGAGTCAAAAAAGTAAAAATGTTCTTTCTTTGTTTTTCCTTCAGCTGTTGGTGACTCGGTGACAGAAGATGAGGTGGTGTGTGAAATTGAGACTGACAAGGTATGAGCAAAAAACTAGAATAATTTGAATAATTTAATTTTTCTCTTATATATATGGTGTATATTTTTCATTTTATTTAAACAGGATAAGAAAAATCTTAGCAAATCATGCGTATATTCTGTTTCCAGACCTCAGTACAAGTCCCGGCTCCAGCAGCCGGTGTAATTGAGGAGCTGCTGGTGCCCGACGGAGGGAAGGTAGAAGGAGGAACGCCGCTCTTCAAACTCCGGAAAGGAGGTGTGTACAGTCCAACATCATTTATCATTTAATCACTTATAATAAATTGGAAGAACTTGGTGCTGTTAAATGTTTCTCTGTCCTGGTTCTTGTTTATCTGCCAGTTAGTCGCTCTACAAAAACAGCACAATATTTGATCGTTCACTGTACGGACAGACTTTTTTATATTAAGTACATTTTATCAGTGCAGAGTGCTGTCTTAACACAACAGCTGTTGCTCACCGTCATGAAATACAATGAGAAACTAACGCTGTTATGATTTTAAATATTTTTATATCAGATACAGAATCAGTTCAGTGACTCATACTTCGTATACTGTATATTATAAATACTGTTTTACTGTTCACTTCCAGGCTCTCTATCCAGCGCATTTTACTTACAGTCCAAGAATATTTCAATGTGTAATACTTCGGCGAAGCAAAGACAGGCTATGCTTTTCACCACATTGTTCATGTAGGACTGTACCGTAACTGTGTATTGTAATGTGCTGCTAATAAACTAATCTAAACGGACAAAGACTTAAAATTGAAAATGTAATGAGAGAGCACTGTGAATGCACAGAAGCAACATAATGTACTCAAAGTGCTGTTATTTTCTTTTTGTCTCCTCAGCTGTTGCTGCTAAAGCTGCTCCCACTCCGGCTGCAGAGGCACCGGCTGCAGCTCCTCCTCCTCCTCCACCTCCACCTACTCCAGCTGCGACCCCTGCAGCCATGCCTCCAGTGCCACCGCAGGCCGCTCCAGCAAAACCTGGTATGTATTCCTCCGCAGGTTGCCTTTATATATTTCTTACAAGATTTTTGTAGCTGTGTCTGAAACAGTTTTTCCGTCTTTCTACTTGTGTAGTTGCTGCCGTCAAGGCCACTCCTGCAGCTCCAGCAGCGGCTCCTCCAGCAGCAGGAGCCAGAGGAGAAAACAGGGTAACACAAATTGGAAGTAGTGAAGTTTTTTGTCATGGCCTACCACCAAGATAAAGGAGATGGTTCACACAGCCTGTTGTTCTCCCACTGACCAGGTGAAGATGAACCGAATGAGGCTGAGGATCGCCCAGAGGCTGAAGGAGGCTCAGAACACCTGCGCCATGCTGACCACTTTCAATGAGGTGGACATGAGGTGAGATACGGTGATTACTCATTATATTTACAACCCCACACAGTCAGGATTACAAACACAACAATTACCTGGTTGACTTTTCATAGCAGAACTACTTGCACACCAGAGTCACTTGTAATCTTAGGATCTATTTGACTATTTTATTAAGCTGTTTCCTCGCCAAAAATTCATAAACATGCCATCATCTTTAGCAACATCACGGACATGAGGAAAATCCATAAGGATGCTTTCCTGAAGAAGCACAACATCAAACTTGGTTTTATGTCAGCGTTTGTGAAGGCTGCAGCTCACGCCCTGACTGACCAACCTGCTGTCAATGCTGGTAAAGACAACACTGACCTGTCTCCAGTGTATAAAAAGCCAAATATTATATATATATTTTAAATAAACCTTACTCTCACAATGTTTTTATTAGTTATTGATGACACAACCAAAGAGATCATCTACAGGGATTATGTGGACATCAGTGTCGCCGTGGCAACTCCAAAGGTACGCCTTTTGACTCTGGTAGACTGAACGTTTTTGTGCAGAAAGTGTTGCTTTATAGCATATGATTGACGTTTTTGTCATTCATTTCTGCAGGGGCTTGTTGTGCCAGTGATCCGCAATGTTGAGACCATGAACTTCACTGACATTGAGAAAGCCATTAATGCACTGGGACAAAAGGTAAACAGAAAAAAGGAATACACAAGTATTCTTTTTAAAGGTCCAGTGTGTAAAATGAGGGGAAAACAGTGACTATTATTTATCTATTAAATAATTCTATCCTTTATTTATGAACGTGAAACGTGCTCTCTGGTTGGCTGGATCTTCCATTCTGTACAAACATGGCGGCGCAAGATGGCGACACTCTCTAAGCAAGACCCATGCTATATGTATCTATAAAAGAAGAATTATAAGGCTATGAAAACCAAACAGATTTTATTTTATAGCAATTATACTTATACAAATATGTTCATTGGTAGTACATTCAGATTTTGCCAATAAACCTTGACAAATATTACACACTGGACCTTTAAATCTTAAACAATGCCACACGACCTAGACTCAAATCAGTATCTATAAAATTTAACCTGTAAATCTTGCGTGTTGTGCACCTCAGGCTCGTAACAATGAGCTTGCTGTTGAAGATATGGATGGCGGCACCTTCACCATCAGCAATGGTGGTGTGTTTGGCTCCATGTTTGGTACACCCATCATCAACCCTCCCCAGTCTGCCATTCTGGGCATGCATGGCATCTTCGACCGACCTGTGGCCATAAATGGCAAGGTGAGAAATTATGTGGCCATAAATACAGATGTTGTGTGAGTAGGAAAACTGTGAGGAGTTCATGTGGTTAAATAAACTGCTTTGTGCTTTGTGCAGGTTGAGATCCGGCCCATGATGTATGTGGCACTGACATACGACCACCGACTCGTTGACGGTAGAGAAGCAGTCACTTTCTTACGCAAGATAAAAGCTGTGGTTGAAGATCCACGAGTTCTGCTTCTGGACATGTAGTATGTCTATATATTATATAGCTCAGCTGCGTAAAATGAACTCCACAACACAACAAAAAACACGCACAAGTTGCACAGAACCACTCACACAACTGTTGTTGTCTTTATAACTGTTCAAGCACAGAGCAGGGGGATACTGAGGATGTTTTCCAACACTCACATGGAGCTTAAACGTGTTGTGCTATCTGTAGAGAGTTATTTGAAGCATCAGCCTTTATGAAATCAAAAAAGCAAAAAGATTGCTCAACATCCTCTGCCTGTCTAAATCCAAATGTAGCCAAACATTTCGATTTAGCAAAGAGACGAATCACATACACAGTCAGAAAATGTTGAGGACAACTCGCATATGGGTGTTTTTATTCCAAGCATGTGCTCTTCAGAAGGACACGAAACGGTAGATAAACACTCGCTGCATCCTTGTCACAGTAATCATGAAATACAAATGGCTTTTCCAGGCAACAGTTGGCTGCAAGACCTTCTCCCCTGCTTGTTAGTTGGTGCTCATGAGCCACTTTTTCCAGAACAGAGCTCAGTCAAATGAGTTCAAGATGTTTTAATGTTAACATAGAACTGAGAGATTTCATTTGGTTTGCTGCTGGTCATCGTTACTGGCTACAGTCTGGAAAAAAGGGCTCAGCGAACAGGAAGCCAGATCTTTGTACGGAACACATGCGTGTCAGTGCCATGCCTTTAAACCCAAGTCGACTGTCTGATGAGCATGTGATTTTTGGTTTAAAGTGTTCACATCTAAAAATACTGGTTAAAAAGACACAAATGAAATCACGGCTAATCAGCAGAAAGCGTACAAAACAAGACACTTTGTTTTTTAACATATATACATTATGATGATGTTAGTTTCTGGGCAGTTATGTTGGGGAGTATGTTCAAAACGCACAATTTGGCAGCAGGTTTTTATGTTAAGCTCCATTGTTGGAATTTTCATTGTGCTATCCTATATATATAAAATACTTGTATCTATTTAAAGAATCAATTTTAAACATTAAACATCTCAAAGAGTTTTATGTACTGAAACTTGTCTTGTACATTTCCTTTACAAACCCACACTATCTCCAGCCTGACAATTAGTCGGTTTAGGTCTCTGTCAGTAGATTAATCCATTAATCTGCAACTATTTTGATAATAGTAGTTAAACTATTTTATAGAGGTTTTAAGCAAAAATTTCTATTTAAGTTTCTGTGTGACTGAAAATATAATCTTTGGGTTTTCAACTGTTTGGGCAAAACAGGACAAGATGTCACATTCACCTCCTGAAAGCTGTGATGGGCATTTTTGATTACTTCTTGTTGCCCCAATCAGTCAATAATCGGATTTCTTAATTATTTGCAGCCCTATCGTGATTCATGTAGTGCCAGGTATGTAGATGCTGCACATTACACTTTAGCTTTCATCTCCTAAAAACAGACCCTTATCCTTTTTAAAAAGAAAATCAGAAATCTGACCACGGCAAAATAAAAGCACACAGGGAACGTCTTCGCGGCTGCCTTCGTGATCTTGGCCGAAGCATTTTATCTCGTGCCAAGTCTATTTTGCTCCGAAACTCTCTGCTGCAGATGAATTCTACGCCAGAGACTGATCTTCAAAGCCTCATTAGCCGGCACTACATCTCGGCTCTTGAGAAGCTCCAAATAATGGGATCATCTCTGACAAAGTCTTAAGGGTTGCTTGGCCCTTTCTCCCACTTCACAAACACAGGCTCAAGTGTGTGCAGCTGTGTATGATACCCCTTCAGTATTTCTGTTTACTTTAATAATCACAGGGGACAATGGGTCCTAATGTACGTCTTTGTTTCTCTGCCAGCACCTACACAAATGTCTGAGCAACACTGTTTGGAGGAAAAACACAGAATTCATTATGAGAATACAAAAAACCCAAAACATTAGATTACCATGAGAATACTGGAGGTCCTAATGGGCCTGAATACAGCAAACAATGACACAAGGGTTCCTTTAATTTAATTATTTACTTTTATTACCGCTCAAGATTCCATTAGCGCTTTCGAGATCATGTTAATTGGCAGCGTGTGCCAGTGGGTGCATAGATATCTGAAGGGTTTGTTGGCAGGTTTTTGTTTCGTCTTCAAAATTTGGCCAAATCTGTGAATTTCCAATTGGACTGCTCAATAAGATGTGGGTTTTCAAGTCTTTGTGTCCATTCACATGAAAGATGGCCCATTAGAAATTGGCAGCTAGCTGTTTGTTTTCATTTAGCCACATCAGAGAGATAATTTACCTAAATTATTCTGTTATTTTTTTCTGTGTTTTTCCAATTGGACTAAAATTCAGTTCTTCATATAATGACATTGATACAATTAGCGTATTTAAATGTGCCATTTATATTTTTTATCCTCAAACAGTTTTGCTTTTAAAAAAGTTAAGTGCACCCTATTAAGTTTGAAAAGTGCTCTTCATTTATCGTCAAACATATTGTCAAATGCACATACCGGTATTTTGTATCTTATTCTAAAATCCTCTTTTGGATTAAGTCAAATCAAATTATTTCATATTCTTTTTTTACTAATAGACCTGGGACAAATTTATCATTTTAGTCATGGGTGGCAAACAATGGCAGCAACAAATGCACCAAATCAAAGGCACAGAGGCGTAGAGCGAATATTTTTTATGTGCTTTCTATCTGGACTCAGATATTGACAGAAAAGCATGAAATAGCTTCATTAGTTCCAGTTAAATGAAGATGTTCAATAACTAAAGCACAATTTCCACATCCATGACTCACATTTTTTAAACATTACCAATGGTTATGAAAACAACTGTGTAATTCTACTTCATTGTTAGTACAGTCTAAACCTGAGGCAAATAGGCAATGAACACAAGCATACTAGAAGTAATGCATCAGACCAGTCACATTTAAGTGAGGTCAAAAAGTGTTGGAGGAGGAGCGCTTTGTGGACTCAAGGTGCATATGTTTAGGGGCTCTTTGGGTTGGGAATTATCACAAAGAACTTCAAGGCGCTTTCCTTTAAAACTATTAAAAAGCCTGTATCATAATGGCGTGGTCATGTAAGACCTTACAAATCAACAAACTGTGATGGTTTCAAACAAGGCTTTTTTTAAAGGTTTTAAAGAAGAGCGCCTCAGAGTTTGTTGTGATTTTTAAGGTCAATCTATGATTGTGATTGGGCAAAGTCAAATTTTTTAATTATCTGCACTGGAGAAATTGATTTTGTTGTGTTACTGAAACTCTGAAATGTGATTTTCACAACAAATATTCAACTAATAATAAGTGTTCTTATCATCATCTTATCCATCACAGAGGGGTGTCAGTCAACACTAAGAATCAAATCTCTCTGCTGCTGTAACCCACTGAAGCCATATGCCTGAAATGGAAAGTGGGATTTTTCATATTTACAGCTCAAGTTTTACACATTTGGTAGATGTAGTGGAGTGAGTTTTCTTCAACAACCACATTTCTCTTACACCAGAAAGTGTTTTCACCGAACAAGGACTTTCATTTAATTCACAGCTGTTACTGTGTAATAATCAAATTTCATTTGAGACGAACCTAACCCTCCACATGTTTCCCAACACCTGTCCCTGACTAGACTTCTTTATTATGTCTCTTTAGATATTGGACTGTGGTGATGCTCAGTTCCCCCAAAATATGAACTGATGAATCTGACTGAAATAGGATGTTTTAAAGGTTTTAAAAAGGTCCTGATGACCAAATATTATTGTGTTAAATCACTTACAAATAGGTACACAGGACATGTGCAGGTGAGATGGTGCGTCATGTCATTGTCTCCTCTGTGGTTACCACTGGAGCCACCTGACTGAAACAGATTGCTCTGTTCGATATCACACCTTGAGACAATTCATCCGCACACCCTTAATAATCCCACTCTGCAGGGCCTGCATAAGTAATGCTGCACATGCATATTCAAAAGCGTGGCGTCCGCTCCTTTTAGGCACAGTTGGTTGTTGGAAAGATTCTGAAGTTAAGACATTCAGTCATTTTTGGGATAAAAACATGTGATATACATAGTTTTTTTTTTAAAAGAAAGAAAAAAATATATAATAATAAGTGCGTCCATGTATTAAACTTGTAAACAGACATTTTTTCCAGGGCTGATGTGATACATTAAGAACGGTTACCAGACTCTGGATGGTGATATTTGACTGAAGCATCTCCATCAGATAGCGTGCCCCCTGTGCCTTCAGCTGGCAGTCCTCCAGCTCCAGGTTAATGATATCTTGGTTACTCTAAATCAAGGAAATTTTAACACTGGAGAAGTAAATATAAAATCCCATTTCTCTCTACATCTCAACCATTGCATTTGCTGATCATTGTACACATTTGAGGAATGAAGGGCCATCCATACCTGCAGAGCTATGGCCAGAGCTTTGGCGCCCAAAGGTCCCACACCATAGTGGTTCAGGTTGACGGTGGCTTCGTTCAAATGACGGATGAAGGAGGAAATAGGAGTGGTTCTTAACCGCTGGCAGGCCTGCAGGTAAATGTCTGCACATGGTAAATTCTTTCTCTTATTTGTGGCATCTGGAATGAAAAAGGAGTAGGACAGCATGAGTGAGACAGGGTTTCTGCTCGTTGGCTTGTAAACACCACATGTAATGAAATTTAATTATATATGAAAGTAGATGTAAGTGTGAGATTGAAAACCAGTTGGGTCGATGTGGCCTAGAGTTACCAAGTTACCATGATTCACGTATTGATATTTTGGAGGTAACCTATATCAATGCTTTGGAAGACAAACCCTGAGAAGGTGAGGGGGATATCCATCATTACTGGACTGAATGACCATGTTAACCTACCGTCTGTTTCCAGATCAGTGTCATACTCTTCACCATTGTCCTGCTCTTGGCCCTGGGTCTGTCCCTCCTGGTGCTCCATCCCATCCTGGACTGCTGCTGGTTGATCAGGTGGCTGCTGCTGGACTGCTTCTACTTCTTCAAACTGATCCATCATCATCACACAAGAAGCTAATAGAGGCCTAGCTCTTTCAATACACCTGCACAAAGTCCTGAGCGAGACAGGTGAGTGTTTCAGTTAGCATAGCCTACTGCAGTGTGGACATGAAAAGCTGAGGGCATTGCCCACAGTAGTAACTTATGAGACTGGACAGACACACACTGAGGGTGAATGAGGTTTCCGGTCTAAGTTACGTTAGAACAACCCAACATTGTAACCTTTGATTTGGACCAAAATAAATCTCATTTAAAAGTTTAAAGTTATGCGTTTAGCAGGAATGTAAAATTACCTCTACAGTTGAAGGTAAAAGAAGACGACAGCCTACCCGAGCCAGTTATGTGATCGTGTAAAACTGACAAAATAAATCAATTAATAAATGACCGTTAACCGCGCAAAAACAGAATGCAGTTGCTTGGCACTGGAATCGTCGACGTAAATGCGTCATTACGTAAAGCTGTAGCCTACGTAAATACGATATTACGTTTTTCCTGACACACAAATCGTTAGCCTACACGTTTACCATGGATGAATATAATACATCCATGACTTTTACAGTCCTGTGAGGACAATTTGAATTATCAGGTCTAGTAGAGTACAGTACAGTTCACAAAAATGGCCAGTAGGTGGCGCTGCTGACCGTGAATACTTCCGTACACCACACTGTATCTACGGCAAAGCTGGTAGATACAGGTCAGTGATGCCTTCACACCAATACATCCATGCTTCACTCTCAACCCACATGCTTTATTACTCTTATGTGTCTATTTCACTCTATTTTATATTACTCTTTTAAAAAAAACTATTTTTATTTAGTCCACCCTATGTTGCTGTCAGGTTAAGAATATTATGGCTCAGGTTTCAATGAGCCCATAATTATTAATGTGTTAATCAGACTGCTATGAGTGTGTTTTTACCCCATCCAGGGAGAAAATATGAGAAAAATGGAGGGGGAAAAAAAAAGAGAGAGAGAGAGAGAGGCCCAGAATGGTAAATTGTTCTTGCCATCCATAAGTAAATGTCTGTCAGTGTGAGGAGGGAAGTGGGGATCATAAATGCTCTTCCTTCAGTAAAAAGCTGACTACCAAAAGTCAGGAGGAAACAGAACAAAAGATTTTAACATATCGAGTAAAAACAAAAGATGTGACTCATAAAGGGAAGTACAATTACAATGAAGTTATAGTTTCATGATAATCGGAGGAAACTGTTTGGTGGCATTAAAGTAGTTATTGAAATATCTTAAAATCTATCCTGTCAAAAACTGAGTAGCTCCATGGATGGGAGACATTTCCCCTGCTGAGTGCTGAACAAAGGGAGCCTGAAAGAAATAAAAGCATGAATGACCTTTTCTGAGTTTTGCAAACTGAAGTAAATCCCTGACTTTGGCAACATGCCTCAGCTGTTTGAAAACATGATTACACAACTTCTGTCATTTGGTACTTCTGGTGTCATGACTGGAACAAATAAAATCACTTTAATTAATTTCAGTGGAGGAAAAAAAAAAAGCATGATCTTTCTTGTAGTTAGAAAATAAAATTTAATCTATTCAGGGTAACAGAGTCATACATAGCAGATACAGGCCCAGAACAGACATTGAAATACTGCTCAGCTGAAAAAGATTTCTGCTTGTTTTCACAGCTGTTTGACAGCGCAACATGACAGACAGACTGGAAAGACTGAAGAGACAAATCACATCAAGTGATTAACAAGCATTTCATATATGTTTATGTATACAAAGCAGTATAAAACAAGTACAATAATGGACAGACAACAAGTACAAAAACAAGGGTGTAAACATTTTGTGTATATGTGCTTTTCATGACGCCAGCGTCACCACAAATCGGATCAACCGGTATCTGCCATCGTCAAGGCAGGGTATAGAAATCAACATTACAAAAACAAAACAAAAAAAACTCTACTCAGTTTGGTGTACTTGTATTGAGTATTATATCCTAAAAACTCTACACCTGTATATTCGACTAGCATACAAAGGAAAACTGCAGGACACTAAGCCTTTGTGGGCCTCTGCACTGAAACAATGCCACACAGTTAACTCAGGGCTTTTGTAACAGAGCACCATATTCATTATTAGTGTGTTTCCTCAGCGTTGTTTCCAGTCGTACTCTACAGTTTACATTGGTCCCTTTACGTAGAGGTGGTTGAAGTAACAACTAGGCACAGCGCATTAAGTGTTGACAACAACTCTTAATGCAGAGATGAAACTGGGTATTTCCAGTCTTCCAATGGACAGAGCCAGCTCATGTAACAGTACTGAGGACGCCCCACAACCTCAGGTCCTTGGGCAGAGTCTCCGAAAGTCTCCAGCTTGGAGCTCAAGTGCTTATTTAGAAATGTTATTGCCAGTTATATTTTCATTGTAATGGCTGCCACTGTGGTGCAAGGTTGGGCTTCAGGGATGCGGTGTCCCTGCTTTTCCTGGTTTCACTTGGTGTCAGTGGACAGCTGCTCCAGCAGAGGGTTGGCCTCGCTTTCAGGTGTTTTGACGCTGTCTGTTCTGACGATGCACGTGGGCCGGTGGAGATTGAGCATCACCATTAGCTGCTGCCTCTCCAGACGGAGCTCCTCGATCTGGGCCTTAAGGTCTGAGTTCACCATCTCCAGACGCTCCGATTCCTGAATGGAGACATTTCATTATCAGACCCTACAGAGCAAATAATAAATAGTACTTCAGAGTTCTTGGATCGATTTAGGTTGGTTCATTTTAGTTATGACCATCATGACTTTAAATTGTGCTTGCGTGCAGTAATCCAGATTGTTTAAACCAGGCTTGAATTAGCCTGATTGTGTTGGCTCAGAATGGGCTTGAACTTAGCTCAGGTCATTTTAAATCAGGCTACTCTTGGCTACTGCCCTTAACTGCTCTTCTTCTGCTCATTAGTATGCAGTGCTGTGTCATGAACTCACCCTTTGAAGGAAGTCGGTCCGTTCCTTCTTTTTGTTTCGGCATCGTGCTGCTGCTACTTTGTTTTTCTCTCGTCTCCGTTTCCTCCTTTCTTCGTCTTCATCCATCTGCAAACACAAAGCATCGATAGTATAAGACATAAATATCATCTGGCTGTTTTATATGATTCTGATAATTATGAAACACATTATATAAACCTACTCCCAAGAGTAGTTATCACTACACCACAACCTCTTTAGTAATTCTTGTTTAAAGCACAAGAGGGAGCAACATCTTTATACTTATACTACCACATCATAGTATAACAAGTGCATACTGGTAATTTAAATCAAGCATTTTACTGAGAAATAAAGGAAAATACAGTGTCCTAAACCAGCTCAGGCCAATTTGTCAATATGTAACTTTTTATGATTTCATGCATTTTCTGTCATCAAGTGATAACATTTATTGCATCAAACAAATAATTCCAGTTCCTGAGCAACTCACACTAGAAAATAACATCTCTTCAGTTGTTATCTGCAGCTCCTACAATTACATCAGATCACAAACATGAAGCCAAATGCCTTGGTAATACCCAAATTAATCATTTGGTTCATGAGGTGGGGCCTTTGAAACATCCTCAAACTGATACCATCCTTCTTGTTTCTGCCCTTTGGCCTGATAAGCATGTTTCACACACCCTACTCATGCACCATTTCCCCTTTTTCTCCTCTTTTCTCTTCCTCCTCACCTCTGTCTTGATGGCGAGCGGCCTCTTCCCCAGCCTCCCCAGGAAATGCAGCGGGGACAACATGGAGCCCAGCTGGCGGAAGTCAGCCAGCTTGAGTTGATCAGTGAGTGTGGTGGCCGAGATGCCCGCCAGCGGGCCCAGGCTGGGCAGAGAGCCCGCCGCCAGCGAAGGGTCAGGTATCTGTCCCGGCATCATGTCCGACCCGGCCACCACCGCCGCTGTAGGGAGAGAGAGAAAACAGGAAGAGCAGAAGCAATTAGGACAAGAAAAAGAAGCCAAAAAAAGAACTTGCTGATGATTAAAATTTAGTGCAACTCTTTTTTAGTATACTGGAAAGCAAAAGTGGACACACCCCTTTTAAATCCTCTAGTTTTTATTGCCCTCTTTCCTAAAATAACCATTTAATGGCCAATTCATTCTGCAAAATGTGATAGAAAGCCTTTGAAAGAAAGAAAAGGATATCCCTGAGTCGCTCAAGTCCAAAATGTGTATATGATCCACGTAATTATTTCCTTCTCCCTGTAACAAACTGCAGTCATCGGATCTGTTCTTTTATCTCTACTATGATCTTTGAGGATTGGCACCGCTTCAGAAAAAAAAAAAAATTAACCATCTTCGGCATCAAACATTTTTCTAACTACATGTTGCCATTTCCAAGAATGCATTCATACGTTGACAGCTTTGACAGCTGTGTTATCTTCTTAGTCAGCAGCCGGTGAGAAAACAAACTGAACACTGTCAGCAGCCACACACTCATCTCTGTAGCTTCACATGCAAAGAGAATGTCATGAACCCCCCGGGGTCTGATCACACAAACAGAGGACTATCTTCTACTCTTACACTCCCGACCATTAACCCACCAGTGGGTTTTTCATCTTGAATGTTCATTTCGGTTCTCGTAAAGAGGACTCAAAGGATATCAAAAGCATTTGTGTCAAAACAGAGCGGGTAACACTCATACATTCCACCGCCACCCTCTTTCAACAATTTTGGGTAGTTTAGAGGGTTTGACCGCAGCACTTTTTAATGTAATCAGGGAGGAATGAGGGGCAGAGAGGAGGAAAAAGGAGAACTTGTGCGGGCCTAAAGGAAGTGGCTGGAGAATTAAGACGTCTCTCTAATTACTGTAAGACCAAGAGTTGGAAAACTTCTGATGGCCAAATAAAAAACAAATGTTACAGATGGGAACAGTGTAACATGAGCCGCCTCTACCCTGCCCATCCCTGCAATCTCTTGAGGAGACGCAGACTGAGAAGAGAGAATTTTAGAGAAGTCTGACAAGAAATTGTTTCCTTTACTGTCCAGTATTTTGTGTAGAAAATAAATAGAAATACATCAAATGAAAAATATCCAGTAGATAAATGGGAACAGTTTGAATAATGGAGGCAGACACTGTTTATAGAGACACAATCTCTGCATAGATCAAATCTGTTTTGGACCAAACCTCTGCATGACTGATACAACTGAACAACTGATACTTCAGTAAGTTTGGCGTGGTGACAGGGGGTCAGCTAGGATTACCGGCCAAAGCTATGAGGAGTTTTAAAGAGATTGATGATATCAGTGTGACTTCTGCTTTAACAGCTTAATTCACATTTGCCTCCAGAGCATTTGGCCAAACCTGAACCTCTACAGGTTGGGCACAAACCGAACAAAGCCCCTCTCATATGGAACCAACAAAGAAGTGTATTGTGAGGTGCTGCGAAAAAAACAGCTGACTTCGCTGGTGGCTGACCAGGCGACGGGGCTCAGAGTATTGTAAGTTATACCAAGTTTTCCTTTCTTTGCTTTCTCTTTCTTTTTCTTTTGCAGAGGTGAAAGATTTGAACTATTACAAAGCCATAGAGGAGGTAATGAAAAAACCAGGGTTATGTAACTCTATTCTAATGTACTCCACCCTGCTCTTGGGCTGGTCTCAGAGTGTTTTTACAGTTGGGCCGGGGTTTGCTGTCATGCATGGCAGCCACCAAACCTGCTCACTTGTGGCAAAAAGAAGTCACTTCTGAGCAGCAGTCCTGACATTTCTCTGCGAACTGGTGTGGCTTCAGAGATATATAGATCATTATTCTCCACGTCCACACCGTATCGTTTCCATTTCACCCATTAGTTCAACAACCTGAAGTGACAGGTAGCAAATATGATGCAAAACAGTCAAGCGAATAAAATCTAAAGCACATGTACAACCACGAACTGTTGTTCTCACTTATTTTTGGGGGGGAAGGTTGTTACATGCAGCATTTAACCTTCCTGTATTAATGAAACTATGGATATTGTTTTACATCTAAAGGGAGAAACAGTGCATCCGTAGCCAAAAGTCTTTTACTTAATATCCCTACTACTCCTGAGCTGTTCCACCTCCAGTTTGCATGATTTATTTGCTCCAAGGACAAGTTGGTGTGTGGAGCCAGTGTCCAATGAGGCATTTTATTATTTAAATCCTAACTGCCCCCTCCTTCTCCCCCTCTTTCTCTCCCTTTCCTCACTCCCTCACTCCCTCTCTCCCACTGTATGTATACTCCCATTTACACTGCACTTGGCAGCGGCCTGTTGTTTTTGCTGGAGAGGAAAAGAACAAGACAGCCCTGGTAAAAATCTCTCGCAGACAAAATTCCCTCTCTCTGAAACTCCCGAGGGGCATAGAGGAATGAAAGGTGCCAAGGCCTTCTCATTCTGTGTAAAGGCTAAGAACAAGGCAAACCATATGGCAGCTGATCCAGGGGTGAGTGAGAGCGGAGGCTGTTAAAAAATAGCCAGACAATAGTGTAAATTGTTGGACTGGAGGTGACTGAACTGCTGCATTTATTATGAAGTCTTTTGACAGAGCAAGTGGCCTGTGCAGACTTACAAGAATGTGCCTCCGTGTGTCCAAACATCTGTATGTTTTACTAAATCCATCCAGAAATCTGTCCAACAGGAGCGAAAGCCCCCCCCCCCCGTCCTGCGACACGTGACAACAGAGTGTGCCATATTTTTTCATATTTTGCTCATTGCTGACCAATAACGGCGCTGGAATTCAAAAGATGCAATCCAAACTAACCCCTGGGCCGAGAAAACAGCCACAGGAACTGAAGCGCCCATTAGGAATGACTGAGCGAATCGCTTTCAGAGCCAAAATGGAGTCCAATATCCAAGCTGGCCAGACACCCAGGACTGGTTTACAGACTCGGATTAGGCTCCATCCTGGAGAAACACGATTTTTCAATGGAAAGTGACGCTGAAAAAATAAGTTTGTTCAGGAATAATCTTATTTTATGTCTATTAGACTGGCTCGTACTCAGTACATTGTAACTGAACCCTGCTCAGTCAGACATATTGCAAGGAAAGCCCCCATTCCTCACTATGGCTTGTTGAAACATGCAGCTGAGGCCAGACCTCGCCACAGACACACACACACACACACAGTAATACTCTTCTGCACATAAACATATATAAACCTCATATTTGTCTGCATGACATCAGATCCCATAAATCAAAAAAACCACAGAGGTGGTTTTGCCAGCCAGCAGCCTCCGACACAAAGGTGAAATCATGTGTGAAGCAAGATGCCTAACAATTACGAGACATAAGTGAGTTACACACCATTCAATTCAAAGACAATTTATAGTCTCATTGTAAACTGACATAACAGACTCTCACTGTGCCTCGCCGGTAAATAAAGCCTGACTTTAAAGTTGAGTAGAAAGTTGGTTTTATGTTTAATCTGTTCCGTTGCTTTCAACCTGCCACACAAGTGACTGAAAATCCCCCTTGCAAATTCGACACCCCGTCAAGCCTCGAGACATGAAACCCCGAAGAAGTCTCATCTCTACAACACAGGGGAAAGTTCGCTGATGCATGCGTCGCAGGGTGTAATTATACTCAAATGCATGAGTCAAAATGATTTTTTACATTTCTTTTTTTCAAAACAGGGGTATTTTGCTCCTTTTTTTTCTATCAGCAGCAGCCTGTGGCGGAGGATTAGTGGTCAGCGTTTGATGATGCAACGCGGTAACTGTGCTTTTGCAGTCGAGCAGAAAAGCCAGTGCCACAGCTTTTAGGCCCACACTGGCCTCAAACAAAGACACCTACACAACCCAGCAGCAGTGTGGGCACCGCAGCCTCTCAGGGCAAACTGAGAGGAGACGGGCTGAAGCCAAGGGCGGGGAGCCGAAATGTCATGTATTACTTATGAAATATAGGACCGTGCTCTACGCAGGTTCTGGCGTCGGCCCAAAACTAATCTAACGGCATGTGAGCTGTGGATAGCTGGAGGTGTTTGTGAAGAGAGCGTGTCAAGAGAGTGACGGTTCCTATACGTGAACATGCCAGCATGTGAGTGTAGCCTATATATACACACACACATATGCACAATCCGCCGGTTTCTTCGCTCACATACTGTATCTGTCCTCAGCTCGACCAAATGTGTCCATTTCCTGAGTCATTCCTGAGAGCAATTAGCTGTGCTGAGGAATTCAGCCCCTTACCAAACGCCAGCAGCACGACTGGAGGCCCTATTATTCTCAACCCCTATAGAGACGGTGATGGAGAGGTATGGGAGGGGGCGGGGGTGGGGGGGTTACAGGGGCATTTCAAAGGCTACTCATTATCTTTATATACTGTTGCTTTTTAAGAAGGAGACCACTTACAGCTATAAATCTGACCAGCACAGTAGTTTTGGTGACTGAAAGCAGGAGTCAGAAGTATTTGTTGGCCAATTTATCTTTCCCTAAGTCTTAAAAGTAAAAATTTTTGTGATGCCAAGACTGCTCAACTTTTAAATCACTGGATCATAGTGTTACGGGAAAGACTTGCACACTTTCCAAGATGCTATTTGACCGCTTTTTGTCAGTGTACTTCATTTAAGTCTAATTTTGGACTAATAAGACATCGCACAGCCCACACACCAGCATCTTGCAAAACTCTTGCAAATAGCTTCTACAGCTCCAGCCTCTACACGAGCGCTGAAAGTGAACAATGTGCAGGGAGGCTCGGGCCAAGGCACACTCTCTCAATCTCTGGCCAAGGTCTCAGCGATCATCATTACCGTCTGCATTCAGTCAGGCCGTGTGTTGAGTTACAGCCCTTTCGCAATTCTCAGAGGAAACCAGGGATGTTGGCACCAACTTTCCTTGAGGACAGGACAGTCCAAATATACAATATCAACATTCTTCCGACCTCTCATTATATTTTCATTGGAGGGACAAGACAGGACACGGGGAGGGGCAGAGAGGAGCCACCGTGATGATAATGGCTGTTGTTTGGATCACGCTGCGGTCATCGCTGGCCATCAAACTCAAGAGTGATCGTATGTGGGAGTGGAAGTGATTATCACAACAGAAAATGGGATCTCTGTTCATTTCAGCTTTCATTTCTCTTTTGGCTGTTCTTATGGTTTTCAACAGCTCCCATACACTGAGGGAGACTTTTTCTTTTTTTTTAAAATTCCTCTAGTGAAGATAGCAAAACCTTCACACAGCAATTCAACACAATTAGGAACATTTAACCTCACAATATTGTCGATGATGGTGATGATCGAGCTCCGTTTTCTGCTCACAATCGCTGTCTGGATGCGGCAGCAGTGAGCAAAAAGCTGGAGTGTGCAGTGCATGCTGGGGTTATCTTTTGTTCGCAAGGAAATTACACAAGAGAGCGGGAAGTTGAACGATTGCATTTTATTGTCGACTTCAGCACAAGAATGAGACATTTTTCAGGCAAATTCAAACACGAAGCACCTGCAGATATGCACAAAGCATGAGGACTGTGGCTGCCTTCATGCAAACATTACTATGTGATCATTGGCTGGATTCCCGCTTGGCTTGCTTCATGCCATTCAGACAGTCACACAACTATATTCTGCATCTGGGTGGTCCTGGTTGAATTATTATAATGTTACTATTTTTCTCCACATTGTAAGTCAGGATTAGACCTTGCAGGGCGCAGAGCTTTGGCTTGTCTCAGACATGGATTAAATGAATCAAAATGCAGAATGCAGACAAAGGCTATTTCAAATGTATGGGGTTCGCGTCTATGACAAATCCGAGGCATGGTACTGTGCAATCCCTGACAATGAAAAAAATTGGTCAACCGTGCACAGAAAATTAGATTTAATGCCCCTTGCTGAAGCAATCGCCGTTATTATGTAACGTGTGGTTGTCACTTTATTGCTGTTTCATACTTTGCACTCTGATATTTCCTCATCTGTCCTACGTCAAGCAGACGCTTGCTCTGATCAAACAAGCCCCAGTGTCTACACACTGTACAATGTGTTCAATCACTCTGTTGTTCTCGGAGGCTGTGAGGGAAAGGTCAGCGCTTAGGTCGACATTTAGTGACAACACTGTTTTCTGTGTCAACAGAGAAAACAGGCTTCAGGTCCGCAAGAAATCTGGAATTCATAAAGTATCTGTAGCCCTTTTAGGAGGGAGCTGTTACTGTGCTCTTTTCTTCTTACAAAAAAAAACAGGCTGTCATGGCTCTTCTCTCACTTACACCTTTGGACATTTGGGTGTTTGCTTCCACCGTGTACATCTAGTCTGTCTTGACACACTGTTTTTACAAACCATGTGGAAAGGCTTATGGGAACTACAATGTGATACTGATAATGTGATACCCACAGCAGTGAATAGCTGCTCCCCCCAGCATTAGTATTAGTATCATTGAGCCTGGCTGTTGCATAGTTGGCTTGCTCGCCTGCAATGCGTCTGCTGTCTATTCAGTGTAGTGGGGTGCAGCTTGGCAATTTCAGCTCTCCGGAGACGCACTGGAAGGCATTTCTACTTAAAATAAACCCTGTGCGCCCACGTCCAGCCTCACAGCCCTGTCGGCCCTGCACTGCTTGTCGGCTCGCCAGCCCTTCCCCATTAATCCACTGCAGCGTTCCATTTATGCGGAAACCATCCTACGGATGTGCCCGGGCAGGCGCTGGGGCATTTAAACCCTCTGCAACACACGCTTGTTCGCTTAGACACACGCAAACACAGATCAAGACACAGAGGAAACGCATATATAAAGAACACACAAATAGTTTCCCCCGTGTGGCACGCTGCTGCATGGGCAAGCACTGCACCAGCTGAGCAGCGTGCCCTCACTATATAGGAAAACACTGAACCCATGAACTTGCAAGTCACAAACACACACACGCACACACGATCCACCTCTGCCAGTCATAGTTCCCATTCCATGATTGGCCTTAAACCTCCGGGTCAACAAGGTCAGATAACTGGACCTATCTGTGGCCTAGATAGAGTTACTGTTACACAGTAAAGTGTAAATCTTTTAAAAGACCCCGAAGTGATATTTACTGGCTCATCACAACAACGCGGCTGAAACAAACCATTGCTGTGACGACGGCACCGTGTACTGTACTGGTGTCCATTTATCTGGTAGTATGCAAATTCACATGAGAGACTGGCGCGCGCACATACACACACACACACACACACACACACACACACACACACACACACACACACACACACACACACACACACACACACAGAAACAAAGAGGTTCCTTAATCCAGTATCTATAAAAATGCAGTTAAACATACTGAGCATGAGCAATATCATGGGCCAAAGCAAAGACTACAGATATAAGCCAATCGGAGTGCACATTCTTGCAGCACTAACATGCTGCCAAATAAACTTCACACTTCATTTACATCGCTTATGTTTCAAAATGAACTAGCTAATGCCAAGAAAAGATTTTTTTTTGTGCAGCAGGAGGTGATACTCCAGCCTCCCTGCTTACTTAATTCTAAAACTGCTTTACATGCATACAGTACTTATACTTACTCAGAGAAAACTTGTCAGTCGTCTTCTGTCAATGATGCAACTGGGTTTGGACGCTATAGGGAGGTAATAACATAAATCTTGTTACTCACAGAAGAAGTATTATTGTTGGTATTAGAGCTGAAACATTAGTCAGTTGATTGATGGAGAGGAAATGATCCAAAAACTGTTGACAGTTCATTAATTTATTGATTATTAAGCAGAAGTACCAAACATTCACTGGTTCCTGTTTCACAAATAAATGTGAGTATTTGATGCTTCTTTTGTTTTGTTTTGTTTTTTCCAAATGAAAACTATAACCTTAAGCTCTGAAAGTGCAGTTTTTAGGATAAATTATTAGTTGATTGATCCCCCCCAAAAAACATGAATCCATGATTTACATAAATAAATAAACTTGAGCCTTTAGCAGCACCCAAATCATTGTTATGTCTTGAATCCATCCTTATTTATTAGTATTATTATCATCATCTTCTATCAGTGATTTTGCAAATCTGCCACTCTCAGCGTGTTATCTCTCTGGCAGTTGCACGAGTGTTGTCTTTGAAGTTGAGATTTATACTGAGGGAGGCGGATGTTGTTGTGGTCGTTACAGGTCGATTTATTGACAGCATGCAAGTCCAGTTTAATTCCGAACGTTCAAGTTCTAATTCAGAACGTTCCGGTGTAAATCAGAACGATCCCTCCTGTGTGAGACGGCAGAAGCTCGCGCAGCTCCTTGTTCTCTCGTGCACCACACTGACGTTAGCTTATAGGAAGCCCCCACGATGGATGTGCGGCGAGTGTGGCGTTACATAACCGTCTCCACAAGGCTAACCGACACTTCTCCTGTGTTTAGCAACGCCGACGTGAAGAATCCCGAGGTGAAATAAATACCTCCGGTTCGATTCCGACACTGTCTGACTGGTGTAAAGTGTCTGTCTGAGCGCCAACGGCTCTGTAAATAACAAGCCGGGGCGCGAGAGGCGACCGTTGCTACAACACTTGCAACAACAACGAACTTAACGGTCGTTGTTGGCGGTGGCAGCAGCAGCAACAAATTGACGGAAAACTTTAAAACTAATTTAAAACGTCGGACACTTTAAAACAACCGCGGAGTGATACAACAAGCTCGTTAATTGACGCTAAATGCCGCACTGAAACTCGTTAAACCAAACGTGTTGGGGTGAGTCCCTACAACGTGGTAAGTAAAAAAAAAAAAAAGTATTAAAAATATGCAAATATTTAAAGCCTAAGCCGACGTGAAGCTAACAACTTAGCATACAATAGAAAACAACAGCACTGCTCTGCTCGGTGTGTGACAGTCGGACTTACCTGTTGTGCGTCCAAAAAGCCGCAGTAGTAATAATAATAATGGCGGGGAGTCAGGAGTCGGATGTCGGTTTTAGGGGACTGGCTGAAGTCGTTGCATCAGCCCGTTTAAGTACCGAGCTTGTCTGTGAGGGCTGGGGAATGCGGAACTGCTGTCCCAGACGTAAGCATGGATGAAAATAATGTAAGAGGAGGTGCTGCTGCTGCTGAAGACACACACACACAGAGGTTTGTTTGCTCCACCCCTAGCAACCAAAAAGAAAAGAGAGAGAAAAAAAAAACATACACAGACCTGACACAGACTGGAGGAGAGGAAAGTTTTTAGCTGAGGGACAGACACACAAACATGGGAAACACACGCCTTCAGACACAAACGAGTCAATAAATAAATAAGTGGCTATAAACACACTCACTTTAGCTGCAGTAGGCGGAGGTGACAAAGTTGAACCATTGACAACAATAAAAGGCTTAAAGTTATCAGTCTGGTTATAAGTTGTCATAACCTGCTATAATACATCTCGCACCCTTAGATCATCCTCCTCCATTCATTTGACTGTCTGTCCCCTCTACAAACTCACTCTCACAAACCACTGGATTCAGATTGCCCTTTCCCTCTGATTTGAACCTGTTTTTAATCTTGTGTACCTCTTGTGGTTTTTATTGTTTATTTTGCGCTTTCTTTTATTCATTGCAAGGTGTCCTTGAGTGACAGAAAGGCGCCTACAGTATGAAATAAAATGGCAAGGCAAGGCAATTTTATTTGTATAGCCCGTTTTTACAAACAGTTTGTCTCAAAGGGCTTTACATGGCATCACAACAACATCCTCTGCCCTTAGACGCTCACATCGACTGAGGAAAAACTCCATAGAAAACCCTTTTAACAGGGAAAAATCGGAGAAACAGACGGATCCCTCACCCAGGACGGACAGACGTGCAATAGATGTTGTTATAGACAAAATGTATTATTATTATTGTCGTAGTAGTGGTGGTGGTGACAATCAAGTCCGACAAAGGTCAATAGGGGCAGGTAATTTGAATACTTAAATGTGACAGTATCCATCCATGTGTTTGGCTTGTGGGGCCTTTAAACAAATCAGCCTGTTCCAGTGACCCCTGTGACCTATTTTCATCTGTAGTGTTTAAAAGGTCCAAGGAGGTCAGGTTCCTTTTTCTTTTTTTTGTAACAGAAATATATCTAGTTCACCTGTGTTTATCTAGTGACCTCTCATTCCTGTACCCCCAAATCGGTGCTGTGTAGCACTGGGTTACCTTCCTCTGGAGCACATGCCGTTATGTGTTCCTCCCTCAGATCAGACTACTTGTGATTATTTAAGTACAAGGAAGGATGTGGTTTAGTGCCTGATTGCTTTCAGAAGATGGCTAACATGTTAAATAACTGTAAAACCAAAGAATAAAGCATGTTATCCATTTCACTAAAGTCCTATAGTATGACAGCAGTGTCAGATTGTTCCTCTTACATCAAATTGCTGCCTGTTCCCTTTTTTCCAAACAAAGATAAGTCATCAGTTCCTGTTTTTCTTGAGGAAAAAAGTGGAATTTAAAACCATATTATTATTACAGTTAAGAATTCATTTAAATACATTTATTGCACCCTTTTACTCAGTGCCCCATTGTCATTTGTCCTTTTATCTTCAGATGTCTTTTGCACAGATTCATCACAGCTGTTACACATGTTTGAAGGAGACGAGCTGCTGAAATCTTATTATTTCAGCTGGTAGAGGAAGTTTGTTGCAGTAAATCTTTTAGAATATTCACACATGTGGCTTTGGCTGTTTTAAAACCGTATTTTATTTTCCTCAAATGCACCTTAATTAAGCTGTCATTGAATGAGAAAAAAAACAGAACCACAACACATGTGCACCAAATCATGTCTAAGTATTTCAGATGGTGCCTCCAGAAACTTCCAGAAAAACTTCATCCTCATTCTTCCTGCTGCTTCCCTCTAGTGTGGACGGCTCTAACTACACCCCTCTGGACTGCTGCAAGAAAACTAAAACCCTGCACTTTATAGGTACGTGCAGTTATACTCTTAAAAGACCTAAAGCTCTGTAATATAATGAGTTGTGTATTTATTTAAATAAAATTTTGGTTGCAACATTTAGGGTTCTCAGTTATCGTATAGTCGAATAAATCGTGCCAAGGTCTACATCCTTCACAAAATAGCCTACCCAAGTACAGCTGAGCTGCAATATAATACCCACAAATGTAGATTTTGGCGTATTATCCCCAAATGTAATAAAATAGTAAGTTTTAGCATTATTTTAATACCTTTTATTAAGGTTTTTTTGTATTATTTGACTTATCTGAAGCAGTTTGCTGTTACACAATACCATCTCAACTGTTCCATCTAGAACAAGCAGCCGAGTTATTAAAGGCTCACAAAAATACCCCACTGTGTTCCTTTTTTTAGATTCTAATTTGGTTCTGCTGTGATTTATGTCTCGCATAAGAGGGGAGGTCGGAGAGGGGAGGGAAAAGGGAAGGGAGAAGGGGGAGAGGGAGGGGGGGTGCAGGCAGTGCGTCACAGTCACTCTTAACATAGATGACAAATTTTAGGGGAGACATAATAAAGCAGAACTGAACCGACAAGCAGACAGATTTCATAAAACCGGAGAGTGTTTGGCCATCGATGTTCAAGACAAGACATTGGTTTTCCCCTTCCAGGTGTAGACTTTCAGCTGACTTCCTCTGGGCCTGCACAAAGGCAGCCAGAGATGTCACTCAGTACATCAACACACATGGTGCAGGCCCATTTGGCACTTTAAGCCTTTAAGAGGGAATTGTCCCTGCCAAGAACAATAAGCCATGATAATGACACAGTGAAAAAAAAATACACCCGTCTGGATATTCAGACCAAGTATGCAGGGCATATTAATTTGTTTTACAAAAAAGTTGCTTTTTAACATTAGAGAAACAAGTTGTGAGCGTGTAAGGATACACAAAGACAAGTAGAAACATTGCTGTTATGGAAAATCAGGGTCTGATTCACAATGTGGCAAAGACAAAGTGTTTAAAGCTCGAAGTTGGTTTGATCTGTTTGGAAGTTCAGAGTTCCATCTCAACATATATATCAAGTTTGTTTTGGTTTATTCCAATCCTGCAGAAAGTCTTTGCATTAAAACTTAATCTTGTGTTTCCAACAGCTGCCCAAATGATGAATGGAGAGGGAGAGCAGTTTGTGGTTTGCATCTTTTCCAAACTCATGCACGGTTCTTGGTGTGTGGGCGTCAGGAGTCAAGGTAAAAACAATGTAACTGTTTTTTGCACCAGAAATCACTGCTTTTCTGTTTTATTTATCTTTTTAGCAACGTGTGTTCAGGAGAACATTTGGTGCATTGATATGAGCTTTATCTTCTTGGTTGAATGAGATGTGACACAAGTCTTGTTTTCTTATCTTATTCAAAAGATCAACCTGACTCAAACCTGTTGATTTTAACTTTATGTGTTCTGTCGCAATATTATCCATCGCATCTCTGGGAAATACCCATTGTACCAGACACCTCCGGATACAATCCTGACTCATCATCCACCATACTGCGGAGCTTACGGACAAACTGTATTTTTGAGAATGCTCTATTTTATAAGTTTCCTTCCTTCCTTTTTTTGTCTTCCCAATTAGTCCCAGACAGTTGTAGATCGCGTCAAAATACGTGGAGTAACGCGTTTAACATCCACATTTTAGGTCTGTTTATTTAAAACTTTGATGATTGGTTCCCTGCATTTTGCCATTTGGGTATTAGATTTTGAAATAGTGCATGACTATAGAATGAGTGTTTTTTATGACTAAAACACTTCAGGACTAGATGGAAAAACATATTTTTTGTGATTTATTCAGCAAGCATCAACAAATGTTGTTTTTTCAGGCTATTATTTGCAGATACAGTATATAAAAGATTCATGCATAAATACCACCAATACACGAAAATGATAACATGCATTAGATACCCTACATGATTATGTCTGATGTGATCAGACTGTTAACCAAAACAGTTTTTCCTATCCAGTTATTTACATGAACATGACAGATGTACAGGACAAGCTCTCTTTAATGGATTGAGGCTGAGGCAGACTCCTAATCACTTAGTGCACCACTTGCGTGCTGTGGCTGACTTTAAACCCTCTTCATCTTCATCTTCATCTCCCTCTCACAGCAAAAAGCTGTCATCTATGAAGCCAGTACCCTGACCCCACCCTCATTTCCATTTTAGTAAAAGCAATCGAGTGTTACTGTCTTAATGCCATGAGAAATGGATTCACCATTTGATGCATCAAACTCTATAAAAAGTACATTGCAGCTGCACACAGAAATGAAATCATTGCAATTTTAGAAAATGTTAATTTAATGGTATGGTTATATTGGAAAAACAGGCAAGTCTTTTCAAAATGAAACACAAGATCTTTTTTTGTTCCTACCTTATCACGGGAGGTGCCATCTCCAGTTGGATACTGTTCGTTTACATTTCAGTACCATTTTTTTTAACACTGCCACAAGGTTGTTCTCATGTCAGGTGACCCAGCCTTTCCAAACCCCTATGACATTGATTTATCCATGTAAATATAGCACTTCCTTGGGAATATCACAGCCAGCAGGAAACAGAGTGGTCAGGAGGTGTATGAGGATGAGATAACAGAGGTGGAAACAGTGAGCAAACAACAAATAACAGAAGAATAGAGATCTGTAACTGGAGAATGTGAGACATATAACAGGATGCTGATGATCAGGGAGACTGCCCTTCCACCCTCTCCAAGTTATGTATTTTATTAATTAGCAATATCAAGTCAGTGCTTTACAACAGCATTCACATTACTTCAAGATGACAAAGAGATACAGAAATACAAACTTCAAAAAAAGAGTGGTAAAAACAAAAAGGTATGTATGCTTAGACTGGGATTTTAGATTTTAGGAGTCATAATTTAAGTTCATCCAAATAAAAACAGCCTTCATGCACCAAGTGTAAAGTGAAACTATAGGCCTCTTTCATTGAGGACATGAGGAAACAGGTTTATGAAATAAATTCAGATTGAATTCAGTTATGTGGCCTCAGTCTAAATGTTACTAATGTTACTCACACAGGTGTTCTCTGACAGTTCTGCTGACTTGTGTAACTTCCCCCAAAACTTTATGAGGTAATAATAATGAAGATTACGGTGAAACAGGTGCAACTAGAGCAACAGGGAGAATAAAGGAGCTGTCAGTCAAGCAGTCTGGACCTACGTACATGAGGAGAGCCTTAATCAGTCAGTCATTGAAAACACCGGTGTAACCTGCATTTACCTCCAGTATATAGTGTTTATACATACTCATATTTCACTTCACTATTTCTGCTTCGTGAAACTTTGAACTTTTACTTAACAGCATGTTTAATTTCTGTATTGCTTATTTGCTTTGTTTTGAATTTTCATGCAAAACATCAGTCGATGAAATCCTGTAAATGTATTGACCAAGTACCACATAACTAAAATTGTTCAGCATTGACACTAATGCATCAGTAATGATTATCCAACAATGTTATAATAATGACAATATTTTTACCATTCCAAGTTACCAAAGTTACTTTTGAGGGTCAATACATGATACGAGTGTAATAAGATGATTTAACAACCTTAAAATTAATTGAGACAAAAGAAAAGGGGAACTCAAATGTTCAGGGATTAAACAACCCAAATATGCTGATGATGAGCTTCCTGGAAAGCCACGACACTGAAATATTGCATAAGGACACGCTTGTTATTCAATGCTTTTAACCTCCAAAGTCACAATTGAGCCACTGTATCAACTATGATTTTGGCAGAATTGTTTCTATTTCGTTCTCAAAGTAAAAAATGAGAATTAATACTTCCCCATACAGCTGAGTAACAGCGGGCGGAGGTCTCTATCCCCACTGTAAAATAAGAAGTTCACATCTTGGACAGCGGGTTTGTGGCTTGATGGTTGGTTGTGAACAACTCTCAGTATGTGATATTTTGCAACTCTGAAACAGGCTATGGAGGTGAGAGGCATCACGCTGTTGGACACAGAATCCGACAGAACAAGTGGAGTGGACAGAGAATAATAATAATAATAATAATAATAAACTTTATTTCTATAGCACCTTTCAAAACCAAGGTTACAAGGTGCTTCACAAAATACAAATACAATATCATTGAAACAATAAAGCAATTAAAACATCATACAGAAAAACAGTAAACAGGCATAAGATAAAATAGTGGAAATGGATAAGACAATAGAGAAAAAAAAAAAAAAAGCATTAAGATTATTACACAAATGAGTCAGAACGCATCAGAGCTGTTGACAGGCCTATCCATCATCGCTCGAAAATAGCTGAGCACCAAGACATCTCGCATACACACACGGCTGATTGGAAACAGTGGCGTAGCAGTGAAGGGAACAAAGTACTCCAACATTCATTGGCCTTTCAAAAGGTTTCAAAATCAAAGTTTATTTTTGAAATTTGATGTTATCAGCATTATAATAAAATTTTTGACAACATATTTATATTCTAATATTGAAGCAATTCAGAGCTGAATGATTTGATTTTGGTTTGTAGTTAGTTTGGCAGTGGATTTCAGACACACAGACGTTTTGTCACACAAACACCAAGTAGTCTGTCTTATTGTATAAGCCTTATTGTTCAGTAGTTTTAAGATTGTAATGTATAATGTTTCTCAAGTAATACGGCAACTTATTCAGCCCACAGCAATATTTAATATAATCATATAATTTAGTCATTATTTAAAATGACTGTCTTTATTAGGACAAATCAGTCAGTTTAGATGGCTGCATGCTGTCATCTTGGTTTACTATGCCACTCATACAGTCCAACAGAGTTGAGCCCTTGTTGTAAACTTAATGCACATTGACAGTGAGTAAAAATTAAGTATTACACTAAACCTATGGAGCCAAGTGTGTTAATGAAGCCCAGAGCTACACACACTGATTACAGCGTCTTGAGGGGAGAGGACTGAGATTTCACACTGTGCACTTTCTCAAACACTTGCACATGAACCTAATAGATGTGTGTAGTTGTTGGTTCTGTTATTTGTAAAGGCCTGATAGTGGATACATTAAGAGCAATAGGGGCCCAATGAAGAGCTGTGGGTAAAGTGGACTCTGGTGTGTTGGTGCTGTCTCTTGCTCATTCTGCAGCTCCCCCTATTGATGACTGAAAGAGACTACACTTCTGTCAGAGCCAGAGTCACGCACTGAGACGCATTGTGTGTTTTAATTGCGTGTCAAACAATAGGTTTTCTGTCATACGTAAATGTCTTACGTAATCCCTTGGGCTTGAATGCGGTCACATTAAGTGCATCCACTGCTGCGTTAATGTTGCTTTAAAAACACAATCTGCCTATTCAAAGCCGAAAGCAAACGGGTTGTGAGCATTAGATGTCCTAAGTGTTGTTCCGGGAAAGGCCTTGGCACTGGTGGTCAATTACTTATTACTCCAATTGTCAGTATGCACGTGATGAGGGAGTTTCGTCTGTCCATGCTCTACAACACTCCGGCTCGGCCCTGCTTCGACATTTTCCGGTAACACGCTACAGTCCGGCCCCGAAATATGACACCAGTCGCCATGGAAACAAAACAACTGCAACCACCCAAACATGGTCATATAGGAAATGATACGGCAGCGGTGGCAATCGCGTGTTGACGTCACGCATAGCACGCACTGTGCTGCTGTGGAATCGGATTCCCTTGACCGTGACAATAGTGGAGCTGAGAGAGCGAGCTATGAATAAATAATTAACCTGCTGTTTCTGCTGCTCCCACTCATTTTAAACACGATTCAATCCCCAGTGGTCATGGTTACTTTATGTAACGCTGGATCCAAAAAAAAAAAAGGAAAACACTGACAATTGCATGAATTGGGCTGTAATATGACATTCCTGACTCTTTTTAACTAAGTTTTCCAATGGATATTACATAACTTATTTTTATTAGCAGGAACAGACGAGCAGTTTTTATTTTGTTTTTATTGTTTGTTTTTAGGAGCTCCTATCATCTCATGTTGACCAAAAAGCTGGGATTCAAAGTTCACTCTTGACCTTGGAAATGACAGATGACTGAACATCCAACCACGAGGTCCATTTAGATCTTCGTCATCGCATGAAAAGATAAGTTGACACTCATAAGCATGAAAAGATGAGTCCATCTAGTAGCTCCTCTGCAGCTTTTAATGAAATATAATGGTGTTTTTACATGCAATTTGCTCAATTGATGTGGAAGGTCAAATAAATTAACTGCTTTTCAAGGCTCTTCGTTCATGTTTGCCTGAAAGCTCAGGGTAAGTGTTCATTATCAATGTTGGAAATATCAGGCAAAAAATGATCTCACTATGTGCTATATGATTAAAAGCTCTACAACAGGTCCTGGATGAACCTTGTGGCCCTTGTGGGGAGACTCACTTCAAATTAATATTCCTGACTGAATAACAACAACAAAAATGTTTGCAGTTATCTTCTTTTATTACCAGCATTATGCTATTTTTTGCATCTGATCATTTGTAATAAGTAAAAAAATAAACTATGTCATAAAATACATCTTGATAAAATACATGACATAATATTTTTTCATGGAAAACTCGAAAGGAAATGTCGAGGGACACCTTACAGCAAGATGTTACACCTATACGCTACACATTAGTATCCTTTCTTTTTTTTCACTTGTTACAACACAACTTTGTCAACATTATTACACACATTAGGCTATTGAGCATGACCTAACTTCACATAAATCACATTTAGGGATTTTTAAAAACACAAGATACCACCTCTTCTTGGATTACAGATGACTTTTGTATTTGCATGCATTTTTGACACCAGCACAAAGTCTCATCTCAAGAGAACTGCACCAGCATTATGGAAGAAATCGACCCTGTTACAGTCACAGAAAACATGTTGTCTACACACAACCTTTGATGTTCAGCTTTACACAACATCAAAACTCACACTATAAAAGATTATTTGAGAAAGATCATAGCTTGCTGGCTGGTTAAAATACGATGACAGTATCGTTGCATAACTCGTTTGCATTCACAAGGCCAGAAGTGTTGGAGAGTTAAGACTATCTTTCATTAACTCAGACGTAGCAAGGCTGCCTTTGAGGCTCTCGCAGCCCTCAGCCAAGGAATCAATCTCAGAGTAATTAAAGGAAAACACTGTACGGTAATTGCTACAAGTGGGACTGGAAGACATGATTGGCGTGCTCAAAGATTCAAGGTCGTTTGCCACAGACTTGTACAGGGTTTCCCAGTCGGAGAGGCAGAAGGGGCCGCTCAGGTCTATGTCAGGGACCGATACGGCTGTTTCAGAAGTCACTGCCATCTCGAGGCTGGGCACCAAGTCATCCAGGTCATCTCCATTCAAGTCCTCCAGAGCTTCCTCTTCTGCACTCGAACACAGGAGGATGTTGGAGTTCCCCAAAATGGCTGCAGCAGGAATGCAAGGGACCTCGTCAATGTCTTGACCAATAGGGGCTTCTCCAACTGCCGGGTTGCTCTCTGGGTTTTTTCCACTCTCTAAGATGGACAGCAACTGTGGGGAGGCCGGGGGATCCTGCAGCATTGTGTTATCATCATCTTCGTTAACCTCCTCCTCCTCCTCCTCCCCCCCTACCTCCGCCTCTTCCTCCTCATCATCATCATCTTCATTTGGAGGGAGTTTACATGATGGTTTGTGGGAGGCTAAGACCTGCTCCAGTCTCTCCTTCTCCTTCAGCAGGTCGGCTATCTCCGTCTGGAGGGCAGACTTCTCCTCCTCAAGCTCGTCGGTTTCCTGAGGAGATGAGGGAACAATATCAGAGAGAGGGCTTGGCATGAGGGAAGCATGAAAACAACGGTGCCCTATGGCGCTCTGCAGTCCTCCCTGCTGTGCTGCTGTGATCTATAACGACAAGCGACATGTCGTAGGCTACAGCACTGTAAATGCCTTCAGCTTTGGAGGAGCGCGTGTGCTGTGTCAATGCATATGATTTCACAAAACAGGATACTTACAGCTTGTAGAGTGTCTATCAGCTCCCTCCGTCTGTTACGACACTTCGCTGCAGCAATTTTGTTCCTCTCCCTTCTGATCCTCCTCCTTTCCTCCTCCTCTTTGGAAGGCTAAAGTCAATCAGAAAAATCCCATTTAAATATACTTCCTTCCTGCCAAGTCTTCTCATATCAGCTGTTTGGTTTTTTAAAATCATTTGAGGAGAAGGGGGGGGGGGGAAACGTTGCAGTGTATGCTGGGAATACTGATCTAGTCGGTGCAGACTCTTTCAGTTGAGGCGTTAAAATGCTGCACCACTGGCACTGTCAAGGCAGCCACGTGAACGCGCATTTTATGCAATTTCCCATCCCATTCATAAACAGTGCGGTGCTCCTCACTCCAACAGTAATTAGCAATCGCTGCACCAATTAGACATAATCCAATCACCTTATGTGCAACTCCCTGTAGTAATTTAGCTTCATTACTCAGTTTTAGTTCAATTTTACTGCAAAAACAGTTGCATCCTATTTGCATGTCCCTTTTTTAAAATATCGCGATAGCTCAGTTTTCTTATTAACCTCTGTGCATTATAGAGAGCCAAGGGATGGATAGGATGCGATATTGTTGAAGAGCAATTGATTGCTCAATCGCTTGCTTGGTTAATTGATTGATTGTTTGATTGATTGATTGGCTACCTGTAACCTGTATTTGTGAACGTGACATGCCACTGCCTCCTCCCCACCCTGTTTCTTTGAATACCTGCTCTCTCTGCCCTTTCCTGCTGGAGGGCTTCGCCTTGCTTGCACCTGCCGGGGAGGACGGCTGCGTCGCGCCGTGAGTTTTGGACTTAGCTCGGCCGGACGACGGAGAGGCAGATGTGATGACTGTCGGCTGCACCATCCACCTCAGATCCGGAGAGGTTGAGATCGCAGTCACGGTCGGAACAAAGGAGTCTGCTGCACTTGTATCACTGTCCTGGAAAAAACCACATCACAGAAGCACACACAGACACACGCATGCAGACAAACACCAATTTAGCTTATCTGATGAATGTGCAACCACGTTCATGGCTGACCTTTAGATGTGCATAAATGTTACATCAATCATTTGGTTGAGGAATGGCAAAAAGACGAAAATCAATGCTGTCTGTACATCCATCAAAAATCATCTACACGTCCAATCTTAAAATCCCTATCAGTAATTTTCATCACCATTCTAAAATGAAAGGTCACGACCAAGACATGGCTATACCTCTCCATGAAATAAGACTTAATGTCACCGCGCTGTCTCCACAGATTTCGTATGTGGAGACTGTAGCCTATATATGTTTGAATCATTTTCAGCACGGGACAGTAATCCTGTTGAAGATGATGCTGTCTATGAAATCTTGGATGTGTGTGAAGAATCTGAGGCATGCAACCCCATAGCCTATCATCCGTGTGCATCTATTATTCTGCAAGAATTTTCGTTCTGAGAGGATCATTTCTTGGATGATCAGATCCGCTTGTACCTTGGCGCTGTCCACTGATGATGAAAGCGAGTCAGGAGGATGCTGGCTGCACCCAGGGGTGTCCCCGCCAGGCGATGCTGTGCTACAGCTGGACGAAGAGTCGAACTCAGTGCAGGAGTCTGGATGCATGTTCTCACCTAAAATCACTGCATAAAAAACAGACTGGTCTATTCAAAAAAGCAAAACAGACAGCTAAACGCCTACTTATATTCCATTTGCCAGGTTCATAAATGGTAACTGTGCAGATAGTGGAGAGGCCCGCCTTTTATAGTGATCTGGAATTTTATGAATGAAATCTGTGTGGTGAGACCGAACCATTCCACAGAGGGAGAGGTGAGGGTGAAAAAACCGGCAGATGTTTCTCCATGCACTTTAACATTTAAATGGGCGAAAAGATCCAGCAGCAACATTAAGCATCAATTTTTATTTCTTACTCATTTAATTAAGTCAAATATCAAAACATAGCAAACATGTGTAAAGGGACACCCCCGCCTGCAAGAGGTGCCCATCGCCATGAATGAACTACGTCATCTCATGTATGCAGCATCTGCATCATATACATCATGTTCCTTTTATGTCCACATATGTTCATGAGACGTATCCTAATTGGATTGGTTTATTCGTGGCATCAGAAATGCTGTTGCAGGTGACTGCAAGTGATGGCAGTGCAATATGTTAATAAACTGTTTAAAACTGAGGATTTGGTGTGTTTAGTACTTCGTGTTCCCATCGAACAGAGCAGATTTCAACAATGCTGGTGTGCTCCTATAGGGACTATAGTGATATATTATGTAAACAATGACTCCATTTTAGCTTTTGAAGCAATACTGCAAACCCCAGCATGATTTCATCAATGCACAAAACCTCCAACACACCGGTGGATTACTTATGAGCTGCTAAGTGAGGTGTCATCCATATATCACATTTGCCTTTCACCTGTCTCTGCATCCGAACAGGGCTCCAGCAACAGATTTGTTGCTGTAGTAAAGCAGCCAATCGCCGAATGGACCGCTGTCGAGCCATATATGGTGTTTCCGGGGAACAGGGGCGCGCTGTGGCGCACAGAGTGAGAGCGCGCAGACGGACGTGTGGCTGTGTGTGGCCCACTCACTCACACTTACAAAAGAAAGTGAAACATGAGCCAAAAAGCTCGGCCGTCACGTATTTTAGCCCCCCAATAACATCAGCGTTATTCTCTGTGGCCGCAGAGACACTGCTTTTAGGACATGAGGAGGAGGAGGGCGAATCCATGCACTTGACCCACCTCTGCCACAAGAATAGGAATCTACGCAGATATTGATCTGTAGATGTACTAGCCTATTTATAGTTTCTTTAGCACCACACTAATGGCGTAATGCAGATAATTGGAAATATTAGGCCCCTAATTTTCTCCAAGTAGGCTTTCATGACTCACTGATTGATGTGAGGGCTGATTTCCTTATGATCGCTTATGATATGCTACATGTTTTTGTTCTTTTGATGCAATCAACTGGCACCAATGTAGCTTAAGCCATCTTCCCGCATATCCTGAATCAGACTCTATAGAAAAGGGGTTCTTATAGCAGGCGGGATAATCTATATTTAGGCTTCGGATGACCTCACAGATCCACCAGAGTGAAAGGGATAGATGGTGAATAGAGGGGGGGCCTCACCCTGTTGAGAGGGGCTGCGCTCCCGGCTGCTTCCCGGCAGTCACAGCCCCCTCCAGGCTTTTTTACCGGCACATCATTAGGTGGCCAGCTTTAGCCCATTCAGTCACAGGCGGCTCAAGACCAGTGGGGTTCATAGGTCGGACATAGCTGTAGACACCCCTCACTACAGCTCAAAGAGTTGTTTTCTTTAAAGCAACTTGAGCGTGAATATGAACAGGCCGAGTTTATTTTTAGACTCTGTGACATCAGCGTTCAAAGTTCATGCAAAATAGGCAAATAGACTAGGTATTTGTTCATGGTGCTCTTGGCGTGTGCACTGTTGCTAAATGCAATTAAACAAAATAATAAATAAACAAAACAAAACAAAAAGCAAAACTCGGATAACATGACTCAAATAATTAAATATTCCCATTTATATTGCTATTTATTCCTATTACAATGAGGAAAAAACACAAAAATCCTAGAGGTCTGTCAAATAAGCACAAGGGCACTTCAGAGTGCAATATGTATAAAAATGTAATAATGAAGATGATCTCTTCCAGAAATTCAGTGTTAATTTCAATTCAATGTCAATTTAGAATTGATGTGATTTTTGTCGGTAGTTCGCATCTAAATTGTTATGGTCACAAAATATAGGCCTATAGCTTTCTACCTATAGCCAATGCTAACCAATCTTTGTATTTAATTCTTTGCATTAGTTTATTCTTATCTCCTGATAACTAAAAACATTGTTCAAAACAAACAGTCTGGGTCGGCACCGTTGATTGGGAAGCCGCTGTTCTTGCCAACCAATCAAACAACACAGTCAAACAATCCACAAGACGAACGGGTTGTTTGGTGTCCTGTTTCATTCCGCTGCTCCGCAGGCTCCATGGAGAGGAGCACCGTCTGAGACCAGCACGACAGACAGAGCTCTCACTCTGCCCCTGTTTCCCGGAACCAGACGTTTTGGCTCGTTAACTGGCGTGATGACGTGTTGTTATGGGGGACCCGCGCCGGCGGCGGTTGAACAGCCGGTTTTTATTTTACTGTGTCGAGTGGTCCATCGCTACAACACAAACAATCTTTGTTGCCATGCAAATCTAGGACGTCACTGACGCGAAGGGGTGGAGTGTTGCTAAGGCAACCAGGAATGTTGAACAAAACACGAGCGCGGGAAACAAAACAAGACTCCTTTAACCTACATCCATGCACTTTGACACAATAATAGCTTACTATTATTAACTCTCTAGAATTATATTAAATATATGTTACCGCTTTGATCACAATGTTGCATATAAGTATACACTGTTTAATAATGCAACAAACGAACAGAAAAGGGAACTGGGGCAATGTAACTATTTTCAGATCAACTTGGCTAGAATATTAGCTTTTTCCAAATATGCTATTTTCTGCTTATTTGTGTCTTTTTTTAAAATAAATAAATCAACAACAGTAACAAAATGCTGATATTGCCAATAAAAAAATGACATGGGGTCCTAGTGCTACAGTCCTACTACCTTTCAAAATTAGATAACAGAAGACAAAATAATAACCCTAGCCATAGAGCAATTAAATAATTAATTTGAAGAGTAATATAGCCTAATGCCTGATGGTTGTCTATGTGTGAACTTGCAGCTTTTTATGCAAATCACACAGGAAGAGACCTGAGGATTCCCCCCACCATAGTCTTGGGGAAGACCTTTATGGACATGTTTGGACATCCCTCATGAAAACAAACTGCTGGCATGGAAAAGTACACACTACAAACCTGTTATCACCTTGCTCTACAACTTAACACACCCCTGCTTGAATTACACACAAAAGGTACAAGCAGTGCCTGGAGGCACAGTGCACACGCAACACTGTCTGCTCTGACATGCATCCGTGTAGGACTACTCCTGATGTATATTTAGGCTAAAAGGTCCGGTGTGAACGCACCTTTAATGTAGAAAGTATTTTAGATTGCAAATAAATTAGCCACAATTTCCACCTGTCAGTAAAGCGTATCTCAAATAAGATGGAGAGGTTTTCACTTAAAAAAGCAACCAAGAGTTAAATTTAGGCTACATTTAATTTTTTTTCTTCAATATGCATATTTGTTATTTATTGTTTTATTTTCATTATTAACACAATTCTAATGGTGCTCTCTGCACAGTCTCAAAAATATGCCCTTGCCTTTCATTGCATATATTGAATGAGCGTGAGACAAAAAATCTCTGAAGCTTTTCAACTCCAAACCTCTGACACAACGGTGCTATACCTGACTGAGAGAGCTCCTCAAACCACAGTTTGTTGAAATGTAAATGTAGGCCAACTTTTGCTTTTCAGCTGATCCCCCTGTCAGGAAGCTACCCTGTGAAATGCATTATAGCTGGTCAGAGGGATTAAAATTAGGTTTTTGATATGAATAATAATAATTTAAATAGCTTAACTAGCCTATTTAACATGAAAGTCAGAAATACACATAGTCAGTGTTCATTACGTTTATCTGAAACACTTCAGAGCTGACAGATCTCCATGTTCAAATGTTTGATGCACTTTGTTGTGTAGGATGTACTTTTGCTGACCATTATCCCAGTTCTTTAGTTTTCACAACAGCCTCTGTGTTTGTTGTCTTACATAACGTCAACTCGCTGTCGGCCAATCTCGGAAGGTGTATTTCCCAGCAAGGACCGCCCCTTAAACAGGATGCACCATATTTGGAAAATTACGTATTGGGGATCCCGTTCTGGAATATTCCATTTCTTGAGGGTGAACTTAAAAAATATCGCTAAATATCACTTTTTGGCTTTAGATAACATGAGCGGGTATTGTATATTTAACTTTTAAAGAACCTACAGGCATTAAGCTGGCGTATTACTGCGTTGTTAAGGCGGTGTTTTGGTGTTTTTTTCCTCTCGGTGCCGAAAAAAGGGCACTCCCCTTTTCGACGTCACTGGTAGACTATAAAAGGCCTCCGTGGTGCCTGAGTTGGCATTCAAACTTTCACTAGCAGAGCAACGACAACAGAGAAAGAGACCGGGAGCAGAACTTAAGAGCTTTTTCCACAAACCCACTACAGGGATTTTCTTATTTCAAGACCCTCCCTCGCAGAGTTTGTTTGGATCTTCATATTTGTCTTGTTCTTTGGGAACGATGATGTTCACCGGTTTCAACGCGGACTGCGATTCCTCCTCCCGCTGCAGCACAGCTTCCCCATCAGCGGACAATCTGGGATATTACCCATCCCCAGCAGGATCTTACTCCAGCTTGGGATCTCCACAGTCTCAGGTACGTCCAGTCTAATATTATTAAACATTCTAGCTTACTTAATATGTTAAGTTGTTGTAGTTTGGCATGAAAAGAACAACTTAAAAAGATAAAGATGAAGCTTCTCTGAATTAGCTTCTCTTATGAGGACAAAACATACCGCTAGAAAGCAATAAATATGTTATTTTGTAGTTATAACTATATGCTAAAGCGATAGCCTCTGCCGATTGTGCTTGACATAGCCTGCTGACCTGCGCTTCACAATTTTCATTCATCCACCTGGAAACTCCATAGAGAGAGTGTAACGTCATAGTTGACATCACAAGGATATTTTTAAACCATGTAGCTTTTTATAGACCCTGTGCTTCATTCATACGTACCCTGCAAAGCTGCACCCCTCCTCTTTTGAAAGTATACCAGACTGACAATCCTCTTGCTTTCATTCCCTCCAGGATTTCACTGACCTGACAGCATCAAGTGCCTCCTTCATCCCCACTGTCACAGCCATTTCAACAAGCCCAGATCTGCAGTGGATGGTTCAGCCTTTGATCTCCTCAGTGGCTCCTTCTCACAGAGCTCACCCCTACAGCTCCAGCCCCAGCCCTGCATACCCCAGACAAGGCATGAGGTCTTCATCCAAGGCTCACATCAGCTCGACCAAGAGGGGCAGAATGGAACAGGTAATTATCATCCAGCAATCTATTTTAGGAATTATCTAACAAGCAGTAACTTCCTTATTGCAGTGCATTAAGTATCATAGAACTTGAGTCTTAACTTTTTCTTGTCTTATGTGCAGGTTAACCCTGAGGAGGAAGAGAAGAAAAGGGTTCGCAGAGAGAGAAATAAGCAGGCAGCAGCAAAGTGCCGCAACAGGAGGCGAGAGCTTACCGACACTCTGCAAGCTGTAAGTATCCCACAGATTTACCCTCATTCATTAAAATCTACTTCATGCCGCAGCTAAAAGCAATGTTGTCAAACAGCCAAGTTAATGTTTTCTTCATCTTCATCAATTGCAGGAAACTGATCAGCTGGAGGATGAAAAGTCCAGTCTGCAGAACGATATTGCTAATCTTATGAAGGAGAAGGAAAGGCTTGAGTTCATTCTGGCTGCCCACCAGCCCATCTGCAAAATCCCCTCAGAGCTGGACACGGACTTCTCCGTGGTCTCCATCTCTCCCGTCCATTCCTGCCTCTCCACCGAGGTGTCTTCCCTGCCGCAGACCACCACATGCGCCATCACTACCAGCCAGCCGACCTTCACCTCAACCTCCAACTCAATCTTCTCCAGCAGCAGCTCCGTCCTCTCCACCGCCACCATCTCCAGCAGCACGGTCAAGATGACAGACCTGGACTCCTCCGTCCTGGAGGAGTCTCTGGATCTGCTCGCAAAGACGGAGATGGAGACGGCGCGGTCGGTGCCGGAGGTTGACCTGTCCAGCTCCCTCTACACAACTCAGGACTGGGAGCCCCTCCATGCTTCAGCCAATAACAATGACTTTGAGCCCCTGTGCACACCTGTGGTGACCTGCACCCCCGCCGGCACCACCTACACGTCTTCTTTTGTGTTTACCTTCCCAGAGGCAGAGACCTTCCCCACCTGTGGCGTCGCCCACAGGAGAGGAAGCAACAGCAACGACCAGTCCTCTGATTCCCTCAGCTCACCAACCCTGCTGGCCCTTTAAAGACTCTTCCACAAACAAAAATACTTCCTATCAAGCACATTTTCTTGATGTTATGAGATAGATGTGCAGATCACAGGGCTATGGAATGGACTTGTACCAGGAAGCAAATTATTTAATATTTTATTTGCCTTTATCTATACTTGCCTATTACACCAATGTAGCAAGTTAAAAAGCATGTTTCAACTAATACCACCTAGTCGTTATATGAGTTAATATATGATTTTATGGTGCTAGATAACAAAACTTATTGTAGTATTGATGTGTGCTCCGAGCAATAGCTATTATTGATCCAGTTTGTTTTTCTGGTTGATGGAATGTGAGAGTACTTGTGAACTGTTTGTGAAAACTTTAAAACTGACGTGCTTTGTCTTAACCATGGTCTGAGTGGTCTATCTTTAGTATGAGGTTTTCTGTGAAAACATTAGTGATTTTAATTTATGAAATTTCAATTTATTTTTTTACAGAGAGAGTCAAGATGAATGTTGTTTGTAAGAGATGTAAATAAAATAGTGATATTTAAATTCACTTCAGTTTGCCTGGTTGAATCTTTTGCCCTCTCATATGATATGCACATGTTATATTACACATTACATATGCTCATATTACACATGCATTTTCTTTGTATAACCAGCAGTCGAACACGCAATTAAAATAATGTCTAAAATTAGCCTGTATATAAGGAATAGAGGCAACTTTCCTGCACCTCCACTGGCTCTATTTATTGTTCCGTCTGTTGCCAAGGTTAACTATACGTCAGGGCTCCTACGTCAGTGCGTTCTTTCCATTTTTTTAATTCGCAAGCCCAGCGCGATGACGTCAGACTTCCATGCCCAAATATAGAACGCTAGAACAACTCGCCGCTGCTGTCTTCCTGCAAGGAGCCGACATGGCGCTTGGTCAGACACCTTTTTCCGCTCAACTACGTAGCCTTCATGAAGCCCAGGTCTTCGCCTCGGAGGTTTAGGTTTGAGTTTAGGTTGTCGGAAAGAAAAAGAAAAAAAAAACGTGATGTGCTGCAGATAGGTCTCTCACAATGATGTCGCAGGTCGACAAACCGCTGCAGACACTTGGCTACATTGACGAAAGACTGTGGTTACACAAGAGAAATCACACTCGAAAGCAACATTTTCACCACAGTCTGCGTCGGTTTCATTTATTCTGTTGACTGGGAAGGTTTAAATTCAACTGTTATTAACCTTCACGTACAAGCAAAGACATATACGTGAGTTACAGCACAATCCAAGGAGGGGGGGGTGTTCCCAGAAATAATTCATAAAGGTATAGGCTACAAGACAGCAGTGTGGACTTCACCTACATGAGCTGTTTTCCTGCAAATAGACTGTGGGCATGTGGACAGGACAGCTGGACATGAGGTGTAAAGTGTCTCTCTGCACACTGGTATTTTTATTTAGCTTGTTCCAACTCTTTCCCATCAGACAGACTGCGGACAGTGAAACCACCTCTTCTGGGAGCAGAAGCGAGGGCCAAGATCAACACTGACCAGCCCACATCACATCAAAGCTCTTGTTTGATAAAGGGGTCACATGTAGGCTACATACCCAGTGTGTAAGATGGTGATCTAGAAACATAAATGACAAATTATCCAGAATATCATATATTTGCACTGGTTGTTAATGCAGGTTAGTTAACTCTGATTACATTTTACACACAGTGACTATTTGGAAACAAAGATGTTATTATTTGCAAGTATTTATATTTGCCTATTTACACTCATTTTCTTATCCACTATCATTATTAATTAGTTGTTTTAAAAAACAGTTTTAAAGTAATCATGGTGGTCAGTGGTCACTTCATCTCAGCTCATGTCCTCAAGGTTCAAGTGAATGCAAGATAATCCTAAAGCTGAGGGTTTCATGCATCTGGCTGGCTCTGTGAGCACTAATGTCATCCTGTCTCTTCTGTTTTCTCTTGAACAGAAAATTATTCAGAAGGTGAAGGTACGAACATGATGACAACACGTTCATCACTAACTAACAATGGTCATTTCATTTCAAGTTAAACAAGGTGAGTCATCATGTAGTAGCCTACCTTTCTGTTGGCTTTAATCAAACAAACTGATTTCCTTCCTCACATGAGGTGATTTGTTATTTTCCTTATTTTGGTGGGGATTTCTTTTTGTTATGTGTTTATTTATTTTTACCACACTTTGTATCTTTGACAAAATTTCTGCCATTTGTGCAACTCTGTGTTAGTTACGCAGTTTGCAACAAGAATCTTTCCATCCTGTCCCTCCCATGTGTCATTCTTGCGCCTCTCTGGCCCATTTCACCTTCTATCAACTTTATACCATATTAAGAATCATCCAAAGGCGGATTGCCTCACCAGGAAATGCGTGTGCATTTGGGACAGGCAGGATGAAAAACTACTATCACACAATAACTGACTTTTGCTGACGTTTGAGTTTTTCATTGTGGACACACCCTTTTGTGCAACACTGCCAATATATCAGCAGTTCTTCCTTTACTTCCTGTATGGCCTACTTCTCCAGAGGGAAACTAACCAAAAGGTTAAAATATTTGATACAATTTAAAGATTTAAGTTGCAGAAGTACAATGCACCACTTCCTCAGCTCTTGCTTGTAGTACACCCTCAAAATGCTTGAACTGAAGCAGTGCAGAGCCTCATGTCTTGTCAGTGCAATGCTGTTGTATAACCACCGAATTCAGAGCACCGATATGTTTTCCCTTGCACTTAAGCAGAGCTTCTTTTCCTCAATAAAGCCTCTATGTGCGACCATGCAGTGCCTAATAACTCTGTCTATTAATACCTTTTTGGCGGCCCTAGGGAGATGGGGTAGCGGCAGAAATAGCAGGTGCCTATTGCTTCTTTTAACATCAGCATCAACAGCAGTAAAATTAGACCACTATGACGCCAACCTGCGTCGGTGCTGCAACCCAGGGGAGGGACCAGGCAGCGTACGCCTGATAGACAGAGAGGAAGAAACTAAGGCGAGGAGGAGGAGGAGGAAAGGAGAAATGATGAGTGTATGAGGATAGGCTGGGAGGGAGACAGACAGAGGATCCCTGCCTGGGTGTAATTGCGAGCACAGTGATGATGAAACAGCCGAGTCGCCTCCGTGACACGATGAAAAGAGCTCAATTTGGCTCAGCTCCATATTCACAGAAATCCATCTCCTGATACCTTCCCTTTGTGTCGAGAGAGGATATGAAACCTTTAAGAAAGCCCAAATGGTTCTGTTTTTTCCCTGAGTCTCTGTGAGTGACAGAGTGATGCGGTTATGATGCCTTATTACCCAATAACGTGCACTTGATTTGACAATTCCTTACAATGTTTTACCATCATGGGTGTCATCATAACTGTAACTCCATCTGACACAATGCAAATATTCTACGAAATGAAGTCCCTATGACACAGTCTGTGTGAGCTTCTGTGGTAGTGCATGACAAATCAAAATTGTGTTTGAACTCTGTCTGAATGGTGTGTCCTTATCGATACATATTTGTTTTACAGATCTGTAAGCGATAACAACGCAACTCATGACAGCCGCTAGCCAGCTATTAAAGGGTGTGGAGACATGCGTCAGCAAGCGGGCTCGTTTATGGAAGTAGCTACTCTATTCTGTAGTACTTTCATAATAGCACGCAACACTGAACCAGTGCCAAGAGGTGATAAAAAGGTTAGTCAATCAATTGTCATATTACTGAAGTAGTTTTCCAAGTGGTTTAAAGACCTCATCTGACCTCTTTAAATATCCAATGTACGATGAATATTGCTCTTGAAAATGACTGAAATGGCCTGAACTAAGGTTTAATGGGCAGATGATGTTCCCCTTTCAGTATAGTTAAAGCATTGACAAGTCACAGGTACATGAGAATAAAGTTTTGTGGATCTCATTTATAGTCTAAAAGCTCTGTGGCACGGAGGAGTGTGTGACATGCTATTCTTGGAGGTTATTTGACGCACTAAGCTACAATACTGGAGGGATTTCTCTATCCAATAATTACCGTTCACTTAGTGCCAGACTCCCCACTCAGCAGCCTGTTCTCGTCTCGTCTCGTGGGATCCGTAACAAGGATGTTTCCCTGGAAACTGGACAGCTCTATCATATGTAATTGGGTAATCCCTGAGCTGCTGACAGAAAAATAATAGCTTTTGGGATTTTCAAAATACCCCAGCCAACACTGAGCATGATATGTCTGTTTCATAATCCGGATTTATCAGCCACATATTGGATGGATTATTATGCAATTATGGTAATATTAAAGACGTTTTTGATAGAAAATCTATAAATATCAATAAGCTAATTGTGAGCAGCTGATAGAATGAAATCAAAAGAGTGTATTTCTAATCTCATAAGAGCAATATCAATGTAGGTTTATGGAAACTGATAGAAAATACAATTATAAAAGTATATCAATCATCACTCATTCAAGTTACAGTGTTTGGCTTCTGCCAAAGGAGTTTACAAGATATGAAACACAGGTCATACATTGATTGTCATGAGTTCCCAATAACAACAACACAACACCAGACCAGATGCCTAACTGAAATAATTGTCCGTTAATGTCCATTTGAAAAATATTTTATTGCCAATAATTCTTGAATAAAGTGAATTTTGATAGGCAGGTGAAAGCCCTGATCTTTCTAATACTTCCATGTTAACACAATCCTCTCACATTCTGCCTCTGATTAGTCTCTAAAACATTCCCACTCGGACCCACTAGAGGGCCTCGCGCCTAAATGTGTTGCATTCTGTGTTCGGGCTCTGGAGTACTGTCAAAACTAGAAACATTGACTGCCAATATTTTTAAAGGCTCCTGTCTGTTACAATCTGAAATACATTAACACACAACAAGAGCTTGTGGCTATTGGAGTCCTGCAAAGTCCCAAACTGACATGTGGACCCTGAATATTCACTGTAACCCCGCTACTACTTTATGATGCTGTCCTATTGCATTGCTGGGCCCTTTGTACTGTTTGCAGCCCAACTGCATGTTTTCATTTGTACTTATAAAGAATGAAATGTGTAGTCTATTGTTTTGTGTCCAGTCATTAAATAAGAGATGTTTTCCCCCTGTTCCATGTTTAGTCAATGAGTTTTCAGAGTTTTCAACTGCATCCCACTATATTCCTCAAGAAACTAAGCAACTCAGATGTTATCATGTATGTGTGCATCCTGCAATACATGTGGATGGAGATCATAAGCTTTTTCTCAGTACGTGGACCTCGTATTTGTAAAATTGTATGTGAATTTCCTCTTTCTGAAACGACGAGCCCCTCCATGCTGATTTTGTGATTCAGAGACATCTGATGCATTTGCTTTCCCAAAGGTGCTGCACATGTCATGCTCCATCTCACTTTCCCTCCCTGGGCATGTCCTCTCTTGAGGGTATACCAGAAGAAGTCTTGTGGTGTTGAGTAGTTTGTGGTATAAGTGACTTGTGACTTGAAGATTTAAGCCTGGGATGCTTTTAAGTTCTCAGTGCCGCCTCAGGCCTAACACTGACTGGGATTCTCATCACCCATTTCTTGTAACCTTTTGCCCTGAGTAGGCTACCACATGGACCTGCTGCACCTACCTTCATTGTTATCCTTCCCTTTTCTGACGTGATGCTGTGGGGTGGTCTCACCACTAAGATATAGGCTACAGGGGTAGTGAGAGGCCATTCCTTAGACACCTGAGTCAGCTCAAATCTAATCACTATGTCTCTCCTTTTGTTTTTAAAATATTGCCAGTTCAGTTATTCTGTACAGTAAAGCTGTTGGTTTAAGGTTAAAGGCCACACACTGGAAACACTTGACTGAAGTGGACCACTGCCCAGACACCCCAGGGTCCCTCGGGGCTTCAGGCTAACATTTTGGAGAACAGTGACTTCTGACTTAAAATTTTAGGAGCGCCAGCAGAAAATGTTGTGGCGCTTATGCACACCATAAATCAATTTGCAAAGCACATTTCCTTTTAAGTCATGATCCTCCTGACACACATAGGCCATGCCACCTGTTGACAGATTCCACATTTGAGTTGCTGCTTCCATGACCATGTTTCACCAGTTTTGAAAAAAAAAAAAAAAAAAAATCCCAGCAAATTCACTGGTTGCACATGCGCAAATAGGTAGATGTAAAATTTACTTGCACTGTCTCAAGTTTAGGAGCAGTCTGAGCCCTGCCCCTTCAAACCTTATTTTTACAGTCTATGCTTCAAACAGATAATTAGACCCATCATGCACAGCACAGTTTGATTTGGCCATAACCTCTGGGGCTGATGTTGAGTGAGTGGATGCGGTGCAGTTCTCCCTCCAGGCCGGCGGCGGCGCTCGGGTGTTGAGCGAGGCCGGCGGTGTGAGCTGGAGCTCGGCGTTAAGCTGGTGGGCTGGCACGGGCTGGTTGGTCGGTCGGTCGGTTGAGGGGTAGCCATGGCTCGACTCGCTGCGCTACTGCTGTTACCGGTTCTTATTGAATCGGTATTTTCCATTTCTTTCTTTTTACCGGTCAACTCAAGAAAGTGTTTACGAGAGGAGATCCACAAAGACGTCCTCGTCACGGGGGAATATGAAATAAGCGAACAGGCGAACACCAAAACTAATCTGAAGGTGAGCACACAAACCTGCGGCTAGCTGCGGCTAACGGGTCCGGTTGCTTCCCGAGGCCGAAATGACTTCACTGTGTGCGTGGATGTGTGTAAGGTTGTGAAATTCACAACTTGTATCTTGGACAGCCTTTAGGGGTGTGCGGAGTTGCGGCAGGATTTTTTTTTTCATGACAACTGTTGTTAGCATCGTAGCTAGCCTAGGCCCAGAAACACTAGCCTTCCTGGTTTGAGGTGCTAATTAGCCGGCTAACGTCAGTGGCAACATCATCACCGTTCAGACTTTACTTTAATATGATTTTTATTTAAGTCGCATTTAAGTAAAACAAAACAAAACAGTGAAATGCAGTTGTATCACACACTCAGGTGGGTGATTATCCCCCAGTTGTCGTGTGTTGTGTGATATTAGGCCGTCGGCTCGGCTCCGCTGCTGTTACACGTCAGTCTTAGCCTCCATTCAGCTGGCACAGTCGGGCTAGCGGCGTTAGCACGTTAGCTGTTAGCGTTGAGTACATGTCAACGTCGGCGGCATGTGTTTAATTATTTAATGACTCATAAAGAGCACATCCATAGCCTACACCATACTGAGAGCCTGTCCTTACACTGTTGTCAACTCAATGCAACTTAATTTGAAAAAGGATAGTCAATAAGGCTTTGTAAATCAGTCCCTACGTTGTAACAGCTGTCATATGGAAACAATTACAGTAGTCTTCCTTGTGATAAAGAAAAAGCACTTATTGGTGTTGATGAATGTTTTGCACTGATCTGATTGATGCCAATTTGGGCGGCTAGTGATCTTTTGTGTTGGTACGATGTTTAATCCGGTGGTTCCGACTTCTGTGGACAGTTTAAATCTGTAAAATGTATGATATTATTAAATTTAACTGCACAAAAGTCAGAAATGTCCTGTTTTATACAAGCAACTCCACATTGCCATACCGAAAATAATCATCTTGCTTGGGTTATGTAAATAATGGCATTACATTTTCCGTCAATCATTTATGCACTTGACTGATGTTTATATTATTATTTTCCCTCTAACTCTGCAGATCACAGATTCCTCCAGTCACACTCTTTACTCCAAGGAAGATGCAACGAAAGGAAAGTTTGCATTCACCACAGAGGATTATGACATGTTTGAGGTGTGCTTTGAAAGCAAGTCCCCCTTGGGTAAGTGTGTCACCTGGGAAAACCAGTCGGCATCATCTTTTTTTCACTGATCTAGATGCATAAATACTAAAGCAGTTATTCAACACACACAGAATTAATTTGGATGAACAAAGGCAGGATGTTACTCCAGTTTGTGTGCAAATGAAATGTGTTGTGTAACTTGGGTTTTATTTTTGTTGTCACACGCACAGACGGTTATAAAATTAAAGATGTAAATTTGTGCAGGGTCGTTTCCAGGGCAAGGTATTAAAAAAGAGTGTATTCTTGCTGAGCAGTAATGAGGGAGTAACAGGAAAACAATAAGGATTTGTCCAGAATATGAAAAATGTAATTATAAAGTTTCACAGTTGGCATCAATATAAACTCCTTTAATGTTCTAAAAACGTATGAGCGCTATGTTGCACACACAAGTAACCACAATTTAATTTAATTGATTTATGTCTTTATTTTATTGTTATCAGTTGCATATGATGTTAAAAGCTCTGCTTATTTTAATCAGGAACTGGAAGAGTGCCTGACCAGCTGGTCAATTTGGACATGAAGCATGGTGTGGAGGCCAAAAACTATGAAGAGGTAAAGTTGCCTTTGTAATGTGATAGAAACTGTAGATAAAATAAAGTCTGTCTGCTCTGCAGCCTGGCTGCGTCGCTGGATGTGGGACACTGGTCTTGCTGAAGGAGTTTTACTAGTAGCCAACACTGACACTGATAAAAGCGCCAGAGGCCACAAACTAAAATTTGGGTCAGAGTTGTTTTTGGGCCGTGAAGAGATGCGTATTGGCACACTTTGTTAAATCTTCAGCAACACCCCTATTCAGGATAAAGGCCTTTATTTATCAGAGAGCCAGAGACACGTAAGCGTTGCACAACACTGACATAAGCAATGCCTTCATCAGATTGATAAATCACAATGAGCTGTGGAGGCGAGAATTTACTGCTGCAGTCAGTGCCTTATTTACATATATACCACATAAAACACTTGTTCCTAATGGCAACAATGCATAGAATAGAACACAGGGAAATGGGTGGAGGAGGTTTCTTCGCCTCCACATTATTCAGTATTTTCCCGTACACAGGCGCATTGATTTGGATCATCACTCACATAACTTAATAGTTCTTCTGAGAACGGGTTAGCACTTGGCTGCCTCTGGCAACACTTACTGAGTAAACAAGTGATAAAGGCTGCGCGCTGAGAATCGCCCTGCTTCCCACACATGGCGCACCAAACATGACGTCCTGCTCTTCTGAGTGAGTGTGTAGGTGGATGTCCGGGGGGGGTGGGGGCTAAAGCGGGTATGCCTGTCTGTGGGCTGGTGGGTGGAGCCGAATGTGCACATGTATTTACCTACGTTGGTGGGTGTGTAACCTTGAACAGATTCAGACTCTTCAGTAGACAGCGTGGTGGTGGTTATTTGGTAAATGTGCTGTGGCTGTACAGTGTTTGAGAAAGTGAACATGGCAGGTGCACTGTGCAGTATCCATTGATTGTTTAGTCTGATGAGTTCTGTGATTATGATTTTATTATTTATATACTCCATCTGTGGCACACTGTAGTCTACAGAAAGGGGGGACTGTTGTTTTGTTTTTGTTTATTTACAATCCACTTACAGCACACTTAATTACACTCCACAAAATTTATAAACACAAGTGACATGGTAACCTATTAAGATAATGGTTGGTGATTATGTTCAGAAACACTTTTTGTTATACTGGGTGAAATGGTCCTTCTATCCTGAGAGTAGTCAATACATTTTGTATTCAGAAAAAGGAATGAAAATAAGTGTCAGCTGCAGGACTGACAAAACTCTGACCAATCCATGCTTTTCGCTCCGAAAAGGAAAAACCAATCGGATGCCTTCATGTCTAGTTCTGCCTACGCCCAATCAAGCTGCCGTCTCTCTCACCCTCTCCCTCCTCCCGCTTGCCCGATCAGTCTTCACCTACGTCCGTGGAAAAGCCACACTCCAGTCTGATGGGTGGCAATGTGGCTCTGGCAATGCATGTTGGGTGTCTTCACCTACGAGAGAGGTCTAAGGAAAGGGGCTGGGACTTTTGACTTGTGTATTTTCAAAATGGGGTCTGCTAGAAGCATTTTTTCCAGAATCTCCAACCCTACCTTTAGCTGAGCAGGTTTGGTGACCTGTCTGACAGCAAGTCCTGCCAAAGAGTACCTACGTAAACAGTTGTGTGAGCAGCCATTAGTTAAAACCACAACTATTGACTGCTGCTTGGAGAGGAAATATCGTGAACTAGCGATCTACTTTTTTTTTTTTAAATAACGATTGTTTGGACCAAGAAAAGGCCAACAGCTGATTACCAGGCACTATGAAAAAAAAAAAGAAGCTCCTTACGAGTGACGGCTGCCACAGCTCGAACGGTACCGTCATTTGTGCTGCTACATGTTTAATCACAATCACCAGCAATCCTCCAAACCTATTAATCAGTCTGGCTCTGCCTTGTACTACAACATGATGAATGGTGGTTTTACATATTCATCAGATAAATCCTGTAGATTTGTTTCCTTCAGAAGTTGGCTTTGAATGTTCGTTTGCATCATACACCGACCACACAAGTTTGTTTAAGATAAAGGTCCAACCTGTTTCTCTGTAGACCAGAGTAGGAGGCCAAACACGGATGATCTCAACAGTTTTCACAGCCAAGGGGCGACACCTGCTGGACAAAGTTTATAACAACACAGTTTAAATTGGTCGTTCTATGTCAACAGTGATAAACTTCTCAGGTATCATTTTTCAGTGGATTCAGAAGCCTCTTGTTTTTTTTCCCCCTCCAGATTGCCAAGGTGGAGAAGCTGAAGCCTCTTGAGGTTGAGCTGAGGCGACTGGAAGACTTGTCCGAGTCCATCGTCAATGACTTTGCTTACATGAAGAAAAGAGAGGAAGAGATGCGGGACACCAATGGTAAAAACAAAAAACAAAACAAAATGGGTGACTTTGTTGAAAGCAAGTAGAGCATGTAGACTAATTGCTGCTGACCCTAGAGGAAGCACCAGGTTTTGATTATGTGAGGAAAGAGAAAAAAAGATCAGTGTTGTTTCTTTGTTGTTATGAACAAAAAAAATACTTGTATCTAAAAACACACCCCTCTTGTTCTGCCGTTTTCCAGAGTCCACCAACACACGTGTGCTGTACTTCAGCATATTCTCAATGTGCTGTCTGATCGGGCTGGCCACATGGCAGGTCTTCTACCTGAGGCGCTTCTTCAAGGCAAAGAAGCTGATCGAGTAAAAAGCGACCCCCCCCCCCGCTCCTAACCTCGGGGGAAGCTACTTGCCGGTCAGCCAATGCATCCCGACATCCACCCTCCTTGGACTTAGCTTCAGCAAACAACAGCAAGTGGGGTTGAGGGGCTCAAATTCTAGTTTTCACGGTTTTGAGAATGTCATGGTTGTCCTCTGAAAAAAAAAGAAAAAAGAAAAAAGATTCACCTGCTTATTTAGGGGTTTGAAACATGAAAAGCGCTGTAGGGAGAAATGCACTGTGAGACATGGGAGGCGTATGTCACTGCAGTGCACTGGGTGAGATACGTCCACCCCCATGGTACCTCACGTTTCTGTCTGCACTGTTTTTAAATGTTGCGACTTACTGAATAAGAACTTGTTCCTTCAATCAGTTCAACAGTTTGATTTTGAGCTCAGTTTGAATGGATGTGCCATGAGCGAATGTCCTTTGCCCTTCTTTTGATGTACACATTCTTTACCATGCCAAGCAGACTAGATCCTTGGTGCCCTTTGATCAAGTGAAGGCTATTTGGAAAAAAAAAAAGTGGTTTGTTGTTACTTTGATAAGAAAATTGGCAACCACTTAACTTCTGTGTTATGTCATTTAATTTGCATACATGTTTGGTAGCTAAATTTAACGGCGTCTTTGGTTTGTTTTCATATTGTAAATGCTATTTAGTTGCTTCTACAGGTATATTTTTGCGGGGTTGTGAGTTGTGAGAGTGATATCCTCTTAGTTATAAATTAGGTCACTTCTATTAGCTCTTGCACGTTCTAGTTTTGTTTTTGGACCACCTGAACAGCAATTCACCACCAATCAAAAGTAGCCAGAAACCAAAAACCTTGTTCTTCGGAGGGTGTTTCCAGCATATGTATATGGCTATGAGCAATTTAACCACCTGATTCCTATGATACAGTTCATATATGATTGTGCAAGTTTTTTTTTTTCTTTTAAGACTGCAATGGATGGAGGCTTTAAAGGGAAATGTAAAGTAAGTTAACCAAACATTTCCCCCAGTCCTGCGCCTCTTTTCTTCACACACTGGTAAATTTAGTTATTATTGTGACATTTTCAAACTATCACTCCCCAAGTACAGTACTTGCAGGTCCATCCATCGTGCTTCTTCTTGTTAAAGATACTTCAGAGGCCTGGGTTACGTGAGAGTGTGGGTGGTTGCAAATGTTCAGATTGTTTTTTGACAGGGATTAATTGAGGCATCTGTCATGGATACATTTTTAACAATGAACATGCGCACTGTGCGCAATCAATGATTTTTATGTTGACTGATAAATTTTGTAAATTTGTGTTGGGCTTTTATTCAATAAAATATTGGATGAATTTACATTAGTTACAATGTAGTTTAACATGTATCTCCTACTTATGATGCTAATAGTTGGGTTTGGTATGGTAGAGTTTTACTTAAAATTTATTTTTCTTACCTGCACAGACATTAGCTGTAATCATATCACAATATTGTCACTCTCAAATTGTAAAGGAGAAAATGGCACAATAACATCACAGCACTATGTACACTACATTGGTTGTTCTGCTGGTCACAACAGTGACCATTAAAAACGTAATTTTCGAACTTTAAATTTACTTTCCACAGAGGTTTAATGTTCATGTATTATTTGTGATTGTGACGACTTGTCTTGAAGAGATACGAGCGCTTTTGCTGGTTTGGTGTAAATCTCATGACTACAGCTGATTATCTTCACTTTGAAAAGAAGATGGAGTCATTACATTTACTTGGAAGATGCTTTATTTTCAAAACAACAGCAAGTTTCCTCACACTCCCAAACCATCCAGAGCTAGATGCCATGAAAAGGAGTTCACCAGAAGAGAAGGTGAGTAAGTTGTTCTTACTTTAACACAACAAAGATTTTAGAAAATGACCTAAAATAACATCCATGTTGCATCCGTGACACTTGTGAATCAAATGACAATACACATCACATAATAGATACTAGCTCTTTCTGCTTTGGATGGGTTGTCATGATCACTGAATTGATGTATTATACACGCATTTTCTTTTTTACATTAAGCTGTGTTTGTGTACCTACAGTTACCAAAGTGAAACATGGTTTACAGATTCCTAACGAATGGAAACAGTTCTGCCTCTCCGTTTGATATGTCTAAAAAAAAACTGGTGGTATAATCGGTGTGACGAATGAACGTCACACCGATGCAACACGTTACGGCGATTTAACACACGGCACGTCTCAAACAGCCAACGTCATAGCAACCTGTCGCTAACGACGCAACATTGACGCAATATTTTTTATCACGTTGAAGATTGACTTTTCTTCAGATTGGAACAATATACTTTTTGGTGTCCATAATGTAAAAATTAAAATACAGAAATAACTATCTCAGATTTAATCATATTATGGAAATACATACACAAAGCTAAATTTAGTCACTCAAACCCCTGTTTTGTGGCATAGCTATGGGAAACGGAACAGTAGCTACATCCAAGGCATCTCTGACTCTAATAAGAAGGCTATCAACACATCTCATTTGTGCTCTTTTTCTTTTTTTACTGCATTTATTTGAATAACCCCCCTGGCTGTTGTTCACTTCTTTTATATACAGTCTATGGTTTGTATGCACATTTCTGTATTTCACATTTCTGCCTTTCTACTGAAATTATTGTTGTCAATAAAGAACTATTTGAAAAAAACATTGACGCTGAGGCGGTCCAACCAATCACAGGACATTACGGTCACGACGACCCGGAAGTAGTCCTGAAGTCCTTCCCTCGTCGTCTAAAACATTTTTGCATGGTGGAAACATTGGGTTCACTGGTTTTCTACTTTGACAGCTAGTGTCGTGTTGAAGCCACCACAGCCATGCCGGGCCCAGACAAAGAGACGGACCTGACCGAGAGAGTCGAGGCGTTTCTGTCCGACCTGAAGCGCGGAGGCAGCGGGACGGGGCCGCTGCGGGGCTCGGCGGAGACAGCCCGAGAAACGACGGCTCTGCTCCGCAGGATCACAGCCCAGGCCCGGTGGAACAGCGCCGGTGCGTCATGCTACATCCAGTCTGTCAATGTACAGATGGACGCAGACTTTACAGCGGTGTTAGAGCAGCTGACAGTGTCGTAGCTGAACAACAAACCTACTGCAGCTGATGCAACAGCTGTCTAAAGAGTGGTGTTCGTTTCTTCAAGGGAGTCTGTGATGTGATGAAGTGTTGGGTCAACTACAGAGTCAGCAGGGAGGCTGACAGAGCTTTATTTTCTGTACCTTAAATAGAAGAAATAACTTTTATACTCTAACTTTGAAGATGTGATTAATACTGTAGAAATTTTGGGTATTAATTTGTCGCCACCAGCCTTGGCTTGTTACAGATACTTGATTTCCACTTAAATTGGACGTTTTTTTTCTTTTCTTCAGGAGATCTGATGGAAATCATCCGTAAAGAGGGGAGGAGGATGACTGCAGCCCAGCCCTCAGAGACCACTGTTGGCAACATGATCAGACGAGTGCTGAAGATCATCAGAGAGGAATATGCCAGGTGTGTGAACCGTCTACACATCAGGGTCATTGATTATTATACACACACACTGATTTGGTCTGATTATGGTGAATGGTCGTAGCCAGATTGTTTGTGCTTTTAGTACTGATGTATCTTCTCTGGGTGTCATTCATGGTTAATACGTAACGATTCTTCTCCATGATGATACCAAGAATCAGTCGTCTACACATAAATACACATTTCAGATGACTAATCGGGCATTTCTAAACTCTCATCAGAGTAAATTTAACAAAGTTCGGCCCCACTTTGACGTTTTTTAACAGCTTTTTATTCCTTGAGTTAACTGAAGGAATTTGGTTCATTGTTAAGGTAATTTCTTAGGACTCAGGTTTCTTTGGTACTAAAAGAAATGTTTCAGTTCAAACAACTAAATATGAATTCTTTATTTGCTCATTATGTAAAAGCTTAACTTGGGAAGTGTAGACCTGTGAAGTAAAGTGTTATAAACATAAAATATACATATAACAAAAATGTGGTGCCTTCAGTAGTTGTTTTGTAGTTCGTCATACATTTGTCATGAATTTGCAGTCTCAACCATAATAGAAAAGGGGACAATATGACACTATGGAGGTTTAGAGACGAGCAACTACATGTTGTTTTCAGGGGTTTTCTTCCCTCAGTTTCAGTTTTACAATTGCTGGGTCACTGATCTAAGGAAAGTTGCCCAATGCCCACACAAAAAAAATGAAAAAGTTTTTTGCATGTCAAAGGACAGTGTGTGCGGGCAGCCTTTTCTTCTTTGTGCTCCAACGCACCTGTCCACAAAAGCTTTTCAAGGTGTGCATCAGTTTCCACACAGATTTGGGTCACTAATCTACAATCTGAGAAGGTTTTTTTTTTTAAATTGATGTTGCTAAAATTGCTTGTTAAAATTGACTGTCAATTTTCCTTCCCTCAGATCTCGAGGCAGCAGCGAAGAAGCAGACCAGCAGGAGTCCCTCCACAAGCTGCTGACCACCGGAGGTCTCAGCGAGGAGAACTTCAGACAGCATTTTGCCGCCCTCAAAGCCAACGTCATCGAGGCCATTAATGAGTTGCTGACTGAGCTGGGTACGTTTCCTTTTTTTCTTTTCACAAGTAGTAATTTACCAGTCAATTTGGTACTAGATTCTCAGTAAATAAACTTGAGCCAAGTCTGTGTTTAATCTGTGTAGTTACAGTGTTGTTGTTTTTTCTCTCTGCACCATTGTATTCTCAGAGGGAACAACGGACAACATTGCCATGCAGGCCCTGGAGCACATCCACTCTAATGAGGTCATCATGACGATCGGTCGCTCTCGCACCGTGGAGTCCTTCCTCAAAGACGCTGCACGCAAACGAAAGTTTCATGTCATTGTTGCAGAGTGCGCACCCTTCTGCCAGGTAACATGAAAGAACAGTACAAATTTATGCAGGAAAAACAAGAAAGTTTGGTGTGATTGAGATAAAAGATTGCTTTGGTAAGACACTGTTATATAGATGTTATATGTTATAATAAAATCATATTTCTTCACCTCCCACCAGGGACATGAAATGGCCACTAGTCTGTCAAAAGCCGGCATCGAGACAACCGTGATCGCAGATGCTGCCATATTCGCAGTCATGTCTCGCGTTAATAAGGTATTCAACACCACACAGGACTCTGAAACCGCCATGTCGGAGAATGTGGGCTAACATGAGTGGCGATGATCTCTTTTCAGGTCATCATTGGCACACAAACAGTTCTAGCTAACGGAGGACTCAGAGCAGTGAACGGGACACACACTCTGGCCCTCGCGGCCAAACATCACTCCACACCGCTGATCGTCTGCGCTCCCATGTTCAAGCTCTCACCTCAGGTAAGACGACGGTACGTTCTGTCAGATTATTATCATTCCTGCTGAGAACAAATGATGAGGAAAGTCACTTTGTGTCCTCAGTTCCCAAATGAAGAGGACACCTTCCACAAGTTTGTCTCTCCACATGAGGTGCTTCCTTTCACCGAAGGTAAAGCACATCTTTAACAAAAGAACAGCTTTACAATCCTGTAAAAATAATTTCATCCTGCAGAATAATAATATCCCAAATGTTGCGTTCAGGGTAATTCACACTTTGCTGTTTGCATTTCAGGGGAGATTCTCTCAAAGGTGAATGTGCACTGTCCGGTGTTCGACTACGTCCCACCTGAGCTCATCACACTCTTCATCTCAAACATTGGAGGGCACGCACCATCGTACATCTACCGACTGATGAGTGAACTTTACCACCCAGAAGACCACGAACTATAACCAGTGTAATGAACAAATAAATAAGTTAATTAATGCAAATTTGTCTGTGTTTTACTTTTTCGTTTACAGTGGTGGTCAAAATTATATGAACGGCTGACAGATCTGAAAATGCCTTGGTATGTCCACCCTTTACAGCAATTACAGCACATTTCTCTGGTATAGTGTCAATATATTTGGTGAAATGTTCAACACTAATGTTATCCCATCCCTTCTGCTACTCAAGCCAATGATTTTCCTTTGAATGTATACAAGACCTGTCCAGTTTATTTTCCAACTCGCCCCACATTTGTTTGAGGGTCTTGAGGTCCAGACTTTGTAAATAATTTGGCTTCTTCTGTGAAGGAACATGATTGTTACACTGACAGTGAAATAGGCCGAGCTTGTTTTTCGCAAGGAAAATTACCCAAATCTTCTTATGATGGCTCTATTCTGTGGTTTATAGAGCATAATGATGATTAATGGCCAATTCAACAACAATAACAGAAACCTCTTAAATATGCCACGTATTCTAATAAATGTGGTAAACTCAGAAACTAGAACTGACTGATGTGCTGGAAACATCCATCAGTCTTATTTTCATGCTCTTTGGCAAAGTTTGATCTTCCAGTTTTTGAAGCACGGAAACACCACTTTCCATAGATACTCCTCCTGTAGATATACATTTATCTAATCATTGTATGGAGTAGCCTATCTATGGAGGGGTATATGTATACTCCTCCATAGATACTCCTCCTATATAGATAGATACATGTATCTATTGTATTTATAGTTAGAGTAGCCTATCTATCTATGGAGGGGTATATGTATATTCCTCCATAGATATTCCTCGTATATCAGATACACTAATACCGACTGGTTCTTAAGGCAAAGCTGCATCAATCGTCCAGGTGGAGGCGGTGTGGAGCAGCGGCTTTGTGCAGGTGTTGATGGAGCAGGAGGTTAAAGAATGAGCGGTGAAGCTGCGGTGTTGAGTGAAGTTAGAGTGTGTGAGTGTGTGTAGTGACGGTGTAGTGTCGGTGAGTGTGATAAAAGACTGAGTCCCGCTGTGTTACTCAGGCTGCGCTGCAGCGTCTATTCACGGGCGCGATCCCACTACTGAGCGGCACGGGGGCTTTGACCTGCTCCGTTTCCGACCTGGACCGGTGCACCCCTCCTTAGACGACCTGGTGGTCCCGGGCTCCCCCAGGAGCACCATATCGATACCGAACTTAGCGCGGACACCCGATCGGCATAGTCCGCTGCAGCTCAGAGCTCCTGAGCTCAAACGATCCGCCAGCCTCAGCCTCCCGGTAGCGGGGATTACAGGCGCGCGCCACCGCACCCGGCGACAAACTCACTCACTCAGAGGGGCTTTGAGGCTGACCGCCGTGACGTCATCACCTGGGCAAGGTGAGACTCAAAAGCATCTGATGAAGTTACGTCTCTTAGGAACTAAGATCATTTGACATTTTTTTAATATGATGACGGGGAATTTAGTTTTGACACAAGTTAACTGTTTTGGGAGAGACAAGCTTTTGCAAGAGCTGGTGTTGTGCTTATAACTTTAAGACTGTTAAGTCAAATGATCTTAGAGTTTTGAGAATGTAATTTCTGTTTCAAGAAATGAGCCAAACCACTGGAGAAAAACTGTAGTAGCCTAATATACTCGTCTTCCTAAGAGACGTAACTCCATCGGATGCTTTTGAGTCTCACCTTGCCCAGGTGATGACGTCACGGCGGTCAGCCTCAAAGCCCCTCTGAGTGAGTGAGTTCGTCGCCGGGTGCGGTGGCGCGCGCCTGTAATCCCCGCTACCGGGAGGCTGAGGCTGGCGGATCGTTTGAGCTCAGGAGCTCTGAGCTGCAGCGGACTATGCCGATCGGGTGTCCGCGCTAAGTTCGGTATCGATATGGTGGTCCTGGGGGAGCCCGGGACCACCAGGTCGTCTAAGGAGGGGTGCACCGGTCCAGGTCGGAAACGGAGCAGGTCAAAGCCCCCGTGCCGCTCAGTAGTGGGATCGCGCCCGTGAATAGACGCTGCAGCGCAGCCTGAGTAACACAGCGGGACTCAGTCTTTTATCACACTCACCGACACTACACCGTCACTACACACACTCACACACTCTAACTTCACTTAACACTGCAGCTTCACCGCTCATTCTTTAACCTCCTGCTCCATCAACACCTGCACAAAGCCACAAGGTCACTGGTTCAAATCCCACCCTGCCAACTTTGTTAGTGTACCAGCCTCTTTGAACTTAAACTACCACACTTGGTCAGTGTCATTTTCTAGCATCAAATTGATCACAGTGCAAAATCCCTGTTACAGTAAACGAGTCTCACTGTAGTTCAGTGCGTATGGTGTCAGCTTGGCAACACAAAGGATGTGGGTTTGTATCTCGCTTCAATAACCGTGTTGGTGCATTTTCCAACCGATCTGTCTCTTTACCTCTTTCTCTTGGTTTATGTTAACATGTTTCTTGTAAAATGTTCACAAGACTTTCAGACTTTTCACAATAAGTGTTTCAATTTAAAAACTTTGAAATTTTTTACCAAACCAACGTTTGCAACTCTAACCAAAATGTCACCCCAATACTGCTGAAACTTTTGTCCACTTAAACTCATTACAAATTATTAAGTCCATCACTCTGTTTCAAAATCTGTAAAACTTATTAAACCTATCTCTTCCCACAATTTTTGCTCAATTGACACCAAACTTGCTGGAGAGCATCTTCAGACTGTCCTCCACAAACGATCCACACAGATTTTTGATTAATCAAAAAAAATTGAGCCTACAGTGCATGAAAACGTTTGACTGTAAACAGTACTGTAAAAATATACCATCCAATTCTTACTAAATACATTTTAAATCTGCTCTCATGGGAACAACTGCAGTCAATGTAAGAGTGGCATTTTTAAACATCACATTTTATCTTATGATGCAAAACACTTATTGTTAAAAACAAATCACCAACATTTCCATGGTGTCTAAATGCAATTAATGTATTATCAGATTTTTGTTTAGGTAACTGTATTTCTGACATTTTGACAACTGCTGCCTGTCCGGTGACTCCCTGAGTCTATTTCAGAAGTCACTCACCAGGGCTCACTTCCAAACAATTAGCTCAGTGAGTTAGGAGCTGGTTGTTGGTGCTTGAGGCTGTGGGTTCAAGCCTCAGCAAGGGTAATGATGATGACATATCCAGATGTTGTCAACTAACACAAGACCTGATGGTGGCCTTACAGCATGTATCTAAATTTCAAAACTTTGAAAATAAATTCATAATAGATAAACCATTTGTGCTACTGCTTTGCAACTTTCACTTTCAAATTACCCAATTTAAAAAAAAAATTGCCTACAGTTATCCTACAGTATATTCTGTAGCTACTGTAACGTCGACAATACACAGCTTTGGTAGATCCAGAGTTTTGTTTTAGTTTTTGATTTCCAGAAGTTTTATGAAGGTTGTACATGCTTTGTTGATCCCTGGCTTGTTCCTCCAAGGTAAGTGAAGTGATCTCTGTTTTCTTAGATCTGCTCCTTTATTTTTGTGTTGGTGTATTGATGTTGGTAGACTCTGGTATAGTGTCAATATATTGTCGATACAATTAATTGCTGAGAATGTAATTTCTGTTTCAAGAAATGAGCCAAACCACTGGAGAAAACCTGTAATATACTCATGTCTTCCTAAGAGACGTAACTTCATCGGATGCTTTTGAGTCTCACCTTGCCCAGGTGGTGACGTCACGGCGGTCAGCCTCAAAGCCCCTCTGAGTGAGTGAGTTTGTCGCCGGGTGCGGTGGCGCGCGCCTGTAATCCCCGCTACCGGGAGGCTGAGGCTGGCGGATCGTTTGAGCTCAGGAGCTCTGAGCTGCAGCGGACTATGCCGATCGGGTGTCCGCGCTAAGTTCGGTATCGATATGGTGCTCCTGGGGGAGCCCGGGACCACCAGGTCGTCTAAGGAGGGGTGCACCGGTCCAGGTCGGAAACGGAGCAGGTCAAAGCCCCCGTGCCGCTCAGTAGTGGGATCGCGCCCGTGAATAGACGCTGCAGCGCAGCCTGAGTAACACAGCGGGACTCAGTCTTTTATCACACTCACCGACACTACACCGACACTACACACACTCACACACTCTGACTTCACTCAACACTGCAGCTTCACCGCTCATTCTTTAACCTCCTGCTCCATCAACACCTGCACAAAGCCGCTGCTCCACACCGCCTCCACCTGGACGATTCACTGTTGATGCAGCTTTCAAGTCTGGACCTCAAACCCCTCGAACAGTGGGCCGAGTTGGAAAATAATCTGGACAGGTCTCGTTTACATTCAAAGGAAAACCATTAGCTTGAGAAGCAGAAGGCACATTAGTGTTGAAGTTTTCAGCAAATATTGACACTATACCAGAGAAGTCTACCAACAGCAATACACCAACACATAGGCCTATAAAAATAAAGGAGCAGATCTTGGAAAACACAGATCACTTCACTTGGAAGTATCATCCATCATGATGGAGGAACAAGCCAGGGATCAACAAAGCATGTACAACCTTCATAAAACTTCTGGAAATCAAGCCAATACAAAACTAAAACAAAACTCAGGATCTATTAAAGCTGTGTATTGTCGACGCTACTACAGCATACAGTAGCCTATATCAAAAAACAAGGAAAACTGGACCTCAACCCCCTCGAACAGTGGGCCGAGTTGGAAAATAAACTGGACAGGTCTCGTTTACATTCAAAGGAAAACCATTGGCTTGAGTAGCAGAAGGCACATTGAAGTTTTCAGCAAATATATTGAAACTATACCAGAGAAGTGTACCAACATCAATACACCAACACATATAAAAATAAGGATATTAAATACCGGATCAACAAAGCACATACAACCTTCATAAAAGTTCTGGAAATCAAGCCAATACAAAACTAAAACAAAACTCAGGATCAAAGCTGTGTATTGTCGACGCTAGATTTCCCACATTTCACACATCATGCCTGCGCCTACATATATTCTGGCCCAAGACAATCTCAAACAATAAACTTCTCAACTTTACCCAACAAGATAACATGTAGGCTACAGCATAATCATTAAGCAAAGACGATCCTGGATTGGCCATGTCCTCAGGATGGATTGGACACCAACGCTATCTCAAGAGTCGCTTTACATTGGACCCCAGAAGGCAAAAGAAAGAAAGGGAGGCCTAAAATGACATGTGGCGTAGGACCATAAAGAAGGAACTCCAACAGCACCACCAGAGCTGGGGAACCATCGAGAAGAGGGTCAAAGACAGACAGAAGTGGAGCCAGAGAAATGTGCTGCTGTAATAGCTGTAAAAGGTGGACATACCTTTCTCCATCGGTTTGGTTTGTTTCTTAAAACAGAAATGACATTCTCACAACAACATGGACGAACCTCCAAACCACTTGGCAATTGTTCACAACAGAATTGAATTTCTCATTCATTTCATCAAATTGCAATCTTTGCAAATGATTAAGTAGTACAGGTAGCCTACAGTTAGCACAATTTCCAAGTGAATAGATCTTGTTGATCTAAACTGATTGATTGATTCTCAGTCTGGTTGTTCTCTCCAAAACATGTCAGTATCATATAAGTCATCACATGAACAATAGAATTTTCAATGTCAAAATTAGTCAAGAACATAATGTCATGAATATATGAACATTTGATTGATTTGATTTGATTTGATTTAGGCCACATATAGCCTAATTTTCCTTGTTTTTTGATATAGGCTACTGTATGCTGTAGTAGCGTCGACAATACACAGCTTTAATAGATCCTGAGTTTTGTTTTAGTTTTGTATTGGCTTGATTTCCAGAAGTTTTATGAAGGTTGTACGTGCTTTGTTGATCCCTGGCTTGTTCCTCCATCATGATGGATGATACTTCCAAGGTAAGTGAAGTGATCTGTGTTTTCCAAGATCTGCTCCTTTATTGTTGGTGTATTGATGTTGGTAGACTTCTCTGGTAGGCTATAGTGTCAATATATTTGGTGAAAACTTCAACACTAATGTGCCTTCTGCTACTCAAGCCAATGGTTTTCCTTTGAATGTAAACGAGACCTGTCCAGTTTATTTTCCAACTCGGCTCACTGTTCGAGGGGGTTGAGGTCCAGACTTGAAGCTGCATCAACAGTGAATCGTCCAGGTGGAGGCGGTGTGGAGCAGCGGCTTTGTGCAGGTGTTGATGGAGCAGGAGGTTAAAGAATGAGCGGTGAAGCTGCAGTGTTGAGTGAAGTTAGAGTGTGTGAGTGTGTAGTGACGGTGTAGTGTCGGTGAGTGTGATAAAAGACTGAGTCCCGCTGTGTTACTCAGGCTGCGCTGCAGCGTCTATTCACGGGCGCGATCCCACTACTGAGCGGCACGGGGGCTTTGACCTGCTCCGTTTCCGACCTGGACCGGTGCACCCCTCCTTAGACGACCTGGTGGTCCCGGGCTCCCCCAGGACCACCATATCGATACCGAACTTAGCGTGGACACCCGATCGGCATAGTCCGCTGCAGCTCAGAGCTCCTGAGCTCAAACGATCCGCCAGCCTCAGCCTCCCGGTAGCGGGGATTACAGGCGCGCGCCACCGCACCCGGCGACAAACTCACTCACTCAGAGGGGCTTTGAGGCTGACCGCCGTGACGTCACCACCAGGGCAAGGTGAGACTCAAAGCATCTGATGAAGTTACGTCTCTTAGGAAGACATGAGTATAGGCTATTACAGTTTTTCTCCATTGGTTTTTGACTCATTTCTTGAAACAGAAATTTCTCATCATTTGACATTTTTTATATGAGAAAGGAATTTAGTTTTGACACGTGTCAACTGTTTTGGGAGAGATATGAGCTTTTGCAAGTGAGCTACGGTGTTGTGCTTATAACTTTAAGACTGTTAAAGCCAAATGATCTTAGAGTTTTGAGAATGTAATTTCTGTTTCTGAGCCAAACCACTGGAGAAAAACTGTAATATAGCTACTCATGTCTTCCTAAGAGACGTAACCATTCACTCACAGGGGTTTTGAGGCCGTGACGTCATCACCTGGGCAAGGTGAGACAAAAAAAACAACTCAGATGAAGTTACGTCTCTTAGGAAGACATGAGTAGGCTATATTATAGTTTTTCTCCAGTGAAATGAAAGAGAGTTAATTAATTACATCAAATCAAATCAATCAAATGTTCTAAGAGATTCATATTATTATGTTCTCGACTATAATTTTGACATTGAAAAGACTATTGTGCATGTGATGGTATTTGATTTATTTCATGGCACATATCTTGATGGGCTAATGTGTATTACTCTACATATTCTGTAAATGTTAAAAATGTATGCAATTTTGAAGCAAAGTAGTTCCCATGACCCATAGATAGATAGATAGATAGATAGATAGATAGATAGATAGATAGATAGATAGATAGATAGATAGATAGATAGATAGATAGATAGATAGATAGATAGATAGAGTGTAGTTGTAACATCTAACCACTAGGGGACTCCCCATGCTGCTTTATTTGAAGGTGTGACACAGCTGAATACCACTGGGGGTTTTGGTGCTTCTGCCAAGTGTAGCAGGGTGTTGAGTGGTTGGATGTGAAGGCTTGCAGGGATGAGGGTCAGAGGGGACCATGTGAAGGGTTTGGCACCCCGCTACGGTCCAGCAGAGAGAGTGCATTGTTCTGTGACCTAGATTTCTTGACCTGGAACTGCAAGGGAACAAAAAGGTCATAGCGAATGGACGCAACAACATGTCTTCACTCCCCACACTCAGTGGTCAGACCAACTGTCAGACTACATTTTATGACAATTAGCTTTGCCTCAAAATAAAAGTGTGGATTAGTAGGTGAGAACAAAACCCAGACCTGGAATCAGCAGTTTAACCTGTTCGTGTTCCTGGCTTCATCCTGTGTTGAACAGGTTGTGGAAACACAGTTCAGTCTGACTAATAAAACACCAAAGAGAGTTCATTTTTAGTATCAGTCTGATTATAATCTTCTCTTACATTAGATATTCCTATTTATGAAGGATTTTTTTGTTGTTGTTGTAAAAAACCAATGTTAAGTTTCCTAATTAAAGACACAGTCCTCACCCAGGTATTGAGCAATGATTCAGCAATTGAATTGAATTTCTTTCAAAAGAAAAAAAACAAACATTTCATTAAAAAAATTCCCCCAATAGCCTACACTTTTTCTCATTTGAAAAGACAAATAAAACAAAGTACAGAATTTTAAAAAAGGTAGGCCCTATATCTCAAAATAGATTAATGAATCACAGTACCCTGAAGATAAAAACACAGAGTAACAATACAGTCTCTAATCTTTAATCTCCCATCTCCCATGTTCTTGCAGTTGCATCAACAGAGACGACTAACGGAGCTCTTTGAAATGATAAATGACCCAGCGCTGCAAAATCGACGGTTTGGATTTTGGAAGAATTAACAACTAATTATAATTTAGAGTCACCATCCTATCTGACATGACAAAGTAAAACAACACCACATCATTCATTTAAGCGATGCTTGAAGTCACACTGATTATTAAGACCAGAAACTTCTTTCCGTCAGAACGACAGCATCGTCATGTCTCTCAATAACAACTCATCCTGTCATTTCAGTCCCTGTTGTTCTTCGGTCAGTTTCCATCACCTGTCAACTCACCTGACCCTCATTATGTAGGCTACACCTGCTCGATCACCATAGGAACAGCCTGACTTCCTGTTCTTCATCCCTGTCCTCTCAGGTAAATAAAACTCCTTCATTCATTCTTCTGTACTGCGATTTGATCCACTGGGATTCTTTGAAATTACTTTAACAAATACGTTTGGGTTGGACTGGATTAGCTGCTCACCTCCACACACCTTGATGCACTGATGTGTCTGTCTTTGACCCGCAGGTTCATTAGCATCTCAAACACATCCAGTGGCACCATCACATTCACGGGTGGGTCTCACAGAGGTCTCACTTGTCATTTCTCTTTGCTCATGAGCTCGTCTCAGTAGGAGGAGGAGGAGGAGGAGGAGGAGGAGGAGGAGATAAATCTCATTCTCTTTTTCATCACGCTGACTTCATTCTTCACAGGTCTTTGATGGGACAGGGGAGCAAACCTGGGTGGAGTCTGGAGATTTACGGCCAACAGAAGTGTGCAGGCCATTAAAAACCCAGCGAGCTGCTAATGAACAGCCACAGCAATCACACAGAGAGGAGTACAGTATGTATAGAGCTCATCGATCCAGTGTCATCCTAAGGGACGGCTTAACCTGCGGTCTGTCCCTGCCACATCACAGGACAACAAAGATTCATCTTTATTTTTCTAATCAAAGCTCCTGTTTATGAAATTGGACATTTTATTGTGTTGTAAAAAAAAAATTAAAAAAAATCTTACTTAGTGTAAAGAAAAGCAGGTGTTGCAGTTATCAGAGCAAAGATCAGAGTTAGGATGGTGTCTGCAAAATGGCACACACACACACACACACACACACACACACACACACACACACACACACACATACGCCAGTGTTACCCCTACATCCCCCCCCCAGGGTATTGACGTGCAGCCGTCGGCCCCAGCTGTTGCAGAGCGATGCAGAGCTCCAGACCGGGGCGTTCTGTCATCAGTGTGGTGGCGTCTCATGGGGGAGAGCTGAGACAAGTGCTGTAATTAGTAGAGAAACGAGGCCAGCAGCAAGCCAAGTGTTCCCACGGGGCCCCGGGGGGCCTCAGGGGGCCTGGAGACGCGTGGCTAACCTGTGGGCCGCTACCTGTGGCTCTGACTGCTGATCTGATCTCATCCTAGCTTGTTTGGAGCTTGAAATGTTTGGAGAAAGATGTGGAGAATAAGGAAACATTACTGTAACAACGTAGGCCTATTTAATGGACATTTATGATGTCATAGTAGTAAATGCATCAGCTTCAGGGCCCTGTTATTGTTTAGGACTCAATTTCACACTGTCATGATTTCCACAGAGCTGAACTATTGTGTTTTTTCCTGTAATGTAATTTCACAGTTCCTGAACGTAAATTCAGAAAAACGAAGAAAAAAAAAAATGTATCACTAATTGTTAACATATTTGGCTCTCTGGATAAGAGTGGAAGGGGGATCATGTCTCTTGATGTGAACATGAGTACATTTTAGCTTGAAACTGGGCTTAGTTTATTCTATTGGCTGTTAACATTTAGTAAAGCTCAAAGAAGCTGATTAATCAATTAGATAACTGACAATAAATCAATCACCAAACATGCATTTATTCCTTTATTAAGCAAAACTTTGAAGAGTTGCTGGTTGCCCCTCTTTAAATGTGATTTGCTGTTTTCCCTCTGTGTTTAATCTATGCCTATGGGCTATGAGGAATTGTAACTGGCTTCTCTTACTATTTTGTGACATAGATGATTCAAAAATGAAAGTGTAGCAGCTTTTTGTCCATATAGAAATCTTTGGTCACTTTTCTCATGAGGCACAAAGAACATTTTTTATTAAACTCACCAATAGTTGTTTGCATACAATAATAACAAAATCACCTGTGATCCTGTGTTTGTATCTCTGTGTTTGTATCTGTGTGTGTTGATGTGTGTGTGTGTGTGTGATACTCCCCCTGTGTCTGCATGCGCTGGTGTGTGCAGGTGTATGACGGCTGCTTATGCTCCATCTGCGTCTGCTGCTGATGAGTAAAGCCATGAAATAGATCCAGCTGGAGATGTGCAGAGGAGACTGAGGCCTCCTGGGAAATCATCCACACCTCCAGCAGCACCGTGTCCACTTCTTTAGCACCCCAGAGAGCTATCAATAAGTGGGTAATTGAATTTTAAGCACAAACACTGTCATCAAATGAGCACTGGCGTCTATGTGTGTGTGTGTGTGTGTGTGTGTGTGTGTGTGTTGGGGGATGTTTAGCTGTATGAACATGGTGATGCTGTCCTCTGGTCCCCTGGGAGTTTGCACGGGAAGGATGAATGTTTAATCCATTAAATAACAATTACTGCCTGTAATGGTGCAGAGTGGCTGGTGGAGGGGGGAGAGGGGAGAGGGGAGAGGGGGGGGGGCAACATGGCTGAACTGCTCACGTGCCGATGAGATTGGATCTTCATGACACACATCATCCTCACACACGCTCACACACATGTTCACCAGGACATAGTATATGGACAAAATGAAGCAGCATCATTCATCCCTCACAGTGAGCAGAGGGCTTTACAACAGGTTTGGTCGTCTTTGTACGGTTTGGTTCGGTCATAGCTGCAGTACAAAGGAGATAAGGCAACGAAACAACTCTAACACACAAACTTACTTTTTAAAAAAATGTAAAATGTTGGCTGGAAATACAACAGCAAATGTTACTGACTGACTGAGTGATCATATTTCCATAATAGGTCAGATAATGCACTTCAGTGGTGTTGTGCTGTGGACAGATCACAGACTGCTACACTTGATTACTCCCAGATTACTTTAAGGATAAATGATAAAATAATATCAAGGTCTAAGAAAAGATAAAAACATCAGATTTGAATGGGAGTATTTGTTTAATTTTTTATTTTACAAGCATTGTTTCTGAGACCCATTGATTACATCATGATCACATGAACAAAATCTGAGACAGCACTACAACAACCTCACCTGATGTGACATTGAATTCACTTAATCATCTGATTTACAGTTTACAGGTTTGTAATTTAATGTATTCTCTGTAAATGAAATATGAAGACGATAAATTGAGGGACGGGTGCCGATCTATATTTCAACAGTTCCTCCAATCAACTTCAAACTCTGACTCTGACTGACCACGCACACACCGCAGCGTGGAAAGTCTGTAAACTCTAGGGTTTATACATAAACACCGACTACTGAGGCCATAAAATACTTGTGTCAGCTTTTCAGCTAGGACGGGCGACACACTCACTCTCTCTTTGTGTTGTTGTGTTCATGACCAGGATGCAAGCTGCAGCCTGGATCACTGTAACACATATTTTGATTTGATCGCACTCGTCAATATGATAAGAGACAGAGCTTTTGTTTTTCTCCGCCTTGGGTCCAGTTTGACTCCTGACCTCAGACGTCATAAACCTCTGGCTACATCTCTGCAGCCGGTCCAAGAGAACATGTATTAACTTATTAACTAAATGATGTAGGCTATGACTGTTTAGGTCGCCCAGTGTCAAGGGATCTCTAATGTACAGATGTGTTTAATGAGCAGCTCAGTTGACTATTGTAACACCTGCACAGATTTGCTTTATTCATTAATACTCAACCCAAAATAAAACACCCTCTCCTGCATCTTTTACAGAATCTGTTACCTCTGTACAACAATTATTCAAATGAGGGCCACTTGTTTGGAGTGAAAATTACACTTAGTGTGTGAAATAAAAACATAGAAACTAAATTAAAAGACATCTGAACTCATTTGTTAACAATGTGCTAAAGGCAGCTTGACTTTAATAAAAGGTGTTGGCTCTCGTCTTGAGAGTCAGACGCGAACAGATGTTTGAAGAGATTACATTTCCACTCCAACTGTAAATGAAGTATGTGGTCTGCATGGTAAAAATCATCCTCTGCAATTGGAGGCAGGGTATCAATCCCACGATTTGAAAGTACAGCACTAGGTATAACTCTACTATATGGTTGGACCATGTGCGGTTGTAATCACCGGCGCTCACTGACTCCACCTGAGCCACCGCCACCATGATCGCTTTGGGAGGGGGGGTGAATTCAGTCCCCACCAGAGATAATAATAATTCAGGAGAGGCAGGGATATGAAGACAAGATATGGTCCTGGTGCCTGATTTATCATGTGTCTGTTAATATAATTCACATTTCTGCTTCCTAAATTCAGTAAATTCAATGATATTATAATGTCATGTGATTTAACACTTTGTTTAAACTGTGATCTCAGGGTTTGGTCTCCTGTGTTACGGGCAGTCGCCCAGCTGTCCATGGCTTCCTGGCTGCTTCGGAGGCTCCTGGGAGGCTGAGATGCACTTCCAATTTACTGAGCCTCAGCTCCATTATGGCAAGTGGACTGCATTTATTACATGTACCATTATCACTGAAGGAGGCAGAGGAATAACTAAACACAAGATGAAAAAGACAGAAAGAGGAGCTATGAAACCTTAAATGTACAATTCTGAGCATAAAAACATAATTTTGCAATGTGACAGAATATTTTACTGAAGGTAATTTTGTTTTATGATCAACTAGATTGAATCATTCTTATGTTTTAATGCATTACCTTCTCATTGTCATAACATATCCACACAATTTCTGACACTACAAAATAATATTTTTTAAAAAAGTGGTTCCTGCTATATTGCATGTCAGAACAGTCAAAGTATTTTTAAATCATCCCAAAAGCGGCCTTGAATGGCACATGTTTTGTTTATTTGATGAAAATAAGTGTTTCCATTAAATTGCTGTGTAGTAAATCCCCTGATCTGAATCAAACATAAAACTATAAGACATATTTGGGGGATTAGGGGATTAGAAACATTTAAAGGCCTAAATGGATGGCTAAGAGCTCATGTCACAGTGTGTTTGCTCAGTGTTTGTGTGTTTTGGAGCGGTGACAGTTTGCTGAAAGTAGGAAACGGGGTAAGTGGGGTAATGTCCTGCACTGTATGTGCTTGTTTTGCACATAAAAACAGTCCTTGTGCAGGAAATATCAACATATGAGTCAGGAAAGTAATTTTTTGTTTTGTGACAAAGTGTGTGAGTTCACCCTCCCTTACACCCCACAAAGACACACACACACACACACACACACACACACACACACACATGCATACCCAGGACCCTGAACACAGTGTGTGTCAATGTGATCGTTAGGTTGCACTTGTGATCCAAAACGAGTTTGCTAGCTAGTAGTTTTCTCATGCTGCTTACACAATGGCCTGTATATGGGAGCTGCCTGGTGGCATTGCTTAATTAGGCGAAGAGTTGATTCATTTGCGCTAATTGACAGCTAATTAAAGGAGTGAGGGCACATCGAATTGACGTTCCTCTGAGCTGCGAGGCCTTGACTGCAGGGGATGTTAGAGAGAGCGACTTATGAAATGAGCACCACCTGCCATTAGAAGTGGCCTCAAACATATGGACCCTTTTTCTATGTGTGTGTTTGTGTGTGTGTGTGTGTGTGTGTGTGTGTGTGTGCGTGTGTGTGCGTGTCCTTAAACACCCCAACCTGTTGCTTGTGGTTCAGGGATTACTTTAGCTGTGAGAAAAAAAGAAAGTGAATCTGATAATATAAATAAGTGAAGTCCTGCAGTTTCCCTTTTAGCATCTTTCAGCTGATTGTTTTGGTTTTGCGTCTTTGGCTCGGCATCACCACTCAACTTCATAAGGCGTGTTCATGAACCAATTAAAGGGATAGTTCAACATTTTGGCAAATTGGCCCATTGCCATAATCCCAATAGTTTTAGGAGTAGGTTTGTTACCTTTAATTGTCGGTGCAATATTTTTAGAACAGCGGAGCAAAGCCGTGAGCTGCAGAGCTACGCTACGGAGGCTCATGGGATTTCTTGGTTTCCCTAATCAAACTCATCATGAGGGAAACCAAGAAATCCCATTAGCCTCCGTAGCGTATCTCTGAGCAGCTCGCGGCTCTGCTCGGCCGTTCTAAAAATATCTTGCACCGACAATTAAAGGTAACGAACCTACTGCTATGACTATAGGGATTATGGCAATGGGCCAATTTGCCAAAATGTTGAACTATCCCTTCAACACTGCTTGAAATAAATTTGTCTTTAGTTAAAACTGATGAATTTACTGTACAGGCGTGTTTTCTTTTAGCGATACTCAGCAGACTGTTTTGCATTGTTGCAGATATCATGAATGAGTTGGCTTTTATGGCTGTTTTTTATATACTACTACTGGGAAAACTGAAAAAAATAATGATGCACTGATAACAGTGGGTGTCTATCCTTCGTTTCCAACATGTTGGCAGCTCTCCAGGTTTGGGACGCTGTCACAGGATGTTAGTGGGTCTACAAGCTGTCTGGAGTTTTTGGGGCCAAACAGTAAAGATCCTGGGTGAGTCAACTCAAATCAAATCTCCTTTCCTGCAGGACGACGGCCATGATCTCTGCAGGAGACCAGGAATAGGCTGGTTTCATGTCTGCTGCTGCAGCCCATGTGAATTAAAAAAAAAAGAAAGAAAGACAATTAGGGGCTTATTAGGGTCTCAGGGAGATGTACCTCACGGGGCGTCCGCTCGCCCGCTCGGCCCCAGCTCTGAGCCGCCGCCATGGCTCAAAACAGTCAGGGGCATTGTCTCACCTAATTACGCTGAAACCAGGGGCCCCCTTTTTGTGTTGCTACTGCCATGCCTGTCCGATTCCCTTCTCCTGCCTAACTGCTAGTCCCTATCCACTGTGGAAGTGTGCTAATTAGACAAGAAATGGGCCTGAGTAATTATGTCAATTCTCGTTACAAGTAACCACGATGAAGAATATTATTTTGTCAAGAAAGTTTCAGTGCCGGTGGGAGGAAGAGAGGAAGGAGGGGGCCCCCGCTCCCACATTTCCCAAAGTATTTTCCTCATTATGCCAATAACACATCTGCACATGCAACAGGGGAATGCGGCACACTCGGCAAGTCAGAGTCCCCAACAAACTTCAGAGCATAAATAGATGCACTCATACAGAAATGGAGACTATAGAACGGCAATAGCATGAAATTATTGCCCTAATTAATGCTTTGTGCCCACAGAGCAAACTGTTGAATCACCAGTGGCACATTGTTAGGATTGTGAGAGCCTTTTGTTTCTTCACCTTAATAGGATGTTTTGATCAACGGTTAGATGGTGACCCAGCTCTTCTTCTTAAACCCCGAGCTCTGGGAAACGCAATTAGCTAGATTAGAGGAGCCATTTGTGGAGCCTCAAACAAAGACAGAGATAGATCAGACAGAACGAGCTGACAATGGCTCACAAGCTCCACCAGAATATGACCGACCCAGACTCTCCTATCCTTAAAGGTTTATTTTCAGTGAAGAGCTGAATTTATTAATTATCATTTAGCTATTTAAAGATGTGTTCAATAATGTTTTTATACAACAGACTCATATCCACTCAGTCAAAGGGTGCAGGTTGTTCTGTAATCTGTAATCAATATTTGTCAACTGCAGTTGATGTTGTTTTTCTTAATTGATCAGGGAGAAGTCATGAATTTCAAAGTCTTATTTTCCAGGCCTGGAAGAAAGTCAGTGAAATTGTTGAAAGTTCTGGAAAAGTGATGGAATTTGATTTTGATTGTAAATGCAATATCACAAGGTTGTGTTTGTTTTTTCATTATCTTTCATATTATGTTATGATTTGATGAATTTCATGTGCACAATGAGTTTGAATGAACTGGAATAATGAGGGAGTAGGTGTTCACCTGGATGTTCAAGCCATGATGGTTGCTACTGGTTATGTTAAATAATTTTAAAGAAAAGATGCCTTGGACTATTGAAAACATCACATCCAGACCATTGGGCCAAGATGTATTTTGTGGTAAAGCCCCTTTTTTGAGCAGATGATACAATGTGTGCGTTTCCCCTGGTGCTTGATTCTTTCTGTAAGGGGCAATGACAGCGACGGATGGTTTCAGTATTTGAAGTGAAAACTAAAATAACCAACAATTACAGTATGGAAACATTTCTGTGTAATTTTGATTGGAAATGCAAATGGAAATAAAAACATAAATTCAAACAATTGAATAACCGACACGTAAAATTTAATTAGAAAGTGAATGAATAAGGAAATAAAGCAGATATATCAATACATTTCACATTTTATAAGTGAATGTCTAAATTTATTTTTCACATTATTATTGGTGGTGGCGGTGCAGTGGAACATTTATTTATGTATTTATCAGGTCATTTATTTGTAAGTTTTTGATTTTGTCAGTTTCTGTCCTCCATACGTCTGTTCCCAAAAGTCATGAGGGACAAAAGAATAGACCTGGTAAATAAGGCAAAAGGAAATATAGTTTACAGACTGCTACAGTTCTCATGTGATCATATTACACTGTTTCTTTAAAAAAAAAAAAAAACTGGCATCATTTATATCAACCTATATTACAAGTTACTTTAGTACAATAATTACAACCAGATTGATAGAGGGTTTTTTATAAAAGCACATCACAATTTACAGAGGATTATTATTTTATAACTTCACCAAATCAAAAAGAATACATAAAAGACTGATGGATAATTATGGTAAATAGTTTTGACAGGCTTACAAAGAAAAGTCTTCCCTGATTCTCACTCTCAGTTTTACTCCTCTCTTCTTGTGGCTGATCCCAGACCTGTGGAGCTGAAGCTGGAATTAAAATGAGATGAGATGAGATGTACAGTATGATGCAGAAATTGGTTTCAGCTGCATCCTAATCTAAGATGAAGGATATGATTGGTGGAAGTAATCGGCACGTGTGTGTGTGTGTGTGTGTGTGTGTGTGTGTGTGTGTGTGTGTGTGTGTGTGTGTGTGTGTGTGTGTGTGTGTGTGTGTGTAGAAACCTCATTAGCATAGCTATTGGTATGGCATTGATCTCTTCATTCACCTCTAATGAAATGTCTCTAATAGCTTCTCATGAGATGCTGAGGGTAATTTCAGCCTCTCTAGGTCTTTGTAACATCTGGACCATTTGACTTTGAAGATTTGATTTTCACACTGACTTCTTATGAAATAAATAAAGACTAAATTATCCAGAAACCAATCCCGAACTAAACGTTAGAGACTATAGGGAGACTAAAAAATGAAAAAATGATAATAAAACGTGATACAGTATCTCAGCGATAGGACGCAGGAGAACAACAGAGCCCATGAGGACCTGATGCCACTGTTGCCACATCTCCTGATCCCAGGTCAGATTACAAAGCAGCAGTGAACCTGCTGTGGGTTTGACCGCCTCTGACAGCCTGACGCACGGGCACCAAACGGTCCCACGGGGAGAAACCTCTTCCTTTATTTATTCATCACCACATGTCCCATTGATGAAATAATAATAAAAAAAAAAACCCTATCTGCGCTTCCATCGTGCGCGTCCGCTCATCTCCATAAACTCTCATCCTCTCTCTCCGTAATTATCCACCCAGCTGTCCGAAAGCGTGCCGCAAATGATCCGCTAACGATAATTGAAGGTGCGCAATAATTGAATAATGGCTGATTAGTGAGGATTAAAGTCGTGAAGACGGACGGGAAGATGAGGATCTTTTCGCTTCATTTCACATTTCAGTGCTGTTTGAATCTGGATGAATGAGTGTGAGGAGAAGCTGCAGGTGATTTCCCCCGGCGGATCCAAAAGTCTCTGCTCTCACTTTCACAGAAACACTTTCAGTCTTAGTCACAGCTTTTCTTTACTTTTTTTTTTTTTATGTCTGATACCAAACCTCAAGTATAAAAAAACAAACAGCTGAGCCTCAGGAGGTAAATAAATCTGTTGCTATTGTGCACTGGCATTTGCTCCCTGTTTTTTTTTTTTTGGTCTGGTATTTAATTGCCACCCTGGTGTGTCCTAAATACCCCGAACTGGGACATTGTATTCTTTATCATGTGACCCGTCAAAGAATAAACAAAGCTTAATAACCTATCAACAGATGCGCAGACAGCTAGCAACCAAAGACAGGCCGGGATATGCAAATCACACTGAGTGAGTTATATATGGGACGTTGGGGATGGAGCTACCGGATCAATCAGTGTGTTGTCTTTCTAATAACAAACTGGATTGATCAATTAACTGTCAGAGAAATTGTTTATACGCATTTATTTAAATGTAATCATTTAATTTTCTATTAGGCCAATATTTATGTTTTCTCTTGCTTGTGAGCAGACATGAGTGTTGTGTTATTGGCATATTTAATGGGAAATAATTAAGTAGAATAATGAAAATAATTTTGCAGTGACTCCCCTTTTTAACTGGTTAATGGTAACTCACTATTTTATCTTTAAAAAACAGCTTTGCACTGGCTCTACATCATTTTCATGTATAAGACTGAGCTGCATTATTTGCTCTTTGCCTCTGATTCTTCATTTTTGGGACCTATATATTACTACTATACATTTTCACACTCATGTCTCTCACTTTGGACAAATCAAGCTGATTTTCCCTCGACTTGAAGCTTCATCGAGTCTGTTTGGATTAGATCATCAGCAACAAGAACACGAAGAGTTAGTGAAAGTAAAATCTCTGATCCTCTTTTCTGGCTTATATAGGTTACGAGCTATGATTAAAAATATATATAAAATGAAATAGAAATAAGAACTACTTTTGCCTTCTGCTCTCTCAGTTCAAGTCAAAACTGGCTAAATAAAGTAGCCTATACTTTTATTTTCCTAGATTCGATATGGTATCAAATTTAAGATTAATCTTTTTATGTAGGCCTAAAACAAAAAAACAATGAGTGTGAGTGGTGATTGACACCGTAAGAGATGACATCACTTATTAGCCCATTCGTCAGGGACTTCGACAGACTCCATCCACAGCCTCACAGTTTCTAAAATATAGTCAGGCTGTTCTGTCACACGTAATTACCACATATTTGCTTTGTGTTTGGATAAAGCTCATTGGGGCTGATGGAAACTTCAGTGTGCTGTCTCCTCTCCTGTGATTGGCTGACGCCTGTTGCCTGTTGGATAAAAAGCAGAGGAGAGGGGCAGCGTGATGAGGAGGAGCAGTTACTACTCCGCTCATTGCACCAGGGACTCCGGAGTGAAAAACAAAAAAAGAAGAGAAAAGAAAAGTGCACTTTCACAACCATGACAGGGAAGGAGGGAGTTGTGCTTTCAGACACTGAGAATAACCAGAAACCAGCTTCTCAAACCAGCGTGAACCACGGGGGATCCCAGCAGCAGCAGCAGCAGCAGCAGCAGCAGCAGCAGCAGCAGCAGCAGCCGCCTCCTGTCTGGAAGATGGCCCCCACGGTGCACCGCCGCACCGGCTTCGGGATCCAGGAGCTGCTCGGCCTCAACAAGGAGCCCCCGGCGGCGCCGCGGCGGCCGCTGGAGGCTCTGCCGCACAGGGCGCACGTCCTGGCCGCCAGGTCGGCGCTCGGTCACGGCGGGCTAGGAGTCGGGGTCGGGGTCGGCATGGGTCTGCTGGGACCGGAGGGAATACACTCGTTTTACAGTCAGCCCGCTTTTCTGGAGGTGCTGTCAGAGGCGCAAAACGCGGCGCACCTGCAGCCGCTGCACAGAGCTGCGGCGGCGCACATGGAGGCGCAGATGGAGGCGCAGCACTCCGCCAGCTCCGGTGAGTGTCTGACACAAGATGCTGCTGCTGTACATCTGGTTAACACATGCACAATGTCATGTTTCTGATGGCGAGGCGAGAGTGAACAAAATCAAAGTTCATTTAGATCACATTTTCCGTTTATTTATCCATATAGTGAGAGTAATTCCCTGCGCCACAGAAGGAGAAAATGAGCGCAAGTGTCAAAGGTTTCGCGCGCTGCAACTGAGCAACAAAAACGAAAAGAGACTGAAAGATTCACTTTGAAAAAACACACGGAATCTACAGGCCTTTGTCGTTTTGTTTTTCAATGCATCGAAAAAAGGGGAAATACTGGGAAGCGCGTGTTGGGATTAAAATAATTAGACAATTTAAACTCAATTTTTCCTATTCATTTTTTCTTCTCCACTTTCTTTTTCTTTTCTTTGCAGGCTTCAGAATTAAGAAATAATTTATTTGACACCAGGGAGAATTATTTTTTTAAAGACATGTAGGCTATTGGAAAAAAAACTAACAAAAAAGACATGTATTTGTTATCGTTGTTATTTATTATTATTATATTATCATTATTGTTATTATTATTATTATTAGTAATAATTATAATTATTATTCTTATTGCTGATGTTGAGGTTGATGAGTGATGTGTTTCCTCACAGATTCTGATGACATGAGTTTCTCCTCCGGGGACCAGAAATTCTGTAAATCATCCATGAGTCAGAGCAAGAAAAGAAAGAAACGACGACACAGGTAAAGACAACAGAGATACAGTAGGTTATTAAACCCGGTAAAGACAAGACAGAGACATTCAGAAATGTGTCTGTATTTTATTTTTTACATCGATGATGAGATCTGCTGTACTAGGCCGTGTTTCAAAGCAGGCCGCTTTCGTTTGGTGTCAGTGATGAAATCCCAACGAAAAAAACACCATCATTTCACCTCTGTGTGTGTAATGTGTGTTAGGGGTTAAATGGTGTTTGTATTTAATATGAAAGCAGAGAAAAATTCCTCTTTCCCTCTAAAATCACCATGATCAGCTGTGATTTAAAAATAAACACATTTTTTGTTAGAAATAAAAATCAAATCACCTGTTAATGTTTTGTACACTTTGGTATAGAAATGAAAAAATAGACATTGATTTTTCTTATTTTAATTTTTTTAAAATTGTTTCATGAGGTAAAAAAAAAAAAAAAAAGAAGAAGAAGAAAAAAAATGTTTCTTATTTTACATGATCTTGATTTTACTTAAAATTCATTGCTGGAAAATGTGGATAATCTAGTGATTATTCTATTTCAATGTTTCGTAAGATTTTCAGATTTAGCCTCATTTATTTGACAAATAATAGACAAACATGGAAGAAAATAAAATGTACAGGTTCATAGCATTTATTCTCATGTGCTCCATTTTCCTTGGTGTGCAGAACCATCTTCACTTCCTATCAGCTGGAGGAGCTGGAGAAAGCTTTTAATGAAGCTCACTACCCCGATGTGTACGCCCGAGAAATGCTCTCCATGAAGACCGAGCTACCTGAGGACAGAATCCAGGTGTGTGTCCATGTCTGTGCAGATGTGTCCAGTCAGAGCACTGCGTTAAATTTACCTAGCTTTTCTAATATTTCACATCCTGAAGATGCTTTAATTGTCTTGTTTTAAGACTTATATAGGCTTAGCCAAATAATCTAGGTACTATGTTCTGCATAGATAGATAAATAGATAGATAGATAGATAGATAGATAGATAGATAGATAGATAGATAGATAGATAGATAGATAGATAGATAGATAGATAGATAGATAGATAGTATTCAGGCAAACAGAGTGGGGTCATCTGCTCCATCATCATCCTCACAAACTCTCCCCAGCTCCCACATTAGCAGCCAATTCAACCTCTCAGTGTAATTAGTTAATTGAGGAGAACTTATCACCTCTCTCCCTGCGAGCGGCGGGCCACAGCGCTGAAAATGAAATGATAACTACACGGAAATTAATTAGCAGAGGTCAGCGGCTGAGCGGAGGCTCTGCCTGGCTGTTATGAGCATTTTAATTTCCCGTGATATTTGAGCTCCTGTCCCCCATCGATTGGCCCTGGAAATTAACTTATTTTTCAATCAGCCTCTTTGCCCCCGGGGTCACCTCTTGCAGGAAGCACTTCACACACACACACACACACACACACGCATGCACGCACGCACACACACACACACGCTCACACCGTCGCTGTCAAAAAGCATGATTGCTCATCTGAGGCCCATCTTTTTATGAGATGGAGGTTATCATCAGATCTACCTGAATAGCTTTCCCGGCTCGGCTTTGATCGTTTTTAATTCCAGGTCTGAAAAAGACGCACACACAGACACACACAGATTCACACAGACACGCACAGACACGCACACACACACACACACACACACACACACACACACACACACCATCCCTACAATCTCATCCGGCCATTTTAGGATGCTGTTTTTCTCCCCCTGTTTTCCTCATCCATATTCACAAGCTTGCTGAGGCTATTACAAAGTCTGGATGGTGGAAATCAATTTAGGCAGAGGGAGGATAATGCAGGAGCGCACACACACACACACACACACACACACACACACACACACACACACACACACACACACACACACACACACACACACACTCACACAAGTGACAAAAGGCGACATTCTACTGATGGTGCCGAGGCAAAAAACATTCAAGAGAGATTATTATTCTCACAACCAGTGCCTGAAACAAGAGCTTTTGTTGTTTTAAATCTCCAGCAGATGTCATTGTTTTACTGGTCCTGCATTTATACAGAGAAGCAGTGATGACAGGTTGATGCTAAGATTTTGTAAAAGGAAGAATAAATAGAGTTATAATCAATGGTTTGAGAAGGCAGGTATCAAAGGCCCCCCCATGTTTTATGGCAAATACTGTAAGGATATAAGTAACAATGAGCAAAACACATTTAAATGTGACCATCAGTGTGACAGAGGACAGATCATGAATGTTTTGGTTGACACATTATTTGCACAGATTTAATCTAATACAGGGAAATTACATCATTCATAAAATCTTGTTTTATCTAGTTTGACCTTATCTTACGTGCTGTGCCGGTTGTTTGTGCAGGTGTGGTTTCAGAACCGCAGAGCCAAGTGGAGGAAGAGGGAGAAGTGCTGGGGTCGCAGCAGCGTGATGGCAGAGTACGGCCTGTACGGCGCCATGGTCCGTCACTCCATCCCCCTGCCCGAGTCCATCCTCAAGTCGGCCAAGGACGGAGTCACAGAGTCGTACGCTCCGTGGTTACTGGGTGAGTCGCTGCAGAATCATCCTGTTGTGTTATGTGTCACAGTGAGATAAGATAAGATAAGAAAAAAATAGATAAGATAAGATAAGATGTACTTTTATTGATTGATGGAGTAGCACAGCTCAAGGTTAAATGTAACGATAATCACATACATTGAAAGTACATATAGGCCTACAAATATAATCCAAGTTTCTTGTACATGTGCAAATGAAGAGTTCATTTGCAAAAGCAGATAACTCCGTTTTTAAACCAAAGTTGAGTGACTTTGAGATGTAACAAAACAGACATATCTCAAAAAAATAAAGTTTTATTGAAAAACAACACTATGCAAAGAATAATTACAAAGCCTCAGCTCATTTTTTTCAAAATGGCACTTATCTGCTTTTGCAAATGAACTCTTCAAATATAAAAATATAAATGAGGAATTGAGTGGTTCTGTTGTAGTAAACAGATTACCATGACTGAGTGGGATAGGACATGTGAATAAACACAGCCGTTTTCCCACTGTGACAGAATCATCCTGAAAGTCCAACATGTTGGATGTAGAATGTAGTAGTAGTAGTAGTAGTGGATGTAGAGCAGAACAATCTTAAAATGAATAAAAAAGTTAACTCAAAATGAATTCCCCTGTGACTTCTGACTGAAACCGATAAAAATCGAACTGCAGGGAACAGATGAATCCTGACAACAGGAAGTGGGAGCTTAGCCCTGCTCAGGTTAGGAGCCAATAAAAGTGTCGGCGTGTCAATAAGAGGCAGCGGTCGATACAGTGATAATCCTACTCCATCAGGTCAGATTAGACCAAATCTCCTCTCTCACCTCATGTCAATTGATTAGTTCAGATCAATGAGATGACTCTAATTGAATAAGATCCACCCATCCTTCCTCTGCCTATAGTTATTCTCTCTTTTTAGTGTCAAATAGCTCAGTAATAGACAAGATTTCATACTTGTAAGCAATAGTTACATTCCTTGTTAATGTTTTTTTTCTTCATTTTAGCCATTAAAAGACTTAAATCTTATTCTGAACCGTACGACATCTCATCCTGTCTTCCTCACAGGTATGCACAAGAAGTCGGTGGAAACCACACACACCTATCCAGGCAAAACCAGCTGCACACCCCCATCGCCAGTACAGGAGAAACCAACCGACAGAGAGATGGAGGAAGAGAAAGAGAAGGAGAAAGAGAGGAAGGACACAAACTCCCCGATTTCTAAAGAGGAGCTGAGAGAGAACAGTATCGCTGCGCTGCGGGCGAAGGCGCAGGAGCACAGCGCCAAGATGCTCGGGACAGTTTCAAACGGCACAAACGGCCGCTCGACGCACAAAGAGGAAGCTGAGGATGAGCAGGAAACAGTGGAGGAGGAGAAGAGAAACTGAAAAAGGCTGCCAGGTTCAGCCTGATGGTGAAATACCTGCAAAGAGTTTGCAAACACAGCTTCTTAAAGGCAGAGGACTTCTTTAACTGGCTGAGCTGAGGGGGGAAGCAACATGGAGCCAGCTATAAACTTATTAAATAAGCCACTGCACTTATACTGTTGATCAAACCTGCAGCTCAAATGTTTAAATGGGGGAAAAAAAGACTTTTCTCTGCTCAGGTTTCCCTGTGGTTTGGGAGAAAAAGGCTTATTTGGCTCCATTTAACTCATAGAAATGTTTGTACAGGTCACAAAAACTGCACATCACAGTTTCAGTGACGCTGTAAAAGACAGAAGGAGCTTAAACACTCTGACGTTTTAGGAAAATGTTCTCACACGGAGCTGGATTTACATATACATATATTTATTTTCTTTAAAACATATCTTTAACCTCACAGTTCTGTGACATGGCAGCTTGTATTTAACTTGGGTTGAAGATTTTTTATCAGTGAACATGTTTGAGGACTTCACTGGGAGTTGACTGTGACCTCTGACCTCCTGTGATGACCAATTTCAGCCGGGGAAAATGAAAAAACACGGTTAAACCTGGCACTCTTCATTTTATTTCAACTATTTCAATAATTGTGATGTAAATACTAAAAAATATTGTCCAATAGTTAATACTGTACAATTATGTAAAGTTCACATTAACTATCTGTTTGTCTTTGTATAAATGTAACTGTAGCTCTATTAAAAGTTACTATTTAAAGTGCACCTCCACTCAGATATGTGTTTTGCTTGTTCGACTAGTTTGTTTTTGTATCACCTTAATTAACCTTTAAAACATGTATGTGCAGGTTGAAGTTGTGATGCTTAAAACTAACTAACACGTTAAAATCCATTATTGTGATTTGGAAACTTGAAGCCTCCAGTTTTTGGACTGAGAATGGACGTCCAGTGTCCAGTAGTTAAAGGTCCTTTATTTTACAATTTCTAACTTGTTGTTGTTCATAAAGTAGGTCTATGCTCAATATTAAAACTGTGAAAGTAGCCTATCACAGTGCTCAGTACACAGCCAAGTACCGACAGCCTGTTACAGAAACTGAGAAAATGAGCCGCTTGGATTCATGTTACTTTGTGATGTCACGAAAAAGCATTTAGGCTACAGTCCACCAGAAGTGGCCCCCAGGACTTGGTTTCCTCAAGTTTTCACCTAAAATGTGATGTTTATAATTAATAACTAAAACTATTTGTTTTTACCTACCTAAAACCATGAACATGGATATCAAAGCTTCAAATTTAACAATGGAAAAGAGTTGGGCTGCATGGGACCTTTACATTTTTAAAAGGCATAGGCTGTTTACACTTTTTTTTTTTTTTTTTTTTTTTAACAAAGAAGGAATAAGCTAAATGTGAATAATCTCTCTTCTTGAACCTGAAATCAAATCAGATGCACGTTACTATTAAAAGCATTAGATTATATAATGTTCAGTCATGTCTGGAGATGAGCACCGACTGTCTCCGAGGGTGCAAGATGCCTGGGGGGCGCTGCAGGAGTTGTTGTTTATTCCCAGCGGAAGTGAACCGTCACATTGCAACAATAGAGTAGTTTCGCTTTTAATATACCAGCACCTACTATGGATTTATTACTCAGTGATTCACTATCATTACCCACAGACTTTTACTTCGACACAGTCCGTCCTCTGAACTGTCGGTCACGGGTTGTTTTTCCAGGATCTGACCCCGACAGTCACTTTGTCTTTCCTTTTTGCATTTGATGTTAAAATCCAGCTGCAGCCTTCTTGTAGAACTACTTTCCTGGAAACTAAAGTGTCGGCACAAAGGGTCTGTACCGCCCTTTAACGCATCACTCCTCCGTCTGGCCCTTCCTCTCCGGAGTTTCCAAGTTTTCCCACTTCGGTGAAGTTGAGCGCAGTAACTTCTGAAATTGCTTCACCTCGTCCTTTATCCGTTGCGAAACTGCTGTGGAGACTTTACACATCGCACCGAGAAGTCTTCACGTAGGAATAGCCTAATAATAATGTGGCTGCCCTGTGGATGCGCTTCGAAGTCCGTCATGACCTCCTTCAGCCGTCGGATCCTCAGGTCTTGTTTACACGGTGTGAGTCGCAGGAGGTGCAGTAACACCGCGGCGTTCATGCCGGAGGCTGCGGGCTTCGCGGGGGTCTCGGACCGGACAGCCCTGCACCAGTTCTCCGTCTCCGACAGCCACAGCTTCTGGGCCGCGGTGGCGCGACAGAGACTGAGCTGGATCGATCCTTTCCACACGGTGCAGGACTGCGACCTGAGCCGAGGCAAGATCAAGTGGTTTGAGGGAGGAAAGCTGAACGTGTCCGGTAAGCTTCACTTCACATTTTCATTAGGACATTATATTATTATATTTTCTTTTGGAGATAAATGTCATCAAGAGATTAAAACTGATTCAGTGAGTGAAGCCACAATCAGAGGCAATGAAGTGGAATTTAATTTTTTCCCAAGACAGACTCGAATTTCCATGATAAAATGAGACATTGAAGGCATCACCAGGCAGAACAAGTCTCTATCAGCACATTTATCTGAGCTTGCATGCTATTATCATGATGAATGAGCAACTAAAGTGAGTTTCTGTGTGTGTGTGTGTGTGTGTGTGTGTGTGTGTGTTTTATTGCAGTGAACTGCCTGGACCGACACGTGCACACCTGTCCAGAGAGGGTGGCTCTGATCTGGGAGAGAGATGAACCTGGGACAGAGGTCAAGGTCACCTACAGGTGAGCAAGGTGGATTTAGGGTGTGTGTTGTTGTGTGTTTTCCTACCTCATGTATGTACCATATAGTTCACTGATATCTCCATCTGTAGGGAGTTGCTGGAGATGACGTGTCGCCTGGGAAACCTGTTGAGGCGGCGCGGCGTAAAGAGGGGCGACTGTGTCACCATCTACATGCCTCCCTGCCCCCTGGCCGTGGCGTCCATGTTGGCCTGTGCTCGTATCGGTGCGGCCCACAATGTGGTGTTTGCAGGGTTCAGTGCCGAGGCCCTGGCAGAGAGGATCAGAGACGGTGAGACGTTCACTGACCTGTTGATACTTAGTTTACAGGGTCGACGTTTAAACTGCAGAGGACGAGACAGCCCTTCTCCAAATATCAACAGTAACAGTAGATTATATAGTATTTATTAGAATAAACTTGATTGATAACAAGTGAAAAGTAACAAGTATGAGGGGACAGGTCAGTAATTTGTGCCTCTGTGATCTGTTTGAGGCAGATTCTAACTTCTAAAATTAAATAAAACATCTTGATGTAGGCTACTCTTCAGCTTTGAACTGTTCCACTGCACACTTGTAAAACTGGGTTGTCTTCCCAGGTTAAAAGATGATGATTGGCTTTGTATTGTGTCACATGTTTGGCACAGAAATAATTCTTGTGTTATTGCTTGCAGGGCAAAAACATGTTGTACTGTTGGGTTTGTGGAATATTTTACATAATAAAGTCAAGGTGATGTTTTCTAAATCAGATACCGGTTCATCTGTAGTAATATCCCATGTGCTGCACACATATTCAGTTTTTAATGTTGAATTCAAGTTTTGAATGTCGGTTTAAAAAATCTTCTAGTTAAGTGCAGTGCAGTAAACTAAAAACGTTTAATAGAGACTTTTGTATCAATGGTCTGATTTTCGTTTGCGTCTCATTTTCAGCTCGGTCCAGCACCGTCATCACGGTGAACCAGGGCGTCCGAGGGGGAAAAGTCACAGAGCTGAAGAAGACGGTGGACGCAGCGGTCCAGACCTGTCCGACGGTGCAGCAGGTCCTCGTTGCTATGAGAACAGAGAATCCGGTTGTCATGACAGCCAGGGACGTTCCCATGGAGGAGGTGAGAGAGCAGACGGCCAATCAGAACGAGACAAAGATTTTTAAATGTTTTTGTTTGATGCATCACTTTGAAAATTAATCTGCTGTTGGCTAATTGTGAACACTGTGATCTCATGAAAAAGCTTCAGAGCTGCTGCTGAATGGACTCGCCGTTTAAAATGTTGCTTTGTCTTAAAATTATCTTGAAACATCTTGACACATTTATACTGTTTCATTCAGGAAATGCTGAAGGAGGACGTGGTGTGTGAGCCGGCAGCCATGGACAGCGAGGACGTCTTGTTCCTGCTCTACACGTCGGGCAGCACGGGGAAGCCCAAAGGCCTCGTCCACACGCAGGCTGGATACCTGCTGTACGCCGCTCTCACCCACAGGGTAACGCCACGCACCATGTGCAGTGTTGCTGATTTTATTATCTGTGGGTGCAGTGTGTGTAGTTTTTTGGTTTTGTGTGTCAAAGGCCAAAATGTGATCTGTAGCGTCCGACCGGTTGTCCAGGAAACGGCAGCCTGGTGACAGCAGATAACAGATTACACAATGTATTGACATAAAATAGTGAGTTCAGGATGTGTTTATATTTCTTTACTAAATGCTATATTTCCATCTTTAAACTAAGATTTTGAACATATTTTGAACTTCTTTTTTTTAGTCCAGTCATTTCATCGCTCTTTCCTCTCGTCCTCAGTACGTCTTCAGCTACCATGACGGAGACGTGTTTGGCTGCGTGGCTGACATTGGCTGGATAACAGGTCACAGTTACTCCGTCTACGGGCCCCTGGCCAACGGGGGAACCACTCTCCTGTTTGAGAGCACTCCCATTTACCCTGACCCAGGTACGAAGGCCGAGAAACCTATCAATCTCTCCAACTGTTTGGCTCTGTCATAGTAAATGAAACAAATATACTCTAAATACTTATTGTAAAGGAACATTTTGGTTTAAATCTGTTTAATCACCTCAGAAACAAAGGAATGATTGGTTTATCAATAAGGGTCAGCTGCTACTCTGGGCTGTAGCTGATGTCGTCAGTCACTTTGGACTGTCTTTCTAGACAATAGTATTTAAGCACTTTGAACTGTTTGTATACCCGTTACTATCATTGTATTTAAAGGACAATTCCAGGCAATTGTTTCCTAATATTTTAGGTATAAAATAACAAACCTGAAGATTTTCTTTTTAATTGCTCCTGTTATGCAGTAGTTCTGTCTGTTTCCGCATCGCCACGGCATCGTTTAATGGGAGCGGATAGATCTTAGGCTGTCTAGGCTGTTTACATCCCACAAAACCACTTTTTTTTCCAGCCACAGACAGCGTCAGATAGCTATTCAAACATACACCAAGGGGTGTGCTTACTTCAAGAAAGCAGACTTGTTTGTAAATGTAGCTGCAATACAAAGTTTTGCGCAAGAGTCAAGTTGACGCGCTCAGTATGTTTACAGGCAGAATGAACAACAGCCAAATGTATTCTTACTGCGGCGAAAATGTCATGCTTTTGTGTCAATATTCCTTTGTTGATAAAACAAACGGGAGCTTCAGGCGACCTGTAAACTTGACTCTTCTATTCGGCCGAGTAGAAAGACTCTTTATTTGGATGATCTTTGTTTATTAGTTACTCGTTGTTCCCTTTAGTTAGACAGAGGGCTGTAATAAATTCTCAAAACCTCGGTAGGCCTCCGTTGTTTCTTATTCCTCACCAGAGGGCGAAGGTTTTTGCCTCCACACCTAAACCTGCACAGCAAAACATTCTCAGGATGTTAATGTAATTGTCAATAAATGTAATTTTATCATGTTATTATCAATTCCCTGATTGTGTTCATGTAAAATTGTATTACACAACGTGTGTTGAAGTATTCAGAGTATTCCTGTCCTCTGCCAGCAGCTCTGCTTGCTTGTGTCTGTCTATAAATAACTGTTCACAGTTGAACCTGGCTGTAGCTGCTAAACTAAAATTAGCCGCTTCAGTATTAACAGGAATCGGGGCCTCGGCCGTCATTATGTGTCAGAGCAAACACCTGGCTGTTGTCAAGGTGAAACTGACCCTGATTAGTATCTTATCAGTACATGGTAGTTTGTCCCTTTCGACCATGGTTTTACTAAAGTGTGCCTTGTTTTTCCACAGGCCGGTACTGGGAGATGGTTCAGAGACTGAAGATCAATCAGTTCTACGGAGCTCCCACAGCGATCCGCCTGCTGCTCAAATACGGAGATCAGTGGGTGCACAAGTACGACCGCTCCACCCTCAAAACTCTGGGCTCTGGTATGTGCACAATGATCCACCGTTATAGGGAAATCATATCTTTATTACCCGTTTGTAACGTTATACTCCGCTCGAGAACCATCGTTTGAATTATTTTCACCCGAAAGTACAAAAACAAAAAGAAGTGATCTCCTGCTTTCCTCACAAACTACACAATACAGTGTATAATATACACAACATTATGAAATAAGTGTATTACGCCACATGTACACTCATGTACTGGTGTGTTAACAGAGGAATTTGTCTCCTCTGGGAACACACACACGTGTTACACACTTGCAGTAAACTGAAAGTTAAGCCATGTAGTCCTTGGGCCAGACCAGATACCGGTATCACTTGAGTGGGCAAAACCTTACCTATACTACATTTTTTTTAGGGTCAATATAAGTAAATTAAAATATGATAGCCTTTTCATAGGAGCAGCTTTTTATATTTTTTTTTCCCGCATTTTCTTATTTTCCCCTATAGGCAGATTGTCATTAATTCCAAAAAGAACACAGACGGCCAAATAACACATTTAAAGTCATTTAACACTCTTTTTGGACATCACACATCATAGTTTTTTCATGGTCCTTCGAGCCGGAGCAAACACCCATCTGGAAAATGGACCTGAACGTGTAAATGGGGCAAATACACATGGAATCGGATATTGTCAGATCAGATTCAGGCCCCCGTTATATGTGGAAGGCTGTCTTTACAGTACAGGCCTTGATGCCCAATTTCAATTTGTTGCCTTCATCCTATTTTTTTGACTGTCTATTTACATTTTCAATCAGAAGTGACTATCTGATATCTGCCTTTACACCTGCTTTGTTTGTGTGAAACAACCTGCTGGAAATAAACTAGTTATTTCTTTTCTTTTTCTTTTTTTTAAGACGGGAGTTTGTCACGTTATGATTCCATAATATTTTTAAACAAAGGTGAGTCTGGTGTTCAGAGTTTATATCCAACCCGTCACTGTTTACAAAGTGAACACCTAGTCTGTCCTTACTAAATAAAGTCAGTGAAGTGGCTGCGTGGAGCGGAGCTGCTGTGAGATGAGCAGCTGACAGTGACGGTGACAGTTGTGCCACCGTTCAATCCTCCGTCACTCAAGTGAAGACAGGACGAGCCTCTTGGACACATTTGTGTACATTGTTTGATTTTCCTGTCTTGATTTCTAATGGGCTCGATTCAGTTTTTGCCGGCAGGAAAACGAAATCTGGTGTTTGTCCCGCGCGCTCTCTCTTTTCACACTCCCTTGCTTTCCCTTGTATCGATCCGCATAGACTTGACAAAAACAGACACGTGGACACCATGAAAATGAAACACTATTCCTGTGACAACTGGCCAAGGTAGTCCCGGTCAGCCCCACGTGTCAATCACAGGCTACAGAGGTAGGCCTATCTGATTAATTTCCACATATAACGGGGGCCTGAATCTGATCTGACAATTTCTGATTCCATGCGTATTTGTCCCGTTTACACTTTCATGTTACAGATCCGATCTGAGCCACTTGAGAGAAAAAAATCGGAATTGAGCCACTTGAACCGTGCAGTGTAAAGACAGCCGAAATAAATCGGATACAAATCAGATATCTGCCAATACGTCTGCAGTCTAAACAGACAGATAGGATCTCAATGGGTGTCATACGTCATCAGTAATAATATTAATTCCCGTGCCCACATGTTTTGCTGAACCTCTGTAGCCTGTGATTGACAGGCTACAGAGGTTATTGACACGTGTAGTCAGTATCAATAACACCTAGGCCAGTTGTCACAGGAATTATAGTGTTTCATTTTCATGGTGTCTGCGCATCTGTTTTTGTCCAGTCTAGGCAGATCAATGCGAGGGCAAGCAAGGTGTGAGTGTGAAAACAGAGAGGGCAGGAGACAAACACCAGATTTCGAGAAAGGCCCAAAGCTATTAAAGTGTGACTATCTAACAAGGACAAAACCTTTGATACCTACGTATGTCATCTTAGCACAATGTTGTTGCCTGGTACAGCAGAATATCTGGGCTTGGAGGGAGAGCCCGAGCAACTTGAGCTTCGTACTGTACAGTGAGGCAGCAGACCGAGAAACTTGAAGGAAGAACCTTAGATTATCCGCTGCCTCAAGCCCTGAGAAAAAAATACTTAATTGACAGGGCACATTGTCAATTGTGCCCTGTCACATCCACCACCTTTTGTTCACATTTTCTTGATCTGCGTTCATCATTGTTCAGTTACCAAAATAAAGGACTGAACTGATATCTGGATCCAGTGTTTTAATGTGCACACCACTCAAGGGTTTATTACAAGTCTCTGTGGCTGGCCATTAGTGCACCCAAAGAAGAGGATATGATGAAACAAAGATGATTTACAGGGAAGGCACTTTTTTCGTTTCTGAACAGCAACAGTCTATTACTGTACTTTACTAAGAGGTGATAAATACTATAAAGCTGCCAGTCAGCAAGGTCTATCATATCAAAACTTAATCTAGGGGTGTATAGGAATAAAAAAATCACAACTAGAATTTGCCCTCCCAGGTGATACCGATATGTGAAATTTTGGGTCTTGGCCCAAGGACTAATGGTGGTACGTCAACATGCCTCAGTAATCCTCAGTGTCCATAGCAAAGTTCACACACACACACACACAGTATGCGCACGTCCTACACCTGTTCCAGTGAAACAACATAAAGCTTAACACGAAGAATGTAAATCCTGTGCGTTTGACCTCAACAAAACATAACCACACTGTCTGATTTAATTTGTATTTGTCTTTGTACAGTGGGTGAGCCCATCAACACTGAAGCCTGGGAGTGGTACCACAGTGTGGTTGGGGACGGACGTTGTCCTGTGGTGGACACCTGGTGGCAAACAGGTAACTGTGAACACACTGGTGTGTTGAATCTATCAGCTACTGGAAACTTGAGTTGTTTCATTGTCACCAAAATGTCAGTTAGTGGGTGGGATGTACATGTTAGATGGACAATAAGATGAACAGTGTCCTTTTCCAAATTTGAACACAACTCATGTCAACACCTTTTTATCACACACCTTGAATTTGTTAGAGATTTACACGAAACAAAATGTAATTTAATGCCTGAAATGGCCCAATAGCTTCATATTAAAGTCTGAATTTCAGATTTTACATGTACAGAAAACACGTATTTGCTGTGAGAAGCTGTGAGCTGTAATGAGGAAATGATCATTGTTTTGATCATTAGAATTGTGCAATTTATTTTTTTTGTCAGTCAGCTCATTATTAAAGCTAAAACTGCTACCATCAAAAATGGGCTTAAATAGATATTTGGCTTTAGGGATCCTCTGTTTAATGGTAAATGTTCAACTATTGGTCCAGGTGTTAAATGCGGATTTTGCCTGTACACTGTGAGTACACTTCTTGTGGGGACCAGTTAACCAGATTTGCTGAGTTCACATAAAGCTCAGTTTCGTCTCTCATGGTGTGTGACTGTACATATTTCATGACCCTCACAATGACTAACCCAAGGGCAGCTCAGTTCACAAGCTCTTCCTCCAACGCAGCCACGTCTGCTGGTTCTGTAACGGCTCTTGAGTCCGTCTTAAAGGGGCGAGCAGTCTGCTGTGTCCCTCCAGCAACAGTGTTACATAACATCAGGAATGTGGTTGTGGTTGTGCATGCACAGTAGTACAGCCCCCCCACTCAAACCAGATGTTTTCCTCTCAGTTTATCTCCAGATTTTTGGATCAGTTTCCAATATTAAACTTCTTATGTCCTCCATTTTTAATAAAAACAACCATCATCATCACCACAAACGCCATGTAGAGAAATGTAGGTGGCACACACTTCTTCCCTCTTTTCATCTTGTCAATTTTCACATTAGCCAGTTGGATCCGTGTCGAAGTACGCTGCAGCTGTTACGACCGCAGCTGCCAAAATGGATCACAGGCGTCCTGTGAGACTCTGATAAGTCTATGAACCTCCCTCTATCAGTCGAGTCACTCCAGTGCAGCTGTTTCGCTCTCAAAGCCGTAAAAATGTGAACTTGTTCACCACTTTGTCCTCATAAAGAAAGAGAAAGTAAAACTGGCTTTAGGTACTTATAGAATCAGTTCAATACTTTCTGTGCTCATTTGTGGTTATGTAACAAGAAACCAGTGGGGAAAAGAAAAAAAAGTATTGTAGTATAAACCTGAGTGAATTTTGGAATATATTATTATACCGACAACATAATTAGAGTAATTGCGTTGGGTGTGACACAACATATTTGCAACGAAAATTGTCCTTCAGCCTCTACTGTCCTCTGTAGTCCCCACAAAATAACCACTATTCCTTTTCTAAAGCTGCTTATGACGGGACATAATAACAACATGTTTGAAATCAGCTGATTTCGCTAATAAAATCAATTTCACAGATGAACACAGGACCCGAGTGACACTATGCGTTTCATCCTCAGTCTCTCCAAATTAGATTGAGTAATGACCAAATGGAGCAAAAGCTGCGTTAATTACCATACAAATGGCAAAAACCTATAATTAATTGACGATAATTAAACATCAGCGCATCATGAGCTTGAGAATTACAGACACAGATATGACCCAAATACCCTACCTCAGCAAAAAGGATTATGTTGTTATGTTATTTTTCTGGACCACTGTTTCCAATTAGGGCTAAGTGGCATTATTCATAAATGCCATTTGGTTGATCTGGGAGCAAGTAGCCTGTTTAGAGGGAAAATTAGATTTTGATCCACTGTTGGCATACGGCCCCCATGTTGGATTATAGAGCACTGGGGAGGTGAGAGGATGAAATAAATAAAAAATTGGAAATATACTTAATTACATGTTTAAATGTTTAACTTTGAAGCATTTTTGAAACTACTCTGTTAATTTCTTTGTGAATGTAGCTAAATTAGCAGCTGTTTAGCATAAAAACAAAGCATTTTTGGAACTACTGTTAATTTTCCTTGTTACAGGAAATGATATGCAATATATGCAGCTACAACAAGCAGCTAGTTGGCATGAAAACAGGAAACGGGGAAGCATATCTTCATGCTAAGCTAAGGTACCAAGCTGCTGACTGTAACTCCATATAAAAACAGACAGATGTGAGGGTGTTAACAACAATACTCTGTGTAAATAAGTGTATTTCTGTAAAAACTGTAGCAGTCCTGGTCCCTGGAGGCTCTTGAGGGGGCGGTTTCAGTCCAGAACAGGACAGATACAGTTGATTTGACCAGGATGCCAGTTGCTAGTGCTATTGTGGGATCATCTGTTGTGTCCTACTTAATAACGTGTCCACTCCCCTCTGCTGCTTTCGACACTGTTGCCACCAACACCACCAGGCAGATTTAGCAGTGCGCCCGCGGCTGGGAGGGACGAACCCTAATTGCATTTAATTTACTTAGTATGGCAGTAATTCCACAATCTACATCTGTAGCAGTGAGAAGGGCTTATGGTAGATTTACAAACTGTCATCTACCTTCATCTACCGCTCTCTCCTCTCTGTCCCCCTCAGTATTTCACCTACTGCAATTCATCGTCAGCACTCTGAATGAAAATTAAGTTTTGGTCTGCAACTATTTTGGTCTGTTCAGGAACTTGCAACACAGGGTTTAATGTCTGGGTTTTAGTAACTTGTGGCGAGTGGCGACAATTGAAAACAAATACATGCTAAGTATTTTAGATGCTGGGAGTTTTGTGGCTTGAACAGGATTCCCACGCGTCCTGGAAAACCTGGAAAGCCGTTGACCAATTTTCCAGTCATGGAAAACACATGGAAAATGAGTAAATAAGTCAAATGTTCTGGAAAAGCTTCAGTTGTCGTGGAAGATTATTTATCAGACTCTGACATCAGATACCAGAGCTCTGTTTGACTTTTTCAGACCCGACAAAGGATTTTTTTTCCAAAGAAAACTGGAGACTTTGAGTTGATGAATGTTTCCAGGATTGGACGGGTTTTCTCTCTGCTGAGTGACAGATAGAGCAGCAGCAGAGAGGTGTTTTGGGTGTGGCTTAAAAACAAAAACAACATGTTTGCGTTGTTCTATGGTCATAATTTCTAAGCATGTTAGAGATTTCATAAATAAGTCAGAGCCACAGGCTGCAAATATTTAAATCAGACTTCTGGGGGTGAGAGAGAAATAAACATAGAAACAAACTGTTAACATGTACTAGAAGTATGTATTATTATAACATATAACACAACATCTGTCTGACTGTAGCAGCTGAATATGTCCTGGACAATGATTTGTGTTTCTAAAACCTTACATCTAAAATAACTACTAGTTAACCCTAATTATTTTGGCCTGGTGTTTGGACACATAGACTGTATGTCCCTGCTTCGTTTCTATATGGGACCTTTGTTTCGTGTCCTTCCCCCACCCCCTATCCCAAATTATTTTTATACTATACATTACGTCATATAATCTGTTGTATTTTTTCCCTCTGCTCTCAGAGACAGGTGGTATCTGCATCGCCCCGAGGCCATCAGACCCAGACGCAGAGATTGTCCCAGGAATGGCTATGAGACCTTTCTTTGGCATAAAGCCAGTGCTCATGGACACTGAGGTACTGCTGCTCATCCTTATGGGTTGTCTATTTGTGTGTGTGTGTGTGTAGCATGCCACCCTGCAAATGCTGGATGGCTGGGAACAGCCCAGAGGAGAGGGTCAGATTAGGATTATAAAACAGTCACCAGCTGTGTCACTTTTGATACCCACCCTGCTCCCACCCTCCAGTGCCACTCTGTGCGTGCCAACTCCCCCCGCTGCCCCCCCCCCGCTCCCTTTTAAAAATCTGTCAAACTACTTTGTGGCTATCGCGGCTGCTCTTGTTTCTGAAAATGCGCAGATTGTGCAGACAGTTGGAGCCGTGACTCTGAGCTGATCTCCCTTCCTCCCTCTCATCAACACAAACCCACGCAGCTTTTAGAGATCACAGGGTCCCAATAACACAGTATTTAGTCCTAAAATATCAACAATACATCTCGATTATCGTTAATTGGAATTATAGCACTTTGCACTTTGTTTCTTATTCTTACTTTTTAATCAGATTTAAATTATTACTCATTCGGTGCATGTGCAATTCTACGTCACTTGTATTTTATTTTATCCTACTGCTATTATGATTCCTAATGCTAATGCTCTATTCTGTCCCCCTTTTAACATTGTTTGTCCACCATGTCTAATATTGTTTGTCTACATGTGTGTTTTTTTTTATTTATTCTATGCCTGCAGCACTATGTGCCCCCTGTGTGATTTTAATATAATTTAAAAAATAAGTAATATAAAGTTGTCATTTTGTTGTCACTGTCTTCATCACTAGTATCATTTTTCTTCAGGGTGAAGTTGTGACATCGAACGACTCATCTGGAGCTCTGTGTATAGCTCAGCCGTGGCCTGGTATGGCCCGAACGATTCATAACAACCACCAGAGATTCACTGAAACCTACTGTCAGCCTTATCCTGGTACAGTAACGATGCCTTCAAGAACAACCTGTCACTGTCAATATGGAGTCTCTGTATATCTCTGCTTTGCAGGACTTTTTTTCTTATTTCTTATTGTAAGTTAACAATCTCTAAAATATCTTTGTCAGGTTATTTCTTTACCGGTGATGGGGCCTATCGATCCAAGGAGGGATATTACCAGATCACTGGGCGCCTTGATGATGTCATCAATGTGAGCGGTCACAGGATTGGCACAGCAGAGATAGAAGATGTGGTGGTAAGTGGTAAAAATAAATCTTAATTATGTCCTTAGTTTGAAAGGTGGTTTCAGTTTCATTGTATTTTAGTTCATTCATATTGTTGTTGATTGTTGATATTTTATTTTGTCGTGTCTCTAACAGAACCAGTGTCCTGCGGTGGCTGAATCTGCCGTCATCGGATTCTCACATGACATTAAAGGAGAAGGTGAGCAACACATTTTTTTCCCACATTACGCCGTCGTTCTCCTGGTTGAATAAGAGCTTAAAATCAAATCACGGTTCTCTGTGCTTTGTCAGGTGTTTACGCTTTTGTGGTGCTAAAAAAGAACACAGACGTCCAAGAGGCGGACGTGCGCAGGCAGCTGAACGACATGGTGTCTAAAAAGATCGCCAAGTACGCCTGTCCAGACTGCATTCAGGTAATCCTGCTGCACCAAATTTACCGTTGCAAAAACAGACATTTAATACCAACTCTCACTTTGTAACTTTCATTTTTTGTTTTTTTTCTCCCCCTCACAGGTTGTCAAGCGTCTGCCAAAGACACGCTCAGGTAAGATAATGCGCCGGGTGCTGCGGAAGGTTGTGGAGGGTGAATTGAATGAGTTGGGTGACCTCAGCACGCTGGATGACCCTGCGGTGGTTCAGGAGATCATCCAGGGTCAGCGTGACCTCTCCAGCAAAGCGCAGAAATGATGATGCATTTTTTTTGAAAATGTTCTTATCGAAAACTGAACGTGAATGTGACACTTGAATGTTAATCTCACTTACACAGACCTGTGCCTGTTAATCCAAAATGACTTTTAAAGGCCAAATATTTTTCTGTTTTTATTGCACATATGATTGTTTTTTTTTATCAAATCAGATAAACAGCTGTTTAAAGTGTATGTATTCTCCACAGATGTACCTGCTCTTAGGAATCACTAAAAGCATTAAAAAAACATTGTATTTTTAAATATTCAAAACACAGCATTAATGACATTAATAATGTATTAAGTGTAAACATACCACACAATAAACCACTGTGATTTCACATAAAAGGCACACACGAGTCACTTTCCTGACATTTTCATGATAATTATTATCATACTGGCTATTACATAGTTTTATGAACCATTTCTTCCTGTATGGGTCCAAGATATTTTCATTGGTTCCAGACCCATGATCGACCGTCCTCCACACCAGCATCTTGTCTGGACAAATTCTGTATTTCAACCTATTTTCGTTACCTCGTTTTAAACCAAGCAAGCAAGCAATGGTTAAAATAAAATGCATGTGAGCATGAATACATACTGCACAAACTGCATGTGCCTCCACCACCATTGGAGCAACTGTGTTAAAGCACCTTATTGAAGAGTACATCAGTACTGGAGTGTTTTCTGATCTTGCTGCCCACACCGATGTTTCCACGTGTCCAGGACTTCACAAAGACTCTGTGGTCTCATCGTCTTCTCTCTGATAGAAGCTGTCGCTGCCTCCTCTTAGCTTTGTTAACTCCCATTGGCCGCCCCCACACAGCTTAAGCTGAACATCATGGTACTGTTAGAGAAAGACATAAAAGGCAAACAGGATTAACATATTAAATCTTTTGGATTTAGACGGATTTCATGATAAAGCAAGAGGAAGTAGAGGTTAAAATGAAGGGAAATGAAAATAGAGACAAAAACAGCACAAGGTCAGAGGGTTCAGAGACACTGATAAAAGTGCTTTTGTGATTTCTAGACATTTAGCAGAACTGGGATATATCAAGCATTACCTGGGGAAATTTGAAAATCTAAATATGGCAAAACGTCAGAAGTACAATTAAGCTTTCCTCTTAATTGAGCTCATGGATTTTTAAAAATGATTTCAACTTTTCTTAGTATTTTACTTAATGAGTTTTCTAGTTGTTAGTTGTCTTAGTGTGAAAGAACCCAAGTTGAACCAAGGTGTGTGTGTTCAATCTACCTTCTCCAGGCTGCTACGGTGTCCCAGACTGATCAAAGTCATGCCAAGCTGTTTACACGTCCGGTACAGTTGTGCCTCAGCCTCCTCTGTCAAAGCACTGGTGGCCTCATCCAACACTGCAAAGAAAAAGAAAAAAAAACACTGATATAAAAAAAACTCCAGTCTGGGTCGTCTCTAACACAGAGAACAATCTGCTAAACCAAACTGGGTGTTCAATAATTGAAAAATAAAAAAAAGTGGGCTGGGTGAGCTCTCACTAAATGACACAGTGTATTTTTAAAACCCACCTGCGTATTTGGGCTGCAGGTAGAAAAGCCGAGCGAAGCAGAGACGCTGCATTTCACCTGGAGACAGAACATCATACCTGCAGAAGAAAAAAATAAATGTTACTCTTGAAAACACACAATACAAACAGCTATTGCTGCACCTTGCTTCTTGGGGCTCTTACCAGTTCCAGTCTACATTTTCATCCAGCCCGCCTGTCCGCTTCAAGAGGCTGGACTGGAATAGATGAACAAGTGCTCACATTTTTAAAAAAAAATGTAAAAGGGAAACTCGAGAAACACTGTTGCTTTAAAAGCAGAGCACTGAAATAAAGTCACTCACCACTCCAGCCAGTTCCAGGAAATTTATAATTCTGTCATCATCCACGGACCCTGAAGAAAGAACAATTAGAAACTATTTCAGTCATTTTATGAGGCAACACTGGCACTACACCAAGTTTAGATTAATTAGAAATATTGCTTTGCTCTTTGTATGCGACTACACACACTGGTCCCAGTTCATAGCCTCTAACTATTACAGATTAATGCTGTTCAGTCACAGTGAGATGTGGTACCTGATGCAGGGTAAATATCCTTCAGTGGGTAGATCACCTGTTGGGGAGGACAGCTGCAGTAAACCCTCATTTCATTGAACGTTTGATTTCTCTAGATCTCACTCAACCAGCACAGCGACTACACAACTGGAAATCAAATGATATAAAGGAATAGACCTGTTCGCGCAGCGTGCCGTCGGTCAGGTACGGTTTCTGCGGCAGGAAGAGAGTTCCTCTGGGCCCAAAACATGTTGTCATCTGGACAAAACCTGAGGAAGAGAAAAATAAAAATCATTTCACTAACATTTATATTTCTCTTTGGACCCTCCCACACATTAAATAGTTTTATCATAAAGAGTATTAATAACAAAACAATAACAGTAGACAAGCTGCACAAAAATAATCTCTATATCTTTTTGCACCAGAGACAGATGCTGAGTTTCTCGATCATGACGTTTTCTTTAAATGATGATTTAAATGATTGATCAGTTGGCTCAATATTGAGTAAGAACAGCACATCTGGAAACTGCTAAATAGCTGCTGAAAATAATCGAAAGGGGCTGTTGCACATGTCAAAGTTCGTCCTTTAGAAATGCTTTTTTTTTTTTTTTAACCACTGGCAGGTTATAAATGTCTGACAACATTATGAGTTAAGATGCCAACAGAGAAAAAACCTTTTTGTTTCAGAGTGAGATCCTTGTTTAACTAGAACCAGCTGTTGCTCTGTTCAAATCAAAGGGAAAATTAGGACAAGGTTCAACTACTCATGAACAAAGTTTCTATTTTGAGCTGTAACCAACATCACTATCATTACGGACTGATGATTCTTTTTTGCTTAATCAAATTATTGCTCAGTCTACACCAAAAAGACTGTGAAAAATGGTCATTCAAATCTTTCTGCAAGATGACATCTTAAAATATCTTCTTTTGCCAAATCAACAGCCCAAAGATTATTCAGTTTACAATGACTGAAGATGTCAAAGCACCTATTCTTACTAATATGAGAATTTCTGCTTGAATTAATAAACCAACTAACAATTGCGGTCGCCTGTTTCTGCCAGCATCACGTGACTGAGAATTTGTAATTTTGCATCTGCCTTGACGTTTTATAGATATTCCAATCGCAGGTTATTATCACAGCCCAGGCAGGTGTGTATGAGTTCACAAACTCTTCCTCTTGTCTCACCACTGTCCGCCTCCCAGAGGCGGTTGAGCACCCTTAGTAGGGACGTTTTGCCCGTCCCCGTGTTCCCCACCACCAGCAGATGAGTTCCCTGACTGATTTTCAGACTCAGGTCCTCCACCAGCAGCTGGTCCGAATACGGAGATTTGTATGAAAGATGGTCCAGTATGAAGGCAGTGTCCACTGGGCCAGCGTGGACGTTAAAGTCACTGTGTGGAGAAATCAAATTAATTAAAGAATCACACTTTTCTCTCCATTTGTCTTGTGTTATAAAGTAAATCTATATGCTGTGTGATAAAACGTTACATCGACTGACTGTGGCTTTTTCTGCAGCTGAGATTTTTGTAAACGCTCACACAAACCTGTCAAAGTCGTAGCTTTCCCCCGACGCTGGGTCATAGTCACACTGTGTACGTAGGATGTCATCCATCACCTCCCTCAGCTGCCCAATCCTGACCACAACACACACACACACTTAGATTCACTGCTGTCATCGTCATCTTTCCTCCAGGAGTTGAGTTTAAGTATGCTGTGTGATACCTGTGGGTGTATCCAGCCACATCTGACAGAGTGGTTGACAGGTCGATTAGCTGTGTGAAGCCATTTATCAGGTAGATGCACACAAAGGCGTTCTGAATGTGAACAAGGAGAGAGAGCACCAGTGTGAATAAGATAAAACATTATTTTTTAAAAGGTGTCTGAAAACAAAAGGCAACAACCGCAGGGCTCAACAGAGGCATTTAAGAAAAAACTGATGATAAAGACTCATATACACACACACACAAACTCATCTATATGTGATTATGACTGCATGAAGGTTAAATATGGCATCTTCACACATTTCAAAGTGACATCTCTGTCCATCAACAGGCATATGAGCTCAAAATGAACAGATCAGGATATAAAGGTTTTGCTGCCATCTAGTGGTTAAATATTCAACAGTTGCGGCGCTGCACTGTGACAGTGAGCAACACTCACACTCCCATGATCAGTGTGTAAATCAGTGACTTATCACTGAATCTCCTCAGCAGCATTTTTTTTTTACATTTATTTTTAGGTCTATCTGATTGTTTTTTTACATTGTCATCTTCCTGAAAACATTTAATCACTGATCATATGATTCAAATGTCCTATTTTTTTAGTTCCCATTTTCTTAAACTTCTTAATGTCACACATTGAAAGTCTTCAAAACGACTGGTGGTCTGTGAAAAAACAGAGCAGATGATCGTTCCACAGGCAGCCGGTGCTATGAAGCAGGACTTGAGGTTAATGAGGTAACTTCAGGGTTAACTGTGGGTTTACAGGGTTACCACACGGTTCACTTCCTCCTGGTAACCTTTACTGAACTCTTAACCTGCTGCGGTGCAGGTCAGCTTCAGAGGGTCAGATCAAAACCTGTCAACGGTCTAACAACTGACCAATCAGATTATGGGAAAAACTCAATCAAATCATTCCTACAGGATCCTGAAATTGCGAAGAGTGTAGCAGATGGCAAATAATAAAGAGCAATAGTCTTTTTAGAGATCTAAACCGAGAAACTAAACCAATCATGGTTTATAAAAAATGTTCAAAACGAGGAGCGCTACGTGGACTTCTTTCTCAAAACTAGAGGTGCTCTTTGGAGAGGGATCCAAGGGATGTGGAAAAACAAAGAAAAACTCCAAGGCACTCTCTTGAGAGTGACAAGGCTTTATTTAGCCTTGTCACCTGTGGTTATAGCCAAGCCCCTTCTGCAGGAGTTGGCTGCTGACCACACCCACTCTGGGTCACAGAGCAATCGAGTGGCAACTTGTCATTGGCTAAACACCAAGACAAAAGACCTAGGTGTATCTGAATTATCCGTTTGACTCCCTGATGAAGGCTTGATGCCGAAACGTGTCGTAGTCATTTTAAACATGCCATTGTGACAATGCCAGATTAATTAAAGGCATTTTTATTAACTAAAGAGAGTGCCTTGGAGTTTTTCTTTGTTCTTTGTCTTTCTTTGTTTTTCCACAATCAATGTTTATGTTTTAAGTGACGAGAAAGCTACTTTTTTTTTTAAACATCTACAGTTGCTAAAACAGAGGGAACAGGAAGAAAAACCCACCTTACTGATGAGTGCACTGAGCTCGCCAGGAGTGAGACCATCATAGACACCAGTGAAGATGGGAATGGCGATTATAATGTAGCTGAGGAAACCTCCGAGGTAGTCGAAGGTGTTCACCCCGACTGACAGAGGAGAAGTCAGAGGTTAATTTAAGCTTAACAGTATAATGACAGATACCAGTGAGTGGGTGTGTGAGGGGTTTTCTTACTATAGAGCCAGAGTTCTTTATTAATTAGACTCCTCTGAGTTTCCAACAGAGCCTGGAGTCTTCGATTGGTCCTCGTGTGCTCCACTTTACCAGCTCTGAAAAACGCAGAGAAAAGCATTTGTTCCATACTGCTTTAACCACGTCATCTGTGTGATCTGATGCAACAGGAATATTCAGACAGACCTAGGGAGTGTTTTTTATTAAATCACAAGAAAGCAGACTTCCTGTTTAAGTTGGGTTGGATTGTCTACACTTTCTAGTATTGTTTATATCTTCCTGTGCAGCATAATGGAGTAAAAAAAAATCACCTCACCTGTAAAAAGCTGCAGACTCTGCATTAACACGGATTTGCATGTGCTTGAACCTGGAGATACAAAAACATAACATTTTTGTAAAAAAAAAAAATTCTTGGTCAACACAAAAAATCACATAGTTTCAACACATGAAAAAAATAAAATTACAATTCCTCCTCAGGAAAAGACTACAGTGCAAACTGACGCATATCCTGTGTTATTTCCTGAGAGAGAGGGCACTGGGCCAAAGTCTACAGAAACTTCCTCTTAACAAGGGACCGGTTTCCTTAACAATAAACACTGGAAATGTTTCCATCAAATGAACCCGACACAACAGCCGACTGCTCTGGTGGAATTTGAGGAGAACACATGTTGACTGGCCATTTAAATCAGTCCTGCTTTGCTTTTCTGGGAGAAGCAAATTCCTTTCAGCTCAGACACTGGTTCATTTCTGTCACTTGATACACAATGAACACAGAGTATAAAAAAATACCTGAAGTCTCCTTCCAGTTTTTCTTGTTCAAACAGAGTGGACACAATCGGCCCCATGAGGATTTTATTAGCGATGGTTCCAACCACAAAGTAGCCAAAGATACTGACAGGACCGATCCAACCGGTGCTGCAAGACAAAGACACTTTATTACTACAGCCCCTAAAGTGATTTACACTGGGTATTAAAAGAACGTTAAATGAAATTATAGCCTAATACAATTATTCTAAATGAAGCAAAAAACTAAAAGCCAAATTCAACAAAAAGCGATAGTGGAGCAGTGGAGAAAACAGACTCTGTTTTTGTCTTTTTCAGCTCTTCTCAATTCCCTGCTGTCAAGCATACTGACAGACTCTCTGAGGACAGGAAACCAACACAGATAAAAATAAATGGATGCCCTGCTTTTGGCAGCTTTCTCTGTTTTCTCTCAGTTATTCCAAGCATTATAAATGCATCTGTAACGACACAATACTCATCTTAACAGAACATTGTCTGTGTCTCTGATGATGCTTTATTTTAACTTCACAGTAGGTGCTAAATGCCTTTTTATTAAGTGTTGCCACGGTGCTCTAACCCACCTGTAAAAGCAGTGGTAGGTGTAGTAAGCCAGTGTGAACGGTGAGACGATCAAGCGACTAGCCATGGTGCTCATCTGCTTACACAGCCTCTCTGCATCCTGACTGATCCTCTGGTCTCTGAAAAACAAGTAAAACAAACATTAAGAAAAAAAAATCAATCACCAGAAACACTTCTCCTGCAGAATCATGTATAATATTCAAATATCCACATGATCTAATACATGAAACCTCTGAAAAGATACAGTTTACTTACGGGTTGTCGATGTCCTCTCTGAGTACATTGAGTGTGTAATAGACTCGGCCCTGGAAGTAGGCCGTATGGAGGCTCTCAGTTAGTGTCTTCCTCCAGCTGACATACATCTGATTGCAAATGTACTGGTCCACACTTTTCAGCTGGAAGAGAGAGAGAGAGAGATGTCTATTAGAGAGAAAAAGCAACAGAGACACAATAAACAGCAGGTAGAATAATTGTTTCTTTTGAATAAATGTAGTGTTTTCCTCTGGTTCAAAACGTAAACATCAAAAATAAACATGACCAAGATAAGAAAAAAAAAAGAATACAGGCTATAAAATGAAAATGTCAAGCTGCCCTGACCTGATAGAGGAACTACTGTCTGTTATGGTAGCAATCCAAAATAAAAATCTAATAAAATGCTTGCAATAATATAGTTGATTTTTGACTTAGTTTCAGTGCATACGGACTGGGTTGGATTAGTCATAAGTGTGATTAAAGTGCATGTGCATGTGCAGAGCATGTCTCTCTGCTTAATAATGAATGAGTCAACTTTCTGAACATTGTACTGAATTGTACTGTATATGGTCAGTAAGTAGATCAACTGCTTCTTCCTCCCAGCGACATCAACTTACTGTGGAGTTGATTAAAATGAGCACAACAGCTTTGCCCAGCAGACTCCTGAAGCCTGAGTAATCTTTGTCTGCCAGCACGTTGTAGAAGTGACTGGGGAGGACACCAACTTGGTAAATGATCAGCTGCTCTGATGGCAGAAAAAAAAAAGACGTTAGATGTTAGTGCATTGTTAAGAGAAGAGATCAGTAAGTTCAAACAGACACTCGTAAAACAAAGCAGGGAAATTATACAACACTCTGAAACTGAAGGTCAGTGGGGGAGAAAACATAAAATGCACCCTGTTGTTCACAGATGTGTCACATTACAGTTGCACACAAGTCATTGGGGAACGCGTCTCGTGACAAATAGTGGCATTAGTTCCTTCATTGATGTAACACATTGATGTAACAACATGAACTTAAAGTATTTCCTCCTTGGGGCTGCCACAGTGCCAAACAGGTAAGTCCAGCATTTACCTGTCAGCGTGACAAACAGCAGCGTCCCAAACATCAGGACACTCTGGCTGCTCCATGATGGGAACAGGACCTGCTGGATGCTGCAGAACCGCTGTACAAACTTCCAGTCTAATTTTGGCCTGAGAGAGACATGAGGGTGAATTAAACAAAACAAAACAAAAAACAGGTGTGTCACTCACATAAATTAACATGCATTAAAAAAAAACGTGACAATGAAATGTAAAGTATGCATTTCTTTGCAGTCAACATGGTGTATTTGCATTGTTTTGATTCCAGGATCTGGAGTAGACGGAGGTATTTCTGTGCAGCTATTTAAGGACAATCAAATAAGTGAACATTACGTATTCAATTAAATCCCTCTGCTTTAAATGACAAGATGAACAACAGTAAAACTTGTTAGTATCTACAGAGACGGACTGTAACTCCTCCACCAGCCTTCCTGCAGCTGTAGCTCCAGGCTCTTACCTTTTCGTCCCTCTGCCACTTGACTTGTCCAGACGAGGCATCTGCTCCGTGGGCAGAGGACCAGGATCCTCCCCAGACAAAACCTCACATACGGTTTTAACACTTGTTGTTGCCGATAACTAACTTTTTAACTTTAACCTGCTACTCCAGAGTTAGCTCGAGACCAGTGAGTGCGGCTGCCGTAGTAACGTTAGTGGTTACCGAGGAAACACGAGCCGACCTCTTCACGGTTATTTAAGATAACCTTATTATTTTATACTCTCCCGGTTAATTTATTATCTTAAATGCTGCCAAACAGGTTAACCACAGCATAGTTTAAATCGGTGCTAACTCCTCGACTACCTACCTTGCGTCTTTCCACTGAGAAGTGTAGGACGAGTGATTGTTTTGGGAGGAAGAAGTTAAAAGTACGGACTTCCGGTTTCATGTGTAGCGGTTTTTCAAAATAAAACTCGGTTTGTTTGCAGGTGGAAAAACACAATAAAGCCACATCTAATTACTATAACCAGAGACGACTTTGCTATAACTAACTAACGCTGTAAAAACAAAAGAAAACAAAACAAAAGAAAACAAAAAAACACTACTGTGTGAGTAGTATTTTTTGCAAAATGTCTTAGTGTCAGACTTTGTGTGTCTGACTGTCTAGCTGTGCCTTGTAAAATGATAACAGGTAACTTGTGCTTTAACTCTTAAACCAAGAAATTACTGCAACAAGATATCAGTCAATTATATTATACAATTTAAGTTTGTTTAGTCTGTCTATCTGGTGTCTGGTACTATCACTAATAGGATTAATGGACATGGGTCTTTAAAAGAGATCTATTAGTAGCTATTAGTGATTTAGGGTGCATGGGAGAAAAGCCCACCTTGAAGAGAGGCCTACTTTAAAAAAAAATAGAGCTGGAATACTGTTTCACAACTACAGTATGTCACAAAAAAATAAATTCTTGTGAACCATGCTTTCGTCAGTACTGCTTGAAATCTAAAGGCAAACTTTTTTGTGTACTTATTAAAGTAATACTGGTGACGAGGGAGGCTCAGGGACAGTCAGGCATTGTGACAGTGAATTCTTTGGATTTAGATACCAAAAACGGGCCATCAACCAAAGTTCAGTTTATAAAGACAGTACAGACTCCTTATCTAAGCTGCTCAAAGGTTGAGTGTGGTATTTGGGCGTAGGAGGTAAAAACGCAACCTTGCTTGCTAAACTACTGACCTCTTGTATTTTGAGCTATCAAAAAATCAGAGCAGACAGCAAGCATAGAGCTGTTGCAGCGATTCTCTTTATCTGAAATCTGTTTCTTTTTTTTTTGTCTGAGAACTGAGATAAAAGTAGAATACGTAATGGTCTACAACTACTGATGCACTGGTTAGACTTCAATTCTGAAAATAACATGCATTCAAAACGTTTTCCTCTCTTTTCTTAGATTATTTTATTTTTTTCAGTTACAGTCCTTGCATAACAGAAAAAAGGATGAGTGTTGATGGAAATATTAGATCTATAAATATTCCATGAGTACTGTTGAAATGAGTCTGGGATTCATAATCTGAGATGGACATTAGAGAAAACCATTATCACAACTTAACATCTGGTAAAAACAACAATTACAATGTTTAGACAAGTGCTAGAGTCAGTGTTTTATATACTGTAGTACAAGCACAGCTGAAATGCCTCTCAAATTCCTTGTAATAATATATTTATATTTATTCTCTCTGGAGCATCATTTCAGGTCAAGATAGTTCAAATGATAAAATAATTTATCAAAAATATTTACTTTTCTTAGTTCTATACTTTTAAATGATTATTTAGGAGAACACCTGGTTGACATTTGTGCCAAAATTAGGACTGCAGCACAAGAAATGTACAAAAAGAAGGCGACAAGATAATGCTGACGATGGTAGAAAAACAGTAATAACACAACAAACCTGCACATTGACAAAAAAAATCTCCCAGATTTATATAGATCACCAACTACCCTGATACCTGTGAGCTTTAATACTTCGACTATTTTACCGCCTCCAGGTTGTTTTGCATTTAAGCATGGCAACAAATGATACATGAACTGCCTTCACACTGATTCGTGGTTTAGTTTATTCTTAGCGTATGTAATTCTCTGATAACATATTATGTTTTTTATTTAAATCAAACCATGAAAATGTACAACTTATTCTCCCCAAAAATGAACACAAGCATCGTTACAGTATACCTGGCATGTTTTGTATATATGTATGCAAAGTTCCAGTTAACACTTGAATGTGTCGACCACAGGAGGATTTTAAAGGATGAACCAGGTCATATTCTATATTTTTGAGCTTGAAAACAAATCCAAACGAAAAAGTCAAAACCAACGCCGTGTTAGTTTGTCTCACGATACTTTTCAACTTCTCCCAGTGCAGATTTAAAGCTTTAAAATAATCACAAATATATACTCTACACTTTTTTTTAAAACCCTAAATAATTTCCTAAAACAGCCAGGCTCTGCAATTTGTATCCAGTCACAGCTCATTTGTCAGGGACTAGTTTTAACCACAGATTAATGCATTTACAACTGCACATGTTGGATTACATCAAAATAAACTAGAGTGATTCTTTTTATTGTAATGAATAAACATGTCACTCAGTGCAGCTGTGTGGCTCACTGATGCATCTTCATAGCATTTGGACGACAATGGAGCTGTGTGGGATGGATAGGCCATGTCAGGCTTTGGCTACATACACAATACTTGTTAGTATTAAGATACATTCATTGTTAAATTTGGTCTGGGATTTGTTGACATTAATAGCAAAGAAAAATATAGAATATAATCAGATGAATCCTTTAAGTCTTTTAAATTCTCTCAAGCATTTACCTGCATGTTATTAAGTGCTGTTTGCCTTCACCGTGTAGATGAACATGTCAGCAGTGCATCGACTGTTTCAACAACACACTCAGGCAAGGTTGAAGATACTGAAGAGGAAGGGGACCACAGAGACGCAACTAAAACCCACAACACTGTAGACAATGTATCGGTATGGCAACTCTACTCTCATGTGCTGCCTCGCTCGTCTTACGTCATCCGAGGGCAGCCCGAACAGTCGACATAAGAACGGAATAGTCACTGCTTTCATAACCATCCTCGTGACGAGGAGGACAGCGACTCCGATGAGGAAGCGCAGCAGGGAGCGGACCACCAGGCCGATGCTGACTGATGGTAAAGTTAGAGGGAGTGCGGACAGCGGCGGATCCAGCAGCAGCCCCAGCTGATAGTTCACGTGGGTAGCCAAAGCGGCTCCCGCGCCGGTGCCCAGGGCCTGAGCTGTGTCGCCCCGTGACGTGCTCCAGGAATCCAGGGTGAAAGCTACGAGTCCGAGGCTCACGTGTGACACGATGATCACGAGCGGAGCGTAGCGGCCCATCATGTAGAAGGTGTCGATCTTGTCCAAAAGTGGCTGGAAGAAGGCGAGAATGAGGAGGCTGTACAGGAATCCAGTGATTACCTCCTGTAACAGACACACAGCACAAGTTATTATAAACTCTGCACGAACTCTTTTCTAATAGCTTTATATTCACGTGTTTGATGCACCTACGGTCATCCATGCAATGTTTATGATTCATTAAGTGCTTTATGACATAATAAAGTTCTAACTAAAATGGCTACTAACACCATCACTCAGTCCGAAGTCTTTGTGCATCATCAGCAAACAACCTGTAGGTGACACCAAATGACACTTTCCACCGGGGCATTTCACTTACAGTAAGCAGCAGCTTTTTCCTGAAGGTCATGATGACCTGCTGAAGGTGTTACTACTGGACAACATAAACAATGCCTCCAAACAGCAGTTGCCCTACCACAGAATCTAATCTGACTTTATCTGTTGGCTTCAGTGAGTTTATTGGTTCTGATTACCCGCAACTTTCCATCATGACCGTCATTATACCTTTGTGTGTCTGCTCTGTTATCAGCTGGAATAACGGGGTCATTAGCGTACACGACACACATTCATATTGTCATTTTTATATTTCTAAATGTGTGGGAAAAAAAGGGCAAATTAATGAAAAGGCCAACTAGCTTTGGAATTGAGTGTGTTTATCTAGTGCTTGTGTTATTAGTTTGTACTTCAAAACAAGTTATTGTGTTCGGTAATCATGCAGGTTTTTATCCCTTTTTACAGCAGGTAACCAGAAAAAGTGTCATCTTTTCCTCTGACGCCTTAATGTCATATAGTGAGAGCTACAGGTGAAGACTGAAAAACTTTTCACAGGAGTTTGTTTTGTGTCTTTGCTGAATCCTATTTTTAACAACTGGTCTGACGACTCCTCTCACACAGAAATCTCAAATATGCACCAATGTGTTCAAAAGACCGATAAGCCTGGTGCTGGCTGAGGGTGGGGAGGGAGGGCTCCATAATATATGCAAGACTGAGTATTCATGTGTTATATATGATGAATTCAGTATTTCATAGTTAACTAGTGCCTAATAGTGTGCACTTATTATAAAGTGTTACCGAAAGACTTTATTATCATCAGTGCAACATCAGGTACTGGAGTCATGCCAGAATTTACAATCATCCAAGATGTGTATCATTTTGTATTATTTAGGACCAATGGTGCCTTAAGTGCATTTTGTTTTCCTAAAGTCTCTTACCGTCTCTTACCATCCTGAACTGGACTGCAAACTATTGATTTAACTCTTATATTAGTGTAGTGGGATTGTTGGTTTGTTTTTGACATGATTTATTTAACGTGCTCACCAGGATAGAATGCATCCCCATGTAGACTCTGCTCACACAGACCAGGACGCTCCAGCTGAGAGCCACACTGAAGCCAAACAGGAAGGTGTACTGTGGGAGAGAGCAGAAAGAATTAGGTTTTTGAGAAACTACAGATTTTACAAATGAATCTGAAGATGATGCTTTGAAAAATACAACCACCACCACCAACACACGTTCCTGGAGGAGCCATTTTAGAGGACTATTCACTATTCACATCCTGCTGACCATGAGTGAAGTGTAACCCAGATACTCCAGCAGCACCGCCCCTTGCAGGGAATTGACACTTAATTTCAATAGATGCAGGCAATGCATGCAGGAAATATAAGGTTTCAAAAAACCACAGTACATAGTCCATTTTCTAGAAAACTCACTGATATCATTCTCAGAATGTATCCAGGCAAAGGTCACTGCATAGGCACAGTGTCTTTGAATGCCTTTTAGTGAACTCTTGGAGTCGTCCTCCCGCCCCGGTGGCTGTTAATAGTTTGCATCTTATCTCCTCTAACCTTCAGTAACCTCTGCCTTCTGAGTGCCTCGGTGTCTCGGCCTTGAGAGTCACGACACCGGAGGAAACTTGATGACACTGGGTAAGAGTTCAGGCGGTTCAGACCGTCCAGCTGCATTGCATCCCCCGCATGGCTACGACTGCATACAAACCATTTGTGGTGTTTAGCTCTTCCTTCCTGGCGGTGACCCCCCCCCCCCCCCACACCCTCTCACCAACAACCCCTGCCCTGTCTGTCTGTTACATCCTTTGTGTCTCTCTCTGCCTGTTTTCATACAGTTGAGTAGTTTTATCTCTCTGCTGGTGTTGGAAAATCCAACCGCTGCATGTCATATCAGTAGAAGAAGTTTTGTGGCTTTGAGCTCTGACCTGGGTGATACCACCCTCCACTCTTCTCTCGCTCTTTCTCAGTAACCGTCCCATCACTCTTTCCTCCATCTTATCCAAAAAATATTCATATCCTCCTATATGTGACTGTTTTATTCTGTTTATTTGCTCTACTGCCAATTCAAAACAATCACTAAAACCTCATTTAGTACTTTCCCATCCTCTAAAACTCACAATTCCTTCTGTGTCTTTTCTCCTGTATTTTTCCTGTCACGTCCTTACAGTCTGCTGAAACAGAAAAATGTTTGTTGTCAACATCTGCAAGCATCAGTTATTACAAAGACTAAATGTATTTAGCCTCATTTAATTATTTGGACTGGGCTCTTGTGCCTCATAAAGGACCGGGCTACAAGGATTAACAGGGATTTAAGTCTGTGCTTTTTTCAATCCTTTGGCCAATCTGACCCACTGACCCTCATTTTGGCACCGTGGGGTGCCTGCCGATAAATGTCATATGCTCTGTATACCTCCTAAACTCTGATCTTTTCTCAGACCAGCCTCTTGATGTTGATGTTAAAAAGCAAGAAAAAGAAGAACACGAAGAAAAAGAAAAAAGAAGAACAAGAAGGAGAGCACGTGCAGCGCATTGTGAATTCAGACGTATCAGACTGTGGCTGGTACCAGTTCTCTGTAATAACACATTTCTACTTCCACATTTTGCAGTTGCCATAACACAATAATAGTCTAGGGAAAGTGGTGGAGGAGGCCTGAAAACTCCATTGTGCCCCCACCTCCAATTCCCCCCACTCCCTTTCCTCCTACTGATTGTATTCTTTAAACGTGGCTATTGTTAAGTCAGTGTACAGACTAATTTGAAAGGAGAGGGGATGAAATGGACGTGGGCGGCTTTACTGCCTCTTTAGAATAATTTCCTTAGAGGACAATGTTCACTTTAAGCATTGGACTCCAAGGCAAGATTATAATTAGTTTTATTTGATCTTATTTTATTGTTTTTATTGTACGGCTATTATTGTTTTCAATGTCTTTTAATTTATTAATTTGTATTTATATATAATTGTATGCCTTATGTGAGCTGTTATGTCTATTATTCTGTGTAGCACTTTCGTCCACTGTGGATGCTTTTTAAAGTGCTCAACAAATAAAGTTGGATTGGATAGTTTGTTGATTACCTGATGCTTAATACATTTTTTGTTTCCCCCCCAAAAAACCCAAAGATATTTCATATGGGAAAAAGTGAATATTCACATTTAAGGGATGGAACCACCAGATAAAACACCAGTTTTAGCCTCACTACACTGGCTTCCTGTTAAATTTAGGATTGATTTAAAGATTTTATTGTTTGTTTTTAAGATCTTAAATGGCCTAGCCCCACCCTATTTATGTGACCTTTTAAGTTGCACCCAGAGAAACAAGATCAGCAAATAAGCTTCTCCTGGGGGTCCCTAGAACAAGATGCAAAACTAGAGGTGACAGAGCTTTTGCGGTGGAACAAGCTTCCGAGACACATAAAATCTGCTGAAGATGTTGTGCAATTCAAGTCTTTGCTCAAGACCTACCGTACTTTTTCTCGCTGGCCTTCAATGTGGGTTAATATGGGAAACTCAGCTATGTAGCCTATGCTGTGGAACTGTGTATTTGTGCATGCGTATGGATCTGGAGTCTGAATGTGTTTGATATTATGTGTCTGATATGACTTGTACAGCACTTTGGTCAACAATGGTTGTTTTTAAACGTGCTATATAAATAAACCTGAACTGAACTGAACTGAACGTATTCCTACAAAATAAAAGTTTACCCCTGGAGGTCTGGGTTAGGTGACCCCTTTGCTCCCGTTGCTTGGAACTTGGTTAGTTGCCATAGCTACTGGTTGGAACTTGGTTAGTTGCCATAGCTACTACTTTTTTAACTGTCGTGCTGCAGGACATTTAATAACACCGCTCACCTCCCAGCGCCCGTAGGTCAGCATGAAGAGACAGAAAGGTATGGCCGTGCCCGTCATGGCGTGCGTGGAGGGCATGCTGTACTCGGAGTTGTAGAAGACCTCCACCTTCACCACGGGCGGCGAGGCCGGCCGGGACCAGCGGACCATGTCCTTGGTGGACTGGCCCACGAACAGGTTCCAGGCCCAGACCACGATGAGCCTCCGGCTGACCAGGGGGTCGATGTTCCAGAAGAGGAAGGGGAAGAAGACGATGAAGAACATCTCGTTGCCGAGCTCAGTCCCGAACGTGAACAGGTAGAAGAGGAACTTGTTGTGGATCAGGAACTCCTGACCCACGTCGCCGGTCAGGGAGTTTCTCCGGAGCGGTTTGGCTCTGACGGTGTCCGAGTCGGCTTCCTCATCATCCGCTCCCGCCGCCGCCGCCGCCGCTGATGGGGATGATGATGGTGATGATGAACCGTCGGGCCTAACGGTAGCATCACCCTGCATCCCGTTAACCCGCGGAGCCGCCGCGGCATCCACAGCCGCTCCGTTCCCGAGTCCGACATCCGAGCCCGGGACCCTCCTCCTCAGCCCGGGACAGTCCGGGTCCGGCTGTCCGCTCTCCGGCTTGGTGGTGGTGGAGGATTTGTCCGGAAACGTCCCTCTGACGCCGCACAGCTGCTGAAACCTCGCGACATGGCAGGGCTGCTGGAGGTAATTGCACATCTGCACAAACGACTTCACAAAGTCGTTGGCCATGACTTCACACAGCGAGGTTTTTGTTTTTTGTTTTTTGTTTTTTGTTTAGTTTACAACACACGACTCTGCTGCTGCTGTCTGCGTAAAGATGGAGTTCATGTTCGTCGACTGAGCTCTAAGGAGAAGAAGTGCAGCTCGGCGGCCGACGCATTTACTCCGTCAACTAAACAACACAACACAGCGGAGGAGCAGCTACTTACACCTGAACTCTACCCGGCAACCGCACGCTCAAAACACCGACTTTGTACACCGACGTAGAAGTTCTGGACGACAGCATCCAAAGTCCGTTAGAGTTAACCATTACTTGACGGAAACACAGATCCGCTGCTCCGCAGACTGACGCTCAGCCCTGCGCCCTGTTCACGCTCCTGCTGCTGCTGCTTCTTCTGCTGCTGCCATTTCCTGTCGGTCCATCCACGGTGGAGAGCCGCAGGTGTCGCCCCCTGCTGGACATGTGGTGAACACACACACGGTGGATAAATATTGAATGAATGATCTCTGAACGATCTCTGCCCATAAAAGGATTTTTCTAAAGCAAAAAAGTCAGCATATATCTCGGTTTGGGTGAAGAGTGCAAAATCATTAACTTTTAGAAAAGGACATGGCTAATTTACCTCTTTATTTTGGCATTCCCATATTAGTATCAGTATGGTATTCCTTCCAGCACATTGATTCTGTGGCATCCTACTTTTGGTTGCTTGCAAATGAAATTAAAACAGTAAAAACTTCTTCATACCAGCTGCTAGATATTTTTTATTTACTGCAATTATGTGATTATTCAATATTATATTGGCTGGATTTGATTTTCTGGGGGGTTATAACCCCCTTAATCCCCCCATTAATTACGCCCATGGAGTAATATGACACATTTAAAGCACTGCAGTCAATACAACGTTGCAATACAATGAAGTCCACTTAGTACTTCAGTACTTGTTTAGCCTACTTCCTGTGTGTCCTTTCTTTTCTTTTACCCTCAACACAAACAAACAAACAACAATATCGTTTCCTGTGTCGACAATAAAAAATAAATAGAATAAATAACAAGTACATAAACATAATGTGAGAACCCTAGTGTTGGTCACACCCCTCTTCCCTGTATACCTGGTGAATACCATGTGTTTGTGTCACTGTTTGAACTTGCTCATGGTTGGACATTGCCAGAATATTGACGCCTCAAACTATAAATCTACGCACAAGCCATAAAACATTATAGCCTACAAATCATTTCTCATCAAAATGAAGTGAATATAAATTGTAATGTGGGACTATTTAGGCACTACAAGTACATAAATGTTTTTATGAATGATGACAACGTAAATCATATTCATATTTGGTGTGACCACACTGACTTTTAAAAAGCACCAAATTCCCATTGACTCCTACACTTGCACTCAGTTTTTCCTGTGCCTGACAATTAGGTTTTTCAAGGCATCACAGAGAACAGTTTCCCTCTGGATTTATAAGCTGTCCCCCTGTCTCCTGGATCACGCTATGAGGACTCCTTGTTTTTCTTTCTCTGAGGATATTTGTTTAAATGTGCGCTACATAAAAATGCATAAAATAGAAATAAACAATTGAACTGCCTATGCCTCAAAACTGTGTTTAAGCACCATCAGTTCCATTTTAATTTATTCTCTTATGCTGGTGCAGTAGACCTGTAATATTTGAATTATAGTCTACTTTAGAAAGTAATATATTTTGCCACTCAGTATCAGATTATTATTCACATGATTATCTCTATATTTTTTTAAAAAAAAATACATATTTCATAAATTCAACACAAATTTCACAGATGAGGAGTCAGAAACAAAAAATATCAGAATAACACCGGAAGTAAGTTGTCTTACCTTCAAAATAATAGTGCCACACTACCCTCCTCCTCTTACTCCTCATAATCATATGATCCTAATCCTAATCGTAACTACATATGCGACTGTTCTGATGATGATCATTATTACTGAGACTGATGTCATTTCCAAATAACAGATGAATAAGGCATCTCTATCGACAATACGCTGCTTTTATTTTGGAAACTCTGGCCCGGACATTCACGTTAAGCATAGTTAACTCGACGGTGTCGATCCACGCTGCTCTCGGGCTCACAGCTGAGGGGCAGTCAACGTGAGGACGACCACCGAGCAGCAGCGAGTTTCAGTCCTGAACCCTCATAATGCATGGGGGCAAGAGAGGACTGGTGGCCCCGCAAAACACTTTTCTGGAAAATATTGTCCGGCGCTCCAGCGGTGAGTTTTCATCTGCAAGAGAAACAGTAATGACTGGATGTTGTTCTGACATGTCACTGGGATGCTAAAGTAAACCTATAATGTTATTTATATGCCAATTAATGGGGAAAAGCTTCATCTAACTCATCTTTATAATTTGCATTTTTAAAGCTATACCCAACAATGAATAATATGCACTGAAAAAAGAAAATACCATGTGCAAAATCCCATTATTAAAAAAATGAAATTAGAAGGATAAGGATATTAATTTATTAGTTTAGCCTACATATTTGCATATTTTTTTAATCCCTGAAATGATTTTGTTTGTTTGATAATTTGTGTACAACTGAAGCGGAATTTCACTTCATGAAAAACCTTTTTATCTTTCATTTAGGGCTTGTAGGCTGTAATTTAATTTGTGTTTTTGACTCAGTTGCACTCTGCTGCATTGTACTGTATCACTGCAGGTGCCCATGACCTGCTGAGTGGTGTATTGTTGCTGTAATGTTTTCAAGAACTATAACCTATTTATCTGTGCAAAACCGACAGTCTAAAACACACATTAGAGTGAATGAGTGTGAGACTGGTTTTTTTTTAGTATAAATGAAGATGCATGTTGGTGTGATGAAAGATCCTGCAACATGGAGGTAAAGTCTGTAAAGTTATTGTCTACAATATTGTGTAGTCAGCAGATTTTCTCTGTGGGTGATGATGACCTAAGCTCTATTTTCGAAGATGAATCTGCAGGTGCTTTAGCTGCTTTTCTGGTGACTATGTATTTTTACTTGGAGACAATGTCCTCACTCTTTTCTCTGGAGGCTTCAAACTGCTGTGAAGCTGGAGAACTTTGCTGCTCTGCGTTAATATTTAATTAACATTAAGGGTGGAACATAAACATCTTATCTACAACTGTTTCTACCCACTGACTCGTCTTATTACTACTGCTGTTTTAAATATTCATGATATTTGCCCCTTGTTTACATAGGGTTATTTAAATGTCATTGGAGAGTTTTCTGTATAGAGATTTTAATAATTGCACTAAATATTTCAGGTAGAGATTCACATTAGTTTCCTCACAAAGTTGTTAAGCAACTTTAAATAAAAAACATCAAAATGTGAGATTTTAACAATTATTTTCTTATTGGGATTTCCTGCAGGTGTGTTATTATTAACCTGCAATTTTATTTTTCATGCTTTTCAGTGCTATTTTTCTGTTTTTGTTGCAGAAACCAGTTTCCTGCTGGGAAATGCACAGATCGTGGAGTGGCCCGTCGTTTACAGCAATGATGGATTCTGCAAGCTGTCTGGTTACCACAGAGCTGAGGTCATGCACAGGAGCAGCACGTGCAAGTAAGATGGGCCTTTGTCATATCACGACAGGAATGTGAAGCTCCAGTGGATTGTTAATTCACAACAACTGTAGCATCTATTTAAAGAACATATTAAAATGAATAATATCTGTCTTTGATTATCTGCCTTTGTTTCTCCTTTTTGATTCCTGCTTTGTTTCGCTCTTATTTTGTAGTTTCATGTACGGGGAACTGACTGATAAGAAGACTAGAGACAAAATCAGACAAACCTTTGACAACTATGAGTCCAATTTCTATGAGGTGCTGCTCTATTCAAAGAATAGTGAGTATCACTGCTGAGTCACTTGTAGTCAGTGAAAACATTAGGTGCATAAAATGAATGATTTTTCTTCTCTTTTCCCGCAGGAACACCGATATGGCTTTACATGCAGGTTGCTCCAATCAGAAATGAAAATGACCAAGTGGTGCTTTTTCTCTGTACATTCAGAGACATTACACTTTTCAAACAGCCAATTGAAGACGAGGCGACAAAAGGTGAGAGTTAATTTTCTATTCACTGTTTAACTACACTTGCAATTGTCTCAATAAGTCCACCCGTTGGTCTCAGAGCTCAAATATACTTGATATGACCATTTGGGAGGCAGCGCAGCCAAAATATTAAGCACATGACTTAAGAGACGTTTTTGTTTCCCTGATATGTAACGTACAACTGTCCAGGTGCTGTGTGTGCGGGTCAGTGAACACTGGTCTCTGTGGGTCTCCGCAGTGCCATGTGCCTGGGGATTCAATGCGCAACTAAGTCTCTCACATACATCAAGCAGAAACAAAGGACACTCAGACCACATGGGGATGGTGACTGTATGAAAATACTGCTTGTATACAGAAGAAATGAAGAGATGTCAGTCCACTTTAACACAAGTGTTTCCCAGCGCATGGAAAACTGCTGACTGGCTTTACAGTGAAAATACACCAAGGAGCTTATATGTCCTACTGTATCACTCTTTAGAGGAACAATATGCCCAAGAAATTCAGTTTAAACTGTGGATTTAAAAGTCTGCAGGGGTGATGCCTTCTGGTACAACTTTATGTGCCGTAAAAATGACTTAATGATATAATTTCTTCCACATAAGTGGCAAACTTAAGATTTTAGAGGTCTTGGATATCATGTCGCGCAGTATAATAAAGAAAAAGTATCTGTGTTTCTATCTTGGAGAAGGATGGACAAAGTTTGCCAGACTGACGCGGGCACTGACCAACAACCGCAACCTGGTGCAGCAGTTAGCGCCACTTAGCAAAACTGAGGTCAGCCACAAGCCGTCCAGACTGGCTGAGGTAGGTACGGTCTGAATGAGGTTGTTGAATTTTTAAATGTCAAAGAAAATAACTCAAGTTCAATCAGGAAAGTCACTTAGAAATATAAGATCTGGAAAAATAGGCCATAGGTTTTGAATTTAAAGGGGCAAATACGCTCAGAATTTCAGTCAGATTTCAAGGTAAAAGTGCTTGAGAAGTTTAACAGCATACAGTCAAATGGATTCTTCTTGGAGTCAATCAATGTTCAACAATCATGCAGAGAAAACAACTTTTTTGAATGAGGAAAAAACACAAAATTTCAAAATTAATTTAGCCAAAGTAGACTTGCAAAGCAGTAACAAGGCAGGCTGTGCTTTGAGGGTTAATGATCTTTGCATTTAAAGGGGAACTATGCAGGTACGGTCGCTTTTTTGCTGTTTTGGTCACTTTTTTCTCTACGGAGCTCCACCGATAGTTTCAGAGTTGTTACGGAGGGATGTTGTGCTGTGTACTATATGTGCATGGTGTGTGAATAAACTGTGTGGTGTGTGCATATTTTGCACCCTTTGTCGTAAAAACTCACTCCTAACCCTCCTCCCTCCACCTTATGGATTACCGGGCTTTGTCATTTAAGTCATTTAACTATCACAATGACTCCGAAGATGTTTAATTAAAGGGATAGTTAAGCTTTTTTGAAGTGGGGTTGTATGAGGTACAAATGGCCATTAAGTATAATATCTGCAGTAGAAAGGTCTTTGCTCCCCCCGCTGAGAAACACCGGCGCATCGCACTGCTGTTGTGAATGAGGGACGATTAAAAGGCAGGCTCTGCGACGCGCTGGATCACTCCGCCTCTTCCACACAGTGATACAGCGCATCGCGGAGCCTGCCTGTGTGGAGGAGTACTAACTGAATGAGTTGATTAGTTCCAGATAAACAAACTTTTTTTCCCGACCAGCTGATGCATTGTAAATTTTTACTTCATATCGTACTCTTGAACTGGTGTATTAATGGCCATTTGTACCTCATACAACTCTACTTCAAAAAAGCTGAACTATCATTTTAAGGTGCCAAACTGCATAGTTCCTCTTTAAACATCTACAGGCCAGACCACACAGATTGAAAACAGAAATGTTAACTATCTTCTCAGGGCATCTGGGAAATCTAGAAAACACAAACTGTGATTTATTTCTAAAGAAGATACAAACCTTTATACGCTTATTTGCTGATGATGCTGAATCTTCTGTCTGAATGACAGGCTCTGCAGCTGGGATCAGACATTCTCCCTCAGTACAAACAAGAGGCCCCCAAGACGCCTCCTCACATTATTCTCCATTACTGCACCTTCAAGACCACTTGGGACTGGGTCATCCTCATCCTCACCTTCTACACTGCCATCATGGTTCCCTATAACGTCTCCTTTAAGACCAAGCAAAACAACTTGGCCTGGCTGGTGCTGGACAGCGTGGTAGACATCATCTTCCTGGTTGACATCGTGCTGAACTTCCACACAACCTTTGTAGGTCCCGCTGGAGAGGTCATTTCAGACGCAAAGCTGATACGAATGAATTACCTGAAGACGTGGTTTGTCATCGATCTTCTGTCCTGTCTGCCGTATGATGTCATCAACGCCTTTGAACATGTAGATGAGGTGAGTGATATTTATGATTTTCAGATGTATTCTTTGATGAGAGATTTGAATGGGATTCATTTATTACTGTACAATTGTCTCTTTGAAGGACGTCATCACATCCACAGCTCCGACAACTCATCTACGGGAGTCAAATTTCCACAGGAATGCAACGAAGACTCTTGAAGACTCTTTACTTCCAGTAAGGAAATACATATTTTCCTTCTAAAGGGACAGTTTGTCATTTGGAAAACAGACTAATTTCCTTTTTTTTCTGGGAACAAATGAGTTGATTGAAACCACTCTTGAGTCTGTTTGCTCAATAAGCCAGCACCTGCACTCACTAGTTGACTTGTTAACATCTAATTTCTTTATTCTTAATGTATTCAAAACGTGTCAGAACAGACATATTACTTTAGGTCCATTCTCTAGTCTGAATCTACAGAGGAAAACCTTGTGAACACTGAAATGTGTTTTTCTGTAGGGTCTCAGCAGCCTCTTCAGTTCCCTGAAGGTGATCCGCCTGCTGCGTCTGGGCCGAGTAGCTCGTAAGCTGGACCACTACCTGGAGTATGGTGCAGCCGTTCTGGTCCTACTGGTCTGTGTGTTCGGCCTGGTGGCCCACTGGCTGGCCTGCATCTGGTACAGCATCGGGGACTACGAGGTCATCGATGAGACCACCAACACCATAAAGACGGACAGCTGGCTCTACCAGCTGGCTTTGAGTATAGGAACTCCATACCGCTACAACACCACCGGCACGGGCCAGTGGGAAGGTGGTCCCAACAAGGACACGCTGTACATCTCCTCGCTTTACTTCACCATGACGAGTCTCACCACCATCGGGTTTGGAAACATCGCTCCGACCACAGATGGCGAGAAGATTTTCTCAGTGGCCATGATGATGGTGGGCTGTAAGTACTCAAGCACCACCTTCACTATTTATTCCACACTTTAATGAAATTTAAGTATTTTCTAAATATCTAATAAGGTCAATGTTTTTACATTGTTTTGGTTGATTTGTTTTATTATTATTACAAAAGTTTAATCTTTTTTTATATCACATAAGAGAAAACAACAAACCTACTATTGGATATTACATAACAGTGTACTGCTCACATTACTGCTGCTGGGACCAGTTGTGGTGTTTAATGGAGCAGTAGATGGATATGCCATTATAAAAACTGCAGCAAACTCACACAGGCATCGAAGAGATACAATTTGTATAGATACAAACGCGCACTTTCCACGTTCACATTTAAACAGCCTCCAGTTAACACAAGGCTCCCAGCCTCTCCCTTTTCCCTCTAAACCACTGACAATAACACAAACTGTAAATTCATCATCAATTGCCAGTGGACAATGGGAATTCAAGTCAACAGCTTAAATCAAAGTGACCACAGTGTTTCTCCTTCAGTGAACAGACTGGAATCAAACCCCAACCTTGACAGTCCAAATAAATCTGAGTAGAGGACAAAAGAACAGCAGCTTCACTCTTGCCTCTGATCCATACAGTATGAAGCCCAGACTGTATATGTGGTGAAACATGGATTCATAACATAAAAAATGAAAATATTAGATCACAGTTTTGACTGTGCTGACAGATACCACACCTTTCCAGTTGGACTCTGGTATTTTAACGATTATTAGCATTAAGCCAGTGGCATACGTTAAATACTATACCAACTCCCAAGTCAAGAGAAAACAAATCATTACTATTATGAGTAATTTGGCTTTGAAATAATTAGCTTAACTTGTGGCTGACAGGCTACCACAATGTGATGGTGTAAACATGCCTGGTAATCTGCGAGTAAAGTGGGATAAACGTTCAGTTATATGCAAATGGAACAAATGCAGTAACATGTCCTTCATTAGTACAATATGCCTGATCAGCAGCTACATAGCAGTAGCCACCCTTCAGCTCAGTCTCCCCATCACTCCACACCAAACGAAGCGTACAATCCTTTGATGCTGTTTTCATCTCACTCATCCATTCATAACACGGCAGAAGAACCTCGCAGGAGCCGAAACAATCTGGATGCCTTTTACTTGCATGCAAACAAGATAATGTGCTCGCGCAGCCCTGCTGGCGATCCAACAGCTGCACTCGAGCAACATATGGTAGAGAGGCTGTGAGGATCATCACAGACGATAAGTGAAATTCAACAGTAATGATATCAGTGAAGTTTCTGTTTTAGATCATGAATATTGGACATGGATATAAATTGATAAATTTACTTTATTTATTTATCTGAGATGCAAATTGATGTTTTCATATCGACTCAGCAATTAAACCGGCATTATATTTGTAATAAATCAAGAAAAGAACAGTTAATTCTGTCATTTAATTTTGATTGCTGAAAGAGTCTTGTATAAATAAATACAATCCAGAAATAGTCCTGTACATTCAACAGTATGTAGTATTAGGTAATTCACAGGCTCCCTTGACTCTCGCTCATGTAATTCACATTTCGCTGCAGTCTCAGTGCTCGAAGAACTAGGGAGAGCTCAGGACTCGGCTTTGTCGATAACAAAAAGTGACATGTTCGGCGCCAAGCCTGCTCTGTGTGTGTCTGTCTGAAGGTTGGTCATCACTGGCCTTTATTAAAACAGCAGTGTCTATGTGTAAATTCACCACTGCTAAAATTATTATTAACTGCTTTTCTGCTTCAAATTATTTGTTTGAACTCAGGCATCAAATATTTTTTGCATTTTTTTTATATTGTATTATTCCTAATGCTCTATGTAGAAATACTGGAGAGAATAAAAAAAGAAAAGAAAAGTATAACAAACATTTTATGTTATTTGGCTTCTTTATCTAATTGTAAAGCTATATAAATGTATATTTATGGTATTGAAGTTTTTGTGTGAAATGAACTTAGTACTGATGTGTTATATACCTTGGCATGTTGTGTGACACAGTATAAACATTTAGTCTTACAATATCATGGTAATTTCAGGAGTGATGAACATGAGATTCATTAATATCAGCTTCATTCATAAAAATAACTGAGTGAGGCTATGATAAATGAAACAGTGAGTTAAATCATCCTGATATAACTGAGTGTGAACGTCTTCACAAAAATAGAAGTGTCTATTTTTAGGTGTCACCACTCGCTGCAGTTACAGTAAGAGCTTCACCTTCAGTGTCAGGGTCTCCACTGTCAGCCTCTTCTTACAGTTCCTCTGTCACTGCTCGCCTTCGTGTGCTGACCTTTGACCCACTCCTTTAAAACAGCATGGAAAGTGATGCAATAAAAACAGTGAGGGGAACACAATCTGACAGCCACGCTTAAAGGTTCGTACTTCCCAAAAGTAAACACCCATTACTCTGGTGGCGTCTCGATCACGAAGATCACTCAGTCACACTGCAGTGTCGTGTACAATTACGGCCGATAAATCTCCTGCCACGGATACAGTCATTATGTGAGAGGAGAGAGGAGGAGAGGAGATGCAGAGTTCGCCCGCAGGCTCCAGTGTAGTAAATGGACAATGAGCCATCACGTTAGATATGTATCCTAACCTCTGTGATCCTGCTGTGACGACTGGAGACGACTCTTTTCCTCTTGAGTGGATAAAACCTCAGGATAAGAGATACTGACTGACTCTTTGAGGTCACTGCAGCGCGGCAGAGCAGTGCTCCCACTGAGGAAATGTGCGTTAGGAATTATATTATTAAGACCACTCATTGTGTATATGTGGCTGTGTACACGTTAACCTAAATGAGAGCTGTATTGTCAGCTGTAGTATACATTATTATAATGAAGTGCAGTGAAGGAAGTTATTCAACATAATCGCAGCGTTTGCATTAAAACATGAAGCACTTATAGCTTAATGAAAACATTACTACCGTATTTATTTTATGGTAGTTTTATTCATTTTTCTGTCTCTTTAAATGCAATTTTTATTATTTATTTTTTTGATCATTATACAGTATACAGTCTATTCATCTGAATCCTAGGCGCAAATTGATGTATGAAAATATTATCAATTTATTTGCATATTTTAAAAGGATTATATGCTTTTATTACAGGTCTTTAAGAGGCCCCATTAACACTTAGCAATAAATATTACAAACCATCAATTAATTTGTATCTTAAAACTACTTTTTATGATTATTATTATTTTTTTTTTTATTAACAATGATGATTGTTAAGGTAATTTTATTGTAATAATGGGATAATCAATACATGAATTATGGATCATGGATTGTGTCAAATTATAGCATTTGAATGATTTACATGTCTGCAGGATTATTAAGGGGTTAAAAAACCATTCAAAACACACATTAAAATCATCATTTAATTTGCACCTTAGGGGTTTCCAAGAAAGATTAAAATTTATAATTTTCATGGTTCATCAAATTCATCCCATGTTTGGTGTAAATTCAAATGAAAGATTTATGTCTCTGAGGGTATAAGTTATGTGCAATGCTATTTTGTATATTTAAAGACTTTAAGACAGAAGAGGAGATTGTGAGCATGTGTTCTGCAACTTAAATAGTGGGTGAGACCACAGACTGATATAAAAAGCTGAGGACACTGAACCATGAACTCAAGTTTGATCTGAAATCCTAATGATCACAAGTGATTTCCTAAATTAAATCCCTCTGCATGTAAATCTGCCCTGTTCATCAATGTGAAACTGCATTACCGCTGCAGTATCTGACGCTATATTTTATTCTCTCTTTTTGCTTCAGCTCTGCTTTACGCCACCATCTTCGGAAACGTCACCACCATCTTCCAGCAGATGTACACCAACACCAACCGCTACCATGAGATGCTCAACAACGTGCGCGACTTCCTCAAACTTTACCAGGTTCCCAAAGGCCTGAGTGAGAGAGTCATGGACTTCATCGTCTCTGCTTGGGCCATGTCCAAGGGCATCGACACAGATAAGGTATCATATGTAGTAGTTATGGTTACCAGTGATAGTACGAACATTAATTTTATTAAACATCCAGGTATTAAGCAAATAACTTTAAAATAATAATAATCCACAGTGCAGTGTACGTTAATCTATATAGTGCCATTATTTTGTAAGGTGAACTTGTATGTGGGTCATTGTAGTTTATTCCTATAGGGTTATCACAACTGATACTGATCTATAGTGGCCTATAGTGAACACGTTTCATTAGTGAACAGCATGTATGGACTGGGTGAAAGGTGAAAACTGTGATGTAAACTTCAAAGGTCAACAGAAGATTTAGTGCACTCGCTGACACACACTGAAACTGGATCTTTTGCACTTCTAGACAGTCAACGTCACATAGTTCATAATCACAGACTCTTAGTAGGCTAAGTCGTATTTGTGCTATGCTGCAGGCTGAAGCAATAACTGACTGATAGCTGAGAGATGTAATAATCAATAACTTTAATACTTAATTTTAAAAAGGGAAAAATACGCTTTCATCCATCCAAGACACCCTGAAGAAGAAAAGCCTGGAGATAGGTGTCAAATGATTTTACACCACACTAACTTATATTTATCAAAGGCTCTTATTTTCAATACTTGAACTTGAACACGGTAATGATAGGAGCTGATTTTTATCTTACCTAACTTTGCCTAAAGTTTCCTGAAGTGGACAAATTTATACATAAAAGAGATATCACTGGTTTTTATCTTATCAATTTATTTTCTCATTTGCCAAGAATGAATTTGATATTGTTTGATATCAGGCTTCAGATCTGTATTAGACTTATTACACTTCTATTAGAGGAGGCCTGTGATAGTCTCTCATTATCAAACTGCAGCTCTATGATCCCTGTGGACACATTTTGGTTAATTACAGTAGCCTCAGAGAACTTTGTGTGAGCATAGATGAACTCTAGTGGGATTAACTTGATGTGTCAAAGAGGTCAACTGGTAAGTCCCAGTGCCCGCTGGGTAATGCAGTTCATATGATTTCAATATGATGCCGATTTTTTCTTTTCCATGTGATAATTCAGCTGTTATGATAACTCTTGGCTTGGCTCTAACAGGTGATAAAATATGTAACATTATTCAACTCTTATATAACCGAAATCTGAAAACATAAATCTGATAAAACTTTATTGACACAGATATTTTATGTTTGTGTAGTCGTTTTATATGATGTTGAAACACCTCCGTATGATAACGTCTGTGATATCTCACCTTCAGGTTCTCCAGATTTGTCCCAAAGACATGCGAGCGGACATCTGCGTCCACCTGAACAGACAGGTGTTCAACGACCACCCTGCGTTTCGCCTGGCCAGCGACGGCTGTCTGCGCTCGCTCGCTGTGGAGTTTCAGACCACGCACTGTGCGCCTGGAGACCTTATCTTCCATATCGGCGAGAGTGTCGACACCCTCTGCTTTGTAGTCTCTGGGTCACTGGAAGTCATCCAGGATGATGAGGTCATCGCAATACTAGGTAATGCAACACAATATTATGACACAGATCAGGACAAGTTTTATCTGAACGTGATAAAACCAGACAGTCAGTCTCATGCCAGAGTGTGTAACTGTTACCTGACGCGTGAGCTGTTTGTTTGTAGTCACCGCTTTTCCCTTGTGACGATGTCCCATCCAGGTAAAGGTGACGTGTTTGGAGATGCGTTCTGGAAAGAGACCACGCTGGCCCGCGCATGTGCAAATGTCCGAGCCCTGACGTACTGCGACCTGCACGTCATCCGGAGGGAGGCTCTGATGAGGGTGCTGGAGTTTTACACAGCGTTCGCCAGCTCGTTCTCCCGCAACCTCATACTCACCTGCAATCTACGAAAACGGGTAAAAAAAAGACAGAAACACTTACATTTCTTAGGTTTTCATATGAAACATTATATGTCTGCTGCTTGAAAAATTGATGGATTGATTTCCCACTGGTTCCGTTGAAAACAAATGCACATAGCCGAGAGGAGGGTTAGCAACACTTGCATAGTTTCCCTTTAAAACTGTCAAACCAAACAATGCAGTTAAATATTATTATAATGTATGATCGGCCATTACAAACTAAAGAAAGAGATACCAAATATGTCAAGCCGAATGCTGAATTACATCATAGTGCTTCAGGTAGAGACAGCATGAAGACAGATATGAAGGTACCTCTTAGCAGTGAGTGACAGCAGTTGTGGCTTCAGTCCAAAACAAGAAACAACAGTAACAATCTTAATTTGAGCCACATACTCCTGATCTCAGAGCAAAACACCTTGTTGGTATTGTGCTCTCTCTCACTCTGGTTCTTCCACCACCCACCAGTTCTGCTCTCTGGAAATAGCTACTGTAAACAAAAAGCCAAAAGAGAAAACACACACGCACTGTCCTCTTCTTCCTGTTTTGGTTACACAGTGACATACTACACTTGTGCCACAAATCAAAGCTACATCAGTCTTTCCTGTTTGGTGGCAGACAGAGTCGTGTAGTGAAAGCAAGTATAAGCAACCAATCTGAACACAGATAGTGCCACAGAGACACATTCAAATATTGAGATGAAGTGGAGCAATCTCAAACATCATGAAAAATAGTCCAAACTAAGAAACTGATTAATATTTGATAGATCTTTTCCAGGCTATACATTTTAATCCCATTAAAGCATGGTGATGTATTGCTTTCCAGTCTCAGAAGCTGTTATATAGTATATATCTCTGTAATATCATCCTATGGGAAACACATTATATCAATTCTTAATGGATAGAGGGGTACATGTGATTTATTGTGCTCTTTGTTCAGGGGCAACTTATGAAATATTTCTGAAATTCAGTGGATGTGAAAAAGAGATTTTTACTGAAAAGTCGCATTAATGAAGGAAGTGAACGGATGCATCATCTCAGCTTGTCAAAGCAAAACACAGACAATACAGTGAGAGTGTGTGTACAGAGACACGCAGGGTTATACAACAGGTCTCTGTGTCATTATGATTTATATTATCAAGAGTAACTACTGTATGAACTTTAAATTTACATCGCTGACTTCTCTAGTTTGTTGGCGCTCCGGTCTAAAAGGCCTTATGTAAGCATTTACAGTGAAAACACACATCCTCTGTGATGAAGCTCTAAATCTAAACAATTTCAAAATAAACCGTGGCAACTTGTTCAAAAATGTATGGCTTTTACTTAAAATGTATTAAATGATAAGAAAAGCATCTATTATTTATCTGAGCAGCTTCAGAAACTGCTCATGCCTGCAGAGGTTCAAGGTTTAACCCCCGCCATACTTAGTTCACTTTCGTGTTAGTGAATGTGCATTAAACCTGCACATGAACACAGACTGGAGGTGTTCATGTGGAATCAGTCAGCCAATCATTACACATCTTATTTTATCAGCATTATCAACATTTTAAACCTTTCCCTTCCCAAGGGGAATGAATCATTGATATAACTATTAAACAGAAGACTCTGGCCTTTTGTAGTTCTTAGAAAAGATGTCCCTGTTGGTTTCATAGGCAACTAGGAGCTGCCTATATATAATTGCGATTACTTAAACAACAGAGGTTGAAAATGTTTGCAAACACAGCGAGATGCTGAGTTGTTACAACTTTTCTTGTCTTCAGAGACAGAGCTTGGCTGGGCGTGGATATCGCTCCAGTATTGCATTATTGCTCCATTAACTGTTTCCCCAGTGCACCGCTGCTTTCAGGTCGTTAATATTTCAACAAACACAGCGGGTCTAGAAGGTTATAGTTGCTTTAAAGCTACATTATATATGTATGTTCTGTTGAATCCAAGTAGAGCACGATGGGCAGAAAAAAAAGAGTTACACTGCTGTAAATTCAAAGTATAACCCACATCACAGTTCTCATACACCGACTCTCCATCTTGCAGATAATCTTCAGAAAGATCTCTGATGTGAAGAAGGAGCAGGAGCGTCAGAGAAGTGAAGTGACTCTCTCCATTCCTGAAGACCACCCGGTGCGAAAGCTCTTCCAGAGGTTCAGGCAGCAAAGAGACGCTCCAACACCGGGGGAGGCTCACGCCTATGTTGGTCCAAACTGTGTGCAGGTGGAGCCACAGCGCCACCATCACCACCACCACCACCAACACCACCGCTCCGACTCAAACTCCTACACCCAGAGTCAGACTGTGTCGTCTCTGCAGCCCGACTACGGCTCCACGGTGCAGAACAACGCGCCCTGTGCAGGAGGAGGAGGCAACATGGCTGCACCTGCACAAGTGTTTGTCCTCAATGAAAAGTCAGAGCAGAGCTCCACACAAGAGGCAGGAGCGTCTATACCGCTGCCTTGTGGAGAGACTCAGAGGGCGAACCCCCCTGCGAGGCCCGGTGGTGCAGGTGGACTGGCAGCTCCAGGCGGTGCCAGAGGCGCCAGAGGCTGGGCAAAGTTTAGGAACGCCACCTCTGCCGTGCCAGCACCTCCTGCTCCCGAGGAGCAAGGGAAGCAGACACAGAAAGGGGAAGAGTGGACCAAAGGATCTCAGTCCTCGGGGCAGCTGGCAGCCATCAGCATCTCTGAGGAAGGCGGAGAAACTCAGGCCACAGAAGGCAGCAACAGCGCAGAAGCGGACGAAGAAACAAGCGCCTTGCACAAAACGGACTCCTGCGACAGCGGCATCACAAAGAGCGATCTGCGGATCGACCGAGCAGGAGATTCGAGGAGCTCCTTCGAGCGAAGCCCGATGGAAAAGAGCCCGATGGAGAGAAACCCATTCGAGCACAGCCTCGGCGGTGGCGTCGACAGCGAGGTCTCCCTCAAACACTCCTTCGTGCAGCCGGTGTCCGAACCGGCGCTCCTTCAGGCCACGCTGCACGAGGCCAAGCTGGAGCTGAAGGGGGACATCCAGTTCCTGAGCGGTCGGATGTCGGTCCTCGAGTCTCAGGTGGGAGAGGTCCTCAGGTTGCTGTCGATGAAGAGGAGGCTCTCGCTGCCGCCGTCCGCCTCTCCGAAGGCCAGAATCAAAAGTCAAGACTCGGTCGCCGCCTCCAGGCCGGTCACTCCTAAAACAGACGACGGGCCTTTTTGACTTCACTGATTAAAACCCCCCACAGACTGATCTCAGCTATCGTCACCGTGCATGTCCTGCTGCTGGACTCTGGCCTGCCAAAGAAACTTCTTGCATTAGACACTTGACTGCATGTGGAAATCCTCTTCCATGTTACCTTAGCACTACAGAAACCCAGGGATTTTTCTAACAGACTTTGACTTAAGAGGCACTTTTTATGCTCCTGTGTACGACGCTACGTTTCCAAGAGCCGAGAGGAAACGGGAACAACTCATGAAAACTAAGAAATTAGTATGTTTTTATAAGAACATGATACTTTCATGAAGACTTTTGTCAAAACATCTCAGCCTGACTGGACCATCACTGGAAAGATGGAGGTTTTTTTGTGGAAAACTTTAATTTTCATGGTCTTTTACTCTGAAAGTTCACCTGCTGTAACTTTCATTACTAAACACCCTGGATGTTCAGTTTATCTTATTGAGGACTGTCTTTCTATGACTCAGTTGTCAGGTACTTGAACATGTGCCTTACAATACAAAGCCTCATTCAGTGTCGCTGGGATGAAAACAAACTGTATGAAATGACAGGACAGGAAGATTTTTTTTTTCATCAGTGTATTTACTTTATAACCATGCATGTGAAACAGGAATGCTGTGATGACAGTTAATTAATTTAAAGGTTTATATTGTTAATTCTCCTTATTTGGAGATTTGTTTTCCTTAAACATGAAAGCAGTGGAACTTATTGTCCTTTACTTCATGTAACTATGCCTCTTGCTCAGGTATGTTTGTTCTGATATTGAATTGCATTGTCTTTATTTCGGTGTTAGTTACTTTGTATTTGCCTGCCTGTATGATCAAATTGTGATGCGAATCATGTTTGTAGAAGATTTTAAATAATTAGTCACTACACACCTCGCTATGCAAATCTAAATGAACCTATTTGTCTATTCTGTGTTGATAAAAAAAATTGTAAGAAAGTTGCAAAGTTTTAGTTTATGATGTTTTTGTTTTTTTTGGTCTGTCAGGATGTAAGCATGTGACTGTTTAATGATTTTATCTTGGGTACGTAAATGACCTTGCATGCACTCGAGGAACCTGTCAACGGTGAAGTGAATAATGAAACTGATGCCTGACCACAATCTGTTGTTTAGTCTCATCTGTTATGAAAGACTGTTGATACAGCAACATGAAAACTGTTTGTTTCTGTTGATACGCGTGAGTCAAAGGCTCTGAGGTTGAAGTTATCACTGCGTACGGAGGTTACGGTGGCCCTGAGAGCTCAAAACACTGCAACTTAGGAATAACTGTGCACACAAATGTGCTACAAAGCCAGAAAAAATGTCATCGTTTTGACTCACAACACAACAGAAGTGCTTCCTGTGACACAAAAAAGTGACAGACCAGGCTGGGGTGTGTGCAGACACAAGCACGTTTCACAATTGCATTACACAACACATATTTGCAATCTAAATCATACAATGTGGATATTATGATAAACCAAACAAACAGCCTGGTCCGTCTCTATTTGTGTCTCCAGAAACACTTGTTGTTATTTATCCTTTTTTTTAAAATTGCAGAGTCAGTTTTGTCAAATAGTTTTTTTCTGAATCTGCAATGTTTCAGAATTTGAGCACTCAGGGCCACCGTAGTTGAGCCTGGCAACACACCTGACCTTTCACCTGACCTGGTCGCAATTAATTATTTTTATTCATTGTTGCAGCAGAGAGTAGACAGACAGGACCATAGATATACAGACAGAACAGGCAACATATGAGTAGCCTACTTCATGTAATGCAGCCCTCCAGGACACAGGGTGGCGCTAAGGTCTCATTTTTAGTGTTAAGTGTAAATATACAACACGCAAGCACAAGAAAAAAGAGTGGAGGCTGCAGAAGTTTGAATCCGAAGTTCAGAGAATCTGTGGAGCAGGTAAATATGACTCTTTGTGGGGTTGTCCCAGTTTAAAAGTCGCTGCTTTTATGCAGCATTTCATTTTATCGGAGAGTGAGGTCATGTCACATTTTTCCCTTGAGTTGTTGCCGTTTCCCCCATTCACTTACACTATAAGCGTCTGAAAGGAAAATCTTAATGACATGATAATTAGTTTTGTGACGGTCGTATCCACTTTGATCCAGGTCTTTTGAATACAAATGAGCCGCAGAGCTGAGTTAGTGAAGTGGTGAATTGCTTTTGCAGGAATTTGCAGCTGTGGTAGACACAGTAGCTGGGATTTCCACTTTTCTACAAGGTGCAGTGAACGCAACAGTGTGTCAAACTTGATCATGTCCAATCCAAACTGCAGTGCCAGTGAAGCCTGTTTTTGAGAAGCGTTTGTAGTTGATTTATTGTAGTTAAGTTATTCATCCTGCCAATGATATCTGTGCTCACTGGAGCTTCTGTGAAAGGCCAGAAACTTCATCATTTCTAACAGAGTCTCTGACTTTAAAATATGTTTGCACTTTGTAAAATATGCAGCAGGTTGTGTTATGTATATATATAGCTTATTTATTTATGTTTTTAAGACACCCTCAGGTCATGGGCAGATTAACCTCCATATATATTAACTTGGTAAATAATTTTCAATGTTCTCAATTGACACATTGTAAATGAGGACCTTCCTCAATGGTCTTATAAAGGTTATAAATAAATAATAATAATAACCAGTTGTTTAAAAAACTGCATTTTGTTGTTTTCAGTCTTTTTAATCAGCGCTGAGATGGAAATGCAGCTTCCACCTCATGAGGGAGACGAGCTCTCGGTGGTCGACATGCACACAGGTGGAGAGCCTTTACGCGTCATCCTCAGCGGCTACCCAGAGGTCAAAGGTGACAGCGTGCTGGCCAAGCGGCGGTACGTCCGGGAACATCTGGACCACCTCAGGAGGGTGCTGATGTTCGAGCCCCGGGGACACTACGACATGTACGGCGCCCTGATCGTGGACAGCGAGATGCCCGAGGCCGACCTGGGGGTGCTGTTCATGCACAACGAGGGCTACAGCACCATGTGTGGACACGCCGTCATCGCCCTGGGACGCTTCGCTGTCGACTACAAACTGGTGAAGGAGACCAAGTCCCCGGAGACACAGGTGAACATCCACTGCCCCTGTGGGCTGGTCAAGGCCTTTGTTGAGTTCTCTGGGGGCAAAACAGGAGGAGTGAGGTTCCACAGCGTCCCCGCGTTTGCATTTGCTACAGGTAAGATAGAAACTGGATGCACAAGACACCAAACTGTTTTTAGATCCCCCCCCCCCCCCCCCGGACCAACTTCCATCACCACCTCTCCCCAGATGTGAAGGTGACCGTGGAGGGGCTCGGTGATGTGACGGTGGACATCAGCTACGGAGGAGCCTTCTACGCCTTCGTAGACGCCCAGAAGTTTGGTCTGGATGTGTCCGAGTCCAGGACTCGAGATCTGGTGGACGCAGCCTCAGCTGTGACGAAAGCTGTCAAAGCTCAGGTGAGATGTTCATGTTGTACAGACTGTGATGATCGATGATCGTGATGGTGTGAACCTTTGGTCTTCTACAAGTCAGACAGATGTGGAATGACAGCAAGGAAACCTCAGGTGCAAGATGTTACAGAAAAACATCTAATTCAGAGTTTGTCTAAGTCACAAATGTGGAATAAAGTGTCTAATTTATGAATTATTTACATTTTAAGATTAATTTTAAATTCATTTTAAACTCTACACATGCACTTTAATTTATTTTAACTTATTTTATGGTATGTTCTTGTACTGTCTATGCTCTATGTTAGTTTGTGCTCATTTGGATGAATTGGAGGTGTGGCTGTTGGTATGTTTTTTTTTTGTGATGGGCTCCCTGACATTTGAATTTCCCTGCGGGGATGAATAAAGTTTAACTCTACTCTCCTCTCTAGTCTATTTGGACACCCATACCTGACACAATTCACGGTTAAGGGCGTTGAAGGAGGAAATCCAGCTGTCATTAGATGACACTTTGCACTTTTTATTTTAGGCTACTTTTACATTCGTTCCCAAATTTGCATTCATTTTGTTGACCTTGTTAACCATCATCATGAATATAAGGGTTTTTTTTAGAGGCCTCATGCATGTAAATGTGTGGGAACATGGTGACAGCACATGACCAAGACACCAGAACTCTTCTTGTACTTGAAGGAAATTTGGCTTGGGCACAATGCCGCCAGACCAGATTTACAACTTAAATGTAGCTATTTTAAGCTCCTGTTCAGAACACCTAGAGGGTTAAGCCCAGTTGTAAAAGCTCAGACGAGAAGTGTCAGGAATATATATTTGCATGTGTTTTTTTTTCACAGTATTTTCCCTTATTCACTCCAAGGTGAAGCTGCACCACCCGACTAGTGACGACCTGGCCTTCCTCTACGGCACCATCCTCACTGATGGCAAAGACGATTATTCCTCCGATCCCACCGCCAACGTCTGTGTGTTTGCAGAGGCTCAGGTATTTTACAGACACCTCATCATTTGATCATGGCTGGGTTATTTTAGTGTTACGGTTAACCTGGTTTTAAACATGTTCTCAGGTGGACCGGAGCCCCACGGGCTCGGGCGTCACAGCTCGAGTGGCTCTTCAGTATCACAAAGGTCTCATACAGCTCAACCAGACCAGGACGTTCCAGAGCGGAGCCACTGGATCCCAGTTCACAGGGAAAGCTGTGCAGGTACCTGATGAGTGGACTGACATTAAATGAGTGTGTCTGTGATTATTTGTTTGATATATTACAGTATGTTAAGAGTTTAATTAGAATTTGGGGCCTCCATCTCTGAATCAAACAAATTCACCTCTGATCCCTCTGGTTGTACATAAAATATTGCTTTTGTCCATCTTTAAAACATGCACTGTTTATACAAACTGCTGACTCTTAACTTAATTAGTTCAACAGTGACCCACAAACCCCCAGGACCAGGCACAAGTGAATTAAAGTGTTTCCCAAAATGCTACTTTCCCCATTACAAAAAACAGAGCTCAAAAACGTTCCTGTGTATGTCGTGTTACCTCTGTTTCATGTTAGGAAGTGTTTGTGACTCTCTCTCATGTTTCTCATCAGGAGACCAAGTGCGGAGACTTCAAGGCCGTCGTGGTGGAAGTCGCTGGCAGAGCTTTCTACACCGGAGTGTCACGCTTTGTGCAGGAGCCGAATGACGAACTGACACACGGTTTTCTGCTGAAGTGAACTTCCAACTTAAAATGGAAATAAGCAAAGGCGGTTAAAAATATTGAATTGCAGCATTAAAAATATTACATTTACAAAATGAATCATCTCAAAACTCTAAGGAGGGAATTTAACCTATAATAAACTCTTAAAGAGATACTAGTTTGTTTTACTAACTTAACAATTCATTATTTTTATACAGTAGTAGTAAATTAAGGATCATGTATTCTCTGAGAGCACTAAACTGCTTTAAGAAATAGAAAAATTACATTGTCCTGAAATAATACTGTATATTGGCGAAGTCAGTAGTACATGATACTACTGTAGCTGACATCCTGACATTTCTATGTGAAAAAAGCTCACTTTTTAGTAATAACACAACAAATCCAGGCAGTCTAAAATATATATATATTTTTTTATAATGCATTGACATTTGATTAAAAAATGATATAAACTAATTTGTACACATGTGTTGTGTGTCTGAAATTTTGAACAGGTTGTATCACAGTTTGGATTTGTTTTATCTGTAAGAGGTGGAGCCACAGTGGGCTGTGAAGAGCCGGTACTGACCTGTAGATGGCGCTCTGAGCCTGGCTGCTGTCAGGGTCCGTGAAGTTGGATACACAGAAAAAAAAACAAAGAAAGATTCTTCTGAACCAAAGACCAAAGCCCACGACTGGTTTCTCCCATTTATTTTCATCAGGTCATTGTACAATGGAAGGCAATATTTAAATTATAAAAGTCCAGTGGGGGCAGTGTGTGTGTATGACACTGGATGGATTCACGCAGCTGCTGAGGGGACAAATTGAAATCAGAAGTTACATGCCGCAGAAGGTTTTCGTTCTTGTAGAAGACCCCACATGTGGATCACAGACTGTAGAATCAGGATGTTGATCCTCAGTTATTTTTCTTTGTAAATGCAGTGTAAATCCAGCCAGCGTGCAGAAAACATCTTTCATCTGTTCAAATAAAACTTTAAAGGAGGGCTTTCCCCTCAGAGAGGAAAAACAAGTGTATTGCATCGATCGGGGATGGTTTTAATGGTATTTTAGCATAGTAATTATGAATTCATATGTGCAAGTGTAACAAGCACGCAACCTTATATATAGATATATGTAATCTATGACATGATGAGTGTCCACACTTGTTGAGAAATTGCAGATTAGGCCCAGGCCTTTGAGAGTATCCACTCAACAATTAAAGTCAACAGAGTTAAGGCCAGCTCTTAACAGGAAAACGTTCAAAAAACATACAGTGATCAGATATAAATGCTGCGTGTCAATAATGATGAATAGAAAAAAAACAAACAAAAACACTCTGCCTCTCAACTGTGCTACTTGCAGTTAAAACCACATCTGTTTAAAGAAGCAGCGTCCCAGTCCTCTAATGGTTCTGACTGCAAGAGAGTGGCAGCGTCAAGAGGAAGTTCAGATTCAGTCCTTCTCTTTTTGTCTCTTGGACAAAACCCTCGCAATCTATGAAATCAGTCCGTACAAAATGGCCCCTTGTGTTTTTAATGGAATCATCTTCCTGTTTGGATCGAGCGTCAAGCCCTGAACGAGTCTAAAAGCTGCACGTTTTCACTCTGTGCATAGATTCTGACGTACAAAAAGCAGCGCAGAACGCACCCTATCAAAACCGTGACCATCTCTCACACCTGGAACGAGACAGAACATCCTGGTCCTGCGTGACACAAACTTCTTAAAAACGTTTCATTTGCCCCAAAAAACTGATCCTCCGGCGGGATTTATCAGATTTTGGTCATTAATAATAGTTTTTGGCTTCTGCTCCGTTTAACATCGAAATCTGAGAGGATGAAAGGTCCAAACATGTGCTGTGTGTGGCTTTGCTGCGATGATGCAACCGTGGTGCGTTCAGGCAGCGCTGGGCGGGAGCGGAGGAGGCTGCTGAGGAATGTTAATGTCAGTTTGACCGAGAGGGAAACTAATGATGTGCAGGGGGGAACGGCTGCCGGCCGGGTGGGGCGATCCCGACCTCTGCTGCTTTAGAAGTTGAGCTTTGTGACCGGTCGCTCTCTGCCTGAGTCCGTGCTCTGGTTGTTGATGCGTTTGCGGTTGCGTTTCATTTTGGACAAGTCCTTGTCGAAGACTTCGCCTGATCGTAGCGCTGACACCAGGTCGTCAAACTCGCCGCCGTCATCCTCCCCGTTTGCCTTTGCTTTCCGGGCCTTTCTCTCCTTCTCTCTCTGTTCTTTCAGCTGGTGACACACAAACACATGTTATCATATTAATAACAACAAACAAACAAACAAACAAGAAACACAAGTGCAGAACTTCACATTTCTGACTAATCACACAATAGTTGTCAGACACCATTCAAGAAGAAAAAGTTCTGCCCAGATGATGCGTCAAGAACAAGCTGCAGTAAGTCCCAGACCAGAGCTGCAGGAAAAGAGTGACGTCATTCTTTTCTTGCAGCTCAGGGGGGGAAAACTAATTTCTCTGTTCTTGTGGAGAACGTCCAGGCCATCTGACGACACTGAGCTCAGCTGGACAGACGCTGAAGGTGAGGGGACACAGTTTCCCTGGCTCTGTCTAAAGGTGAAAAAAAAAATAGACCCAAAAGCTATTTTCTTGGCCAGTGGCAGAGGCTTCCTCCTTATCAGTACTGTCAGGTTGCTAGGCAACCAGCTGAGAATGAGTCCAGCACATAACCCCAGAAACACAAGGTATTGTTTTCCTCTTAGTGCAGATTTAAAAAATGAGATACAGTGTGCTAATTAGTGATCTTAAGGTGCTGCTGTATGAAGTTTGTTTGCGATGTAAGGAGGCAACGCTAGCAGCTTCCCTGTTTGTGCTCCCTAAGCTAAGCTAAGCTAAGCTAAGCTAAGCTAAGCTAAGCTAAGCAGTAACACTTTATAATAACTACACACTATTATGCATTAGTTAAGCATTAATAAATACCGAATTCATTATTTATAACACATGAATACTCATTAGTATGTAGTTTATAAACACAGTTAAAATGTTTTACTCATCATCGATAAGCACTAACTGTATTTATAAACTACATACTAATGAGTATTCATGCGTTATAAATTAAGAATTCAGTATTTATGAATTATTTAACTAATGCTTAATAGTGTGTACTTGTGTTACCAGCTAAGCTAAGCTAAGCTAACCAGCTGCCAGCTTCAGCTTCATATTTGGTTTCTTCTCATCTGACTCTGACTGTGTATTTGACATAATGCCAAATTAATATCATAGACGTCACTCAGCAACAATAAGCTACTGGTCATACCAGAGGAAATGGTGCAGCAGTGGCAAGACCCCGAATGTGTGAGTTAAGCCACGTGTATATAAAAGACTTTTCTCTTCCTTTAAAAGTTACATGGTTATTTACTATAATACTTTGGTCAGTGCTCTTTAAGACTGCTCTAAATGTCAGAGGGTTTATCGACTGTGTCAACAAGTTCTGTGTAAACAGAGTAGTGGTTCATAACATAGAAGCGGCAAACGGTGATGTACCTGGGCTTCCATCTTGGCCCTGCGCTCCTCCTCCTCTTTTCGTCTTCGCATGTTCTCGTTCTCCTGCTGAGCCTCGGTGAACGACTGCAGGAACTGGTCAAAGATGCCAAAGAACTCATCTGGCTGCATCTTGCTGGCATCTTCACCGAAGTGCTTTACTGCCCTCAGGAACTGTGGGACCAAAGAGAAGTGGGCACACGGGGAGGGGGGCATGTGAGATTAGATTTACAGCAGGACACAGTGAAACCATGTTTTACTCCATCTTTGACTGTTTTACAGGCGACTCATTAGGTCTGAGCTCTTTGAAATCAGAGCAGGGTACCAGTAGTCGGGCTTTGAAGCCCATGTTAACCCAAGTCTGACCAGCTACTGATTACAGCTGAGGCCCGAGACTGGAGCCAGGGCCCAAATTAAGGCAATGTGTTTGTTAGGTATTTCTCACAGTAAGTAAAAGACAGAGAACATCCAGATGTGAGATCATGCTGCGAACATATACCCTTAGAGATCTGCACGCTAACGGCGACTCTGCCCATGTCACGCAAACTCCAGCGATACAGGTAAGTTACTCATCAGGTCAGAAAATACATCAGGTTTTTACCTTCTCAACAGGAATCAATGGGATGTCATTTCTATGAGGCATGACTACAACGCATGAAATGTCTTTTTTTTTTCCTTAACATCTTCGTCTTCTGCAAATATTGTATTATATGCACATACACCCACCAGATGGACGGAGGTGTTTAGAGGGTCAGCGGGGGCTCTCTTGTTCCCAATCATGAGCACAGAGGACAACTGTAAACACTCTCAAATATTTAACTGTGGGACACCGTAAATGATTCACAGAGACTAATGGTTGCCATGTGACCGAGCTGAGTGCTCAGGTCAATGCAGCTCAGTCTCGCACTGTGGGGCGAAAAACATGCTCACGGATGAAAATACTCTTCCTGCCGTCCACCAATAAATGTGGACAGACGCATAAATCTGACTTCAGGGTGTCAGGCGCTCCATTAAAAGGTGAATATGCTCAGGTTTCTGCTTGTAAAGAGCCAGAGTCCCTCGAAAAGGCCATCTGCAAAAATCGAAGGTTTGTTTCTTCTGCTGCTGCTTTGGTGCTGTGATTGCTATTCTGCAGCACATGAGCTACGCCGGGGAAAGCTGAAAACTCGTTGTGTCGGCGTACCAGAGCTCATTTAGCCTTTTAATTTTCACAAGGACCACCCGCGCTTTAATGCATTCACAAAAATGACATGTTAAAGCGGTTGGCAGGTGCGAGACGCACAATGTCCGTGTAATGCAGAGCACAGTCGTCTAAAAAACGATATCCAACCCTCCGCCTTTGTTCCTGGTCTCGCTCTTGACCTGCACATAAGACAACGAGCCGACCGACCAATAAAGTGTCGGTGGCGCTGCGGCAGGAAGCTGAAACACTTCACTCCTGCTGTTAGCTTTCCTCGAAAGGTGACTGATGAGGTCAATACAGCGCGTAGAAACAGCTGTGTGGAGAGGAAATGGGATGCAAGCTTTCAGCGTCTGTGTCTACAAGTGATAGCGGCTCTATCCGGTCTGCTCAAACACAACTTTGTTTTTTTTTCTTCTTCCACCGAAGTGTGTCAGAAACACACCACGCAGACACGATGACTTACCAGTTCTTTGGCCTCGGTGAGAGAGTCCTCCACATCGGAGAAGCTGAAGCTGGCCACGGTGATGAACTGACTCACCACAGACACAAACTTGTCTCCCAGCTCCTGTGGTCGTTTTTTCTGGTACTCCAGCTCCTAAGAGGAGAAAGAGCCAAGAGAGGAAGCTGAAGGAGAGCGACACTAGATCTGCACCGAACACACAAACGCACAACTACGTGACCAATACGATAAAAATGTACTGTTTGTATCTGAGAGAGAGATCTTTTGGGACTCACGCTCTCGACGCTCTTCAAGCCGCTGCGCAGGTTGCAGATATCTTTTTCCAGCTCTGTCATACTGCAGACAAAGAAGAGACGGTTGTTGCAGATGGAGTGAAGGGAAACAGAAGCAGCTTAGAGTTGAGGAGCAGGTTCTCCAGGGCAGAGGTTCCCAATCTCTTTAAAACGACACCACTTCTAATCGGGTCACTTTGGACTTGTCACAGGGTGCATATGTCTTACGGTTTGGGTTGATGAGATTTTGAAAGCAGAACGACATAAAATAATTCTGCATTACTTAAAGAGACATGAGGGATAACAATGAAACAATGTGTAGAATATGCGTTCCTCAACTGCAGCCAGTCCAATAATCTGTCCCTGTCCTCTAACTTGGATGTGAAACAGAAATAAGTGGGTCATGTTGTAAACTGCACAGGACATTACATCGGTCTGAAACGCTGTGAAACTGACAAAACTACTGCAGAAAGATTTAGAAAAGGATGTAAGGTCTTTTAATTGTGGGGCCTCCCATGTAGAAATATAGCCACTGTTAATGAAAAAAATGTTTTATGACTTTCTTATGTTTGCTGTGAGTATTGTGGATTAACGGCTCTTCTTTCTGTTAAGGGTTGGTGTAAAATCATATTTGAGTTGGCTCAAGTATTCGACATATCAAACAGGTCGCTTCTATTAAGTCTGGCAACACTGTCTGTGTCTTGGACTTGGTTTTTCCTCCATTATTGTAAAAGGAATCTCCTCGACCTGAAATGTTATATAACCTGAGATTTATCTGCCAGAAAGACGACTACGACTTCCTGTAAACTTTTTAATACGCTTGTACTCAGCTCAGTATCTCAGCTGCGTTTTTGTGTTACTTGTGGATATTCTGTCTCTTTTACTGTGGAAAATATGACTATCCAAAACATATATTCAATAATAAAGAGCAGAGGTTAAATAAAAGTCAATATATGTACTTTGTGTGGCAGAATCTGATCTAATTTCCAATCATGCAAATCATCGTGCAACCCATATGTTTTATCTTATAAACCCTTTGAGGGCTCTGCAGATTGGGAATCACTGCTCTGGGGCTTCACCTACTTGACTTTGGCTGCCTCTGAGACGCTCTGCAGATCCTCCTGGAACAACAGGACTTTGGGGTATTTCTTCTCCAGAATTGTGATCAGGTAGTGCAGGAGAGTGATGTTTCTGTAACAACACAAGAGAAATACAGAGAGTCACATTGAGCTGGAGTGAATGTGTCAAATGTGCAATATATTGCTTTTATTATGTAGGTTCAGATATGAATGACCATATGGAGTTTCATAAATAACACATTCCCAGCTCCAGGTGTGACTTTTATATCCCATACATTCACTATCCTACTGGCTGCAAAACTTATAATGTTATGACTGAAAAAGTGCTCTTACTTGTCGATACTGGATTTGGTGTCTGCGATCTTGTTGAGTGAGGACACCTTGAAGCCGTAAGCGTTTCCTCTCTGACCCTTGTTCATGTAGTTTCCAAAGGCCAGCACCACCTCCAACAGCTGCTTCAGGTTTCTACTGTGTAAGATCTCCTTCGACGCTTTGGTCAAAGCTAGAACATAAAGAAAATCAATGTTTGTAGTGGATCCAAATGTATTTATAGACTTAAGAGGAACATCTGTCTTTGGTAGCTTGCTTGTTAATTCCTTGGCAAATATCAAAAGTTAAAACTACAAAACATAAGAAGTTTGAAAAGCTTTGGGAGACAATACTTTCCTTAAGTAAAACGCAAGAGCTACCAAGTTAGATATAAATAGACGATAATGCTTTTCAGTCCTACTCTTTTACATGTATATGAAAGAAATCGTGTCTTTGGTGTACAGGAGTCTTCCCACCTTCAACTTTGGGTTTGAGCTCAGCTATCCTCTCTGCAAACTTCTTTTTGAAGTATAGAGACTGCAGCCTCTGCTGGTAGTGGTTTATTCTGGACAGGAGATGGAAAATGCGTGTCAGAAGAAGAGAACGAAAATAGACAAAAATCATAAATCTTGAACAGGGAAATCCACAAATTTAGACAAAAAGGCCACAAACATACACACTGTGCTCAAGCAAAATCAAACAAACCGCCTGTTTGCTTACATGTAAAAAGTTTTAGTTATGGTAGTAAAACATATTTCTTTTGCAGTTTATGATTGCGGATTATAAACCAGCAACTCCACAGCTAATGACTAACACTGTGACATCTGTCCACCAGTCCATTATGTGTCCTGATCAAATGCAAATGTAACAACTGTCAAACTACACTAAATTGTGAATTAAATTGAATTAAAACACAGTTAAATATGTTTTTACTGTCAGTCTAATGTGGGAACCGCTTGGATCTTTGCTAATGTATTTCTGCACTTAAGGGCCGATCGTGACATGTTTCATTTGTTCCTTTGGTGTTACAGGACTTTGTTTACAAAACCATAATTCAAATACTGTTATTACATTACGGATTCTATTTATTCACCAACAAAGTGATCCAGACAGACAGCCATTGTTCCCGGCTAAGTAGAAACCCATGTGTCACTTCGTTTATCTAGTATGACGGAGAGGAAACAATGGCCATTGTTTGTCAGCTGATCTGCAGAGTGCTGCGCTGACCTGAAGGTGTCAGGTCTGAGATAACAACATGTTTAATACTGAATTAAAAAGCTACAATTTACCTGCTCATCTCGTAGAGGAAGCGGTCAGGCTTCGCCATTCTGTCGAGCTCGTGTTTGTGCTCTTCCAGAAGATCCACATCGCTCTTCTCTGGGACAAACTTCAGCAGCTGAGGAACAAAAGCAAACTCTTTACTTTTTTCTTTACTATTTAATACACATTCATTTTTTGCTTGTTGAGTTAAATGGCAGTGGAAGGATTAGCCAGGCTGTCTCAGTGTGTTAAATCAAGTTTGCTAACATGCTACTGCATCTCACTGTCCCTTCACTGCAAGACGAACATTTTCTCCTGGAGAAAATACATTTATATCATTTTGGTTGATATCACACTGAAATTGGGCTGCAAATATATTGTGTCATTGTGGATTGTGCATGCAAAGTGTGACATTTCAGTTTGTTTCAGCTTTTTAATAAACTTCCAAATATTTCTATCATTCTAGTTTTGATTTGTCACTATGGGTATTAAGTATAGAATGATGGACATGAGGCTGTAACATAAAAATGTGAAGAAAGTAAAGAGATCCGACGAATCGAATGCACTTGCATGCAGCAAGTCAGGTCACCATCACTTAGTCAAGCAGTAGCAATGGTACAATGCACTGCTCCCTAATTTATTTAGCTTTTTTTTGGTGTAAGGACTAGGAGTGACGGTGCAGAGCTTCTTCAACAGAGAATAGAAAGTGACTTACTAATAAATACTAAATAGTTTGTGTTGGTTTACTACCTCTCTGTACCAGCTGTAGCTTGTTGCTTATAAACACACTGTACACTTGACAGCAATCGAGTGCAAGAAAGTGGATGAAGTACCTGCTCCAGCATGTCTTTGGGAAGGTCCTCTTGTTCATCCATAGTTAGAATAGCTCGCTTCATCTCCTCATTAGAAAGCTTCAGCCTGCAGCACACAGCAGACAAGTCCATTAAAAACCCTCAACTGGGCTGTGTCAGCAATTTGTATTTCAAGGGGTTATAATCATGCTTTAAACCTACCTTGAGAGGAGGATGTTGCAGTTTTGAGCTCGACGGCCATCAATGACTGACAGCTCCTTGACTTTTTTAGAGCTCAGTGTGTCGTCCTCTGCCTCTTTCTGTGAGCACAATGATAAAGGTTTGAGGGAAAATGGCCATTTTTAACACACACACACAACAAAGCTGTGAAAGCAAAAAAAAAAGAAGACTGACTGACACATGCCATAAAACCCCAAACACGAGCTGAAGACATCAAACGAGAAATAACGTGACACACATGGACAAAGGATGTTGACTTGGACAAGAAGGTCTATGCTGCCGTATAAAGGGTACATATACAGTTGGACAACGATGACACACACAGCTGAAAATACAATTATAATGTATAACATGGGGCTGCACAATTAATTGCAATCTAATCAATATTGCAATATGGCAAAAAAGCAATATCCAAATCGCAGAAGCTACAATGTTTTTGAGTGTTGTGTGATGTTTTACGTGTTGTGTTGCTACAGAGACGCTGCAGCCAACGAATCATATTCTCCAGATGTAAAGAGATGTGTTTGTTTTGTAGGAGACCCAACGAAAAAAAAATCACATCATCAATTTCATGTTTTTTGCGTGAAAATAAAAAGCACATTTGAAAACTAAAACCACATCACAATTGCATTATCTTCCGATATAACTGCAATATCATGCAATATGATTTTGCATATCGTGCAGCCCCATGATTATCATGTTATAACACACAATAAACAAAGTCTGATCGATTTTCCACACTTTATACGTATGGTACTGTACGTGCACTCACCTGTTTGCTGTTATTGATCATAAAGAAGTCCTAAAATGCAGGCAGGAAGCAGGGAAGATGTAAGCACTCATTAGAATAAGTAAAAGCAGTTACGTGATTTGCAGCCCATAAACACAAACAGCAAATGAATCAGGCACTTAAGACGACAATGGATCCATCAGTAATGAAGTGAGCAGTGGAGAGACATGAGTGGCTGTTTAGGTGATCAATACGTGCTTATAGTTCACATGCTGTGCACAAATAATAAATAAATCTAGAGAGTGTCTTGTTCCTTTTGGCAGCTTTTTGTGAAACTAATCAGGCCCATGCTGAGGATCTAAATGGATGTTTGTTTTGTATTTGTGGATGTGATTAGAAAAAGACCAAATGAATAATTTTTTAAGCCTCTTATTATGTGTATTCATGCTTAAGGTCAGTATGTGTGAGCGCTGCTATTTAAGACTGATGTACAGGAAAAGGCCTGTTGACATCTCATTGTGCAACTAGGACAGATACTATTGATTATAATGATCTACTGACTACATGGCTTGCACACTAAAGCCACAAGAAAGAAATAAAGAAATAGCTGATCCTGAGCAGCTCATTCATGCATTTTAAAATCACATATGGCAAAAATGATCAAAACCACAAACAAAACAAAACAAAACAAAACAAAAAAGGCAAAATGTAGCATTCCGGTCAAATGTGAGAAGATATTTAAGATGATTCAAGCATGAAAGGTTTGCATTTAACAAAAATCTTCCTTCTGCTTTTTTTTTTTTTTTTTAAATCCAGGATGACTTTTGTTTTATTTTTTTGCAGACTACCTGACCTCTTCCCCTTCTTTCCCCTATAACTCTGCTTAAGAAACCAAAAAGTTGCAAAACATATGAAATCTTTTTGAGAATCAGAAAACAAGCCAAGTTGAATTTCAAAAGAAAAGCCAAGCCAGCTGAGCTCTAAGCCGCCCCTCGCCTCCCTCCCCTCCTCTCTACACACAGCCGGCTCTGACACTGGATGGGAACCAGTTGGTGAGTTGATGATGAATGGCCTCGTCTTCAGTACCTGCTGTCTCTGATAGGCTGAGAAGGTTTTTTCAAGGTCCTCCAGATCCAGGATTTTGAAAACCTTGCCATCGTCCACATCCATCCACACGGTGCCGTCCAGCTTATTCTGAGCAGAGAAAAACAACATGTTTATACCTCATAATCTAACTCGACGCATCCAGGTTCTGTTCGTGTCTCCGCTGCTCTCACCTCAGCTAACTTGGACCAGTTGAAGGACTTGAGTGCATTGGATGGCTGGGGAATGTTTTTCTGCTTCAGGGATGGCCCCAGCGGCGCTCCCGGCGGCGGAGGGATGCCTCCGATGGGTGGGCGTCCGGGAGGAGGCGGAGGGCCGCCCGGGGGAGGCGGCGGTGGAGGCGGAGGAGGCATCATCCCGCCGGGAGGAGGAGGCGGGGGAGGTGGGCACATGCCTGCAAAACCTGGCACGGGCGGAGGAGGCAGGGGGCCGCCGGGGGGGCCGCGGGGGAGGGGGGGGCCTCCAGGAACAGCTGCCTGCCTCTGCAGGGAGAGAGTATGACATCAGTGGCATCGGTGGTTTCTAACGTTTCAACCAGGACAATGCAGCGATTTAAGGACTTTCTGTAGCAACATGTTTGTGTTACTTTCTCAAGTTGGATAATGTTTTTTTTTCCTTAAACGTACACGTCTTTCTTCAAATATATTTTATGTGTCGGGTTTTATTTTCAGGGTCATCATAAAACGAGCCAGTGAATATGTAAAGGGACAGATAAACGTACAGTGCTGAGTTCATGCAGTCTTGTAGTGAGTTCGGCCACTTGCTGCTTGACATTCTTGTGCTCGGTGCTCTCCTTCTCCAGCTTCTCTTTCATCTTGTTGAGCGTCTGCATCATGTCCTCTTTCTCCTGGGTCTTTGCATCACATTCACGCTCCTTCTTCTCAAACCTCTGCTGCAACTCGTGGTGTTCTGCGAGGGAGACGTCACTCAGTCACCCCGTACAACCTTTGATTTATTTATTAATTTATTGCTATAGAAAATGACTCACCTTTTCTCATTTTCTCCGCCTGCTCCTTCCATTGTTTGACCTCGTTCTCATTGACCAGCCTGCAGAGAGGATGGCCCACTTAATTAGCTGCAGTGTCTACCAGAACAATCCCTGCGATTGTTTTTCAGAACTTAAAGGGAGGCTATTTTTGAACCGACGCTGCTCAGCACATGTCTTTCAGATCTTTGACAAACACATTACAGTTCTACATTCTTCAGCTAAGTCATCTGTTCCAAGCACTTATTCATGTGTCGGTCTGTTTTGGTGCGGAAACTGGAAGACTCACATCCGGACGACGTTCTTCACGTTGAAATTCTCCAGTGGTGTGACGTCGGGGTCGTGACCTTTGTCATTCTGCAAGACCATCTGCTGCACGATACGATCCAACAGCAGCCAGTACTGCACCGTGTTGCCACTTCTCTTGTCTGGAGAAAAAGACACAAAACACAGAAAGAGGTGCACGTTTCCCATTAGTCTCTTGGCCTCAGTTTCTCCCAGACATCTTGTTAATATCCCGGAAACTGATTGAAGCTGGTTTCACACCTCCTCTTTGATTATGATCGAACTCAAAGGAATGGTGTGTCATGTTCCCAAATAACAGCGATGAGCCAAAGGGAGACGGTGTGACTGCATGTTACAGCAAGGTGACACATGTATTAGATTGGTGAGACCACATCTGTCATGAGACGACATGTTAACTGCTGCTCTGTTGTTTAGACTGAAAACTGTTTAGACAGAATCTAGTTGGGGCGCACGACCATTTATTAGTCCTCACTGGGAAAATCGCAAAATGCTCAATGCACAACATCATATTCAGTAATATCATTCAGATTCCTCTTTTCATTCGAGTGCCATCAAAAGATTGCAGTTGATTAACTCGCATGTATAATAGTAACACTTGTATTTGCAGCTGAAGTGTTAATTACGCTCTTTATGCCTCAGCATGACTGTAGAGGGTCTAAGAGCCTCTCAGAGGGGAAGCTGAGCGTCAAGAAGAACTGCTTTTTCACTTCCAGTCAAATGATGTGGGAGAGGTGGCCAACTGCAATCTGACTTAATGCAACTGTTGCAGAAACTAGACCAAAAAAATAAATTATTATCTGTCAAAAGCCTGTGATTTCTGAATATGTGCAGTCTTCAGATTGGCTGGGAATGATCTTATCCTTCTTCTTGACAGTCTAATCTGAACAGAGTCAATACACTTATCTTTTCTGGCTAGAAACCAGAAGGTACATATGTTCTGTGTATTCTGTGGACGTGAGACGGCAGCGTTGCAAAACTCTGGACATGCGTGGGAAAATTCCACAGTGAAAGGAGTAAATACAACTACTGGAGCAAACAAGGATCAAAACATGTTACCGTTGATGCATTGTTACTTTTTATTTCACGGTCTTAAAAACAGCTCCTTCTAGCTTTTTTTTTTTTAACAACTCGAACTATCCAGATGTTGCTTTGCGGACTTCATTTGCTGGCTTTTTGTGATGAGGTCATAGGTAAGCTTTTCATGTGATGAGACCGTGTTCCTGCAACTCCTTTGCGGTCGCATGGGAGGTTTTGCTTTTGCTCTGCCAGACAAGAAGCAGACGAGAAGCTTTATCTGAAACTTCTCTCGGTCTTTCAGATCATAGCATTTCAGTTTCAAGCTGGAAGCACTTTGAATGTTTTTTTATAGCCCTGCTCTACTTTGTGGGCATCAATTAGAATTCATTTTCTCACCACAACGTTTGAAGAGTCAGCGAATTCATCATCAGCTGAGAATTCCTAATGACGATTACGACAACCTGCTTTAGAAGTCCTAAGACGTCAATTAAGGCCTAATGAGTTAATGAAGTTCTCGGTATTTTACGAGCAAAAAGATGCCCAAGCTTTTGCACGTGATGCAGTTGCTAACAGTGCATTAACTAACACAGCAGACAGACATTTTCCATTCTCCAAAAACACTTTCTGAATGCACTGTGTGTAATATGCCGTTCATTGACTTATATTAATATAGATAATCACTCACGTGGCATGAGGAGACAGTGATGAAGGACAGACATAAAGTGCGGGTATGCATCCGTGTGGTTCATCTTCTTGCGGATGAGATCAAAAACTTGGGTGGCACTTTTGGTATCTATATGTGCCTAGAGGAGAAGGAGTAGACAGAAGAAGCAATCATTGAATAAATTCATCAAAATATAATTTAAATTTAAAACAAACACATAATGCACGAGTAAAGAGGAAATGCGTTCTTTTTTTTAACTTACCGACTCAAATCGTTTTGACAAAGCCAGCTCATCCTCATTCCGCAGCATCTCAAAGTAGTCTAAATGCCTGAGTGTCAGAGGGAAAGACGGGATTAGAAAATGTGCATACAGTATGTGATGCACTCAAGTACTCTTGACTCAGGGAGATGCACAAGAGGTTCCAATGTACATTCCTAGTGATGCACCTGTGCAAATGGCAAATAAATTATAATCTAATCTTATTTGAAAGATTTAAAGGGATAGTTCAACATTTTGGCAAATTGGCCCATTGCCATAATCGCTATAGTCATAGCAGTAGGTTCGTTACCTTTAATTGTCGATGTAAGCTATTTTTAGAACGGCGGAGCGAAGCAGCAGGCTGCTCAGAGCTACGCTACGGAGGCTAAGGGAATTTCTTGGTTTCACTCATCAAACTCATCAAATAAACAAACCCAACAACTCCAAAAGGCTGTCGTGGACAAGTTGTGAGCTGCACATTCACCACGCTATGAGATAATAATGGAACGTTACGAGACGGAGCCGTTTAAGAGGTAAATTCATGCAAAACCGCTGATGCGCGTTGCGTTCAGGGACAGTTTTTCAGCAAGCAGACTCTGTATTTACCCTGTATTTACCTCGAAAACGGCTCTGTTTCGTAACGTTCCATTATTATCTCATAGCGTGGTGAATGTGCAGGTCACAACTTGTCCACGAAAGCGTTCTGGAGTTTTGGGATTTTGTATTTGATGAGTTTGATGAGGGAAACCAAGAAATTCCTTTAGCCTCCATAGCGTAGCTCTGAGCAGCCTGCTGCTTCGCTCCGCCGTTCTAAAAATAGCTTACACCGACAAATAAAGGTAACGAACCTACTGCTATGACTGTAACGATTATGGAAATGGGCCAATTTGCCAAAATGTTGAACTATCCCTTTAAAATGTGGAAGAAAATGATTTTGGATAACTCACCTGTCTAACGTGGAGTTTTCATGAGAACGTAGCTTATCGATCACAGGTTGGATGCCCAGCATCAGAAACTCATATCTGAGGTGGATACGGAATTCCAAACTTGTCTGTATTTAAGAAAAATGTGTTTAAAAACGGGACACGACGACCTTGTAGAGCGACAGGGAGCATGACAAATGAGCACAGTGCAGTGTATAATTCACCTCTCCAGCTCCTTGACTCAGCACAGCATTAATAAACGACATGATGGCTGTTTTCAGGTTGACCTCGTCTCTGTATCGGCCCGTACTCCGGTCCAGATCGTTTATTAGCGTCTGAGGGAGCAGACCAGTCAGTTCACTTGTTAAATGCTGCTTTTGAATGACTCAATCTGCAAAAGATTTAAAACCATGCACAGTGCACTTGGCTTTTTCTTCACCCCACCTGGAAGCGCGTCCTCTCGCAGGCAAAGCGCTGGTAGTGCAGCATGGACTCCAGGATTTTTTTGTGGCCACCGGGCACCAGACACACAGCGCCCATGATCTCCAGCACCGCCACCTTGGTCTTGATGTTCTCCGTGGCCAGACTCTGGGCGATGATGTTGATGCTCTCGGTGTGTGAGAGGACGTGTGCGCGGCCCTGCGAGTTGTTCATCAGAGCTTTGATGCAGCCGATTAGAGAAGTGTGGATTTGTGACTCTGTGGTCTCGTAGTCCATGCTCTTCAGGAAGTTCAGGATACACGTCAGGCCGTCCAGGTCGATGAACCGAGTCACGAACCTGAGAGGAGAGGAGAGCCGGCACAAAGACGTCAACCTGGTGTTCTGACAGCTTTCATTTAGGATTTCTAAGGTGGACTTGTTTTGAAAGGAGCAAAAGTGCTGCAAATATCCTGAGGTAATGCAGAAGTTTCAAATGTCAAACAGAAAAATGATTGTATGTGTATGTATGTCTACCTGTCCTCTCTTTTCCTTAACTTAACCAGACAGTTATTGAATTGTCTGCAGCAAATGTAATAAGTAACTCTGGACATTTGCTTTTATAGTGTAGTGAAAAGCCCAGGTTCCTAAAATGGAAATTAAACATTTCCATAGCCCCTGTTTAATGTATGCTGACATCAATGAGAAATCTTTAACCAATGCTGCAGTGACCTTTATGGCTGCCCAGTTCTTAAAGGACTCATTTACATACGGCTGTGAGGAAGTGAAAAGAGTGACTGACAAGGTTGGAGGTGAAATGAAAGCGATGAGAGTTGACATTAAATGTAAAGAACAGAGACAGCGGAAAGCGGGAGAGATTGTAAAAAATTCTGTCCACCTCATCGGTTGCGTCCTCAGAGCCGTCTTTAGGCTCTCTATGGTTTTGTTCCTCTCCTCCTCATCTTCCTTCTCCAGAGCGAGGAGCGTCTTTCTCTGTTCGACCAAAGATGAAACAACATAAAGAAGAAGTTTTAGCTCTAAGTCACAACAAAGTCAAAACAAGGCTGGATTTGATTTTATTATGACAATAACATAATTGTTATGGTTTGCGTGTTTGTACATGTCCAAAATTGCAATTTCCCACTTTTATGGCTTAAAGTGAAGATACAGAATGTGATGAACAGCAGCATGTGTGCAATTATAGTATTACACAGTTTAATGACACTGTTGTTGTTTTGTTCCTATTAGCACGGGAGAGAAATCCTAAGATGTCTGTTCAAGTTGTATTATTGTGGCTATTTTCTGACCATTCTTATACGAAAGAAGAATTAAGTTCATGTTATTATTACTTACAGCTGCCATTGAATTGAGCTGGTCAATGTAGTATTCTGGCCAACTAGTTGCACTTTTGTTTTCTTCTTGTTCCTGAAAGACAGAGAATAACAGTCATGTCACACAGTGATAAGTGAACAGACAGTACATGAGACACATTAACGTGACAAAGTTGTCGTTTTATGAATATTAAAGCAGAAGTAAGTGGTCCGGTCGTTTTCGCTAATGCTGCGTTCCAGGCAGGCTTTTGAAATCGTAAATTACAGCTTCAAGTCACAACTTACGACTTTGTAGCGTTCCAGGCAACCCACTCGTGTTTTTCCGACCTGTTTTACCGGTGAAAGTCACTATAACGGCCACTCGTAACTTCCGACCGGTGAACTCGTACCAGATCGAACTGGTACCACTTCAGGGTCGGAAAAATACGAGTTTCCTTGAACGCACCATAACAGTCCTCGTCGCTACGTCACCACATTCACGGCGTCCCTTGGCTGCACACACAGCCCTGCATGCCGTTCTCTCTCCTCATTGGATAAAAACTGTAGGATACGATAAATGTTTTCTCTTCGGCTCAGAGCAGAGCAGAGTGACTGACAGACCCGTGTTTCAGACCAAACACTCTATGTAAGTGATTGCTGTCAGAAGATATAACTATTTAAGACTTATATTAACACAAATATATCACTTACTTCTGCTTTAACAGTGCATGAGCTGCACAACAGGACGTGAAGGGAATAATTCAAAAAGTCAAATGAAGGGATAAGTTGTTATTTGGTTTATGTTACATGTTTGAAACAAACCAGATGCAGCGTTTCATACCATTGTTTTTCAGATCGTTGGCCTTGAAGGACATGAAACACACACAAACACCCACAAACACACATGGAACAGAAGGTCTGAGGCATAAATAGCCAAAAGCTGAAAAATGGAGCAGGAGCTCAAAGTAGGATGACACAGATATCCTTCCCATTTTATCCTCCAGCGCTTCTCTGAGTTCTGAGCGATGGTGAGAAGTGCCGAAAGGAGAGCACAGCCGCTTTGGTAAAGTCTTGAGATTAGCAAATGAATGCTAAAACGGCAGATTAAGGATGTGGACTGACTTATGCTGAGATTAATCTCCTGACAGGAATGTTTTTATTACACATGAAGGGAAAAAAAAGTTACTGCAAGACATTTCTTAGATGATTTAATTTTCAAACTCATGTGGAACACTGAGGAGAAAATGACTTGACCCTGAACTTGGCTTGTACATAAAAGGCCCACTGGCTTTCATTTTGACTCTTGCTCCATTAAGCACAGGCGAGCTGTGACCATAAGAAACTAATTGGGCGTCAGTTAATAAAGCGGCCTTGGCAGAGACTTGGCCGCTCTTGCAGAAACTGCGGACCTTGGCTGGTCTGCAGGGATCGTGCGGAGACAGGAAGGCCTGATCCCGCTGTTCCACTTGCGCCCAGTGCCAGCTTGACCAGACTGGTGCTGGAAAGAGTTCAGTCCATTAGAGGTGGGGATGACTTCCTTTTACATCTTTAAAGAGTTTATCTTTTCGAATTCGGAAGTCAGCGGTCTTCAAACGCTGACAGTTCATTTCAGGTCATGATGAGAGGGAAAAGAAGGGGAGTGTATTCCAGGGAATTTTTCCACATTTGCGAAAGTAAAGATCAAAGGCGCATCAGGAAACAGGAATCAATCTCTGTTATTTAGGGGTTATAGGACAGTATGCTTGAAAGAGAAACTCTGTCCTCTCAGAAGTCAAACTGTTTTTTTTTTTTGTTTTGTTGTGTTTTTTGATGAAATTTGAAGCCTTACTGCAAAATCTCTGCTAACAACCAGATCAGTAAATCTGCTTCTTGGCAGATGATGTAGCCGAGCAGAGAGCTGACAAGAAGCAGGAAGAAGATTGATTCTCTACAGCATGATTTCATCAGCTCAGGTGCCCGGCCAAACCAAACAGCTAAAGCTTTTTTCTTTGACTGACTCTCTCGGCCCAGTCCAACTTCTCAAGGACCGTATTGCCAAGAAATGATTGGCGAAAAAGAGCATGCTCATCTTTCGCGAGCTTGGGGCGACCCGATAATGAACCCACTTTCCTCCGTATCACTCCCCCCAGACTCGCATACAAAAGCTGCACCTGTGGAAGTGAAGCTTTCCTGTTTGCCTTGGACAACCGAGCACTTCCTTTGCCTCTTTTCTCCGCGCACACACACACACACACACACACACACACACACACACCCCCTTCCTCCCTGAGCTCAGATGCTGAGTTTGTATCTGTCTGGGCCGGGGCCAGAGCCTGCTGCCGAGTCAGCAATATCGATGCCTTTCTCTCCGCACATAAAGATTTTTGGCTCGGCTAAAAACCCGCCCTCCCTCCACCTTTTACACTGGAACGTCCCGACATGTTCTTCTTCTTGAAGCTGAACAGAGGCAGCGGAGTCAGGTTTATTATGAGGCGACTTTGGGGCTGTGAGGCCATTAACTGGGCCACAGTAGGAACAGGAGCGTGCACGTGCTGTTTCCATTTCCACTATCTTCCTTTCATCGCTCGCTGTGTTGCTGCTGGCTAGTGGACGCTGTGTGCAGCCAAAGTCAGCCATATGTGCATCAACACTGAGACAAAGACAGAGTCTGACAATGTAATGGCCTGTGACGTCACGTGTCTAACACACTGTCTTACTTACATATCTACTCTATATCCTTCCAAGGCTTGATGAGACTAATTATACCACTTTATGTCTGTGCATTAGCGTAGCAGCTGGTTAGCTTAGCTTAGCATAATGGAAGGAAACAGGGGGGAAACCCAAGACCAAAAGAAAATTCAGCCCCTCCAACTTTCCTAAATCCAACACATACAAGTCTGTGGTTCAGACATGTGAAATGCAGATTTACAGCGTGTCTATGGTGGCTTTTTAAATTTCGTCATGTCATGTCCGTCTGCAGCTGCGTTCACACTGACACACCAACTATTCATCCATCACAGACTAAATCCCACCACTCCTCACGTCCAAGTTTGTTAACCGGATGTAGGAAAAGATTTATAAACCTGCATTCCCTGTCTGCATATTAGTCAGGACAGGATATCCTACACACTCATACCTACGGCCTTGAGAGCCACTGCAGCAAAAAAAAATGTGAGGCAGGAGACAGGGCATCATCTGTCATAGCTGGGAAGCCCGACTGGATTTGATCTTAACTAGAACAGGCGTCTGCGTTTCCCTGCTTGCAGCGGGCGAGTTCATACACAGGGAAAGGAGGAACAGCTGACGTTTCTCTTGTCAGGCAGAGACAACGTAATGAAATACGACACTGTCACAGAGCCACAGAGTATGTTATGGCTACGTGGACGCTTTGATATGGAACAGGTCTATTATCTAAAAGAAGAAACCACATGATTAAAATATCCTTGCCTCGGTGGGACAATCAAACAATGAGACAAGAACCTTATTGTCTGGGAGAAAAAGCACAACACTTTGGAGGTACAAGAAATAAGATACTACTTTTAAATTCTACACTCCCGCAATATATTTCAGTGCTTTATAATACCTGACAATGCCTTCCCTGTTAGCGGATTATCTAATGGAACGGGCTGGATTTAGCCTTCATTTTTACTCCCTCTACACATCACTATTTTTATATCCACCTTGTGTAACATCTACTCAAGCTGAGTAAGTGAGTTATTCATGGTGGAGCTTTGATCAGGTGCTTCAGACGTTTATGTTGTGATGGAGAAGAGTGGCTGTTGAGGAGAAATATAACACACTGGGGCATAAAGATACTAAACTACACTTAAAGTGACATGAATGGTATGAGGTGGTTTGACATGTTTGGGCATTTCTGTCAACGATATGTTAGATAGTGGTGTACGTAACATTACATAAGGTTTTGTGAGCTTGATCACTGAAAATGATTAACATGTACGTCGTTAACCAGTTACAACGATCAGAACAAGTCTAGGCCTTTATAATGATCAATGATCGTCTCCGACCTGCTGGGACAAGCCGTGGTGCCATGAAGGTTACATATGTCTTCAGGCAAAATGTCGTCTGCAAAGTGGTAAAGTGGAGAAGCCTTTACACTAAGTAACTGTTTAACATCTGTGATAGACCGCCGATCTATCGAGGGTGTACCCTGCCCTTTACTTGCTCAAAGTCAGCTGGGACTTCTTCTCCTGTCCCCTCGTGAACCTAGAAGGATAATGGGTAATGGGTCGATGAATGGATGTAATAGTTTCACACCATCGCCTTCTTACTGAGAGCTTGGAAGGAACAGCTGAATTGCATTTTAAAAAATGAAAACAAATCTAGTTCAAACACAAGTAAATGGACCAGAAATATTTTATATTGTAAGTATTATACAACCATATCTTTAGACCTATTCATATTGTTTTTGATGGATGTAAAGAAAGAGATTACTTAGGTCCTGGTAAGAGATCGACAGAGCTCTACAGTACATAGCTCCATACACACCCTGGATTATAGCATATAGGATAATTACTGCAGGCCACACCTGTGAAGGAGTGGGTTCATTTGAGGGCAAAGGTTTGCCTGCAGTGCTTTACAGAATCTAGTTGATATGACTTGCTCTAAACTAAAGGATTTACGATATTATATCCAAGATTTTCAGGTGTGTTCTCATCTGATAAGCAGTTGATATACATCTGATGTTAAAGATTAGAAATGATCATCTGCAGTCCCCAGATGGAGTTTGCAGACAGCACGCTCATGCCGGGGCTTGTCGTAAACACAGGGACACAGTGATGCAAGGCACTGTGGTCTGTGTTTTAGAAAACAGTCTTCAGGAGTGACGCATGAAATCGCACAGACAGAATATGACACATTTTGCAGATATTACTCAGGACGTGCAGCCAGACACAGCAGCAAACCTCTGGAAGCTACTGTATATGTGGAGGTTGACATAAAGCCCTCTACCTTCTTTTTGCTGCAGTAGATTTGCCACTTCTTCTCCGCAGGCAGGGCGAACATGGCTTCCCTGTGTTTCTCGGTGAGGTCGAGCTCATCCTGCAAAGTGGGGAGAAAAAAAACAAAAAATAACAAAAAGGCTTAGTAAATGTTTGGGAAACTGGATGAAAAATAACTATTACTGTGTTCACAATCCTTCACGGGTGGCTGAACGGACAAGATAATATTCACTGCTTCGAAATAAAGCATCGCCCTAAAAACATCCTTCACAAAGAACAGACAGGTTTCCACAGGCTATCAAACCATCATGCTGCAAATTTAGAAATATCTACATCAATCAATTTTGTTTTGTTTTTTCCACCCCCAAAAAACAAAAAGCATGTGCCAGAAGTAGTTGCAAGCAGAGCTCTGTTTTCAGTTTTGATATGGGTTTGTGCTAAATCTCTCCATGTTCGGTGGGATATCACCGGGTGCTCGCATCGTAAATTCAGTATAACTCTGAATCAAATCAGATGTCTCGCAGGCTTCAGACGTGTGAGTAATGGGGGAAAAGATGAGGCGTGGTCTGCCTACCCGACATGTGGTAAATAACATCTGGAAACAACATGCGTCACAATGTGTAACAGATATTTCTCGGAGGCACACAAAGGGTGCTGCTGGGAGCTGTTTAACTTTGAGGGAGCTCTGGACAATTGAAACATATCAACACGTTTTAATTGGCATCTTTACCGTTATGGAGCATAAAGCTGAATTTTAAAGTCGGGGTCAGGATGTAAAACGCTTTGTCAAAAACGCTCAACGTCACACATTCTTGGGGGAGAATTCAAACGGGAGACGAGACACAACTCAATAATTTAATATTGCATCGACAACAAAGAGTCAACTGTAGATTCGTAACTTATGCGAGAGTTTTCCGCGCTTTTACATACAGTATTTGTGTTTCAGTCCAAATTCGTTCCAGTCTTAAGTCAACTATAGCTAAATGTGCTTCATGTGAGAGATGCTGTAAGTCATGAGAAGGCTTTTAAGTAATTTAACCCTAAAGAGAGACAAAACAGCAGTGTGAAGTCTAAACACAGCCTCATTTCTTTCTTATGGCCATCTGGGCAACAAATAAAATCTGCTAAATGTTTTACAGCGATTCCTCATAATGAGAATTGGGGATGTTTTTGTGCTAAAACTCCAGTGAATCAATATGTGCACTGATCAAATGGTTGTAGGGGGGCTATTGATTGATCTTGTGAATTAGGTCCACATCCTCACTCATAAATATTGAATGGTGAAAAGGAAGCTGACTAAAATGTGTGCTTTGCTGATTGGTTCATTGTTTGATAGTAGATTAGAGTAACTGCGTCTCTCTGGGTTCAGTATAGGAAAAACAAACAAACACGTAACCTCCATTTGCAGGTTTTTGGAAAATCGTTCAAGTTCAAAGGTCAGGTTTTATTGATTGTAACAGCAGCAGAGCACAACTTCTTCCACAACGTGAGTCTTTTTTTTTTTTTTTTTTTGAAGCAAACCCGTTCCGATTATGCACGCACATGGTGGCTCGCCTCGTACTGGGTGAAAAGAAAAGCACGTGGCTGTTGTCTTTTGGTAAACAGAGCAACTGAAAGCCTCCTTGTCGTCACACTCAACTTACTCAATTATGTCTTCATAAAGGGTGGTAGACAAAAACAAGCAATTAGCAGACGGAGGAGGCCGAGACATTAAGAGCTCCTGAATGAGGTCTATTGATGTGCAAAAATGTCATGCTTAGATTACTGTGGAAACCATGGGAGAGAAAAATGGGGCCAGAAAAGACAGGAGAGCACGGCAAATTAGAAGTGACAATAAGACAGAGGAAGAATGGCAGCCTGGCCCCGTTACTCTCCGGATAGTGTAAACAGGGAGGAAGTGACGGTTCATTTGTGAATGTCTTAAGACGTAACAGAGTAAACAATCAAGCAAGAATATATGACAGAGGCTCTTCAGACTTCAATAATGATGAAATGCAATGGCTGAAGTGCAAATTCAGTGAAAGAGACTGTGTTTTTTAGTGTTAATATCTTAATCTTGTTGGTTCATGTAGATGCTCTTAACAGCTCTATGACAATAACAACTCCAAAATCTTGCACAACAGATCAAAGGAGGAGTGCTAATTATCAATCATCAATTATATTCTGATAACAAAAGGAGGCTGAACATTATTACAACAGTTGGTTCTTTCACACGAGATATGCATCACTCTGAGTTGTTAAGCTGATTTAAGAAGAACAGAAAACTGATATGAGGGTTTATTGAAGGATAAGTGACGTTATTTTTCAATGCCACAAAGAGACCAGATCCCCCACGATGTGTAATGTTTGTAATACATTCCAGCTTTGCTTCCCTGTCTCTGGTGCTCAGCCCCAGGCCCAGCTACGTCAAAATAAGAAAAAAGCAGCTCAAACATGTATATTTTCATTTTTGAAAAGGGCTAAAACAGCTGGGTCCTGTAGTTTTTGGCTGACATCACCCAAACAGGAGTAAACGGTGTATCTGTTGGGGACTATTTTCAGCCGTGGACACTGTTGAGTATTATAGCAGGCAGCAGGATGGTGTAGGTGGGGTTACTTCAGTGCAACGGTGTGATGTTTTTTTAATAGCTTTTTGTGTAACAATGGAGCACAACAAAATAATCTACGGGCTTTAGCTTAACAGACAACTTAGATTCACCCACTTTATCAATTAAAACAAGCTTAAAAAGATCTACACTGAAACATGAATAGACACATTGTTGATTATCTTACCACCAACTCGGAGAACATGCCATCCAGCTCGTCGTATCCCGGCATCGGCAGCGCCGGCTCCATGGCCTGCAAGGCAAAGTCCTCCCGCAGCCTGTAGGTGATCTCTGGGTGATCGTTGCTGTTAAAACAGCAGAAGATGAAGGAGAGGCCACCTCGCCCGCCGCCGCCGCGCTTCCGAGGAGCCATGGCTGTCCGCTTGGGTCCAGCTGGTCAGGTAGGGAGGGGTGGGAGAGGCTCCTTCAGTGCCTCTTTACAGCCTCCTCCACCTCAGAGTTCGGCCTCCGTCAGAGAGAACTGCGGACACAACGAGGGGAGACGATGAGTTTAGAAACACGAATCAAGCCTCAAAAAAGCACGATTGAGTCTTCACTTAAGTTTGTGATTTTAAATTGGCATTCATGAAAATCAGTAACAGAAGTAACAAAGTTTTCCCAGAGACGGATGAATAGGAAATAATAACTTCCACAAATACAAAGATGTATCAATTTGAGGAGTACCAAATACAGAGACTAACACTTTCTGTTCTCTTCGATGATCCAAAGCCCCATAACAACCCTTGGGCCAAACTGGCTCGGGCCATATTGTCATTAGTGGAACTTTTCAGCAGCCGGTTGACACAAGCCCTATTAAGACCATGAAGCTTTCACACTTGGAACATGAACCTCTGCCTCTGGTAATGAATAATAGCCCAGGGTCATCATTATTGAGGGGAAACTACAATACACTGCACTGGTGAAGAGATTTAATTACAATGTTTTCACAATAGCGTCTCATGAGAGTGTGATTTTTTGAAATGGAGACCATAATTTGCCAGGATTAGCGTATTATTCAACCCTTTTCATCTCCCCTTCCTCCCTATTCAGCATCAGCTTTCCTCTAAGGACCTAATGAGTACTGATTAAAAGGGTGTGTTTACAAAGACTGCGGTGAGAGGTGTGTAAGGCCTTTTGTTGTTTTGGAGACCGGCTTGGTCACAGGCGCTAAGAGCAACAACAACAGTCGTTCTTGTAAACCCCGAGATGCTTAAACGGCGTCTAAGTTGGCCTGCAAGCTGTCCCAATGACAGGTGATATTTACAACATTTGGAGTCGGCATCAAACTCCAGCATACCCTGCCTCAGTCGTCATCACCAGCTCCTTTTCCTTTAGAAGACACAACCACACATTTGGTTTGTTTTCTAGCAGCTGCAGCTTTACTAGCAGCGTAGGAAATGTGTGCAATCCTGTTGGACTCTTGCCCCCTTCCGCCGCGCCTGTATATCACGGATAAAAATACATAGAGATCAGCTGTCATAAATGAACAGAATTGCCGAGGAGGGTTGAGCGCATTACAGGAAGTTTCCTTCCGCCAGATGACAAGCCAGCCGGATTGACAGCATCGCCAGTTATGTAGGTTTCCCAGTGCTTAAGGGTATTTTTTGATGGGTTTTTTTTTTAGTCGTGCTCAGGAGTGGGGCTCAAGAGATGGCAATGTAAGTATATCTGTCAACACAGCTATAATCTAGAGTGAATATTTCAACATCTAGATGGATTACCATCAAATGCTCTTTGCATGAAATGTCTTGACAGACAAATGCTAGTACGGTTACATGCTGAACTTCCATGGTGAACATCTTTGATATATTATCTGCTGAACATCAGCATGTTATCATTGTCACTGTCATTATGTTGTCATGCTAGCTTTAGCATTCAAGTCGTACCACTGCTGTGTCAGAGTACAGCCTCACAGAGCCGCTACCGTGGCTGTAGACTCTGGATCTTGTTCATGTCACAGCCCTTTGATCATCTCTTCTGAGGATATTTTAACCTGGAATCAGATGAAACTGTATGCATTTGGTCCTCAGGTTACAACGATGAAAAGACTGGAAGCTTAAATTGTTGCTAAAGCTAGAAACTGAAAAACAAGTTAAGATTTTAGGACAAGACGGTGCTAAAATCTTACTAGCAAAAGCATAAACTGGTCTGATTTGTGACAAACTACTAATTCACACAAACACAGTGTGTGAGGGAGGAGACAGCTGTGGTACGTGTTCTCTGAGCCGCTGGCTGGACTCCATGCTGGGATAATGGACAAGATAATAAGTGCACTAGAGTCGTCTGCTGTGTAGCAAATAAAAGATGTGGTGTTCAGATATCCACGAGGACACTGTCGTCAGCAATGTCGCAAAAACAGCGCTCCAGTCTCCCTGCTGCGTCCAGCGGTGTGATGCCAAGTGTCATAAACCACAGAGGCTGTGCTGACCTGCAGGAATTTCTGGACGTCTTTTCTTAGTGACCGGCAGCCCGCCGAAACATAACCACATTCACTTGACCTTTCCCAGTGATTTCCTATAAGTCAGAGGCTTCGCCCCGGACAGAATGCATCATAATGCCGCATAATGCATTTCTAAATTCAACCTGGTCAGGTCAGCTCCCTCATCTTCTCTATGCTCAGTGGGCTGAGGCAACAGACGACAGCTAAAGTTATCTCTTTCCAAAAGGGAAAGTGAGGACATTTCCAACGGCGACTTTGTCTAAATAGAGTCTGCTTATAAAAAGTAAATTTTGTGGTCTACTTAAATAAAGCCTGATGCCATCACTGTCCTATTTTAGTCACTTTTTTTTTGCTTCATCTGTGTTTCCTGTAACCAGCGGCTGTAGGTTTAACATTTTGGAACAGACTCTAGAGTCCTCGTTTTTCATCCTAAGAAGTTCTTTAATCTTTGCTTGACACACAGGCCTGCTTTAATATACCAATGCTAACAAAAACTAAAGAAGCTAATCCCAAGAAAGGAATAGGATCAAAACACAAAGATAAAAAACATATATCAATGTAATATTTGCTTCCAAGGCAAACTAATAATGAACTGCTACAATGACCATTTGATCACACACAAGACCACTTTACAACTTCTGTCTCATGCTGGCTGACAAACTACCAATTACTGCACAAACTGTCAAAACAAAACTAACAAAAGCAAAATTTAAGTCATTACTAAAGTAATCCCTCTGCTCTAAATAAAGACAGCAAATGAATAAACATACACAATGTTAAATGAATGAACAAGCTTATGGTGTACTACACAGACAAAGTGCCAGAGGCCAAATGGCCAAACGTGGGGTAAAGTACACACCAGCTCACTCCATGAACACACACATGGTGTATTTATTTTGACACATCCTTGACTTTTCCAAATAGACTACCACAGGCCTAAGCAGCAGCCGCTCGGCTTCACGCTCACCATCTATTCTAGTATGAAGGGAAGGAGCCATTCAAAGCCCTCTTTGACCATATTAGTCCACAAAACTACCCATCTTTTCCATTAGCTAAAGCGAGCTGTAAACTTTGTACAAACCCCTGAGGCAGAGCGAGACCGCGCTGGTCCCCGTCCAGCTCTCAGGAACCTGTGGATGCGCCACAGCTCGGCCATGTGTCGGGGACGCGGAGACACAGAAACCACAAAGAGGGCAAAGAGACAAGGAAGCTTTTAAGCACATGCAAACTGTGTTAATGTGAAGACTTTGTGTTGAGCGTGGTAACTGTTAACCTGTGAGACCCGAGTGCTCTGATAATAACCCCCCCTCCCCTGGAGGTTGGTTGTCTGTCAGACGGTCAAGGTTGCCAACTTAACAGAGGCCTGTTGGAACAAGAGGACATTCCTCCCATAGCCAGGTGAGCCCTGTGACCCTGAACAACACCCATACAACAACACCTTCGACTGTCACCTGCTCGCTCCGAGAGAGAACACAGACTACCTCTATGCAGTTCGTGCATGTGTAACTTAACCTGTCAAACAGACCCTTATCTGTTAAAGCAGTAAAAAGCCAGCAGAATCAATGGTTATACCAGGAATTATCTTCGTATTAGGCACGTCTGAAATGTTAACAGTGTGCGAGATGATGATAAAGCTATGAAACAGCTGCACTTTCCACATAATCAAGACAAATACCGTTTATACTAACATAAATAGAGTCTTGGACTGCGGTGGAGAAACATCATGACTTTTCCAGCTTATAGTACAAAGCAGCTTGTTTCTGCGGATTATTTTGCACTTCTTCATTCATACACGTCCAATAATTAAACCCGCCCACCCATATTCATACAAACACTTCTCCCTTTGTCTGAAGGAGATTTCTATCCTTGGATAGCCTTGTTGTTTTCTTGACCATGTGGTTTAGTGGATGACCTGGCACGAGTCCAGACTGTAAAAAGGATCCCAGTGTTTGTAAAGTGAGTGCGAGCCCTCGCATGGTGCCTGCGCAGAGACCTCTCCGTTAAAAAAAAAAAAAACCTGCCGCACAACTCAACTGTCAGGTCGGCTGGAGAAAAGGCAGAAGTCGAGAACAGCATCTCAAGCTAAACACAAGAGAGAGTCTCACGTTACTAAACATGTGCGAAGAGGAATGAAGAACAGAGAGCGAGAATTCAAAGATGACCTGACACTTTTCATCAATCTGTCTCCTCTTCTTTGTCTCTTTTACATTTCTTTTTGTTTAGTTCTGTCTGTTTTATTCAACCTCCTTCCCTGTCCACACTTATTTTAACACTTTAATTATTTACTTAATGGTGTTTCAGCACAGACAGAAACAAAGCAGGATAGATTAAAAATCTTTAACTGGTCAATAATTGATCATTGCAGTGAAATTTGAGCTGTCCATATGCAAACACTTAGAAATAAAGCAAAGACTTGTGTTAAACCACAAACCAGCTTTTATTCAAAGTAGACCCACTTAAATACTACAATCATGTAGTCTGTCATTAAATAATTGCCGGCATAAATAGGTACCTTCTTTTTTTAATTTATAAATAAGAACAGGTCAACTTTAAGCTGATGCTAATAACCCGACATGTGCCTGACTTGGAGCAGGAATTCAACCTTGGAGAGAGAACACAGTGGACAGTAGAGTATTGAAAACAGATGTGTGAAATACCTTCTTCTGCACCAGCTGGCATCTCTCAGCAGTTTCTGGCTCTGAGATGTACTTTACTTTTAATTTTTTTTGAAATCTTAATCCACTAATGGCTGCCCGTATCACAGACCACACTATAGGCTAATACTGGTGGGGACAAGACACAGCTGAACACTTCTTCTGCCATGTTTCTAATTAAGCAGAGAAAAATGTGGGCCAAGAGCAATGTGGGGAAAAAACCTTGAATAAGGATGTGGATATAAAGACACTGTTCTGCTCTACTCTGACCTTCTGACCTCTGCGTGAAAATGAAATTACTCTTAGGAAATGGAATCAATAACGCATTATTGCTATATTAGGGCTGCACAAGACCAGGTAATAAAATCTATTTCTGCCATATAATTTCATTTGCTAACAAAAGGGTTGCAGCACATGATGATGAGAATGAATGCTGAAACAATATTAGGCACTTACACTCATCATGTGTATCATGTGCATAACATATGGTTTCAAATGATCATATAATGTGTTGCATCAAAAACTAAATTCAATTCCAAGCATTTGCTTTAACTACAGAGAAATGAAAATGATTGTAACCAATGTTGACCGAGTGCTTCAGCATGCAGCAGTCTATAGCTGCAGATGTGTTATAGGCGGAGCAGAGAGGCATTTGGTGCACAGAAGTTTAATCTTCTTTTCTGATTTAGGATTTGGGATGGATCAGACTTGCGATTTGATGATCATGTCATCAGAGTATTTCCAACGGAAAGCAACTTGACATTGTGGGTAGAGTTGGTTCACTCTATTCCATTAAACACCGTTTCTCACGCAAAGAAAAAGCTAAAAAAAACTGTTACTACGTGCAAAAGTGTGCTCATTAAAAAAAAGCCAGCAGTCACAGTTCATGGTTTAAGGATTCCTGTGCGCTTCACTCCAGAGGCTTATGGAGTTTTGGAAACCCCCGCGACTGTTGTGCACTGCACTTGGTAATTTATTTTGGATCAATGTGGACAGCTGCATACAAAAGGCTCAGGAGTCAAACTGTGAGGACTAATGGTAGTCCTTCCATCAAAACACCGAGCCTGAGCCTGAGCTGCCCCAGCTGAAAATCAACCAGAAACCCACATTTGGAAACAGACTGCTTGCTTAACTTGTGAAATTCAAAACTGTTTTACTCAAGAGAAGAGTTCACAACCATGAGATATGCAACAACAACAACAATCAAAATGCTCTCAAAGGAGCTGTAGTATGCATATAAAAACATAAATGACGACACTCTTGGGTCAAACTAAGTTAATATTGACAAGAGCTAACCAACAGTTATAACTATGTTACTCCCCCAGACTGTAGTAGCTATTTGGCAGTTGTGTTCATGTTCAACACGGTGTTTCAAATTGTGAAATTGTCTCTGATTTAGCTATGGTGCAAATGGCACAGTGGTGCCCGATTGTCTTGCACAGCTGGATGCCATGCAGAGTGCTCATTCTGCCAATTACTTAATGGCACCCTCAGTACACAATGAGTAAACACACGCAGACTTGGACACACATCAGAAAATAACTGGGGCATGATAAAAATGCTGACTGGCAGGTTAAGAGGAGATTAAAATCAATCATTTCTCAGCTGAGGTCAGTTCAAACAAGAGAGAGCCGTCAAAACTGTCCTCAGTGTTTGAAAGCAGTAGCAAAGTCGTTTGGCCCCTGATGTGCGTGTGTGTGTGTGTGTGTGTGCCCATGTGCCTTTACATTACAGGATTACGTGTCAAGATATGACAAAGGCGTCGGCCCTGGAGCATTATTGTCACATGGTCGAGGGAGTAGTGAGTGAGTGGCTCTCAGATTACAGGATTAACATACAGAGACGGAGAGAGGGCGCGCAGAGAAAGGGGTATCGGCAAGGAGATAGACAAAGGAAGCGTTTCTTCCACCAGCTGACACGTTTTACACACATGGCTGAGGGTTAACAAAGTTCACATCTTGTGAGACTGTTGACTGTAACCAAGTTTGTCTGAGCTGTGATGGTTGTGAAAAGAATTACATATGTTTGGATGTAATGTGACTCCTTTGGTGTGGTTATCCCAGTTTTCATGATGACATACGGTACAGTGTGTCTGTGTGGGTTGATATATGTGTTGATTTCTAAACAACAGTAAAGGGAGCTGCTGCTGGTTGTACTATATATTTAATCAATCACTATTATTAATGGAAGTACAATTTAACAAACAAATGGAAATTCATTCAACTTCATCAAGTCCTTCTTTACGTTTTGGGTCTGCAATGACCAACAAATAATTATGCAGTCTGAAAATATTAAAATTTATCTCCCTTGGGCTGTGGAAAGTGATTTTTACACATTTTACAGATGAAGCAATTTATTAATTAAGCGGGAAAACAGTTCTTATTTGCAGATCCAGTCCCTTTCTACTCATTTTGAAGCTTTATCCAGTTTCTAGATCTGTATCACAGCTGACTACAATGTAAAACAATGTAAATTTCATTCCCTAACCAAAATAGTTAGAGGCTCACAGGAGTGTGTCTACGGAGGAAAAGTCTGACCTTCGGCTCGCAAAGGCAATAAAGTCAACTCTCTACTATGGAAAGTAGATTTATCCGAAGAGTCCCTATATTTGTAGCCAGGTACTTTTTTTGTGGGGAAAAATAAAAAGTAAAAGTAAAATAAGAAGCACTTTAGTTCTCAACGCTGCTTGTTCGTGCGAAATGGGGAAACTCCATCACCCGGCCATCTGACCTGTGGTGTGGTCCGGCTAAACAGGAACTCTGTAAACCATGCCACACAAAGGTAATCTAATCGTCGTCCTCGTGGTCTTCACACGTTTCATCTGGAAACAGTATCACGGTCACAGTCTGTGATGACTCAGATTAGTTCAAGAGCAGCCTCTGTATCTCTAGTCACACCTGTTTTCAATAGTCAAAGTTAATAATCTAGTCGAAAATTTACATAAAAGAGGAACAGAAGAAAGATTGAAGCTGTGATAAGAGATGACTGAGTCAGCGTTCGCTTCTCGTGCCGTACTGGATGTTTGATCAGCAGATTCTCTGATAATATGAACTGTTGACATGTGAGGTCTGGGAACTTGCTGCGTTATTTCACGAACAAAGGGGTTGTGCAAATGCAGTACTGATAGATGTTTGTCAGTAAAGTTGTTGTGTTGCTTGGGAAAGATTCAATCACTGGTGAATCCAATTTGTGGTACCTTCCAGCTTTTTTACAAGCTTTTTCCCTTTAAAAGAAACCACAATGATTTAAAAGCCTGGAAATTGTCCATTTAATGGACGGCTCACCATATGTTTGTTTTGACTTTTGCACTTTAATGAGCTGCGTATTAGAGTAGCATGTTTTGCACAGAACCAGAAACTATACCATGGATCCACAGAGAAACTTCCCGGACTACTTTGAACTAATGAGCACGGTCCTGCAGGGGAATTCACAATCACCTAGTTGGAGTCTCACACAAAAGAGTTATAGCACAAAGCAAAAAATGTCCATTTAGGATTAGGGAGTGTGCGGCTGAAATGTTGGGGAGGACAGAGATTAAAAAGCAGGTTAAAAGGCTGCTGCTCTTTCCAGGAGAGGTTGTCAAACTCGTTCTGCAGACAGACTCTCCAACCCCCCACTCTCAACATGTTAGCATTCTTCCTCGGGTCAACCCTTCAAGTGGAGGTTAGACTTGGGGCAAAGAAGGAGACTACTCAAACATGAGACAATATGCTTGCCAGGGTTTTGTCTTATTCATCCGGGTTTAGCTCGTTGGCTAAGTTCCAATCAAAACAGTTTAGTCTAAAAATAGCACATGAAGAAAAAGTTGTCTTTATGGTGAGGCATCCCAATTGTGACAAATTGGAAAAAAAAAAATTACCACAGAGCACAGATGTTCACATCTGGCATACACTAGTTGTCTATTTCACAACAGCAGCTTAACTTTAATGATCTGTACTTGTCATGCTAGTTCAGGCGTTTACTAATTTTCCACTCTGATATTTGCCCACTATGTCGCGGACGTTCTGCATGTGCAGCTCCTGCCTTGAATGTAATGAACCAAAACATATTATTCAGTGAGCAGATGGTGGGAAAACAATGCGTTGTCATTAAGATTGGATTATCCAGGAACTTGAACTTATTGTGGGAGGAGGGTCTCAAATGAACTGTCGGTTGTATCCAGCACTTCACAACCAGGGAAGCACACAATGATAATCTCAAGAAAGCCCTACCGGGAGCATCTAGTTGTAATAAATGCAGACTCAACTAGAGAAGTGATTTCCAAACAGGAAATGAAAAAAATGTTATAAATGTAATCCATATTTTGTGTAAACTGCAACACAACAAAGTAATGAATACAGGTTTGATATCATAAAGTGGATGAAACGTAACGAACTTTGACTTCCTATTGAAAAATATGTTTTAAAAAAATCCCTCTAATATAATGAGTAACATCCATTTTAAACATAATGGGTGATGCTGATGAGGGAGCACTTTAGCTCATCTGCTACAGCTGCATGGATTTAGTCTGACAGGTTGGGAGCTACTCAAGCAGAGGATCAATAAGGCATTGCTTATCAGCAGAAAAGAGAGGAGAATCGGTACCATCATCGAATTAGTCATCTCCAGGCTCTGTCTGCACTTTTATCAACATCAAAAGACAGAAACAAATGAACGCTTGGAAACAGCACCAAGAGGCGCCATCGTGATCTCCCTCTCTGTGTGTGACAGGAGAGAGAGTTCACATAATTATCTGCACCACATCTGGATACGGTCCAACATTAGTCACAAACGTATTTCTGAGCAGTAAAACAGCCTCGACCTCTCAGTTCATCAGAAATAGGGTGTGGGGAGCGCTGTAATCTCTTCCAGGATACTTTGGAGCTGCAGCGTGTCCTTAAAAAAAAAAAAAAAAAAAAATCCCTACCTCTTCCTCAGTTGCTATGGTAACCAGAGCGGTGGGTGACCGGTGCAAGCTGGGTGGGTTGGTGATTTAATGTAAGCCCCTTTCCACCGCACATTACCCTCCTTTTTAATCTGCTCGGGATGTTTATAGGGGGAGAAAATAGGATTGTCCCTCTAATTCAGCAGACAAAAACAAATATCCAAACCATTAAGGATTACAGGGCGAAATCTCGCTCGCCATCACTCAGAGCCACCATGAAATCCTGCAGAATTACAAAGCTGCACGTCCTCCGTTACATCGTCCCCGTATTGGCGTTTTACATACATGCATGCGTGCACTGTGCCTCCTCTTGAGAGAAGACGAGGGAGTGAGTGCAACCTGAGAAGGATGGGCAATGACAGGAAATGAGCGAGGAGAATGAGCAGACCCTCCTGAGCTCAAGGTGACTTTCCTTTTCATTGACCTGATTATCTGCACTCCACCCCCCCATCATGGAAAAGAGTATGCCATCCTCTCTCTCTCTCTCACACTCTCTTGACACTGATAACGGGGCTGCGTTCGCCAAACCACAGAGAGAAGCCGGTGGGAGGTATAGCAGCCTGTAGCCTCTCTGTGTGTGTGTCTATGTGTGTGTAATGTGTGTGTGTGTGTGCGTGACCGCATATTTCTACCACCACCTAACCCTATCTCTGCACCAGCCTTGTCATTAAGGGGCATTCCCCGCATACAGAGGACAAAACTCTCTCACCACGAAATCAGCCCCCCGGGCACATAGGTCGGAGCAGCCCTGTCATCCTCCCCGTTTCCCTTTCCCCTCCCCCCACGGTTACTACGGCAACACCGCTTTCCACACCGACACCTCCTAATTAGACAGACATGACACAATCACCTATGTCTTGCTGAGAGGAATCCAGTCTGTATCCTGGGGCGTGATAAAGAAACCATCAGCCCAAACTCCCCTCATTCAAACACACACACACACACACACACACTGACATGATAGCCTCGGACTATCTGCCACACACACACAAACACACACACACACATTCCAGTCAGCAGATAGCCGGCTCCTGCGCTCCGTTTCCTTGCACTCATTTGATTACAGGCTACAACAGGAAAGATTCATTGAGCTCGTCTTACCCTGTCCAGGAGTGAGCTCGCCTCTGTTGTGCTCTGAGCATTCCCTTTATATCCTCAACTCACTGCCAAGCTTTCTGTCCCACTGTCCACAGAAACGCAGCGATGCTTGTACACGGCACGCAGCAGCAGCAGCAGCAGCAGCAGCAGCACAGCGCAGCAGCATTTCCCTGCGCAGCGTTTTTGTAAATCCACGCAGGTTCAAAGTCGTCTGCTCGGGGTCGGAGCTGCTAATAAGCACCCTGAATCACAGAGGCTGTCAATATCAGCACAGAGGAAAATCCCAGATAGACGAGAGGAGCGTTTTAGTGTGTGGGGAGGGGAGGGGAAGGAGGGGGGCAAACAAGGGATAAACTCGCCATGCAGCATGAGCTGTTGTTTGCAAAGCCAGCTGGCCGGCAAGTACTTCTTCTCCTCCTTGGCGTATCCACACTCCCTCCCTAACCTCCGTCTCTTTGCCTTTCTCTGCAGAATGCCGTGGGGGCAGAGGGGACAACAGGCACAGATGTTACTGCCTCCAGCAGGCCACGCCCCTTTTCAACACTCCCAGTCCTAATAGGATGCAGCCGAACCGTGGCCGCCGCCCAGCTCACCCCCTCCCCCTCCACTGCACTGGCTTTGGACAACTTGTTTAGGGTTTGTTTGGAGAGGGCTTGTTTGGAGAGCTGCAGGAGGGAAAACAGAGCTAAAAAGGTATAAAATATGTAAATGTGGATTATGGCAGGAGAGAGCAATATGGGAGGCAGTGAGAGTGCGACAGGGGTTAGTGAGGAAAGTCAGATGGGATGGGAAACATCCACAGAGAAACCTATACGTTAAATCATGTAGCTTAAACTTTTCCTGTATATAATAAAACACCCCCCAGCCCACTGAGCAGAAATGATCCTCACAGTCTGGTTATGATGAAGCTACAGACGAAATATCCAGAGGAGTTTAATCTAAACAATCCCAGACACTCCCGCATGATTTACAGCGCAAGCGTCACCTCCTGCATCTCGGCAAAGTACTGGCTTATAGCATCCAGAAATCTATAAATACTGCTACTTTGCAACATCATGAGATCTTTTTTGTTACACTGGATAAACACCAATGCGATGAAAATGTGTTAGGAATTTCGTTTTCTATGCAGGAAGCTCGTCACAGACAGTAGTATCTCAGTTGGAAGAAATGCACAGCACACACACAACGTCACAGTAATTTGGCCTGTCGCTGCAAGACTTTGCATGCAAACCAGTAATGTAATAATGTAAGAACTATTTCAGTCAGGTCAGACCAGGTCCTTCATTTCTTGTGTTTGCCAAGTGACTAAGTGTATAAGTGAAGTCACAAAATGTTATTGTCTTAACAGAAAATCCCATTACATGAGTACGGCGAAAATTTTTGATTAATACTGCAGCTGACAGACCTTCTTCCATTCTTGCTTCGTTCCTCGCATTCTGCGGTGAAAATCAAAAATGCAGCATTTCATCCGAGTGTTGTTTTAAATATGCTGTAAATTCTTTCAAGCATTAATAACACAGGATGATTCCTACTACCACATACAACATTAATGGTGTACACAAAGACAACAAAATAATGTCATTGGAACACATTTATAATTCATATTGAAAAACAAACTACTGTACATGCTGTTTCCTCTGGAGGAACCAGGGTCCGACTCCGCACTAAGTTCTATAGAGATACCGAAATCCCTTCTCAGATGGTAGAGCTTCCTAAAGGATCAGGGAAGTTCAGGGAGGAGCAGGAAGTGCTGAACATCACTGACTGGTCACTTGTGTTACAGTATCTTATACAGTATACCTGACATTGTTAAAAGCCTGAAAGTGCAACACACCCTTTAAGTTGCAGTTTCCTGCCAACATTAACGAGGAGGGAGCAGCTCTAGAGGTTTAATTCAACTCCAGGGTGTATTCTCCGTTTTTATTATCACGTGTATAAATGACATGACAGGCTGCCGCAACGCTTTTTCTACGTCAGCAGACTCATTTGCGTAATCTTTCCTGGGCTTTGCCCCTGTTGCGGAAGCACTAATTACTACTCTGTCACCTCCCTGTTCATACAGGAGGTGAGAAAATCAGACATATTGTCATTCGAGAACAGAAGTCGAGTGCCTGGTTCAGGCCCTGCAGGTTTCCGTGCAGGTGTTGACAAAATAATTGTCTTTTTTTTGTGTGTTCTTCAGAAGTGAGTCAAGTGTTAGCCATGCATATTGCAGACACAAGACGTCAGGGAGCTTTCTGATGTATATTGTGTTACTCAACACAGCAGAGTCCAATCAAGTTGATAGGAAAATGTAGCAGGAACACAGTATAACATGGCCTGTAACTGAGACTGTAACTGAGACAATGCATTTATTCAATCCAAGTCTCAGAAACTCCTCTGCCAAAAGGAAGTCACAAATCAAACAGAGGGGATTTCAAACTTTTTCCTTCACAGCTGAGAGCAAGCACTCGGACGGCCACATTCAGCATCAGACACGTTGCCTTTCTCAAATCAAGCCACATGCACCGAGTTACATGATTTCTTCCAACTTCAACTTCTCCTTCCAGGTGCCAACATGTAAAACTGCCTCAGCTTAAAGATTTCTGGTCCACGTCCAAGTCACATGCTATCGACGGCTGATGCTGTACGTCATCTCGTGAAGCGCTTCTTAGATTTACGTTCCCATATTAAGCGCGACACTGTGGCTCGATTCAAGAAAGCTGAGCTCATGTGAAAAGCTTTATCTCCACAGCAGGGCTGGTGTTACAGACATCAATGGCGATCCGCGACGGTGCAGTCATGAATGGATAACAGTGGGAGCCGTACAGTCCTGGGTAGCTGCCTCTGAAAAGAAAGTCATGCAGCTGGAATAACAGACAGGTCCCGTTCCCATGGACGGCTTCTGTTCTGGTGGGACAGATCATCCCGGTAAAAGCCAGGACGGTTGTTTTGGTGACCTCGTGGGCACCAGCCAGGTACATGCAACAGGAAACATACGTGACTCTAAAGTATGGTGACATTTGTCATGGACTGTGTTATTGTCCTGTATCGTTTGTATTGGAGAGTTTTGCTGCAGACTGGTCAGGAGCTTGACAGCAGATGAGCAGAAGCAATCAAACTGTCACAAGACAAGGTTGAGGATTTTTCAACCTAACACTTGAGGTTAAAGAAGCAGCTGAGTTGTTAAACAATCTCTAGCACAACCACACTCCGACAGAAACTGAAGCCCAAACGTGTTTGTGTGAACCTTTTCTCTCTTTCCTGGACTTTTCCGTTAATTATTAAGCATGCAAGGGCAGAAAAACAAAACTTGACCCCTTTTCTATCTGGTTTTCAACAGGCAGTAACACTTTTCTGCTGCTTTGGTGTTGCCTTTTTATGATTTTGTGTCATGGCCTAGAATAAGCAGGCAGCATAACAAAGAAATCATAATAACACACAAAGCTCAAGGCAATATATAAAAATAAACAGAAATAAAATCACCTCTGAGCTTCCAATAACCACAAAGAGAAATGCAGCATCTTTCCAAACATTGCATTAGGGACACACTCATTCTGACAAACAAGAATTAAGTTAAAAGTTGAAAGCAGCTGAAGCTTTGCAGAGAAACAAGGAAGCATGGGAATCCGATTGGCTGCAGACTGTAGATGACCCTGAAAAGTTCAGCTGTGATTACAAGCTTATTGACCGGGTTTCTCTGGTTCAATCGAAAATAAAATTACTTTGGTTTTTAACCTCTGTGTGTACAGTGCAAACCGTGTTGTCAGTCAGAATCCGCACAGACACAGACACACAGAAATGGGGTCAGACACAGTGGAAAATGATAATGTCCCCAGAAAGCCATGACGTTGTGATGAAGCATCTCTGGAGTTTGTGAAAACGAACAGAAAGTTCTGCAGCGCACCGATGATAAGCATATTCTCAGCTGAATCATAACTGACGGGCCCTAAATAAAAAACAGTTTCTACTGCGAAAGGAATGTGTGAAGGGGGAACGTTATATTATGGCTTGTATAATGTGGTGGAAGGCAACAGGGATACTCTGTACATATGTTTCAGTCAGGGTGGGGCCATTTCCATAAATTCCACTCGTGCAGCCCTTCCCTCGTACGAGACCCTAACCATCACAAATTAAATGCCAGGATTAAAAAGGGTCCTACTGGTCTCTTACCCACCCTCTGGAAGCCTTGTAATTACCCCCAGAATAGAAAGGTCTGTCCCAAAGGGGTGCACGACTTACTGCACCCACTAATCTCTACAACGCAGCCGAGCAGTTGCACAGCAAGCGACTGCAAACATGACAAGAAGGTAGAAGTAAAGATACAGCGGTTTATTGAAGAACACAGCAGTGGAGTAAAGTGTATTTAAAGGAGGAGAGATTTTACAACTTGCTTTTGAATGGGAGGTAATGACATTAATCTGATGTTAGAGAGACAGAGTTTTTTCAGTTTATACAGTAGCCTACCAGTTTGGACATAGTTTCCCCTTTGTGTGTTTTGACGGTTACTGGATGTCATGGCTACAACATCCACCTCTTATCTCACATGATCACAAAGAACTGGTTTGTATTTCCTGTAGCCCAATGATAGGGCTGACACGGTGAAGCGTGTGAGTTTTCCAGCGTTTGTGGTAGACTTCCCTCACATATCAATGAGTTTTTTGTTGAGTATCTGTGTCTGTATCTGTATCTGAACAGATGTTTGATAATAAAGTTCTCATCTTTACAAAGGCCCGAGTTTGTGAGATTTCAATGTCTCTTTTCACTATCAACTATCTAGGTGCTGTGTAAATACTGTGAAAGGATTAAAATGCTCAATCCATGTAGAAATGCACATAGCGTCTCACTGTGCCTCATAATGACTTCCTCAATTCTACAGTATGGTGTCACAACAAAACAGTGACCCTCGTCCATGCTGACACGGTCAACCCACCCAAACCAATATATCATTGTGAAACCTTCCCAGGAACTGTAACAGTAGAAACCAGTGGGTATTTTTTCTGATTCACAGTATAGTGAAAACCTGACCGTCTATTTGGCTTATTTCAACACTGACTGACTGGTGAGTTTGACCAAGCTACAGTCAGCTGCAATCTGGTCATGTGTCAGTCTGAGAGAAGTGTAAGAGGGGAAATGTAAAACTATGCTTCTCTCAAAATGTTTAATACAGGAACTTTAACAAAACAAAATCTTGTTTCTTCAGAGTGTAGCCTGTAGGATTGTTCACATAATTTCTTACGCCTCAATGGATGAACATAAAACCTTTGAAAATATATTTATTGTGTTACAAGGTCAAGAAAATGCTGTTTTCAACTGCTGACCCTCCTCAAATACCACTGATCCACACACAGTTGATATATTTACTATAATTCCTCATCCAATCATTTAAAATGTGTGTCTTGTGTAAGAAATTACATTAATAAACAAAAAATAGAGTACTGTCTACACTGTACATTTCTGCTTCTTTGATCCTCAGATTGTAAATTGACCTCTGTATTCACAAGAAAACCTGGAGAATTTAGGGGCTACGAAGATGAAAGATCTTCCTGGAAAAAAGTGGAAGACACTGCTGCAAAAATATTATGAAGCGGAGCTGCAGCTGCAGTGAACGTGCTTGTAATGGATTGACAGAATTTGAGGGTTAAAAGGCTGCGGCTTAACGTGTTGATCCCTCCAGATGTAGGCCGAGGCCCCGTATAGGCCCTGAGAAATCAGAGGTTAAGTTTTCGAGCAGAAACACAAGAGAGGAGGCAGTGCTACAGTAGATGGCCCATAAACAAACAAACAAATCAAATAGAGTAAGGTTAATTCAACATAATCGTATCAGTATCCAGTCTGCTCCGAGGGTGAAGACTGCTTCAAAGCAACTGTGTGCATATTAGCTAATGTCACACACAGATGCTCTGCGAATTAGTTCACCAGACTAAATCCTTGAGAAAAAAGGTCTGAGGTCCCGGCCTCATATTTGACCGCCAACATGGATGTGAGACTGGCTTATGTCCAGCTTGACTGACACAGAGGCAGAGTCTAAGGTGAAACCAAGCCAGCGTGCAATACACGGCCATCTTGCATGGCTGGATGGCTAAGTTACAAGCTGCTTAAATCTTTAAGTGTGTCATAAGCTCAGTGGAGGGGGGAAAAACAACAACCTGTGATCAGACACAAGTCAAAACAAAATATTACTGGTAGGAAAATCAGGTGGGTGGTTCGACTTATAAGAGCTGTGCAGTGAAAAGGAGACCAAAACAAACAGCAGAGGAAGGATGTTTGGGTACGTTAACAAGGACACCTGCTGTTTAACAGGATCGACCTGACAGCCTCTGCCCTGTGGCATCTCGGCTATCAGCTGTACAAAGCAAACTACTGGGACACAAACAACGATGTTCAGCTTCAACATGGAAAGTCTGGGTTTGTTTGTTGACTAATTACTTATTTATAATCTGGTAATGTCGGCGTAATTTCCCCTTTATTTACATAGATGAAACTGTAAAACATCCCCCAAACGACGCTTTATTCTAAGGGTTAGAGCATGCACAGATGTTCTAATGGATCGCCAGTAAATCACAACACCGGTAAAAGTATAACAAGTTGCGTAACTGTGAGAAAAGAAAGAAATATGGACGTGGACAATGGTCGCCACTAAAAGCTGAAATACAATCACTCCCAAGGAACATTTTAGCTGTTGACGCAGCTGGTTTCGTCGGTCTGCGTGGCTGTTTTGACGGCTTCTCTACGGTAATGTTATCACACAGATACGTTATACTGTGGGAACCTGCTCGTCGTAGCTGCAACTCAAAACCCTGCCCTAGGGGACCGGGACATCTTGAGCTGCTGGAGTGAAGTGGGTGGCTATACAGGCTGCGACAGTATTTTCAGAGAAACTGAAAACATTAATCAATAGATTGTCCCAGGAACTGAATGAAGATAGCAGAGTCTGTGAGCACGCTGCCATTCATTACAATGGGCTTTCATGAATGTTGTTTGTAAGAAGTCACAATGTGCTTCACAGTGAAACAACAAAGAAGCAAATGTGCTTTTTTAAACAATCATGAATTCTACAAATTCAATAAGAATGTGCGTGACTGACATTACTAGCTCCGGAGACGCCAAAACAGTTAACGGGAAATTACATTACCATGGTAAAAATACCAGGGACATGATGAAGAGCTATGGCAAACGACATGGACAGGCAAAGTGATAAAGCAGAGCGTGCATTTATTTCCATAGATTACGCAGCGGATTATCTCAAATCAAAGTAGTCCTCTCCATCCATGATCAAATTCCAAATAATTCAACCTTTCCCAAATCTTTTCAGCTGCATCAATTCACAACTTACAGACGGATAAGGGAAGTAGCCTAAACATATTTTTCCATCCTTGCTCTTTTGCTGAACAACTTGTCAGAACTTGAGCGTGCTTTCTTCAGGGCGGGGGCAGCATTTTAAGAGCAGGATAAAGCATGCCGTGCTCTGGCACTGTCTGCAGCTGAATCTGATATCTGTCTGCTGTTTCCAGGCCTGCTATACGTGCGCTGGTTTGTGTCTGAGGAGGGGACACGTTGGCATCTGACCTATTCCAGTTGGAGGAATCGGTCGAACAAGATCGGCATAGTCTAAAAAATCTGCATGAACCTCCTGAAAAGAGTTGTCATCTCTAAAAAGCTCAGAAGCATGATTAGAAAATTGAACCTGTTAATTTATCTGGTCATCAAGTTGGATCTGCAGCACCGGACGTCAAAACAAGTTTCATATTCTGGTGTTAGAGATTGCAATCGGACGGCTGTGCCTGCACCCTTATGAAAACACACACACACACACACACCGAATACCGCCACTGTAGCCTTTTCAATCTTTTGGGATTCACTCATAAGGTTCATTGATAAGATATTACGTATAGGAAATGCTCTGAACTAGGATTTAATGCATGAATTGCTGTTATATGGGCAGAGCAATGATGGCTGCGATGGTGAATGTGATAAGCTTCACTTTGATACGCTGAACATGAGTCATATTACAATGATTGAGGTGCTATTACATAACTACAAGTAGCAGCCTGAACTGATGGGTGTGCACACTTTGCTGTCAAACAAAATGCTGGCATCCGACCAGCTGTAACCTAGCAGCAATACAACAAAAAAAAACTAATGATAATAATAAGACAGAGGGCGCACAGACCCACCAAAACTGCAAACTCAGACAAAATGTTTAATTTCCCTCATGTCTGCTTTGGGAATTGACATTAATAATGTGACCTAGACGAAGGGAATAGAGGGAAGCAAGGACTGAAACATGAATCCCTCCTGGCCCATAAAACCCCCTCCTACCCTCCCAAACCAACATCGCAGTTATAGGACTCCCCCCACATACACACACACACACACACACACACACACAGGACAGAACCCACATGCTCCCTTTGTTTGAACCGCAGCGTGGCTACACTCTTTCCACATCTTATGGCTGGAGGCACACAAGTGATTAATTTTGATGCTCATTGTCATGATAATCTGAGGGTTTTGCTACAATTCTCTGAGTTTGGCGAAAGAACAGTCACTTTCTAACTTTGTTAACTGCGACCGACTGCACTCTTGAACGGGGGAGAAGCAAAGCAAGGCTACTAATTAAAAAATACACAAGCTGAAAAAAATCAAGTGATGAAAAGACTTTGGTCAGAAACAAAACCGAGCGAGCAAATATAAATATAGCCTCTGTCATGAGCCATAATGTAACAGCCTGAGACAATTATGTCACTTCAAATAACAGGCACTTAACCAAGAGTGACTGTTTCCCAAAACTGAAATGTTAATAAAGAATGTGTGCAGAGCAATTACCACTGTGCTGAGCTAGGGACAATTATAGGACTTAAATAGTAAAAAAAAAAATGTTTATGGGCCATTATGTGCAAAAAAAAAAAAATGACATTAAAATTTCACTTTTGAATGTGATATCTGAATAATTCTGGTGTTTGTTCAGTCACTGTCCATTCACGTGGTCATTGTGAGACCAGGGGCTGCATGGTTCACATAGATATTATCATAAAATAAAGTCTTTACCTCTTTAAACAACCTCGAAAAGGAAACTATCTTCGCAGGAATTAGAAGTAGCACAGCTTGTACTGTGCTCTCTGGGGTAGAGCTGCAACAAGTTCAGAACGGCCCGAATAATAATTTCATAGGTCACCCAGTTCTCGTTATAGAACCATAAGACTGCAAGATCAAGGCTTGTTTCTCTGGAGGGATGCCTGCTCTGTGGAGATAAGTCAGTGACTGGGCTGCACACACTGGTTTTAGTGGATGGAGGATAATGTGCTGACTTCTGCCAGCATTTTAGGGATTATACTGAACTCTAATAGTGACACAGAGTTGATCAGATTGCAGATCCTTCTTAATTACTATGTGAAATCACAGCAAATAATTAAGGGACAAACATCCGCAGTGATTTAGAGAGTCTTTGCTTCTCCATTTTTGACATAAACGCAGTTCACATTGCCTAGTAGCTGTTTTTATTGCTAATAAAATTGGGATAAGAGTGAATGACTTGCCATGAAGGATCCATTACTCACCAAAGGGTCTGAAAGCTGTCAGCCTAAAGCCCATTAATTAAAAATCTGCCACCACTGAGTGGCTGAGCTGGAAACAGGGTGCACTGCTCTTTCACCTCCCAACAATCAGCGGGGTCAAGAGTCAACGGTCTGGAGAGGGGACGGGCAGCGTGCAGCCACTGGGTGGGTAACTAAACCCGTCTGCTACGTAAAGGTCTAACATGTGTTTTTATGTTTTAGCTGAAAACATATGAGGATAAATCACCTTTTTTAGCAGCTATGATCTAGAGTTGACCCCAGTAAGTTGTTTCAAAGCCAAGATGGGAAGTCACCCAGGTCCTGATATGACACATTTTCCTAAACAGCCACATGAAATATAATGGCTTTCCCTCTGTGAGATCATACATCATAATGGTTTATGTTTTATTGCACAAATATCCAACATTAGTCCATACGGACTCAAATAGCTGGATCAGATATTGTGCTGATCTATTCAAGCAAATTCTGTTATTTAATGTTTACATTTTACCTGCAGGTGCCAAATCATGTGTTGATTGATTGATTTATCATTGATTACACACATTATTTGATAATTGTATGGTTTTATATTACAATTTTAATTCCTGACCAATTTGTTGCTGAATGAAAAGTTGTTCACTTCATTTGAAATACCTTTATAATACTTTATAAAGTTTGGAAAGCAGTGTGTGAGTTTAGCCCGCTGTTAACATGCATGTTCCTAGCCTCCACCACCACCAGTGAGGTTTACAACTTTTTAATTAAACACTTAGGCAATATTGAAATGGATGAGATGTCCATTAAGCTCAAGGTTAAGGGTTAGGTGATTCTTGGGTTTATATAAACTTGGCTTTAACTGTAACAAGCTGAGAGGTTCTGCAGCTCAGCCACAAAGCAACTAAATGTTAGCCTGAGTCTTGGGTGTGGCCAACAATGGCTGTCTAAACCCAGCTGTCCCAACAGCGAGGACAAGTGCAAAGCCAGGCCAGACTGGGGGCAGGGTGTGGCATGGCCGGGCCGGGGTGCCATGGTGACAGAGCAGGCCTCGACAGAGAAAGGATGCTAAATGAAGCCATTGTCTGGCCCAAGTGAAGCACACCGCACAAAGAATGGCACATTCAAACAGTCATACTGGCGTATTGTTGTGGCAGGCCAGCAGAGCGCTGCAGATTCACAGTTCATCCCACAGGATCCACTACACATCATACAGAGAGAGCTCAGTGGGAGAACATGAAGCTCTCACAACAGCACAACCAGCAAGAATAACATCAACCCGCGAAACATTTCCCCAACAATTCAGGCACATTTAGTTCACTTCCTAAAGCAAAACACAACAACAGAACACTTTATATTTGTGCTTCTCTACTGTGTATCAAGTAGAAGTGAAAAAATAGTCAATCTATATTCAACAACTAATTTGAGAATCAATCACTTGTTTGTTTTTTGTCAAATTCAGCCTCTAGAAATTTTGGTTCATCAACAGAATGATCAAATTTTAAATATTTGTAGGATACAACCTTAAGGGCCAGTATTGTGATAAAATCCACCTTGATCACAGATTCCCGTATATAGTTTGAGATACAGTTATGGTTCGGGAAACATGGGTGTGTCTATTGACATGAGGTGCATCATCAAATTCAAATATCATATAAAATTGCAACATTACCATCACATACTTCCAGTATTGCTCCCAATGGCCTCGTACACACAGAGACTTTAAAGACAGTGTGATTATCACAGTATCAATGGTACGGCAAAATCTGTGACAGTAGATATATTTCTATTGTCAGACACTAGATGGAGAGAGCGCAGAAAGCATATTTAGGTGTGACAAATGAAGCGTCAGTCAATGGAATAGATAATCCGAGTCAAACAACCACGGTATGTATACTAACTGGATTTACCACCTTCTCAAACTATAGCCATTCTTGACCTGACAGTAACAATTCATACTTTCATATTTCCATAAGTAAACATCTGCTTATGCATAATTGAAGTAATTACAGACACCAGCTCCTATCTAATGAATGTTAACCGGTTGGACAGATTTTGAGAGTGCATAATTTACAGTGACAACACCTCTGACAAGGTCCAGGATGCTAAAAGAGAAGCTATTGTAATATAACAGTTCAGTTGTGATATATTTTCATTAGTCTCAGGGGGAAAAGTGTAATTACGGGGCTGCGGTTCAGCACCTGCCCCTTTACATTAATGCCACCATAAACATCCAGAAACCACGCTGACATATGGTGGTCTTTGGGGCTCAGCTGTGTCGCAGCCACTCCCAAATGACACCCACCATTGAAAAAATAATTAGTCTATACCTCCCCCACTGTTGTTGGTGCTGTCGTTTACTCTGTCACTCCGTAGTGCTTAATATGAGCCAACCAGGGAGGCCGGTCCCTGCTGCTGCTGCTACGTTGCCAGTCCTGTGAAACTTAACACTCAGCTCATTAACTCAGTTCCCCTGGAGAACTTAAGGAGTGTTTGTGCGTGCCGATGGACAGAAGAGGAGGAGGCACACAATGCACTGACACAGTTTATGGACTGGCAACTTTGATGATGCTCTGTGGAGAGTAGGGATGTCGCAAACTCACTTTTACTTGTTTTCACAGAGTTAATCGCTGTGTTAAATCACAATCAATTCATCGCAAAGCTTCCTAATCACTGTCACTTTCCAAAAAAAGATTATATCGGCAGATGTGCACCAAAGTTAAAGTGAATGCACAGATGGTCCATTGCCTAACGTAACATCGAATTGGTAGGAATTTAAATGACATAGACAATAAGATTAAAATAAACTTAAACATTTGGTATAGATGACAATGACTCAAATATTTCAAAGACATCCCCTAGAGGATTAATAATTGGCCCTATACTTACATTTTTTTGTAAATAATTGGTAATGTTAGCCTATATTTTGACGATATTTGATTTTACACATTCATAGTGTTGTGAAATTAATTAATTCATAAATAGTGATAATGGTAATACCGTGATAATTTCTCTGACAAGAAAATCTATAATCATGACATCCCTAGTTGAGAGAGAACCAAACAGAAGAGCAGTCAGTCTCATCATGCATCTACCATCAGCTGTAGCAGCTTTATGTGGTCGGCGGCCACACATGCTCTGATGAAAGCTCTGGAAGAAGAAGATATAGCAGCTTTTATCCCAAACGATGTGAGTGACAAGTGTGAGCTTCGGTTGTCCAGCACCAGTGCCAAACTGAAACTGAGTCACAATGCTGCAGTGCAGTCGGCCTCCCCAAGGACGGCTTTAGTTCATTTCTGTTTCCTACAGCAGCGGCGCAGGCTGTGTTCGTGTCTGTGACAACAAACAAACGGGTGCCAACAAAAACAAGTCAGTAGTTGCTGTAGCCGTAGGCTGCGCTTGTGCAGAGGAGGCAGCACCATAATCTGTCACCTGCTGCTGTGCGTATGACTGCTAAAGGTGACTGGCAGAGCTGCTAACAGAAAGTAATAAGCAGAACCAAAACAGGATCACAAGCTCTTTTTTTCATCTGTCATGCATTGTCAAAAGTGTTTGCTTATCTCGTCAGGCATGAAGACATGATAGGGACTTATGGTTTACCGCCTTAAATCAATATCAGCCAATATTGCTGGTTTGTGGATATGTATAGGCCAGGGGGTGAGGCTGGGGAAAGTGTTGTTACAACACAGATTAATCATCTGCAATGTTCACCTATTCAAAGAAACAAGACATGCAATTCAAGTGTCAGGGCCTGTCTTTGCTGATCTGAATCGGCCAACTCCCTGTCTGAGCATTAACACTGTGGACAAAATAACAGCATGGTACATCATGTAAGCCTTCTCCTGTGTTTACAGTGAAAACATGCCTGCAGATCTCACCACAGCAGTAAGCCCTCTCACAAGGTAGCAGCCCATTACAAGCACATACAGGCCCCTCAATGATTTAGAGCATTTTAATTCTCGGGAATGCAAGTCTTTTCTGATAAGCACCTAACTCTGTATAGGCCTCACCACTGCAACGATTATACCGTGATAATCTCTCAGTGTTGTTGCTCTCGGACTGACCTGTAACTCCACAACCTCACAAGTGAGTCATTCCACTTCTCAGCAAAGCGAAGCAATTGAATATTAACTCAGAACAGGTGAAGTACCACAGCTCAGCACAAACTGGTTCTTTTTTCTTTCTTTTTTTTATAAAATCAAAAACAATGTGGCAGTTTTGTGATGGCCATGCAACTGGATGTAAGCTTGTTAAAATAATCAAGGATGACAGCAATCTGGGAATGGGATGTGAGAAGATGATGAACTCATATCAATGAGAACACAAATGATTTATTAGGTGTCAACTATATATTTCTTTTTTCTCTTTTTTGTTTGCATATGTTAGAGCTCCAATCAAAACGTAATCTGCACAACAGCTGAGCTGCAAGTTAAATCTGATCAAGACTTTGTGGATCTGCCTTCAGATTACAATCAGAGCGATAAATCGGCCAGGCAGATGCACTGGACAGCAGTGGCTTTAAGTATACTGTCTATAAGCAATACAACTAAGAAGTAGGCTTATTTGCATCCCATTCCAACAATCACCCCCTATCCATTCATACACATTTACAACACTCACTTGTGCACCTTTAAGCATTGTGTAACATTTTAAGTCTAAAGAACTAAGAACCTGGGGATCATATAAAAATAGATATGACCTGGTACTGACTTATTTAAGCCCGAAAGCATTTACACCCCTGTCCTGTGCAGCCTGCATTGGCTTTCAACTTTCTCTCGCTTTGCTGAGGGAGCACTGGGACTCTCTCAGGGGTGGGGGGGCCCTGGACCCGGGTTTCAGCCTGGGTGGGGGAGCCAGCCGCTGATGGTCCAGCTCAGTGCGGGTCGACCTGCTTCACGAGCTGACAAAACAAAAACAATTTGCAAAACAGATGCAAATGTCACCCGACTCCTGTCTGGAGTGGACCGAGTCTACTGTAGGTCACTGACGACGAGGCTCCACGGAGAAGCTCGACACTTTACAGGAACGACGAGTCTCGGTAGCTGACGTTAACGGCGGCTGCAGCAGCCTGTGGTTCACCGGTCACCACCAGCACCGCAACCAAACGGCCCGGTGTGGTTGCTACGCTGCGGGTATTGTTTCAACCGTTACGGCGTTAGTTGTGTCTTTGTTTCTGTCTTTCTGTAATGATAAACCCCTTACCTCGTCCCGTTGAGCATTTCTCTGGTTAACGGTGTCCACAAGTTCATCAGGTAAGAAGTAAAAGCGACAGAGAGAAGAAAAAAAACACACAAGAGTCCAGGCGGCGAGCAGGCAGATGATTCAACCGACTGGTTGGTCGGGAGAGTCGGAGCTGCTCGTGACGTCATTGGTTTAGTCGAGCAAGTTACTGCGCATGCGCCGTCTTTCGCCGACCGCAGTGGTTCATGGGTAATGTAGTGCTCTACTACTACTTCACGGACACATTAGAGATAGCAGTTAAAGATTTACAGCAGGGTGACCAAGACAGAGGCAGAGTTTTCCATACAGGCTCTGTAAACGGTGTTTATCTTTCTGAATATGATTATCGACCCGTTTTATTTGTTTCGTGAATTCTGGTGTTTATTCTTCTATCATTGATTTGCCTATTATATTAGGCCTACTATACCGGGATATTGAAGTCTAGTCGGCTGTAAATGTGTGTGTGTGTGTGTGTGTGTGTGTGTGTGTGTGTGTGTGTGTGTGTGTGTGTGTGTGTGTGTGTGTGTGTGTGTGTGTGTGTGTGTGTGTTTGGCCTTTGTACTGGTGGTTAACATGGGTTCAATACGTCACCCTGGGCTCCCTATGGACCTCTGGATTGTGTCCTTAATAAAGTCTTATTATTGTATGTAAAGTACCCTAAGCAATAAAGAACAAGAAAAAAAAAAGATTTAAAAAAATATACAGGCCTAGTTGAGACTTTTAGTTCAAAGATAGCATTTTTCTGCAACATGAGGCAGGTAGGTATTGCCTCTGCTGATGATAGAATTGCAACCACGACTACAACCAAAACGTGTGTGATGTCTCCATCTAGTGACTTGAACAGGGCCTAACAATCAGTAGACTGCACCATGCTATAATAAGTTTAGATATAACAAAGAGACTTCATGGTTTTTCAGCAACTGTGAAAACAAAAACAATTGGAATTTGATCATGTTTGCCACGACTAAATTTTTAAGTAAAGACTGATCCTTATTACATTATGTTTCAGTATTGATGATGTAGCACTAAGCTACATATTGTACACACAATTTGTGATGTTGTGTGTTTATTGTTGTACAGCAAATTCTCAAACTCAAGGCCACGAGTTCACATGTTTTTGTTCACTGTATATCATCATTATGTCAAGAAGATAATAAAGGGATATTCCGGCGTAAATTTAACCCATGGTCCAACGCACCGTGACACCCCCTCGAGAGATGAACTCTGCTAACCGCTAGCTTCTCTAGTTGTAGCAACTTTAGCAAAGACCGCACCATAACAACCATAACAGCGCAGTCTATCCACGCGCAAACCGCGACCAAAGGCCACTCATAGCAGCACAAATAATGCTCAGAGCAGCACCAAGCGTCATCAACAGTACAAACAGGGTCCCAGTCCATAATACGAGGCATCAAACATCTCTTAGCTTTGCCTGGTTTCTATTGAAAAGAGACGAAAACAACTCACCCACTCTCCTCCAGTTATGGAGCAACTTTCCGCGTCCAGGCACTGACAAAACACGTTCACAATACATTCAGTCTCAGCGGCCATGGTCAGGCAGTGACCACACATGACCACTTGATTTCCTCCAGCACCGGCATCTCTCCCTCTTTCACTTTTCTCTTCCATTTCCTTAAGATCGTCTTCGGTAAACTCGGTCTAAAACTGATAGGGGCGCCCATTGAAATGAAACCAGTCCTCCGCTTTGACTGCATTGCATGGAGTAATATTAATCACACATTGCATCCTTGAGCTGTGGGACTCTACTTCACTCGGTAATGGCCTCCATCCTACCTGTAGCTACCGTCTTTGCTGTAACCATGGCAGTAACAAAGCAGACATCACAGAAGGGACAACACGGCTGAGTTTATGCAGTTTGACAATAACGAAGACTGGTTTCATTTCGATGGGCGCCCCTATCAGTTTAAGACCGTGTTTACTGAAGACGAGCTGAAGGAAATGGAGGAGAAAAGTGAAAGAGGGACAATACCGAGTGGAGTCTATTTGCTGGGCCTGGGGGGTTCAAGTGGTTATGTGTGGTCACTGCCTGACCATGGCCGCTGAGACTGAATGCGCTGCCAGTCGGACTCGGACGTGTTTTGTCAGTGCCTGGACACTATGCTGGACGCGGAAAGTTGCTGCATAAGTGGAGAAGAGTGGGTGAGTTGTTTTCGTCTCTTTTCAATAGAAACCAGGCGAAGTTAACAGATGTTTGATGCCTCGTATTATGTGCTGGGAGCCTGGGACCCTGTTAGTAGGCTACTGTTGATTACGTTTGTTGATGTTCTGAGCATTATTTGTGGCTATGAGTGGCTTTAATCGCGGCTTGTGCGTGGAGAAAATAGACTTGCTAAAGTTGCTACAACTGGAGAAGCTAGCGGTCAGCACGGGGGGGGGGGGGTCTAACTCGGTGTCACGGTGCGTTGGGCCATAGGTTTATGCCGGAATATCCCTTTAACATGTTTTGGCCTAAGTTAGACAGAGTTTGGTGAAGAGATTTAGTGCGACACCTGCTGGTATTTGTCAGTAACTACTTTTGCTGTACTGTCAGTTCTTTTCCTTTCATCTCTGTAATTATTGAGAACAGACTGTCTGTAACCCTAACCCCTGACGCACCAGTCACAGAAGAACCTGGACCTGAATAACCCGTGCAATTCAGTGATGTGCTTTAAGTTTAAACTTTAAAAAAAAATCTTTATTTTGAAATCTCACAAAATTCCCATAAGCCACCTAAATCAGTGCCCATTCACTGTGTAGAGGTTACCATTCAGCTAAAAGAGTGAAACATGATGACTATGAAAGAAACTGATAGATTTTAAACATTTCCTTATGAGACGTCCACAAGATGGTGCAAGAGACCATGAAGATGCCACAGTGATGTTTCCTCCTACAGGGGCATGATTTATTTCAGTAATGGGTCCAATAAACAATGACTGAAAGTGATTCACAGTCCTCAGTCTGAACTCACTGACACTGAAAAAAACATTTAAAGAGTGAATTCAACCATAATTTGAAGCAGAGACGGGTTAATATAAAGAAAGTATAGAACCTAAAGGGTCAAGATTTCTGTATTACTCCTAATTCTATTAAACTGACAAGTTAAAAAAAACTTGTATTGAAAGTAAAGGGGGGAAAAAGTATGAGTCAGTTCTTTATTCAAACAGCTCTATCAGTGTTGCAATTTAAGTTAAATTCAATATAGCAATGAGATGCTTCCTATTAGAGCATGAGTCTGTCACTACTTTCTTAAATTCATAGCTGTATATTTTCCCTTAGAGATTATTTCCTGTTTTGCAGCCCTTCAGTCCCAACCAACAATGAGGGGAAGGATCTTACTTGCTGTCTAGACTTGTGTCTAACACTCTCAGACACTCTGGCTGTCTGCTCAGTTTCTCTTTCTGCTTTGTTCACACTGTGCTATTTGTTAACAAACTGTTTGATGCTTAGAGACATCAGCTGTGTCTTTGCTTCACAGATGTTATGACACATATTTCTAACTTTATTGTCATTGAGTCTCTGCATCCACACGCTGCCAATTATTAAAGTCATCAGTGATATTATCATAACAAAAGTGATGGGGTGACAGGTGCTGCAACAGAGGGCAACTATGCACACATACCAGTGTTTAATGGTCACCTCAACAATTTGTCACACGTATCACAGTTTATTGTTGTGTCCATTTTATCCTCCAGGGTAAACAGAGGCAGATTAGGTTGAGGGTGTGAAGAAAACAGCTTTGTTTGTCTGTTTTCATATGAAAAACAACCTTGAACAGCTCCAATAAAAAACCCTGTAGTCTTGCAGAGACAAATTCAACTCTGGGCAGAAAGGTACTCTCTGTCATATAACTGTTCATGGGACCTCTGCAGTGACCCTTACAACAATGGTGTTGCGGCAACATCCATCAACAGCTCTTACACTGCACCATCACACACGCCTCGTCTGCGGCGCTGCTTGTTCTGAGCTGGACTCATGGTGCAATGCAGATGAATGTGTTTCCATCACTCTTTGAGTGCACATTAAACAAACGGGGTAAAGTGAGTTCATCGAAAAGACTGAGAAGTGTTGGTGGGTGTATTTATGAAATATGGGCAGAGCCAGGCTAGCTGTTTCCCTCTGCTTCCAGTCTTTATGCTAAGCTAGGCTAACTATACCTTGACTCTGACTACATAGAAACACAGGCTGATGTTAGTATTCTTCCTGCAGAAGAAGCAAGTATCTCCTATAATATTCAACTATTATGTAACTATGAGTGGAAAAAACAAAGCTAAAGGAAGGTTAATCTGTTGAGGTTTAGACCAGTAGAGGCGCTGTAGCTACATCAATTCATCAGGATATCTACTGTATGCATTGTGTGTCATCGGTGTGCAGCCCCTTTATCAGTGCTGTGAACCATGTAGTCTTTCAGTGCAGTTTGGCAATAAAGATAATCTGTTAAACACCTGTCAGATGCACCGTATGTCATCCAAGAGGATAAACTTCATCACAGTGCCCCGTGACCTCCGCAAAGATAATTTCTCATTGTGTACGCTTTGTCACCGGCAGCATTAACTTATCAGTATATCAAACTACTAGAAACTTCTGCCTGTAGGACATTTGTTTGTGTGTGTTTCATTATCTTAAGTGAGTGACATGTAGCTACTGCATTTGCATGGACATTTTCCTAACATATAGAGATAAGAGTGTACTCTGGTGTGAGAAAGTTGTTCCAACTGCAACTTTATTCAGTTGCCATCTGCACTATACGTACCTGACCGCAAGTCTGCTATCATGTGGCTGGCATCGGTCTGCCTTCGCACCTACACTGTAGTGCTGCGGTAACTTGACTTCCCTTTTCTTTGAAATGCTGTCATACACGTAGATGCCTCAGCTGTGTCTTGGCTAATAAACTAACTTCCACGAATTCTTCAACCACATGTCCTGCATTGACAATAGGTCTGCCGGTAAAGGCCTCTTGACCCGGCGACACAGTGAAGCACCGTGAAACATGTCCACTGTCAACGAAAGTAATACCCCTTTAGTGTTGAATTACAGTTAGGATAAGTCAAGATCCTGCCTTCAGGCTGGAAATGTGCAAAAGAAAGGATGAAGAGGTAGAGGGTTACAGGCAAAAAAGCTTTTACAAAGACACACACAGGAAGATAATTCACTGCACCTGCTCTGACAATGTCCAGAAACCTTACACCGGCTTTTCCTGGACGAGATGACACCTGCATGAATGAAGCTGTTGCAGCTGGGTGTCAGCACACAATCGCACTTTCATACTTCACACTCATATACGCACACAGAAAGGGAAGATTTGCATGCTTACGGAGCCACGCAGCGGAACAGCTGCTCAGATTTTGTGCACAAATACACACACAGACAGTGAGACAGAAGTGATGTCAAAGAGCTTCAGTGGAATTTTTTGGTTTGCAGCAAAGACAAAGACACCAACAGGCGATCACTTAAGAATGCAATCAAAGCTTGAAGTGTGGTGCTAATTCAACTCATTTCTGTTTCAACGCAGTGCGTCAGGAAATCCAGGGAGGTTGACTGAGGTCAACATGAAACCCAGACGTTTAAGGGTTAAGTCAGTTTTGATTCACGACATTTGAGTGGTGAAGTTTTTACTCATTAGTTTGGCAAGGAAGCGAAGGCCCATTAAGATTTACAGCTGGCTAATCACAGTTGCCAAGCCTGCTGGAGGTTCAGTGGAGGGACTCGGTGTCTCACTGCAGGCTCTCTAGCACCGAGTCTGGATGAGTCAGGACTACACAGCTGGAAACATTTTCAAATATCCATCGTTGTGTTGTGTAGGAGTGCAGGTCATGGCTTGATTTTGTGTTTAACGGCATACGCAGAGAATTATACAACTTACAAAAAGTTGTCCACATATCAAATTCCACCTTAATGAACTTTATGAACTTTGCACTGCAGTCAGTAATACGTTAACTGCTGTTTTAGTGGTCTATCCAGCATGCAGGTTGTCTCATTACAACGCTGCATTATTACTAATTGGCCCTCAGGAGAGCAGCATCATTTGTGAATACTAAATGTTTGGTTTTTGTCCGTATCAACCTGCCTTCTTGTCTATGTTGTTGTTTTTACTCTCACCATCCACCCACACAGACCGGTTATATTTTGGTAGCTTCTTCAAGAGATAGGAGCTGCTTGTCAAGAAGATGTCCACACTGTCATTATTATCATCTATATACAGAGATTTGGGGATTTTTGGCTCACGTGTTGATGTCTGTCAAGTTTGATATTATACACAGATGTGTTTCTAGAGAACAAAGATGGTTTTCACTTCAAAGAAAGAGTTCAACATTTTGGGAAATACATTTATTTCATAAATTGCTGCTGAGAGCTAGATGAAAGGACAGAAACCACTTTCTATACCACATGTCTGTACTACAGGAAATATTAAAGTAGAGCAAAAGCCAATTAGCTTAGCGTAGCATAAAGACTGCAACCTGCCCCTCACTTCACTTTGTCTATCTAAAGTGTACACTGTTACCTTGAGCTGTCTCTAAACTAAACTAAGCTATACGTTAACCACCATAGCCATCAGCAAATAAGCACATTTCCCAATAATATCTTATCAGTCCTTTAACATTTAAGATACCTGAATATTTACAGCAGAAGCTCTTATTTACTAGTTATCAAGTAGCTAGCAAATGCAGCTGTCTGGTTTTCTGATTTTACTTTTCTACACAAAATCTGTGGTTCTCTTTCTTTATTGCTTGGCATGTGTTGACGCAGCAGGCTCTATAAAAATGTGTTACACCACCGCTTTTGGAGAGATTATGTGTCATGGATCAACACTTTTATTTGTGGAAGAAGATGCAAGCGAACCTAATGACAAATCCATCTGACAGAAGGCCATTATGCCATTAGCTGGTGGATGATTTAAAATGCAACAGCTCGAACGATGCCTTTGCATAATATTGAAAATCAAAAGGCATGGAAGTATCAAAATGCAAGATCTGGACGTACAATAGTACAGACAGTAAACATCGTGGATGATAAATATAAACGGTGTGGTGGTGACATTACCAACCACATTCTGTCTCATGCAAAAGAAAACATCAGGTGCATCTGCTTATCTGTTTACATGGAAAATGTGGTGTGAAAATTCTGGTAATTTAAAGTCGCTTGGCAGGAAACCAGACTCTAATACTACCACATTTTTACATATGCTTTCCCTCTACTGGCAGCTCTCGCTATAAGTGAAGATGCTTACCTTTTACAGTGCAGGCAATGATCTACAATGAATCTTTTCGTAATGACGTGTCGTTGTGGTTGATGACAGCAGTACAGTCAAGGCAGGAGGTCAAAATGAATGAAATGAAAACATATTCAAAGTACAAGCTCCTTTCTGACCTAGATGTGTTGAAAATGAAAGAGTCCTCCGGGTTATGGCTGACCATGTGGTTTTCTCAGTTTTTATTGCTTCTCTAAAAATACAAACCAGTTGTTAAGAATACGCTGCGTTTGGATGTCAGCATGGTGTTGATGCCCTTTTTCAAATGATGATTAGGTTTGTATTGTTCGAGAACTGTTTTTGACCTTGTCGTCACATGACTGAGGCCTGATGTAAAACACTCTCCAAAAGTATTAAAAACTTTAATTTTGTGATAAAGAACTCCAGATGACCCGATGTTAAAACATTAAAAGTGCATTAATTTTCCACATGCTTTTCTCTCAGGGACATGGCTTTGACCCCGGTCTCAAGACCACAAGCCTGACTTGTGCAGTTATTTGTACATTTGTTAAGTTTTTTGTTTTTTTTTGTCTTGGTCTGAATCAATGGCAATGACAGGTTTAGTTTGCAGCTACTCTGGACACTTTCAGCTGAAGCCTGTTAAAAATCTTCACATCTTGGCACGCCTCACCGAGTCGTGTAACAACCTCAACTGATTGCATTTGCAGCTGGTTGGCTTCAACAAGTGCATTTTCCCATTTGAATAGACAACACATGTGGACTCTCTTTGTTTGCAGAGGTTCAGCCCCTGATTTTTCCCTCTACTAAAGCTTTCAATAACACTTTTATTCCTCTAAGGGCCTGGCATCTGCTCTTATGGCCCTGGACTTATAGAATTACAGAAAATAAGAGTCTGAAATAACACTTCAGATAATGTATTCTCATAACAGAGTCATCTAGTGTAGCTATCAAGATTGTCAAAGAAAAGTTGTATTTTCTCAGTAAACATTCAACCTTGAACAAAGCGTCTCTGCCTCCCCTCCCACATTATGAAGCACATCACGTTCAGGCTATTTTAACTAATAATCTTCTTATGAACAGAGAATGAGGCAGATAATACACACCATTGTGAAAATGAATCTTGGTGAAGGGGGTTACTGATTATGTGGTGGAGCAAGCTGTGTGCCTGTTTGGCTTTAATTAGAGTATTAGCAGGATGCCGAGCCATGCTTTTCATCAGTGGACCAAAGGAGGGAGAAGTTTCACAATGAGATACCCTGCAGAGCTGGTTTATCACTGATGCTGATAAGACTAATCTTCTTCATGAAGGTTCAGATATGATGTTGAGTGAAAGTCTTATAATAATTAACATGTTGCTTTTATATCTTTATTAAGCTGCAAGACAGATAATTATTTTTCAGTTTCATAGTTAAGGGTATGTGGTCTGTTCATTCTTGGCATTCACTAAAGCTCCTGGCTGCCATGAGAGATCAATACTGTATGTTTCAGCTTTTTGTAAAAAGGATTCATTATTATTTTTTGACTGAAAAGCTTCTGACAGGGTTAATATTTCCTAATATCTATGTATCCGTCAGCACCCTGACTCGTAACACTTCTTATATGAGGGATGCACACGCGCCCACATAGAGGACTTTTCCTTGCAACAGGAAATATTCATTTAGATAGGTTGTGGGTGTGAAGTTTCTCACTGTGGGTGACTCACTATGAACACAGAGACGTTTCCTCAAACTTCCACAACAACTAATAGTAAGTGAACAGGTTGCTGCCGGCGTTCTTCTAAAGCATTGTTCTCACACTGAGCAGCGTACTGCATCAGTCTTGTGGACAAAGAATAACTTTATATTAAGCTTCTCTCTCTCTCTCTCTCTCTCTCTCTCTCTCTCTCTCTCTTTCTCTCTCTCTCTCTCTTAATCATCCGTAATCATCTCATCCCCCTCTCTCCTGACCAAGCTCAGTCTGATAAGTAACCACCTTTCCTACATTTGTCATGTCAAGTGCTACTTGCCTAATATTACAGTCTATTATGTATAATTTCTTTTAACAACTTGATTTACTATAGATGATTGTAATTCATTCACCCATGAGACCTAATGAACCATTCTGCTCAAGAAACACTGTTATAATTGTGTATATATTTCAGACCACAGCCATCATGTGTTCAGTTGAGCTGAAGCAGCAAATAAGAAAATAAATTGTGGAATCAGCACCTGACCTGTCGATTTAAACATTAATTTGATGATTATCTTTTCTCATGTACTAAACTGATTACTACAATGTTAGAGTTTGCGTAGTGCAAAAAGGAACCAACCCAACCATTGATTGTTATCTCACAGGTTCGTTTACAGGTTAGACTCAGCATGTTGGGTTGTAGTGTTACCCGAAATATGTGTTGAAAACTCCCCTTAATTCTAGGTCATGACTGTCACTGCTGGCATTCAAATTACTCATTTCAGCTCATTTAACTTCTGCTGTAACTATTACAAAAATCGAAACACATGATGTCCTGGCCATTCTTTTATTTTATCTTATTTTTTAATTTTATTTTAAGTTCAAATTTAAGATCAAGTTAGCCATTCATACATTCAAAAATGGGTAAAATATATAACAAATATTCTAAATTCGTGTTTTTCATACCAGTCTTTTTGTTTGCATGGAGCGCTGTGAAGAATTATGCTGTGTGTAATTTAAGGATGCACTTTCAACCCATGGGTCACCACATTTAGGCTATAGTTAAGTCAAACCTATCCAACCAATAGCTGTACAACCTCAATGGATTATTTAGAAAACATTAAGCTTTTTTAAAATTATTTTTTTTAGACTCTTTTTACAGACAACCTATTGATTTATATTCAAATCTTGACACATCATCACACAACATTTATTTTGGATCAAACTTTGTGGTTTTTACCATCCCTGCTTTAACCCACTGTGAGGAATTGAATGTACAGGCCACATAATGTATGATGGTGAGTTCATGTGATGGTCTAACATTCATATCCTTAGTCTCAGAGTAGTGGTTTAACAATTATTGTCTTCTGTCGGGCCCAAATCTGTGGCCATTACACTCAGGCTGATGGAGCGATGCGGTGAACGCCGATGGCTTGGGTGTCAGTGAAATTCTATATTCATTGGAAAAATGGTTGTGATTAAAATACATTCAGCAAATACCTTTGCCCAAACAGCAATTAGAAGAGGTCTGGTACCCTCCAGCAGTGTGTCTAATACCGGAGGGTTTCATTAAGCTGATCTGGAATCTCACAGATGTCGTGGACTGTCCAAACAACAAGTTTGTTAAACTGGTCATTTCGCAGTCATGGCCTCCAGGTTTGAACTGTGACCTTGTCCTCTCAACTCGTCTATCAGCACCATCATTAACACAGCTCCACTCCGGCCCTGCCCCGACTTTCTGCTAACATACATGGGAGAAATAATTGTTTAAAACAGAGATTTATTCATGTAGAATTTGACCTCGTGTTGTTAAAACTAAACACAAATGCAAACCTTGTTGCCTTATTCCTACACGCCGTTCTCACAGTATTATAATTCAGCTGTTTAAGGACGGAGAGAATGAAACTCTGGAGGGCAGAACAAAAAGAATTAAACATAACTTTTCAGTCTTCTCATTTAAGCCTGTCTCTCAGCACTTTCATTGCCCTTGTACCCCCAAAAGCCTGTAGCTATAATTATCTATCTAGTGCACTGTGAATGGGGAGCAGCCTTAGGTTTCCAGATTAATTACCTTTGCGTGAACTTCACTGCTGGTGTTACTGCATGAATAAAGCTGTCGGACACACTACACCTGACGGCTGGGAGAGGGGAGGCTCACACTGTGGAGCTGCACTTATCTCAGAGGGTTAGACAAGCCTGGGGAGATTATGGGTGCTAAATGACGAGGAACAGAGTCTGATGACAAAGAAGTTTGTCATTTTCTTTTTTTTTTTTCACATAATGTCACACAGAAAAAACACTTTGCTCATTTAATACTTTGCTGTTTAGCTGTATTTATAATTAACTTTGATATTGACTTCCCAATGAAGCAGAGGTTTCTGAATTTAAATCATTTCTAATCGCAGAAGAACAGATCTTTGCTTTGGATGACATCTATTTTTGCTGCTATGTTTTAAAGGTAATTCATTAGACCCATTGCAAATCCAACTTTTGAGCTCTGGCTTATTTTAGATCATCTCTGACATTTTCACTAATCTTGTTACCTCTGACCATCAAGAGCTGACATATAGGACCGTGCATTATGTCCATAATGTCGCCCTTCTTCCTTTATCCTGGTCTCGTGTGCAGAAAGAAATCCCCCCAGGGACGTCCCAGGATTTAAGGGACTTTAAGCGGGGAATTCCTTCATTAGCCTGTCACAAGTAATTCTGGCATAAATCATGACTGAATACCTGCTGGCTGAACAAGGATAACTAGACTATTACGAGCCCATTAATATATAAAAGTGGTAATTTGGATGTATTTATTTTTTAATTTAAGGCGGTATTATTCACTGGTTGTGATTAGCTGGAGCTGTGAATCCTAATATTGCGGTCATAGAAAGGGAAGAAAGACAACAGGAATATCTAAACCACAGAACAACCTGAAGAAAATCCAGCAATTAGCAGCCAGAAAAAAAGTGAACGCTCCTCACCAACCAATCACTGATTTCCTTTATTTGTCCAGATTTATACACACTCCTTTGTTACCTGTTATCATCTTTTTGATTACCTAACCCTTCTCTGTTAACTAACACAATACTGTATTTATTCATTCAATTATTTCTTCTTTCAGGTGAGTGTTCATTCAGTTTTGAGTTTGCTCCATTGTATAGATAATCTCTGTACAGAGATGGAGCATTTGATTGATTTAACTTGGTGTCATGAATCATCTGTGCCCAAGAGATGAACATACAGGCACTGCTTTATTCACTAAGTGGTGAAACAACATTTTGTAATCCATTGATAGTGTGTTTAAATTCAAATTCTGTACGAACATACAGAATATTTCTGGGAAGAGCTGTTGCATTAAGTTTAGTACCGAACCTGGTTCAGTTTGGAAATTCGGTGTCAAAGGTCTGTTTGTATAAGAACTGAACACCTCAGACCACATGCTCTGTTTTTTGTTTTTTTTTACCATTAAACTGGGTTATTGTTCTCTTTGGTAATGTAAAATGGAAAAACTCATTATAATTATAGTGAAACATTTGACAAGTATGTGTGGAAGCATTTGGGATTTGACAAGAAAGTAAAATAGAAAGTCAAATACCGGCCCGACTCAATGAGGCCGTGGCTGCAAGTGAAAGGATCAACATTCAAAATTCAAATTTAAGAGATTAAAAGAGCAGAGGCCAAATTTCTCTTTTCTAAAAGATATTATGCCCTAAAATTGATTCACATGTTCGTAGTTCCTGTCTTTTTTCTGCTGTTTTTCTTGTTTGTTGGCAACAACAACCCTCATGAAGAACTCAGCTTTAACATCCATAATGAGTTGCTGCATTTGTCAAATTCATTATGTGAGAAAAAGATGCCAAACCATCTTTGTAAGTTATAAGGGCATGATTAAAATTGTGAAATTGTGAGGGTATCTGTGGGTCTTTATGAATTATTTTGCATGGAGAGTACATCTGTGTGTGTGTGTGTGTATGTATGTGGCCATTATCCTTTGTGTTACTGATGTGAGTTGAAAGTTCAGCTTGAACGCAGTGTGAGAACGCCTCGGGCTGTTCTCTGGGGAACCTAACAACCATCAGGGGTCACGGCTCTATCTAATGCTGTGACATATTAGCAGGTAATTACAGACCACTCTACAGCTGTATGCAACACGCCCGTACATGCAGACGCACAAACACACTAAGTGCACTCATGAATACTGTTGCCGCATTGTGGGAGAAACATTTTATACCTGAGTGTTTTGAGCCAGAAATGTGTGTACATTTCTGTTATAGTCAAATGTTTTTTCTTTTGAGTACAAATGTCTTGGATAGAGGGGAGGAGGTAAGAGGAGAAGTGTTGTGTGATATTGCCTTCAAGTTGCACATTCAGTTCCTATCATGTTTGGCTTTGTCTGCCAAGCCAGCGTGGGATAACTCACTGCACCATGTGACCATATTTTCTGTGGTGAGCTGCTTTTCTCTGCCTGTGTCTTTGGCTATTTTAAAAACAGCATGAAATTTAGAGGAAGAAGTGAGTAAAGAGAAGCTGACGAGAGGCCAAAACCCTCATCAAATACTGTAGATTATTTATTTTTTTTAATTTACAGTAAACATGGGATGAACTGAGCGATTGTTACCTTTTTAATGTGCTGGAATCTGTGTTTTTCAATCACATCAGTCACGTCTACACAACACATTTTTCTTCTTTCTTCATCCACACATACACACAGGCTCTGTATCAACACACTGTAGATCCACGATGCAGACAAAAGTGAGTCAGAGGAGTCATAGGAAGTCATCACCTCAATCTGGGCCCATTCTGTGAACAACACAATCAGAGAACTCATTGTATGTCTCTTTCCTACAGAGGAAACAACTGTCAGTGGTTATTCACTGTATTTTAACCTCATCTATCAACACTGTGCCACGGGGCAATAACAAACGAGGGTAGGATGACTAACAATGGCACTGAGGGCAGATTCACATCTGCACTGTTTCCCACCTGAACTCTACTGTGGTGGAAGTATAAAAGACAGCGCTGTCATAGAGCGATGACCCCCGCCGCATGCTGGGATACGCTCCAACACACTCTGTGACCCTGAGCAGGATGTGTATGTATGAAAAGCTGATGGACTGATGAAAACCAAACTGAACTTTAAAAATTTTGGCATTGGAACAGAAAAAAACACTATTCATAAGTTTAAAGATAATAACCATGACACCAAATCATGGCATACTGTAGTTTAGAAAGTTTTCTAAGTAAAACACTGAAATGAGAAAGATTGGACTGGGTGTCAGGGAGTTTAATTTTACCTTGATCCTTGAATCCTCTAAAATCCTTTTTTTTTTGTAAAATCTTGCTTTTCAAATGTGTTTTTGGGAAGACATATTGATCACACTATGACAAATTAGCAAAACAAAGTCAATATCCCACCACATCTCTAATGTAATCAATAGCAATTTCAATATTTTAAAAGCTGGTATATTAACAGTGAACTTATGAGGTGAAATTAAAAGAGTCCTGATACTCTACCGTATGAGAATGTATTGATGACATAATTTAATTTCATCATGTGAACACATCGATTTTGGTTGCATGTGAAACTGAATAGAAACATGTTCCATGAACACGGCTGTTTCATTTTTAAGGGATACCAGTCCTTTGTTTTGTGATCAAGATTTAGAGAAGAAGAGAAGGAAGCAGAAGTGTGATGCATAGGACCAGAGAAGAAAGAGAAAGAAAGGAAAGGAAAACCGTAATTCCTGGAAATCTGGCCATGCAGACAGATTTACAGTAGAGGCTGAGGGCAATGGACATCCCAGTACACATGCATACACACAGTTTGTTGTTGTCATGTTTGGTTCAATGTAAATTCATACATTTCCTTTGCATGTAATTCTTGGAGTTTCCCTCATATCTTTAATACATTTTGTCTCAGTATGGATCTAAAAAATTGCATCTGTGATGCTGCTTTTGATATCTACAGTGGATCAAATTTCAATATATGATTTGAAAATGGTTGCATTACAAATTCACACAGAGAATTATCTCCAAACTTTGTGGATCCGCTAAATGCTGAGGTGCAATTTAACATCTTTCAGCTTGTTGTTTTGGTGTTTTTAATTTTCCTGCAGCTTCACTGTTTTGACCTACTATAAGTGGCCCAAACATATACAGTCGCAATAGATAGCATACATGGAGTTAACGGGTTCAGGAGCAGGGCCACGCCTCAACCACACCTCTAACCACTAGTCAAGCCAACTGGTCAACCCCTTCTTCCTCCGTTTGCCTCACATTTCTCGACCCACCCTCCCTTCTTCCTCTTATCGAGGCTCCTTCTAACCACATCCTTCTCTCAGATAGTCCACACTCTCATCCCTCCATCCTTCCCTTCCTTTCCCGCATCCCTCTCTATTTAACCAGCGTATCCCCTCCAGGTCTCCTCCAAGGTATCGTCTGGGGGGCATGAATCCAGCTCGGACAACTGAGTCTCACTCCGCCGGTCTCCAGTTCATCCTCCCAGACCAGCAGCGCAGATGGCATCCTCCCTTCACTTTTACTCCATAGCCTACAATATCAATTCATCCATCCTCAACACTTTTATTTCCATCCATCAAAACGTTAGGCTACTCTTTATTGGGTAGATATAATACATGACAACTAATGTTGTGCCTCAGCTGCTGGGTGTGTAAATTTGCTAACACACCCACCATATCAGCTTTAATGGGGGTATTATGTCAGTGTTAGCTTTACAGCTTGGTCCACTACCCCCTTAAGTGGACAAAACATGAATTAATCCTGCTTTAGCACCTTATTTATATCATATTTCATGACTACTCCTATATGTTAATTAACAAAAACATGCATTTATCATTGTTTTTATTCTGTCTCTGGCACAGGAATCACATAGTAGTTGTTTTTTCTCACTGTAGGAAAACAGCCATAAATAAACAACAGCAAACCCGTCTGAATTGCTGGAAAATGTTGATATGCAGGCGCCAGTTTTTGCAGTTTGAAACACACAGTTATATTACTGCAGGAATAAACTGCAACACAACTTGGGTTAGGAGTCAAAGACACTAGTTCCTCTGAGGGAGTTTGAGCTTGACTTTGATATTGATATTTTGTGACTGATTTGTCTTGTGAAATAAGGAATTAGTGTTTTATTTTCTGTAGTGCATTACTGCAGAGTCACAGTGGACATTTTCATTACTCTTTATCTGAAAAAAAAATAGCAGGGTGTCAGATTTTTCCCCACTTTGAATGGCTCTCTGACATTTCCTTTGTCAATAAGCAATAAAGTCAGCAGATCCTCTCTCCATTTCCTTAATATGAACATTAACACTGAGGCTTTTTATCCAGCCACAAAATATGTCACAGGAGTGAAAAAAAGCCTGCAGTGTAAATCCTCCCTGACAGGACTGCTGAGATAGCTCTGCGTCCACAGCAACGCTCAGAGAACTGCCTGCCTCGCCGTCCACACGGCAACAAAGCTCACACAGCAGGCCTCGACCAATCAGGATGCTCCAAAGGTGACAGGCCCGGACCAGGTCTTCCTTTGCTCTCTGTCGCTATGGCTGCTGCGTTTTTTTGTTTTCCTGAGAGAAAAACCTGGAGATAGACGGAGAGAGACTGAGTGACATAGAGAAAAACATTTCTCCCACTCACGCAGGAGTCCTGTGAGGTAAAGATTCAGTATAACACACACATACTGGCTGTCCCCTGAATAGACACATTCACAGTCGGGGCTGTTTTTATCTGTGTTGCCTCTGTGTTGCCGTGCATGACTGTGAAAGTTGCATTTAAAGATGACGTGTGAGTAAGCGTGTGACTTTCTGTGGGTGGCACACATCTATTGAGTTTGCACCTTTCTCATTTTGTGGTTTGCACATGACTATCTGCTTTTATTTTTTCACATATGTGTACGCCCGTCTGTCTTGCATTTGTCTAGACATTGATACCACAAGTACACATTTTTGGATAGATGAATTCCACTGTGTAATCGTTATCATGTTATTTTGCGTATGTGTTGTCACACACCCAAGATATTCTGAGAAAAGATGAAGCTGTTTGGGTTTGCACACTGGTACGAATCAGAAGCTGCAAACTTTTAGAGCTGCAACCCATCCTTGACTACAGTATGTCTCTAGGAGCTGCAAATTGATACTAACTTCACAGTTGGAGACAATCACAATTGCACAATGTATTTTTAGCCCACACTCCTCACTGCACCAGTCTTTTTGGTGCTGCACACAGAGAGATCTTTCAGATTCAAACTGTTCTGTACCGTGCTGGTGTATTATCATCACAAACCTTTGCAAGACATTCTGAAATATTCCCTAGAAGAGTGATTGTGTTTTACATGAACCCCCTCCCGGACCAGTAAAAGCATCCATGCATGAAGCTCACTACCTTTTTTTGTTGTTGTTCTGGTCTCTGTTTATATTTCAAACTAATGGTTCACCAAGTACTTCTCCTCAGTTTGCTGCTGATGCAGATAAGGTCTGTGAGCAGAGAAATATCTTTGGACAGAGACAGCCAGTCACAATGTATTTATTGTGCGTGTATCCTGAGGTGACCTCTATTCTCTCTCTCGGTGAGTGTATTATTGCTGGAGCCTGTTGGAGTCCATCTGGGTGTTTGGATATGGTCGCATCGATCCATGCCAAGAACAATACTCCTTCCTCTTGCGGCATGGCTATTCTGCTGGCACCACTTCACTACTTCACTCTCACTTTGAGTCTTGGCACCGGCCCCTGACCAATTAAGGGATACAGTCCACAAAATCTACAGCCACTTCGGAGCGATAACCTTTGGTTCTGACAATGGTTTACTTTGAGAGATCTGGTGTTAATGAAGCCATTTTGATAGTTAGTTTGTAAAACTTATATTTTAAATAAATTACCCAAATTCTCACCTTTATCTTGCCAAAGATGACTTGTTGACTCTTTTCCGTTTGTGAATGGATCTGACAGAACAAAAAGTGTGAGTTTTTTTTTTCTTTCCCCACCACAAAAGGATTATTAAAAGTTTGAGGATTGGAAACAGGCAGGAGTGTGACACTGAAAACACAGGTCATGTGGTGGATAATTGCTGGCACTTGCCTTCAAAGTCAGCAGATCAAAGGAGGCAAAGGAACCTGCACTGACCTCAACCGTCTCTAAAGCTAATCTAGTTGTTTTACCAGTTCACCTCTTCTTCTAACAAACCGACAACTGGACATCAAATTGATGTTTTGCTGAACCCCTCCTCTGCACAGTGATCATCCAATCACAGATTAGCAACAGCAAGGCCTGTCAAGCTTTGAAGTTGTCCACATGTTGAAGTGGATGAAAACTGTGGAGAGTGGTGTTTTTTTTTTGTAACCTCTCAAGATTTGATTTAATGGTGTCTTCATGTGCTCTAACAAACATCCAAACTTAATACCTATAGTAACAGAGTGTTACTTCCAAGAACAAAGAGCAAATACATCATTATCAAGAGGATACATTTTAAAAAAAAAAGAGAGACATATTTATGACAAGCACATCCACCAGTATTAGTGTTTCTTCCCTGTGTGGACGCTGTTTATCAGAGCAACCCCAGCAGTGTTACCCAAGATAGTGCAATGTTTGCCAAACCTATGTGTCAGTCTCCATCCTACGCCTTTTTCTCTTGAAGCATTAAAAGTGAAAACACACTGTTTTGAAAAATATGAACGAGTATGTCACAGTCTGACTTAATATTTACTCTTTTCAGTCTTACATTTACACTTTTTTACACTACGTTTACTCATCAGTAGCTTGTTCCACCACCGAGGATCCACAATCTGGACTGTGTGTGATGACCTTGTGTGCAGGGACGGCAATGTCAAACCACATTCCCTGGAGGAACACAGCAGCCGAGAAGGAGCATAAGGCTGAATGATTGAATTCAAGTAGATGGGTGCAGGGGTGTTCAACGGTTGAGTGGTTAAGAGCATGTTGGCATTACCCGAAGCAGGGATCACCAGATTGTTTCCCAACTGTGCCGATCTTTACTGTGTGTCTCTCTTTCCCCATCTTCCTGTCTCTCTCTCCACTGTCCTGTCAAATTAAGGCAAAAATCCCCCCCAAGAAACTTCTTTTTTTTTAAAGTAGGTGGGTGCAAATCCAGATGTTGAAGGAACATCAGGCTGACAACAACCACTCAAACTGCAATCTGTGAGGATTTCACTGAGTAGACGAAGTAGAGGCAGGCCAGAAGGGGTTTGCAGCAGTACAATAGGTGGTGGGCTGACTTGAGTAAGGTCAGATAGTTCTGCACAGGACTCCAGTGCAACACAGGAACAGTGTTGTTTTCTTTGTTTTCAATACTGGGACATTTGGCCTTTCCTATTTAAAAACAAGTCATTGAACCCTCAGGAGTGAAAAGTGATTTCACCAGCTGGAAACGAGAAGTGGCTTTTCTACCTCTGTGTGAAATCAAGGACTAATTGTCTAAAAAATACAGCTTATTTCAAAGGTAAACGTGCCATCTGTGAGCCACACATTCAAGGACAGAAAACTGCACAGACACAAAAGGTCAATTCACTCTACAGTAACTTTATCTGTCCACAGTGGATGAAGATGCAGTGTATATACCATGCTATGTTTTTTTTTTTTCACACATTTTGCAGTGTGTTGGACAGTCGATACACATGCTGAAACATGCACGACCACGCGAGGCCACAGAGCTGACCACACAATGGACTACTTCCCTTTAAACGAGTGATCTCGCACGCACACACGTTCAGCTAATGTGAGGTGTCACACGTGTTTACCAGCACTTGGGTGACATTTATTAAAAAATCCTCTGGTGCTCCTTTAAGTCACATGTCATTGCTGAGATATAAACAATTCTGTTGAAAAGTGTGTTTAACCACATGCAGCCAAACTCAGGTTGAAGACAAACATATCTGACCCACCATTCAGGCTCAGACAGTGTGTGAGACATGGTGTCCCAAACCACGTCTCAGGACTACACTCAACATCATTACGGTATATCTAATTGACTTTATGGTGAGTGTTCATTAAAAATAGTGTAATGCCTTGTGCACTGGCATTAAAAAGTGCAGGAAGCCTTTGTCTCAACAAGCTCATTGAAAACTAGTAATTCAATTGTTTGTGTGGTGCCAACCATGTTAATTCAATACAATACCTTTTTCTTTTGAGCTTTTCCTGTTTTAATAAGTTGGCGAATTTTCCCTACAGCCAGTCAAGACACCGTTTTTTATTTTATTTTAATATAGCTACGTAGCAGGGCCGTTGTATAGGGGAGAAAGGTGATGATAATTCTAGGCGCCCAGCACCCAGTAGGGCCCACAAAAAACCCAGTAGTCTAATCTTTGAATGGCTGAATTATTCTGCATAAGACCCTGACTAATACTCATAGTAATTCTGCATTAGCTTCAAAACAAAGTAGGCTAAATAAAAAATGATTATACATACATAGTCTAAGAAAAAAAGTGGAAAAGTCAGGGGGCAGGGGCCCACTTTAGTATTCTTTCAGGGGGCCCAGAATTGCTAGCAACGGCCCTGCTATGTATTCATAGGTGAATCTGAAGTGACGCAAACTTTCATTAAATTAGTTCCTCTAAAAATACGCTCAGTTGATTAGAATGTAATTCCTGCTGATCTTTGACACAAAGAGCGAGGGGGACATTTGGCAAGTCAAGTGCTCCGCCACGCTGTAAATTTAGCTCCTGGCCCTCAGCTGGCAAATCATCTCTTTACTCAGCTGAGGCAGACTAACAAAACATCACAGCGCTCTGCCCTCTGAGTTTTCCCACGACCGTCTGTCCTCAACAGTTGGCCCTGACAGTTAGTGAGACAGGTGCACAGCTTTCACTATGCGGTGCATTTGGTGTCGGTGCTGCCCCACCGTAATGACCTTGACTTATAAGTGAGTGGAGAGGACCTCTCTGTTTGCATTGACATTAAACTGACTCGTGCTTACCGTGTAACATGACAGTTGCTGATGATGACACTCTATTTGGACAAGAGTCTGCTTGTGTACGACATGTTTGCCCGCTCATCATGTCATGTGTTTTGTCTGGATCTTCAGGTTTTGCATCTGTTCCTGAACATGTTGTAACTTTATAGATGAATGACGCTCAGTGTGATTGTGTGTAAAAAACAAAACAAAACAGCCACACATCACAGATCAAATCATCAGCCATGACTGACCATCATCAGGGGGAAGACAAGACAAAACAAAACAAAAAATGGCACGTGTGCTATGCAAAGATCTGCAGCGCCGCTTCAATCCAGAGTCTATTTCATCCTCTTCCTCATGTTGCAGGTTTTATCTGAACAGTGATGGTTGAGGGCTGAGTTGTATTTAGCTGCAGATGTCTACACATAGGGTTAGAGGTCACACATGTTGGAAACAATCCAATTCAGCATCAGTAGGTCTACTTGACCAGGAGGCTGATATTGTAACAGCACAAAGAGAAAATGGAGCCAAATGGAGCAACCATCAGAGTCTCTATTGCCCTACCAGAAAAAAAAACTTTACAACACAACATAACCGTAAAACCCATCTTCACCTTGGCAGCACATACACACACACACACACACACACACACACACACTGCTGACAAGAGTGAAGGAATGTAGCTGCAGCACCATCCCATCCCAAACCTCCAGCCCGAGCTGCCCCCCAAATGAAAGTTTTGACCTTGTTGTTCAAATTACTAACTTTTTGACCTCAGCTGAAGTTTGCCTTGACCCCTGCACATGTGCACAATGCCCCCCGGCTTGGACCGGATCGCATGCCGCAAATACCTGGAGCGTGGGTTTACGTACGGGGGGTAAGGCGTGCCAGCGGAGCGCTCTTGGGCAGAGCAGCAGCTGCCGTGTAAAGCTGCTTGTTATGAGGCCGTGATACTTTCACATACCAAACTATCAGCGAGTGTGGATGTGAGAAGTGCTCAGGGGAGTGACACAGATATGGGTGTAACTGATGTGTGACCGTGTCTCGTGTGTGTGCGCGAGTTTGTGAGTGCATGATGCAAAAACCATAGCTGAGTGCGAGCAATGTGCTGTGCACGAGATTCCTGCTAAGATATGCAATGCATGTGCACAATGGACATGTTAGTTCATGCACTACTATGATATTTACACCGATCAACCATAACATTAAGACAGGTGACTGGGTTTTATTGTTGTGGCTGATCGGTGTGTATCTATGGCCTGATTTAAGAGTTTGTTTTCTGTCATTTGTGATAAGATTAAAAAAACAAAAACAATATGAAAACCAGTTTTTAATGAGATGGGTGGTGTATCAGTGCTATGCAGGGTAGAGGTTGCATGTGTTGCATGTGTAAGGAGATAGTGTTGTACACGTAAGTAAAAGTGGGAGTTGAAGAGATTGCTGCATAAGTGTGTGTCTGTACATGTTTGTACAATACACCCTCCTACACATGCTCCCACAACTTAAGATAAGGTTCGGGGTGGGTGAGGGACGGGTGGAGGGTGGATGAGGGTGGGTGGGTGTATGAGGGTGGTGGGGGTCTGTGTAACACAAGCCGACAACGCTGATGGAGACACAGTGTCTTAATGAGACAGGCAGAGCAGGAGGAGAGTGACAGTGATACCAGCGGTACGAGGCCGTCTCGGCCGCTTCAGCCCTTCAGTTTGAAAGGAAGCCTGTAAGAAAACAATGAGGGATGTTTCCTCGCCACACAGACCATTATAATGTGGGCTGCGATAAGAGCGATAACAACCTCACTGCCATGCTGTGCTATTCTGGGAGGAGTGGGCTCTGGAAAAACAGGATATCCCCCTTTGTTTTGGTTGGTGTTGGTTGTTTTGTATCAGTGTGTGTGTGTGTGTGTGTGTGTGTGTTTTAATGTTTTTCATCTGTCTCAACAACAGTCTGTTCTTTCGTGTGCCGGTGGTTCTAGTGATAGTGACGGGCTGTGTCACACGCGTCACATTTGTTGACACATATATTTTTCACTGTCATGACTGCAGGTTGAGATTTGGGTCAAAAGGTCATCGGGGTCAAACGCAGGGTTACAGCTTGTGCTCTTCAGTAATACATAGATAGACAGTCCTCTCCATATGAATGACATAACAATGCAGGGAATAAAGACTCTTTTTTTTAAATAGCAAATAGAAAGAGCAACATGGACAAGAAAGTATAATAATTATACTTTCTTGTCCGTGTTGCTCTTTCTCTTTTGCATAAATGTTCATGCAAACTAATGATAATAAAGTTTTAACACTGACATCTAGGTTTAGCACGTTGAGCCATTATACTGTGAGTCTGTCCTATTCAACAACATGCAGTCTGCAGTCAGTGAGGTTGGTTAGTTTGTGTTATTTTCCGATGCTGGAACTTGTGAACAATGTGCAGGACTGTGCTGTGATTTTACTAATGTAATTTCAAGAAAAACGTCACATCTGGTTGCATAATGTCTCTCTAACTCTGATATGTGGGTCAGCCTGAGCAGAGATTTTCCCTTGTGTATTTGTGGAAGGGCTATAGGGTTTTTTTTTAATGCTAAACTAAGATAAGCTAAGCTAAGTTAAGCTAAGCACCCTCTGCTTGAAGCTTCAGACTTCATACACAGGCATGAGTCATGCGATAAAGAGTCATGAAACTACTTTATCTTATGGCGTTTACTGTTTACTTGTGTGTTAATGTTTTTCAAGCCTCAAGACCTCAACACAGCACAATGCTCCCTCACATTATCACTTATTTAGTTTCATCCCATTGTGTGGTTTCATCTCTGCAATGTGCTATCATGGCATATTTCTTCTCTTCTCTTCGCCCCTCTCACTCCATAACTCGCCTCCTCCCTTCTTCTCTGTCTCAGTACAACTATAGCTATCTGTCAAGTAATGGGGGGGGGCTGGGTGGGTGGGTGGTTGGGGTTGGGTGCACTTATCCGCTCTCTTGTACATTACATACACTGGCAGCACTGGAAGGATTTGTTTGTCTGCATTCCCTTCATCTCTGATCTCGTCTTACAGTGTCTGTCTTTTATACTGTCAGTTTCTTCTTCTTATTATTTCCTCGCCAACCCTTTTTTGGATTGTCTTCAAAATCTGCTTGTGTGTTGCCGTTGACCTGCAAAAGTAAAGTGTTCTGTGTCAAGAGTTACAAAGGAAAGTGAACGTTAAACGACAACTGCGTAACGCCTCCAAGTGCAACACCATCGATTATGATAGCAGCACTTACATGGCTGTGTCTGGTCAGGAAAACAAACTGTAGCTCCAAACTTAAGAACAACTTACCGGTAAACCAACTCATCATTCTGTAAATCATTACCACTATTCTCCTTTCCTTTTGAATGGAGACAACGTTTTTTGACGTATGACCTGCCAAGTCTCTTTATTTGAGTTGCAGCATCAAGGTTTAAGTGCTTTTTAAATATGAATCATGAACATCGTTTGGTGAAAGTCGTAGAAGTAGTCTGTGTATACTTTTAGCACCGTAGCTTTACCAAATCTGACAGCTGCTCTCACCTGATTCTCATATTTTTACGTTGTGTAGTTAGAGGAGACCGTGCTATCTAAACAAACCCACTGCTCCAACATGCTTAATGTTCATAGTTTCACATGATTATACTGTAAATACTGTAAATACTTCAAGATAGCAAACTACAAGGACAATGGAGTAATGACAAATGACAGGTCTGGCCTGGTCACTGGCACTTACAGCTGAAATACAGCCAAGAAGTGGATGTGTCCTGTGATGAACTGCCGGACCGTCCAAGGTCTTTTCTTTGCTCCTCAACAAATGCTCACTGGGATAGACTCCAGCCTGCAGCGCTCGAAAGGAAATTCATTTATTTGTCAGCCTGGGGAGTAATTTTCATCTTTTCATCCACAGTGACTCTTGGTCACGATAACATTTTTTTTTTATTGAGCTGCAGAAAAAAGCAGATTCCTGCGAGAACACAGTCAAAGCCCTCTTACAACTTTCCAAAGAGAGGAGATGGTTTTCCCTTCAGCTCTTGTGTCAAACTATACAGCAGTTTAGCACAAGTAGCGACAATTAGACGGAATAACGGCATTAAATGAAAACTGCATGTGGACCTTGTCAATTGATTAATGCCAAATCTTCGTTCGCTAATGAATTTAATCAAATTTGAGGTATTTGGAGCCCAAAGAGCAGGTCAAAGAGTGTTAACATGTTCCAATCAAAGTGTTTCTGGAGGTCCACACCTTTCTAATACTGGCTGAGCTGTGTTCATCAGTCTCTGTAACTTAATGCAATCCATCATCTCAAACACAGGGAAACTGTCTCTGTTCCTTTTGTGTATAACAACAACAACACCAACACCATGAGTGCCTTTCCAAACACAGAAAGTGCCAAACATGTGCTGTTATCCCCATATTTGAACAATTATCCCCCGTCCTCTATTTGATGGCCAGCTTTCGCCTCACCTTCAAGCTGTCTAGGAACAGCTAAACAGTTTTGATTTGAGACGTGGTCAAGGCGTCACTTGTTTATTTTCAGTAGGCTAGATCCCGGCCTTCTGGGGCCTTGTCTGGCTGAAGCAGCTGACTTCCTGTAGGCTGACTCCCACCACACATGAAAGGAGTGAAAATAATTCACTCATGCTGCTCTTTGAAACATTAATTTTCATTCAACTTAATGGCTCAAATTGTTCCATTTTTTTCATTAATAATAGTGTGCAAGCAAAAACCTGTATGTGTGTGTGTATGTATATATGCATATATGAGCCAAAACAAATCTCCCTAATTCCTTTTTTCCCACTCTTTCTGCTGATTGTTGTTGTTTTTTTTTCATGTCTTCTATATAAGTGAGCCAAAGCTGGACACCAACACAAACAAAACGGTGAGTTTGCATAAATTCAGCAGACCAGCAGCCACAGGGATTACTATTGGATAACCTTGTCTGTTCAGACTCAAAGAAAAGTGTTTGACATAATTATTGTTGGATTCAACTTTTCAATATTGGAAAGCTGGAGTAAAAACCTGTACTGGTTCCCCCAATCATACTAGAGACAGTATTCTCCAGAAGGTTTTTTATCCTCATATAAGATAATTGCCACATTTACCAGAATCCACTTAGCAATAAGCAACGAGGGAAAGTGAATATGTGAAAGGGGATTATCACATTTCAGTTTTCATTTCACTATCCTCCAAATGGCAAGTCTGTGTAAGGACAGTCTCCATGGACAGAGACGTCATTTCAAGTCCCCTGTGTATGACAGTCCAAGCTCTGTCAACAAACTGGTTAAATAAAAAGTCCACATGTTTACAGACGTTTTATTTGACTTGTATGCTCACTCACTCACACTCACACACTCACACACACGTAATCACAGTGCGTGCTTAAATGTGCTTATATATTACTTTTTAGTGTCTCCCTTTTCTTTAGAAGCCACCATGTGTACACAGAACTGAAACCTGAGTCACCAGAGAAATGTCATAACGCGTCCCATAACTGTGTGTGTGTGTCGAGATGAGTGATCATTAGCAACCACAACACGAGCCAAACACAGCGTTCTACACAAAAACCTCATCGCCCACAACTTTCAACCAGACAAGGCAGACAAAGCAGTCTGTGGCATTTGCATTTGCAAATATCCTTTCATACTGAAAGTCTTGTGTGTGCGTGTGAGAATGAGGTGTGTGTTGGTTAACGTGACAGTTTCTTGTCACACAATGTAGATTAGAAGTAAAACAAAACATCAGTATTGTCACACGGAAGAAACTGTCTGGTTTTAATCTCTAAAGCTACGATTATGTTGATTCCTGAACCTAGAGGCTACCGAATTGTGTTATTTCTCTAACTGTGTGTGTGTATGTGTGTGTGTGTACGTGCGCGCCAGCAGCTGGATATCATTACTCATGTTTGCGTGTGCTCTGCTCAGCTCCCCTTTTGGCCTTTTGTAAGTGTCTATGGAGCCAAAGGCTGTTTCCCTGTGCACTGCTGAGCAACCAGAAGTTTAATGTTCTCCACACAAAATTAAGCCTGTGCCAAAATGGACGAGCTCCCCATCACTCAATGTCCCGACAGAGAGCGCAGTGCTTTTTTAATTTGTCTGGAAACAGTTGGCTTCGGTGTAATTTAGTTTTTAAATGAGGAGTTCCGTGTTAATCAACTGTCAGAAAAGTCACACAGACAGGAATCATGTATAAGATCCTTTGTTATAAACACAGTTTATAACTCTGGGAAATGGGAATGGCTTGTGATCAAATTTTCCACTTAACATTTCTAGCGATGATCAAGGCTTTTATAGGCAATGCTGCTGCCAGTTGATAACATCACGAGGCATCCCTGCGTCCTGCAAATTATGTACATATGTGCAGCTGATATGCAGAAATGGATGTTTCCTAGTAACAACACATGTGCAGGTTAACAAGAAAGGTGTGTAGTTTTCCCTCAATTCACTACATTACATTACATTTTATGAAATTTTGCAGAGCACCAGCAAAAGGCAAAGACAAACTAAAGCAACCACGGATATAAAAAGGTTATAAAGCACTAAACACTTAAGGATAAACACAACACATTTAGATTTGATTAAAAAATATCACCAAACTACTTCTGTTACTGTAAGTTACAAGGTATTTGGTTTGATTGGTCATAGTTTAGATTGAGATGCTGCTTCATTCATACTTATTAAACCCTCAAGCTGTGAAATTAAATGTAAAAAAAAAAAAAAAAAAAAAACTTCTACAGCAAACACACACTCTTCATTTTATGTCACACCACTGAACATAATTTGCTCTGTAAGCAGCATTATGCTCTTATTAGATTAGCTGATGTGATGATAAAAACACCAATAAAGAGGGGACATTCATCAGAAATGAGAAATCAACAATTCTTTGAATATCCATCAAAAACAAAGACGCTACTGTAAAGAGAGGATTTGGTCTGGTAGTGAAACCAGTGTGTGTTTGTGTGTGAAACCAGTGTAAGAAGATTTCCCTTTTCTCTGTGTGTGAAAAATATCAGATCAACAAGTGCAGTGTGTGTGTGTGTGTGTGTGTGAGTTTACTTCAGCCATGCCTGTTTACTTTCCTCTGAGTACTAATGTATAAAACCACAACATTATCAGCAGCAGTCAGTGTCTGACATGAGGTTGACAAGTCTGCAACAAACTGTGGGAAAGTCTGTGGGAACATTTATTCACACTCTACCTCAGACATGACAGCACATCCTCAGCACAGACACCACCTTATCTCATAGATCTTGAAACCCATATGCAACATTTGTGAGACGGACATATCTGATTTTATGCCCATGATGAAGTAAAGACCAACAGATAATTAGCATGAGAAGATTAAGGTGTATTTTACAGTGGTTTTTCCCAATAACTGAACCATTTAGTCACCTTTGAAAGTTTGTGCAGTTATGTCAAGGTGTCTGATGATTCGTTTCCTCCTTATTAGAACAAAAACAACAAGAACAATTCCTAGAAACAAAATGGAGACTGTCCTTTCGTAGAAAAAGAAAAAAAAAGACACCAGAAGTCATTTGAAGAGCAGGTTATTATGATACATGGTTACGTTTTGTTGCGATCTAGTGGTTGCAGTTATTATGCCCTGAGGAAATACCTGTTTTAGCCAAATGATGTTTCCCTGCCTAAACCTGACCAAGTTTTGGCAGGCTACCTAAATCTAACCAAGACATGACCCTCATTATTGAACCAGTGTGTAACTGTGACGACCAAGGTCTGACAGAAGATAGGCTACGCAGAAGATAGGTAGCATCAGATAAAATCTATCTAGTATTGTTCAGGTTGGAGGACTTGTTGGGACAGAGCGATGGAGGCTATCTGGGGTCTCACTTTGTGATTTGTTTCTGTGCCAATAATGAGGATACTGTCTATAACATGTTTGAGTGTGGCTCAGTACTGAGACTGAAAGACTAAGTTGGTTTTTGCTCCAAACTGTGACTCAGGCCTGTAGTAGAGCAACCGGGCCTGGAAAAGGCTAATGCTAAAAGTTGCTTGCTAGTGCAGCGCTAAACAATAACTTTGGAAATTATTGTATTGCAGCTTTAACCGTTATTATTACTTTTGTTTTATGCAGTCCAACAAGCTGTAAACACAACAATGACATTATAACCTTAAATTTCAAGAGCTGCAAGATGGCAGCGGTGGAACAACCCACTGTGAGGTTTGGAAATCTATGTCCATCTTTATTTACAGTCTATAGGAAACCGCACTGCTCAAATTTTCCCACCACAAATTAGGTTAAATGTTGTACTAAATTTGGATGGAAGCTCAGCAATAGTAACTTAATAGAGAAATTATGATGGAAGCAGCTTTTGCACAGCTTCTCTGAAGCTCAGAAGAGCTTGTTGTTCTCTGTCTCCTCACTGCAATAATAGAATCATTTTTCTCTCCACAAAATACTGGTGTAACCAGAAAATAATTTGCATGGTTCATTATACTGTACAGCATACAGCGCTCATGTTACTGTATTATACAGACCAAATTCTTTGCTGTAAACCACATTCTTCAGAGATGAGGTTGCATCACACAGACACGATGCTAATGAGCTGGTGTCCAGTGAAGGACTGTTGGCTTCTTCTACCATCCGTCCATTTTCTACATGGCTCCCTCTGCCACTTTATCTCCTTCTCCTCCTGTTGTGATGGGTTTCTGCTCAGCCTGGCTGTTAAACTACAGTGTAATCCCAGCCTACGACAACAGCAGTGTGAATAATGAGAGACATGAGTTTCAAGTGGTGGCCTTTAAACCCTCTGAGAGACGCACAGATCATGTGGAGAAGCCATCTGGATGCAGAGCAAACACCCAAAGGTGTTATTCTGAGAGTGGATAAAATGTTCACATCACAAAACTAAGTGGGAAGAGTTGAAAATACCAAAGCGACAAAAACACTGCGAACTCTGGGATCACTCACTCCTGTTACAAACAAAAAAGTCACTTCCAAATTCGGCTCAGACATTTTCAGAATACATTATTACTACGTGACTTTAAAAAAAAAAACCCACACTGTTATTATGGCCGATGTCCACTCCGCTGAGATTTAGTTTTTTCAGAGTGACACAGTCCATCACGCTCAGTGCTTTTACCATTTAGGAAAGCCCATTAAGAGCAGAAATCCAGATGTTGTTTCCTCTGGAGGTGGGTCAAACTCCTGTGTCTCCTCTGAAACAAACCAGAGCCCATGATGTGCTGTAGGACTGTCAACATCAGGGCCAGTGGTTGGGCCAGTTTGGCTTCGTCTGCTAGCTCAAAGTGAATGACTCTGACTCCTGGAGATCATAATAAGGATATTTTTTTCTCAGCAGTGTGGCCTCTCCAACCCTCACATGGTGCAATGTCTGAGCAGCAGCTTCAGGTAATACTAATACTGAACTAATGCTGCAGTCAGACTGTCTGCATCTCACACACAGTCAGTGTTATTAACATACACATAGAGGGCAACTTAAATACAGTCAACTCTCTTTTAGGTCAATGGTGCTGTTCTTCCAATACACTCAGACACATGTCATTTTCCTCAAATGTCACTTCGAACACCAAATAAAAAGGTACAAAACAGTGGAATTAAGTAACACAGACATTTATTGAAACATGATTTAACAAACAACAAGATAAATCCAATGTTAGACTTTCACTGAAACTTGAGCCAGTGCCAGCTGGGGCTAAAGACCACACATCTGAAAGTGAAAAAATGAAAAAAATGGCGGTGTAGCATACAGTTAGAAAGAAATGAGCTCCCCAGAATATTTTCAAAAGTGAAGTTGAATTGTGGGTAACAAGACTTTGACAAGAGAGAAGAATATATGGAATAGGAAAAAGAATACATTTCTGTCTTTAGTTTTGATATATGATTGTGTATTTTTTTTAAGTGTCCATTATGAGTCCGGTTATGTTACCCTGTTTGATCATGTTGCTAAACTGGAGACCTTTATGCAACTTTTAACTTTATGCAACCATCCACGTCATAACTGATGACTGTATTCTCTCTAATCAGCCCCCCAGTTACAGTAGGTAATAATAAGTTGTTTTTTTAAACATGCTTTTCAATGGGTATCACACACACAATCTCAACGGCATCTGACAGCCTCCATCTGTGTTTTAATCTCTCACTGCTCGGCAATCTTTGTCAGAGGAAGTCCAACACATGACCATTCTGTCACTGTTTCCTTCCTCACCTTCACTGAGCAGCAGCCAAGTGGCTTTTTCCTCAGATAGAGAAAGGACCTCTCAGCTGTGGCTCACGTGCCACCACATGATAAAAAAGCCCAGGGGGCCGAGGGTTGCATGTGAAGGAGTGTGAACAATAACCAGTCGCGGTGACAATGAGACCTGCTCCATCGCCTTTCTTCCTTCCCCTCCGCTCTCTCCCCTTTCTCCCGATGCCGCTGTCGGACACAGCTGCCGAGCAAGACGCCGCTATGCTTCCACCCTTGTTTTTCAAAGCTGTATAATTAAATATAACTACTGTCATGTGGCCTACACACCCCCCCCCCCCCCCCACCACCTGTGCTGCTCCTGCATTGTGGCACTTGCCGCAATCTTGCTCAACAAGCTCAACATGCAGTGCTGCGTAATATTAGGCCAAAATCTTAAACCTCAGGTATACCCCCATGTATTTCTGGTTTGGCTGGTTCGATCTGTTGATCGCTGAAAAACAACCCAATTATCCTTGTTGATGTCACACAATGTTATGTTACAAAACTGCCCCAGAAAGCACACACTCAAGTGCTTTATTGTGTCTGTGACAACAAAGACTTGTCACATGTCGTACAGGCAGTTTGGTAAAGGAAAGTAATGTGTTTATACTGTGAATAACAAAAGCCCTGAGCACTGCGCATGCAAGACGTTAGATATTATTTGTCTGCACTGGCTCCAATGAGTGAAACCTACAGCCCCTGCTGTTTTTGCATTTTGGCAGTGGTGTTGGAAGCATTATAAACTTGCCAGAGCAGGATCATGTAGCACTCATGTCTATTAGTTTGTCCATTTGAATCGCTGCCATGTCAAGAGTGCCAGGTCCGGGTCACAGTTTGTTAGTCGGGTTGAGCTGGGGGGAGTTAAAACTGATGTGAGGGCCATTGTCTGATGGTCTCTGGAGGTGGTGTAGGTTTCTCTCTCGCTGATAGTGCTGATTGAGATGGAAAATCAGCATCGCAGCACTCAAGGGTGTTGAAGTGTCTCCTGAAGTCCTGAGAAAAGACGTGACAAATGGTGAATGAAATTGTAGAAATGGAAGAATCTGGACGCGTACGTTGGATCTGACTCGAGTTTCGCTGGATATCTCTTTCTCTTATCGACAGTAGCTGAATGTACAACCAAAACAGTTGTGTGGGGATTAAACACTAAATCACTACTGAGCTGGTTTTGTGTACACAAAGCCGGACCATTGTGTGGTGCGTTAAAGCTAGATAGCGAGACAAAATACATTTGTTTTAGATTTCCAAGACAGATTATAAGACATACAGTAGTTTTTTCCATTGAATTGGTACTGATTAGTTGATTTTACTTCTTTGTCTGTTTTTATCGTATCAGATACGACTGTTTGTCTTTTTGACCACACTGTTAATTCTCCAAGGTCACAGTGGTTCCTGCAATGGCAAAAAAATCAATCTACAACCTTGTGTCCTTGAAATCACATTTATGTGAAACCAGTTTTTACAAACACAACATCTGGATCACAGTTTATTAATCAACAGACCGAGGAAACATTGTTTATGAACAAATCTGCCAGGTTGAAATCAAGATTTCTCTGCAACATTCACTCATGCAAAACCTTATCAATTTGTGTCAGACAACCAAAACTGCAAGCAAATTCGATACTATAAACTGCTGTCATGGTTATTGTTTAGGCACTCGCAGCACTTTCTTACGGTTGGGCAACGACTGTGTTCTTAGTAAGATGGTGAAAAAGCCCTAAGGGGACTAAAAGCAGGAGGCAAACAAGGTTATTAACATTTAACTGAAACCATGAACATTCACTACCAAAGCACTCTTGTAGCCTAAAACCTAACCACAAGCAAGACTCAGAGTGAGAGCCACAAGTTCTGAGTCGTGCTATGACTTGAGGCACAGAGGACAAAATTATAGCGCTTCCCTCAGTCAGTAAAAGGCCAATGCTGAGCGTCCTCCAAGTAGCCTATGCTCCAAGTGTCTAAAATACAGCGAGTCACACTTACCTTCTGACATAATAACATCTAGTTTGTAATAAAACACATGTGGAACCTGTTTTACTATCACTCCATTAAGATCGGTGTATTACATCACACAGGGCATGACCTCCTATTCTGCACTGGCTTGCCTCTTTCAGTTTGTTTTGTGCTTTCACTAAAGCAAAGGCTCAGATTTCCTCTTCTTTTTTCCTCCACCGCTGAAATCCCGCAATAACACTAACTAACTAACTAACTAACTAACTAACTAACCAGCAACTCCTTTGTTCTGCAGTGTTTGTCAGTGGCCATGTCAGGGCTGCTCCTGGTTAAACAGAAAGGATCTTATTCTTTTTAACAAAAACGTCTGTCTCTGTAGGAATCCTGTCCGTTATGATGACAATCTGAACCTGACAGTGACCACAACAAGCCCTATTATTGCATGTAATTTGACATGGACGAATGCACTGGTTGATTACATCGCAGCAGATGTTCAGTGGGTGCCTGGTAAAGCAGCTTCTATCAATCATTTACACGCCGCATTGAAAAATAAGTCCCAGGTTAAAAGGCTCATCAGTTACTTTGTTTAAATTTGCTTATTACTCAGCACTGATGCTTTGCAGGATCGGGCTTGTTCCCTAGGGCAGTTCAAGAGCACGTGGTGGTAAAATGAAACATGAAAGTCACAGAGACAGCTCACTGGTTTCTGAATTACCAAGCAAAGACACTGTGAAGATATAATTTGTGAAAAAATTCATCAGTGTTTCGTGTCATCAGAGGGAGGGTTATTGGTCGGTATGGAGAGAAATGTGTGGTTCATTTATGATGCTTTCCATATGTGTGAAAATGATTTATTGGTCAGATTTGTCAGACGTTGAGGGAGTTTGATTTGGCTTTACATTGTTTTTCCGTGCAACCCATGGAACATCAGGCTACACTACTCAGCGATCATCTGGTGCAGAAAAACACCATTTTAAACACGGCCAGACAAAAGTGCAGCAGAGAGAGGCAGTGAAGGACGTCACTGCCTGGGAAATCTGACAGTGGTCAGACTATCTGTGTCTGAAAGGCAAACATTAGTGCTCATTTCCTGTCATTTTCTGTCTCAGCGTGCAGATAGCGTACCGCATGAAACCAAAGCAATTGCAAAAGAGAGTGGGAGACAGAGCACTCTTTCTCAGGTCCCAAATCAAAGAAAAAGTGCAGAAAACATACAGCCAGGAATAAGTTGGCAAACCCTGCGAACTATCCCCCACTTCATTTAAAGAGGGAGGGTTCCTCATCATCTATAAATCTGAGCCTCCCATTGAGTGTCTCAAGTTGAGATACAAGCAGGCACTCATGCTCTCCCTCAAGTGTCCTCATAAACCACATTGTTTCCAGCTTATTCCCCCCTCTCCCTGCAGTCGTGCGATGCCAAAAGTTCCCCTCACAGGCCTGTCCTACTGGGCTTGTTTGGGGACATCTGCTGCCATGTCCAAATATTGTTTTTGGCTGAGCCATCGCTGGCTCTGCTGCGAGAGAATAGAGCTGGGAACTATTTTTACCTCAGCGGGATAGACTGTGTTAACATATAAAACAATGCCTCTATCCCCTGCTCTTCCAGCTGCAGTAAATGCAGGAGAGTGCGAACACACACCACATCCGAGCTTGATGCTTATGTTCAGGGGGCAAAACCGGTGGTAATAACAGTATGTGTGACCTCTTAACCTCTCGGGTTTTGAGTTACGATACCGAAGCGTCTCATGAACTTTATTTTTAAAGGAAAGTTAAAGGCTCATTTGAGTCTCAAGTGATAAAAACTGTCTGTAATGTTCAGAAAGTGGAAGGCATTTCTACAAACACACACAACACAATCCAACACACTTGTCCTACTAAAACAAACCTACTTTGTGAAGCTCATGGAGTTGTTTTTTGTTGTCTTTGTGAGGTTATTTCATTTCTTCACACTGTTACAATAATAAGTTCAGTTCCTAAGGGACTGTTAATCTCCAGCTTTATTCTGTTACGTACCTTCCACCCACTAGGCCCAAAGCTTCCCACATGTTTGTTAAACATATATAAAGGCAGAATTTTTTTAGTAATGATGTACTCTTTCATCGCCCATTGCTACATTCAATCACACTGTTATATAAACACTGATAAAACACAATGACTTGGCTTGGGAAGAGTTGCCCCTGGTTACTCCTCCCAGCCTCTTTAGGTCTTTTTTGTTCATTCCCATGAGGCCCAAAGTCATATTTCATATCCGTTCATTGCGCTAAACAAGAAGAGTGTTCAATTCATTTTCTTTTTAACTTTACAATGGACTTCTTAAGGCCACAGTTAATGCAGGGACCTTAGATATTTCAGGGCACTCGGAGGAAATTATACTTGGGCTGAGTAATTGTAATGAAAACACTGGAAGGGAAAGGATCTGTGTTTTAAGGGAAGACATAATGACTGCTCGCATTGTTTGCCCTCCACATCATATTACAGCACTAATAGAGTTATTTTGCTCCAGATGGCAGTGAAGGAAAGCTATACAGTGAGAAATAACAATCAAGAAGTCAGTCAATGCTGAAGCATAACAACAACAGAGATACTGATTATGGTAAAGGCAGGAAGATGGTAAAAAACAAGAAGCTGAAAATGTTTCTAGGATCAATTTCCACTTGTTTTTCTAACATTTTCTCTCTGTGTCCATGAACTGCTTTTTAAGTATCCTTTACTTACTTTTCTCTTATGTACAATATCTCTTAATCATATTTTGGCAAAAATCAAGGAAATGATAAATTTCACCATTGTTTGGTTCTGACTTTTCCAAATCAGAGTTGTAGGGACTGAGCTTTGTTTGGATTAGTCCATCCAACATCTGAGAAATGGCAGAGCTCCGAGGTGTGTGCACAGATTACAGGTCAAAACAAGGTGAAATATGTGTTGTTACCAGAGCAGGTTACCAGAGTCGGATTGCTACACTTGTTTGGCTGCTCTACAGCACGACACTTGATAGTGTTTATATAAAGTCCCCTGATAACTGAGCATCAGCAGAAAGTTTCCCTCCAAACTATATAACTTGGTGATGATTTCTCCTCATTCAACCTCAACTCCTAGATAGACCATAACTGAGACACTCTAGCTGAATATCTGCAGAGCATAGACACATAGAAACCTTGGTAACACTTTACTTGAAGGTCTCATCATAAGAGTCACAGTCATGAACATGTCATAAACATTATGTCAATGTCATAACACCCGGGTTTGTAGGGTTAGGGTTAGGGTTAGGGTTAGGGTTAACTGAAAATGTGCATGGTTGAGCCTATAGATAATAATGTCTTCTTCCTCTTCTTCTTGAGGCCTAGGGTTAACATTAACGTTCACAACATACTGGTCATGCGTGGGATTTTAAACCCCCACCTCTAAATTCAAAGTCACCCAGGCACTGACAGGTTGATCGCTCCTTCATGTCAGTGTTCGGAGAAGGAGATGAGCATGTGTCTGCCCTATTAGCTCTGTGTGTGACTCCTGATGTTAAGGCCGGGGGTTTGATTCACATGTTGACAGAGATTTTATACCCCGGCTGCGTTCACCATGGCAATCTCAATATTTACACCATTTTCATTTTCATTTTATTTTTTCAAAGTTTTTGGTCAAAGTTAAAGCTAATATTACAACAACAACAAAACAATTCTCATCATTTGTGGAATTGAGTAAAAAGTGTTTTTCTGAGATCACTGTGAGCTTGATCTTTGACCTTTAACCAACAAAATCCCATCTGAGTCCAGGCGAAAATTGGCACAAAATTTGCAGAAATTCCCCAATGGCGTTCCAGAGATATTACACTCACAAGGTTAAAATCACATTTTATGAGGTCACGCTGACCTTTGACCTTTGACCACCTGAAAATCAGTTCAGTTTGCCCTTGATTCAGAGCAAACAATTGTGCAAAACTTCGCTCATATTGTGTTCACGAGGGTAAAACCATGTTTTCTGAGGAAACCCTGACCTTGACCTTTGACCTTTAGCTACTGCAATCCTATCACACCATACTTGAGTCAGGGTGAATGTTGTTGTTTTTGTTTGTTTTTTAAACCGAGTTTAAAGAAATTCTCTTAAGGAGTTCTGGAGACGTTCATAAAGCCCAAACCACATACATGTATGACCTTTGACCTTTGACTATCAAAATCCAATCAGTTCCTCTTGGAATCCAAGTGAACGTTTGTGTCAAATGTGAAGAAGTTCTTCAAGTTGTTATTCAGATATCACGTTCACAGGGCCAAAATTGCATTTTGTGAGGTCATTGTGAACTTGACCTTTGACGACCAAAATAGGCATCACTGAGATATTACTGAGATACTGCGTCTGTGTGGATGGGAGGATGAGATGAGATGACAAAACAATATGCCTGTGGGTTTGGATGTCGCCATCAGTGAGGGATAAAAATAACACAAAACACAAACAACAATGACTTTATACCTTCATATGGACCAGATGCTGTAATACAGGACTTTCATACAAAAGCATTACACACCTTTGATATACAGTACATAAAACAGTTTATTTTAAGTTTTATCTTGAAAAAACATTGTCACGTGCATTAAAGACATTAACTAGATTCTTGTTTAACATGCAATAAGTCAACTAGTCAGCGTCTTTGTTCCTCTCGCCTGCTCCATCATGTCTATGGGGCCTATGCTTTCCATAAATATCCTGTCTGTCTACATGTAGCACTTGAAAGCACCGCAAAGTCTATGCCGTGTTTTCACTACCTGCATATAATTCATCCCGTGAACACACACACAATTGTTTCTCTGTCTTCGGCAAAGCTAATTCGTCATTATGCGTGATTCAGAGGCTGACTATGGACTGGATGTTATTACCCCTCTGTCTTTACACACACAATTAGTTACACATCACATATGTACGTGACACGCATGGTGTCGTGTCGCCAAGTCATTATGTCACTGTGTACAGCGATACTATACCACCAACTCAGATTTCTGGAAGTGTTCACGCTTGTTTGCAGAGTCAACAAACAAACCATCATCGGTGTTTGGCCCTTGTCCAACAGACCAGACTGTCGTAGGCAAAACTTTCCGGGAAGGGACACACCAGAGATTCACTGTAATTGTCAGGAAAAAGAAAACACAGCAGCGTTTTCAGATAACACCACAGGGACGGGAGGGGGGGCACATGCAAATTCAAAACCAGACCAGGAGAAACCTGTGTTTGGACCCTGGAAACAAGTGTTTTGGAGACGGCCATGCTCACAGAAACTAATATTTGAATAGGTAAAGACAAAGCAATGAAATATTTTACTATCTTACTTGCTGTCGACCATGTCTGGGAATAATGTGTAGAGTGATACCAAAGAAAACAATGTTCAAAAATTCAAAGCAGGACTCAACTGCTGCTCCTTTACAATTAATTTTTTTCCCCGTTACTGTCACAGTTAAGAGGGTTCATTTGTAGTGTAGCAGGGCAGCTGTGATCATGGCCAGATCAGTCTGTCAAATGAACACAATGAATGTGATAAGTGAATAGATAAATGTTAGCATGGTCATTGCTGATGCATCCATTCATTTTCTACCTTTTCCTTATGGCTAACTCTCCTGTCATTTCAGACCCACTACATGGTCGCCCACCTACTCCTGTTTCCTCAACCAGTCCATTTCCACTCATTCCTTTCCACATTGTGTATTGTGTTTCTTTACACTGTAGCTCTCCAGCCGTTTTTTGGATTTCACATAGTTAATCTCCCTGTTACCTAACACTGTTCCTGCCCTGACTTTACCTGGTGTTTGCCCGTGCCTGCCTCTGCCTGCCCAGCCTCAGTTGAGATCAACTGTTGCTGTTGCTGTGAACTCTTTCCAGTGTCTCTGACTTGTGTTATTGAGTCCTCCTTAATCTGACAGCACAGACTCTCCCATTCATAGGGGTTAATTATAATGAACATGAACAATACTACACTGTATCTGCCTCTGTATGTATTTTTTAAAGACTTCACCTCAGCTCTCTGGAGCAAAATTCTACAAAATATATTAAAAGTGTATTATGTATTATCTTGTTTTTCCTCTAATCCCCAAGAGACAGAGACATCATGAGAGAAAGAGGTTGTGCTTTAGTCTCCAGAGACTGTTTGGCTGTCTGTTACCACTCATCTGTCTCGAGTTAGACAGCAGTCACCACCATATAAATACCCACTTATCATTTCAGTAGTTTATCCTCCCCTGATATCGGCCTGAGATGACAGAGACAGTAGTGGACGCCCAATGCACCAAACCCCCTCCTCCCCTTTACCCCCACACCCTCCCGCCCCCTCCTCCCTGGAGGCATGTCTGGACTCACGGACTGCGTTTAACTTTTATTACCCAGAGAGATGGATTGGCTGTTCCCCACCCTTATTTGGTGCTGCGGTGTATGTGTATACAAGGGTTTGCAGTTGTAAAGTGAAGGCAGCGTGGCTCAGTCAGAGCGGAGCCAGGTAACAGAGAAACGCTGCAGCCAATTTGCAACAGATATCCTCCAAGAAACCATGACTCATGGCAAATGTGGCATTTTTTTTTTCTGTCTTTAGATTGCTTGCCTTTGTCATGATACAGTAACTGGAGGCCCTGTAGGTTAGTTTTGGGGAAAAAATAAAGGTGGTGAAACCAGAAAGTTAAGACAGGTTAGAGGAATTAATGTTGGCAAGCATCTACTAAGATGTGTCCAAGGGAACATGAATTTTCTTGACCCTGAGCCGTAAGAGGCTTTTTCTAAGGAAATCATTTCAGACATTTGCATTAGTTTTGTGACATTTAGCCTCCCAGTGTTTTGATTTTAATTATCCATTCTGTCCAACGAAGTCATGGAGAGAAGTAAATTTAATTTTATGCCAAATTTGGAGGTTGGTTATATTTAAATCTTTGACATACAACCTAATACAAATAGATTTTTTTCTTGTCCATTGTAGATAGCTTGTAAAACAATAATGTTTCTGTAAATTGATTGACTAGTCTGGGAGTGCACTCAAGTTACCACAAAGCTGGTTTACGCCACAAGCTTCATCTATAGGCTCACAAGCGATCTACCAGAGCTGAGCTCCGTCTCACACTGCAGCTAGGCTACTGTCACAATAAACGATATCACGTACACGTCTCTAATGACGCTAAGTGAGAAATGTTCATAATAATAATTAATAACAATAACTTGTATTTATATAGAGCCTTTCAAAATACCCAAAGCGCTTATCTGTTATTCATTAATCTGCCACAGACAGATGTGTGTGTGTGTGTGTGTGTGTGTGTGTGTGTGTGTGTGTGCGCGCCCCCGAATATGCCCACCCCGCTCCTGCAGCTGGGTCTGATGCCTGATCTCGCATCTCGAGATTCTGCAAAAGTTTCTTGAGATCTCGAGAAAGTTTTGGGGGATCTCGAGAAAGTGCATCCTTTTTTCTTTTTTTTCTCCACCCATCAATTTTTTCCCCCCATGTCCCCTAGGGGGCTCCGTAGTAATCCATGTAATATAGTGAAATATGTTGTGAAGATTGACACTCTGCTAAGCTAAGCTAAAGTAAGATAAACTAAGCTAACCTAAGATAAACTAAGTTAAGCTAAGATAAACTAAGCTAACCTAAGATAGACTAAGTTGAGCTAAGATAAACTAAGCTAACCTAAGATAGACTAAGTTGAACTAAGATAAGCCTAAACTGATTTTTGTTTAATGTATGTTGATTATGTGAAATCCAAAACTAATAACTGGAATAAAATACCAAACCTGTAAATTTGCATATTAATTGCGATGTTTTCTGTCTTGAATGGTGTTTGTCACGTTTCTTTTGTTACTACTTCTTTTTCTCACTTACGTAAGGACTCTCACCTCCAAACCACAGATACGTAGGTGTTTGGATGTGAAGCAGTCAGTTATTATAAGATGGTCAACAGAGCAGAGACTCATATGAAGGAAGTCGTGTTATTCCCCAGAGTCTCTCCTCAGTTGCAGCTGCACCAACGTGTTTTGACCTAACACCCCGCTGAAGTGCTACACCTGACATGTGTGCCCTTTCAGAGCGGCAGGACCTATTCTCTACGGACGGGAAGTTCATTTCCTCAGAGGATGGAGCCACACCTATTGAATTTTATAATGCCATATTATTTTTTTTTCCACCCAAATGTTGCCTATTTCTGTTCTGTTCTTTTTTTTTGTCACGCTGAGAGGATGTTATTTTACACTTGGTGAACTTTAGAGGTGTTGTCATGTTTTTCTGTGATGTTGTAGTCAGATGTTCAGCATGTCTCGGGGGCATAGGCTACTGTATATGCATCAATTCTATGTAGAGTTTCGTAGGTAGTGGGGGGAGGTCATTGGAGATCAATGACATACGGTGAAAACGGATGCTGCTGACGTTCGCGATGCACGAAGATGCATCCTCTGTTGACCTTTTTTCCCCCAGACAGAGACTGTGAGACACCGGAAGCTTTCAGAAGGTGATAATTGAAATGTCATCACTCTTTGATAAATCTCATGAGATCATTGGGTGGATTCGCAAAGCGAGGCAGATAGCATCATGAGCCCACTTCTGTTCTCAGTCTGCCTTTGTTCACAGCTGCAGCGCAGAGAAACATGAAAGAACTGAACAAAAGAAATGTGGTGGAAATGATGTGGCTACATGGTAAAAACGAGGCAGCGGCGGAGCGAGAAGAATACATCTACGAGAAGCATATTTTACATCACACAGGAAGAATTACATGATTGCAAAATAAAACTGCTTGAAAACCTTGAGCCTGCCCTCGCTGGCAGTGTTGCAGGCAGACACTGAAGGGTTAATAAGTGGAGAAGCAGAAGTAAACAAAAAGAGCCGGGCACTGGAGCTTCTCTTGCTGCCGAGGCTGAGGCGTGACCCTTGAGATAGGCACCGGGCTATCATGAGGGCGTCTCCCTGAGTGACTGGCCAGGAGAACAGAGCGGGCTTTGTCAGGGCTGTGTGCGAAAAACTGCTGACCCAAGCAGACTCTCACTCCCCCCCCCTCCTCACCTCCCCCCATTCCCCCATCACCCCTCCCACCCACATGTTTTTTTCTCTCTCTGTCTCTCTCTTTCTCCCTGAAGACACACACAAATGCTCATACACACACTTGTCTGTATTTACCAGCAATCCCAGGGGATGAAGCTTTCGCTCCAGCTGGTGGGAGGTTAAAGGAGGGGGGGGGGACACAGAGCCCATTTTGTGGTTAAAATGTAAAGCAATGCATTCTGGGATGCTTTTTTTTTTTTAAAGCTTTAATAAAAACTGCTGCAAAGTGTTTTTGAACAATCTGGGTTTTCAGCTAAACCGACCATGAGGGAAGAAACATCATCCTCACTGGCAACTCTTGTGCTCTTACGGCGGCGGCCCTCACAGTCAAAACAACAGTTCTCAAAACACAATAGCTGTGATTCAGGAGCTGCATCCTTCAGAAGCTGCATTTGAAGACTGATCGCGTCACAGTGGCGTTGACTAAGCTGACCGATTTCAGAGCCTCATTCAAATACGTCATTCTTTTCTTGGGCCAACAATTGGTTTCTTCGTGGCCCAATCAATGTCAAGATTCATTGCAAGCAAACAACACTCATGAAAAAGTATTGTGCTTCAGCTCAGTCCAACAGCTCTTGGTACAACAACCTTAAAACCTTAAGTTGTTATAAAAAAATAATCCATTCCAATTGTCAACACTGCAGGGCTACAGGAGCTGCACTGTAAATGTTAGTCACAGCTTGCGTAGACCAGACCATCTCATTTCACCTTTATGAAACACATCCTCCAAAAGAATTGCGACACAGCTAACATTTAACGAAACACGATCTTTAGAAAAACTGTGACAAACTTTCATGAAACACGACACCATTTCTGATAACAGAAACGGTGGGGCAAAACTTGCTTGTAATTGGACCGACGCCAAGGCAAATTGGGAGTTTATTTTATGGGTGTGTTAAAGGGGGTTGATGCTAGACTGGATCAGCCGTAGGGACTGTCTGTCGTCGCTGTCGTTTCGCCGTTGGCTGACTGATGGTGCTCTGAGCAGGTGAAGGGTCAGCTCGATGGAAATACCTTAGAAGGGTCACAAGCCATTTACTCAGACCTTTGTTGTTGTGTGATTTGCACTGGACAGGCCCTCGACGTCTCACCACCTCGTCTCCTCTTGTCTCTTGTCGGACAAGGCGTCTTTTGAGGAGGAGCCATCCTGAATTGCAAATGTGCTATTTGCGCTCACCTTGTCTTTTAATGTCATAAGTTGAAAGCATATTGAGAATTACTTCAAATGGATGCCTTTGTTAAAATATATTATTCTAGCCTCCTCAAGGACACTGTAGAGAGTGGTACAAGATAGAAACAGGAAGTAACATTGAACCTTTGTTGACTGGGACTTGAGTACTGTCCAGTCACAATCAAGAAGTGTAATCCAAGCTAACCCTAACCCTAGCCCAAATATCTTACTTTGACTCTCAGTGCCACTATATTAAACTATGACGAGGCTTAAAATAACTCTCTTTTGCACATCTAACTCTGTTTACTGGTCTGTTTGCAATTTCCACAGTGCATTTTTGCCAAGAGTTCACAGAAAAACAACAACAACAACAAAACTGACATGTCTTTTTGAATAAGCCCTGCCTTATTTACTGCTTAGGCAAAATCAAAAGTTTCACATAATTATTCTGTAATTAGAAATGAGAGTGAAAACCATCGTTCGCTGTGGTGAAATGTGACTTCTGGGAATATGAACAATATACCATTATTCTTTGAAGTAACTTGACAATCCCAAATTAGTCGCTTGTCTCCCGATGTTCTCAGACAACTTGTTCTGTGACAATAAAGGGCAGGCAGCTCGTCTGCAAGTGATTTGTGTTGAGCGTGCGTAAACATACACTGACTCTTACCTACTTTAACATACTGTTTACAAAGGCACGAGCGACTATGTAGTGTCTGCGTGAGTAGTACAAACACAACACAGACAAATACCCCAAAGGTGACAGTTGTAACTGCTTCTGACACGTTATAATATCGGCTCACATTAGCTCAGCCTGCAGCACAACGCAGCGTGTTAATATCTTGATGAGGTTCAGGTCAGGCCTTCTCTGAAAAACATGAGTTCTCCACTTTCCTGAGGCCACGTGTTTTTGCACTCCACAACCCCCCCAACAAACACACACATATACTGTACACAGATGCACACACTCCTTTAACCTTCCTTGCTGCCCCTGTCTACACAAAGCCGCTGCCTGGGGGAGATCGCTTTAGAAAAGCAGTGACAGAAAAGTGAATCACAGTTTATGTTAGGTTGCATCCCCCCCCCAGCCCACCCAACCACTCCCAGAGGAGAGGCGATGGGGGGAGAAAAAAAGTAGTGCTGAGCTCCACTGTTGCCTCTGGGGCTTGTGAAATACCTCTATTGTTCATGCTAAATTAACTTTTTAGTGAGGCTAAATCCCAGGTGTCAAGTCAAAGAAGAGGTTTTTATTCAGTGATGTGACTTTTAGTGAATTAAAAAAGCCAGATATGATTTTTATTGGTTCTTTATTTCAAAAAAATTCAGATAACATTCGGACATAACTTGAGAACGACTTAATTTCATTGCCACGGCTTCACTGACTCACATTCATATTTAAACTAGTATCCCAGTTTTTAGTCTGAGCCCAGATCTGATCAAAGTGTTGGCATGTGACATTTACAAGGAACAATAAGAAAGCCTTACTGACTGAGGTCAATCAGTAGTAGTTGAAGTCATAGTAGTAATCTGGACTACTATAAAATTACATTATACATTAAGGATACTTAATGTAATGTAATGTTTGAGTTAAAATGACAGAATATTTACCCTGAGCACTGTAGGGTTCTGAAAGTAGATCATGATGTTTACATAAGCAAACACATGATAAGTCCTGGCTCATTTTCCCAACCACATTATCAGGGTGTGTTTAAAATTAATAGGTTGGCTATTAAAAAACCTGTCGATAACATTAACGAACGTGTGTCAGCTGCGAGATAAATTTGTGTGGATTAGAGAGGAATAAAAGATTATCAGTGTGATTTACCTGCCGAGAGCAAAACTGTGTTCAGTTCACACACAAAAAAGATCTTTTATGTTTTTTTGTGAAGTAAAAGAAATGATGCACAAGCCATGTCAATTGTCCATAAAGTTTTAATGGAAAAAAAACAGCAATGTACCCATTTAACAACAAAAGAAATTAAGAGAAGTTGTAAGATTTCGAGAGCCAAGCTCTTATGTACAGCATATTGCACTAGAAAAAGAACAAACATCCCCAGTTCTCCTTCTCCTCCTCCTCCTCCAGTCCCTCCATCGCTCCACATCTTGCGCTGTTTGGAAACTGTGCAGCCGACACAGAGCAGTCCCAAAGATAACACAGCCAATGCTTGAACGAAAAAACTGCTACATCTGGACTGGGTCTCACTTCATACGACACATGAATGTGAAATCCTTGAGACCACTCTGAACGTAAAGAAAGCAATGTGAAGACAATACAAACTCCCTGCGCACACGGCACTCAGGAGTCTGACATCAGTTCCACTGTTCAGTTCATGTATTAAAAAGAGATATTGTGGTTTTCACTCCATTAAATTACATTCAAACCCTTAAGATACAGATTTTTTTCTCCAGGAATGTTGGACATGCATTTTTACTCCATTTACATATATTGAAAAAGCCCTTGAACTGAGAGTGACACAGCAGACTTGGCAATATCCAAAACTAAAAATGCCACAACATTGAAATAAAAAGCAATTATAGAAAAGCAAAAAAAAAAAAAAATCATCATGTTGTTGTAGTTCTTTCTTCGTCTTCTTACAAAAAGGCATGGAAAATTTTTTTGTTAAAAACTTTTCATAAAGATAGCAACAATAGCCGTGTCCAATTCATGTCTAATGTATAAAAACACCTAATCACAGCACTTGACAGTAAAGATGCACTCTTTCTTGGATATTCAAAAAACTGATCGAAGAAATTTGATATTAAAGACACTGAAGGTTGAACAAATAACAAATGTTTCGTTTGAGTCAGGGTTGCAACAGTGGCTAGTAATGACAGGCTCAGATCAACGCCACACCGACTGGAGTGGCTGTTCAACCCATCTCGCGTACAAATAATACTGGGCACCATGGTGGCTCATTCCTCCTTCAAATGTAAACCCACAGCCCTACTAGATTGTAGAAAATAAAGCACAAAAGCCCCGGACGCACCGGACCGATCCAGCATATTACAGATCTTAAAAAGTTTCAAGAATCTAGAGGGGAAGTTCAGCACAGGAGTAGAAAGAGAGAGGCGCAAGAAACAGTATACAGCTAAAAAAAATTGTCGTTTTTTTTTTTTTGTCCATATTTTTTTTTACAGTGCACATTGACTGCAAACAGTCGTCTCTGATATTGGGAAGGTTTTGCGTGGTGAAACTCGCCGTTCGTGCTGAGAGATGTCAAAGGTTGAGCCTGTGCCTCGTGAGCTGATGTGAGGAATCAAACTGATGTGTGTTTTGTATCGAGGCACAACAAACGCACCGTGCTGTTTGTGCCAACTCTACACTGTCATGAGTACGTTGAATCTCACAGAGCCCAAGTGAAACAAGCAGCTGTGACCAGTGACTTTGGGGGTAATTTATGCCAAGTGTTGATGATGATGATAGTGCGGCAGGTCTGTTAACTCACAAGGCACGTTTTGTTACATTTGATTGTCTGTTGTTCACGTGTGATTTGTAAAAAGACTCACACCATTCGTGTGAGAAACGCACGAGGCACATGGCTTTAGTCCAACCTCCCCACACACAGGCATCAAACACACAACTGAATGCACGTCAACAATGAGAAGAAAAGGACTGTACACACTGAGATAGCATCTATACAGTAACACTGAGCAAATATACACAAAATAAATTAGAATAAATTATCTCAAAGAAACTAAACAAAATGTTCTCCATAAGCACAGGGAGTAGTTAAACGTGACGTTCGAGTGCGAGTTTGAAGTTTTTGGGACTGGAGGCCAGAGAGTGTGTCACATCTATCTGAATTGGCTCAGCGTTCAGTGTTTGCAGGAAACAAACTTTTGGTTCAGCTACTTGTGTAGTTAAAAAAAAAAAAAAAAAGAAAACTCCCAACAACCTGTAACACACTTCTATTCTGATGATGTTGTGGAAAAATGTGAAAAGTCAAATGAAACGTCTTTGCTTGTTTAGCGCCGTCTAGCACGTGAACAGCTAGCGGCCAAAATCGTGACTGAGCGGGGGTTTTTTTTCCGCAAACGCATCCCATAATCAGCGTTTTCAGTTAATTAACACGATTATTAACTACTCCCTGAAGAAACAAAGCAGAAAATAAACCATCAGTGTCTTCAAAAGTTCATATCATGAATCTACAACAGACTGAAATAATACATCAAATGAGGAACTTTTAACATCTTATTTAAAGTCTTTAAAGACTTTTATCCTTGATAAACCTTACATTGAGAAACAGTGGCTGTGTCATTGCAAAAATGCTAACGTAGCAGTTGTCACACTAGGATGTATAAAACTTTCTCTGATATCCGAACGTGTCTGTGTGTGTTTGTGAAACTGTACAGAAGCTGTTTTTACTAAGTTCTCAGTGAAGCGTAATTCACGTGTTCTGTGAAAGAAAGCACTTGAACGAGAGGTTCAACTTGGGATATCTCATGTGTGGATGAGCACATCGGGTTTGAAATCAGTGCTTGAGACATTTACACCTGGAGTGAAGCAAAGTGAAAAGAGCATCTCTGTAAATGTGTCCGTGACAACGATATTTGTAAAGAGGTGTATTTCACTGACATATCGGTGGAAATGTCCTTCTATACATGTCAGTTTGATTGCAAAATGCAGCTGATCCCTAAGATTTTTTTCTCCCCTTCCACTGGCTTGAATATTGCTTGCCCCTGTAACTGTTGACAAACGTCATCTCTCTCACAAGTGACCCACAATGCAGCAGAGGGCAAAAATTGCGATTGTCAGTCCAGCCAGAGAAAAGCCGAAAGCCTTTCAGCTGTCTGATTGTTTCCAGTTCCCTGATCGTAATCTCACAGAGGAGATTTGTTTGACTTTGTGCTTATTTGGTTTCACAATTACTGCACATTTTTGGAAACAGTGAGCACGCACTCCTACGAACAAATGATCACAAATTGAAAGAGTAATCACGGTTACGATGTCAGACCTTGAAATCTTCAGTACACCTAAATTCAAGTATACATCCTTTCAATCGTACGAGATCTGAATCTACACAGTGGGTCGTTAGGCCACTTCTAATCACACAAGTGGTACTGGAGATGGAGAGGCTGATGGATGACACCAGGAAATGGACACAGGTTGATATAATGTCCCTATAGGTCTACAGTGGAAGCCAATAAAACACGCATCTAAACTGACCTGACAGTGCGACACTAGTGTGTAGCACTGCCACAACGTCATGACAGCCATTTTCAAATTAGCCAGTGTGGAACAGTAAAAGGTAAGTACAGGGCTTTTTTTGATTTTCTGAGAATAAATTAGAAATGTGCCTCGAGTCCTCAAGGTTTTAAGTCAGTAACTTCAGCACAGAAATGTCCATGTCCACAGTGTTTTGCCAAAAAAAAAAGAAAGAAAGAAAAAAAAAAAAGTGGCCTAATCTTAAAATTGATCTTTTTCATACAATATCCTTGATGCAAAAAGTGTAAGTACTGTGGCAGGAGAGAATAAGGCATTCCCTGGACTGATGGAGGTCCTTCAAGACTTGAATTACCAAATAAAAAGAGCAGTTTACTGTACAAAATAGGTAATCTTACAAATATTTCGAAAATATCTCTTCAAACACAATGGCTTCTTCTTGGAGAGGCGAGAGAAAAAAGAAAAAAAGAAAGAGGAAAAAAAAAAGAAAAAAAATTGTTTCAGTCTCCGTCCAGCGGTGACCAGTGTTTTTCTTCATCTCATCTTCATTTTCAATTAGAAAACAAAATCCGAACCCGTGTTCCATCTTACAGTGCCATCTCTAAAAGTCTGGTCCCTTGTTTCTTCTGAGGGAAAACAAGGGCCGAGGGCGAGGGGGCCAGCAGGAAGTCTCTCTTCATCTCTGCTCTCCTCTCAGGCGAGGGACGAGAGCCTGTCTCGGAAACAGAAAGCCGAACAGGGCCATCGTAAGGCGCATCCAGGCAGGCAGGTTTTGTCTCTGGTGCCTCATGAACTAGAAAAAAAGAAAAGAAAAGAAAAAGACATTAATATGAAGCAGGACTGGATGTTCAACACTTAAACAGGTTTATAACTGTGCTCATCAGACTTCCATTGGTTATGAAAGACGCTGTTCAAAGTCTGATTTTGTCACAACAGGTTTTTTTTTAAAGGGGAAGCCTCGTGAACTGTGGTAAACCCTGTGAGCTGAAACCTTATGACCAAGAACAGAGAGTGTTTCCACAACATTAGACAGTGTGTCTAGCAAACATGTCCCGTCACATGCACATCCTGCATGAAACTTCTGCAGAATATTCAGTATTAATGCATTTGCTCTCGTGCCAGGAGGTTTAATATATTATTTGTTCATTAAGATCTTTCCTAAAGTCAAACAGAAGATGAAAGCTTTTAAAAAGACCGGGCTGACAACTGTAAAACAAGACATGTTTAACCCACAGGAGCTGCCACTTATCCTTATAACATCGCTCTATCCTCCTCCTCCCTCGTGTCGAGACATTCCCTCTTATTAAACGCTGCACTGTCGACTTCTTCGAGAGGCTCAAAGTGAAATGCTTTCAGAGAACACGCTTCCTATTTCATCACGGCTCGTGCAGCAACACAGTCAGCTGAGTAATTACCAAAACAAAGCAAAGGAAACTGAAACTTCTCCCACCCATGGAGCTGCCTTGTCCCGGCTCTTGTCATTTTCTATTGGGGGGTGTGTGTGTGGCCCTGGTGGACTACAGACAGATGAAGGGATTCCGGCTGCATCCAGAAATCCCCCCCCCCCCAGCCCAGCCCGCCCCGCCCCGCCCCGCCCCGCCCCGCCCCTCCTCGCCTCTGATGCCACTCAGCTCCCACTGCCTTTCTGAACAGTTGCGCTCCGATATTGCAGCCTGTTGCATAAGCATTCTTGTATGCCCCCCCCCCCCCTCCCCTGCTCGCTCCATCAAGGTCTCTACCAGCCTAGCAATCAGAGCCTGCCACAGGCTATTTGATGCCGAACTGGCAGACTGAACTGAATTGAACCAGCACCACTAAATGTAACCCTAATTGTCCTTAATTACCTTAATTCTACACTGCTGAGCTTATTTAAACAGCACCCTGGTTTGTTCCACACGAGGCTCATCTTTCTGCTCTCGTTGGCGTAGGTAGTGGAGAACGGCTTGTGTATTGTTGGGCATTTCTAGGTTAATGCATAATGTATCGTAAACAATTACGAAAATAGACAATGTGAATTTTTTGCTGTTTGCTGCAACTTTTTTTTTTTTTTTTTACAACCGAAAAGAAGCATTAACATTTTATTGCTCACAAAAGGTAGTCAAAACGGACGCTTACGACTCAAAAACCACAAACACAATGTGCTCCACATAAACAAAAACCCACACATTTGCCCACACCAGCAACTTCTGCTCGGAGAAAAACGAATGAAACTGTCTAACAATAGCAAGCAGAGGAGTGATTGGATATCATGAAGGATCACTTGTGATTATTCTCCCTTTGGAATATTCCTACAACAGCAGTATCAGATCCTGCAGGATTAAAACCGACTCGAGCCGCAGACAGACGGTGAAAGGCAAAGGGAGGGAAAAAAATGAAAAGGAAAAATTTCTCTTATCTCTGTCACAGAATTACACACACACAAAAACCAAAAACACACACAAAGACATGCACACTGAGGCAGTCAGTGGGACAACTGAGGTATTGTGGGTAGCCGTCATGTTACTGGCTGCGTCTATAAGTGTGTGAGTCAGAGTCTATTTTTAGACGAGCATATAAACAGGCGGCCAAGTCTACCCAGACACAGACACGCCGCTCACTCCTGTTTGTGACAGTCACATCCATCTCACCTGCTCTTCCTTAAACTCTCTAAAGTCTCATGTCAACATCTCAAACCATATATCCTCATTTTCATATCTTTCTCTCACTCTTCCTTTTTTCCCCTCTCTTTCAGTCTCTCTTCTTTCCTTTGTCGAGTTTCTCCCTCTCTGTCGACCAAGTGTTTTTCAAAACTTATCAACCACACCTTGTTGTCAACACAGACCCCATGGCAAAACAGTCGCAGCAGCAGCAGCAGCAGCAGCAGCAGCAGCAGCAGCAGCAGCAGCAGCAGCAGCAGCAGATAAGGAACTTGATACCCCTCCCAGTACATCTGTACTTATTAACTAAGTCCAGAGTCACGTGAGCAGTGTGAGTTTTTAAGTGGGACCAGTGTGTGCTTTCTTAAACACTGACACAAATGGAAATCTGACCTGTTATCAATCACGCACCTTGTCGTCTTTGTCTCTACATCGAAGGGGGGCAGCTGTAAGAGTCTGACATAATCCCCCGCCATCTTTCCATGTGGATTTTATTTCTTGACGTGCACAATTAACTGCACATCATGAACTACACAGGGTATGTGGGCTTGACTACTCCCCCGGGAGCCCTGCGAACAGTGAACCTCCACGCTCAATTCCCTTCATCATCCCCCCCCAAAGCTTTCACAAGTCCCAAATTGCTTCATGCTTCATATGCTCTGTTCAGAATTCATTTGACGAAGAAAAATAAAAGCCTGCTGACTTTCAGGTGAAAGATACAAGGAACAAACTGACATTTAAACTTTTAAAATTACAAAGTGGAGACAAAAGAATAAAAGATGCTGATCAGAAACGGCGGAGTGCGTGTTTTCTGTTTTATCTAAAAAACACTGCGAGAATTTAAACTCATACAGGCATGATTTTCACTCCTTTGTTGACTTTTCTCTCAACAGGAAACTTACCCTGCTCCTACTGACTGTAATGACAACGTATCAGGGCTACAATGACACAGAAAATTGGCAGCATGGCCTTTAACTCTCTGCCCAGACTGTGGTCAGTGTGTTTAGAGGACAAAAATGACTGTAACCACAAGTTGTGCTGAGAGTTAATGTCTAGATATTGACAGTTCAGAAAAAATAATAATTTTAAGAGACACTATCCTATATTTCCTGTGGTATTTAATCATTCCTTATCAGTGATTTAGGATTTATCCTCCGGCGAGGCCACAAAAAAGTAGTGAATCACTGCAGAGGCTATTTTTACCCAGTGCGGGTGGTGGCCAATCCAGATGGTAAAATGCTCCTTTCTTCCCAAGAGTGAGCCACAAATTGGCACGAAGTGGCTTTGATTTGTGTTCTCTAATCAAGTAAAAAGCTGACACACATATAAATAGTTCACACATAACACACAAACACAAACTTTTTGGCTGAAAAATACTTAAAATCTAAAGCTAGACCCATTTTGTCTGTGATATGCAGATGATAGAGAATTAGGTTAATAGATGAGGTCAAATTCATTCAATCTTTAGGTTTTGTCATGTTCATGTTGTTAACACTTTGACACTGTGTGATGTAAAGCTCAAAGGAGAGTTGTTTGAAGTGTGAGGTCACTGAAGGTTTGGCTGCTTGGGAGGCTTACCAGTTCAACATGGTCCTGCTGGAACTTGTCTCCAATCTCCCGAAGTTTACGGCCAATTTGCGCCTCGACGCTCACCCCTGCCTGCTCCGCGGGCCTCTCTGCCATCCTGTCATCTTCCTCCCCTGTGCCCTCCTCCTCCTCCTCCTCTTCCTCCTCTTCAATCTGCCTCTCTCCCCGGTCCTCCATAGGCTCAAACTGAGCGGGGAAATGTGAGCGTAATCCAGCGTTGCCTATAAAGGAAAACATCAAGCTTCTTAAAAACTTGTGTTGTTGTTGGATCTTTAAAATGTTAAGGCGCTGTAGTCGACGGTGCCAAGATGAATATAAGGCAAAAAAAAAAAAGAGACATCACTGATATCAGCAGTATTTGATATACGTAGACTTCAGCTCCATAAAAGCACTCATGTTCTCCTTTTTGATCTCAGACGAGACAGTGAAAACGCTGTGGACAGTTGAGATAAGACAAATGATCTAGATTACTATTAATGGTCTAAAATGCAAATGTGTCTCGGCCGTCTCAGTCTCAGATCGTCTCGTAAATGAACAAATTGCGAGGCACCCAAAATACGACTGAAGGGTCCGCAAACAAGAAAGACAGAGAGTTTTTGGTGGGTGGAAAACTCAAACACCTTATTAAATCAACAACAGCCTCAGTGAACTGCCGCCTTTCAGCGGGCCGTGTCACTGAGTTTACTCACTGCCTCTAGCATGCGCTTCTGCAGTCATGCCACTTGGAGGGGAAAACAATTGTTTTTATGTGTTATCATGTGTGCTGAATGCCTGGCTGTGTGGCTTCGCAGAGGAACGTAATATGTCTAAGGAAGTGAGCGGCCTGAGAGAAGAAATGGCAGCGGGCCAGGAGCATGACACCCATTACTGGTTAGATTACAATGAAGAACAAGGTAATAGCAGTCAGTGGTGCTTATGTATTGATGACTTGAAAACCCAGAACAACATGTACCTCTCACATACTGCCACTGAGTCAACAAACAAACAACCTCCTACTTCGACATTCGTTCAATTAAATTAGTGTGATGTCACACTGATTTGATTAGAAATGGGAAAACAATATTGGATTAAAATAGATGGACTTATTAGTGTGGGTATGTGGCTTTATATATGTATTAAATTATTGTGGTTGTTTTTTTTTTTTTAAGAATTGTTCATTTCAAATGAAAACAACAAAATGGCAGGAATGTGAGTATTGTATAGCAAATTTAAGTATATATAAATATATATATGATTGGCAGGCTTCAAGATTGAGCTCTTGGGATGCTATTATACAATGACTGAACCTCCCAATTAAAGTGAAAATGCATTCAGCCTAGTCTGATGACGTTGGATTTAAGTTGTTAAATAACCCATGTAAAAAAAGCTCTATTAGCATCTGAAGATGACCAAATCAGAGGAAGAGTGTGGGTATGTGCTGAGAATCTTCACATATTCATTTTGTGCTCGAGGACAGCTGCCAATGAGGAACCCACCAAACAAAAGGAATGACTAATACTGTGAGGTTACACTGCCTGTGCATCATTCAGTGCCGCCGTACACTCAGTTTCTAAATCCGTCGGCGCAGATCACTTCAGAATATCTCATCCCTCCTTCCTCACCGTGAAAGGGTACGCGGGGCTGCCAGTGCAGGCCGCAGGGCAGCGTGTTGTTGACGCCGATGCTGTTGTTGTTGTGACTCTGCGACGTGGGCACGGCAGCGGTGACGGCAGCGAGGGCCTGTCCGGCTGCGATCGGCGCGGCCCGGTCTTCGTATTTGACGTCCCTGAAGGACGTTCCCCAGAGGTGTGAGATGGGCTGTGACATGTCCTCCTCCTCATCATCCATCCGACGCCTCAGCGGTAAACTCCCTGGGGAGAAGAGGAGGGGGACATGAGATAGAAACTTTAGACTGAGATAACATGTTTGAAAGTGATTTGGGTAAAGTACATGCTGTGTCTGACTCATATGTGTTTATGATCTTTAACTCACTGCTAACTTTGGGCGTGATTTGTTTCAAAACTAAAAAAAAAAAGAGGAAACTTTCATGCTGTTATCAGTGGAAACCTTGCCCTCTAGCAGATGGAAAATGATCGCACCCGGTCTACATTAAATGGAAATAAATCATGAGTCATTATAATACCCACTAAGAAGCTTATGTTGTGCGAGGTAATACTGAAAATAAACAGAGATGAATCGCCTCAGAGGCACAGATGGATCTAGCAATGTAAATCCATATGCACAGTAAGGCAATAAGCATGCAAGAGGCCAGATGTACAGCCGTCATCTCTCTTTTTCTTTTTTTTTTAACACAGTGACAAGAAGCAACAGGAGCCACACGTATGGAAACACCCTGTGTAGGGGGACCCAGTGGGCGGCTGGGAACGCTATGCCAGATCTGCCACCCTCCTGCAGCTGATTGTGCCAAGCTGTTTCTGAGTATGAGCCAAATTGTAATTGAGTGCCAACAGATCCACCAGAGAGGCTTTTTTTTTTTTTCCTTTAGATTTGCCTTAATCTGGAGCAGTGTGACACAGGGTACAGACTAGAGTACAGTCAGGGGGATTAGCTTCCTCCTGTACGATTCTGCTGCTCGACATAAAGCCCCTACGCCCGCCGTTTCCTCTCTCTCTCCTCTCAAACGCACAAACACTGGATTGTTGTCTACTCTATCAACACACACACATAGACGCAGCAGCAGGTGGTGCGTGAGTGAGTGAAACCTCAGTGAAACCAAAGTTCTGGCTAGACTGTCATGTGCCGCATGCAGCAGCCGTTTCATGAGGGAGATAACGAGTTTCGCTCCATCCTCAACTGTGCCTGCTGAGAGCAAACACTTGCACTCTCTTCCTTGTTGGCCACATGCCACAATCTGAACTACTGTTTCATCTTTTTTTTTTTTTTTTTTTTTTTGTCAAGGCTGCCTGTGTTTTCCTTTTGTTGTTCAAGTGGAGACAAATGGGCTGGGTTGACGGGCAAATGCAAAAAGTTGAAACTGGATACACTGGTATTGTGTTTACTGAACGAGGGAGCCGGTTGTATATATGTCTTTGTGAAACTGTCCTGTTGCATGATGTCATGTCATATGGAGTCAAAGGAGGAAACTGTGGATTTCCACTGTTTATCTAGAAGACCATGTTATTACCGTTACATGTCTGTCTTTAAATCATTCACCAATAAAAGTCATTCTTATAAAGAAAAATGGACTATTATTGGCTGACACATTATCAAATTTGCTCCATTACTCTCCAGGCAATGACACTGGCCCATTTTGCCAGTGCACGCAAACTGTTGTATTACTTAAATTCAACACAACCCCAATTTGTGTTAACCTCTCTCCCCCCCCCCCCGGGCAAGTTAAGTAATTATTAATTACTACTATCTGGGCGGTAGGGGCATCTGAAACGGTGCACCAAGTTTCGCTGAGATCAAATGTGAACTTTGTGTTGTTGTGTGTGTGTCAGTGACAATGTGAGCCGTGTCTTGAATTTCCACTGGCAGACAACAGAGGACTGGCAGAGATTACCATAGTGTCAGACACATGAAAAAAACAAACATAGACAGGGAGACACACAGAGAAACACATCACACACACATATATATATATATACACACACACACACACACACACAAACACACACAGTGCCTGGGGCTTGAGGGAGGCCTGGCAGCAGCCACAGTGCTGGTCAGAGGCTCAGGGCTGGAGCAGAGAGTGGCTCCCTCTGCTGCACCATCTGTGCACCAGGCTCGATCCCCTCCACCCACAGCCCGGGCTGGGGGTGCACACAAGGTGAGCTCTGCAGCAGCGATTTCACCTACTGTTTTCATGTAACTAGCAATACATGTCCCGTGGATATCAGTGTGTGCAGATGACATGCTCCAATAAAGTCATGAACCCTAGCCTATCTATGGATGAGAAGAAGAGCCAATTCAGCTGAATGGTGAATGACTTTGTTATAACACTGGTGTAACTGCACAAAAATAATAATAACTGACGGATAGTTATGATTATTAGTTTATTTCAAATTGTTCATTATGTGGGCTCCGGGCGACCACCGGAGATATGCTGCATATTTATCCGCATCAGGGGGACACTGCCCCGGGCAAGCTCAGTGCGTAAACACGCCAAGTCGGACCGTTCCCCACTGTAAAAAAAGACACTTAATCCACAACCTGGCGGCTCCTCCTGTCTGAACCTGTCCACACAGCCTGCTGCTGACACCACAACCAACAACAACATCCTCAGATTAAAGTTGGAAAATTAAACTTTTCTTTTCTCCCTCTGTTATTTTCCCCTTCTTCTCCAAAAATAAGGAGCAACAACAACTTGAACCTAAAAGCTGTGGCTCTTTACTCGTTACTCGTGATGGCGACAATAAACAAACTAACTAACAAGCTTGTACGTCATGAATATTTCGGTTAATGTTGTTACTGTTACTCCCATTATTATCCTGCTGCTCTGACACTTTCTCTCTCCACTTCGCGTTGACAACTCTTCCCCCACCAATATCCACAACCCCCACCACCGCTGAGGTCACAAAGCCGATGTTCACTCGCTGGAAACATGCATTAATGCGTGAAATAAACACAAGAAGACAAGTCCGGTTAGCTGTGGTAGTATTTGACTTTTACTAATTAGCTGTTTCATCGCGTAGCAACAACAGACCCACGGTCGGGGGGAGAAAAAAAAAAAAAAACATCTGCCGGCGGGACGACAGAAGGACCGAAGCCGTCACTTACTCATTTTAAACAGTCAAACAAACAATTAAAAAGTAAAAAAGCGATAACAAAAAGGGAGAAAAGCAGGAAAACAAAAGCTTGTATTTGCTCTTATGCCAGTCTGGTGGTGGTACTAGTCGGCTCACCCCCCGTCTAGTCTTTGCCCGGGCATGACCGAGCTCCCCGCACATTTGTTGACAAACTGCCACAAACGGCTCGGAGGATTTTAACATTCTATTCATTGAAAAAAATAAATAAATAAGGAAGACAAAACAAAACAAAACAAATACAGAACACAACGGCCGTTTTAGACTCACCGCCAGCAAACGCGCTTTCCGTTGTGATCGGTGGTATCTTGACAACCTGCTGGTACCTTGTTTCCTACGGGTTGTGGTGGCGAAGCGACTCGTATCCGTCTGTGCATTACAGCCACTCGTGGATGTTTGCTGAGTGGAGAGAGGTTGTTTTTTTCCCCCCTCGCCGTGTCTGAACGGTCCGCCCCTCGCTGCTCTGCCTGGGATCCGCCCCTCCGTAAAACGTGAAAGGCACAGAGTCAGCTACACGGTTGTTATGCAAATACAGCACACAGAAAAGACAGAAAATGCTGTTATTTATATTGAGGGGGAGAAAAAAAGGCATCCTAAATCTGCACTTTAGCAAATGGGCGTGGTCGAGGGGAAATCCAGAATAGGACTATTTAAATAAAATTGGTAATACTTGGGTATTTGGAAATATAGACTACTCATTTAATAGTAAAATTCCTCTAAAGTCACGAGGAAATGAGTAGCAACATGGATTCAATACAGAAAGATGGCTCATGTGAGTTCACACTATTTTATTATATCATTAGATCATTTTAAATGGCAATGTGTGAATAGCACTTACTGTTGCTGACTAAGCCCACTGTAGCTGGTTACTAATCTTTTTTTTTTTTTATGTTGATAATGCATCATAAAAACACATTATGTTTTGCATGAACATTTTCTATTAGGAGTGGCCTAACTGTAGACTAGCTGTCAAATAGCCTACTTTATATGCCCCTGAATCCAAGTATTGAAGTGACATCAAATGCAAATATTCAAGTGCAAGTAAGCCTACTGTGTAATTAATGTTTTACATTTGCTGCAACGACCCCAGTGCAAATAGGTTGATGCCATCTTTTGCCAAACAGATCTGTAATTTGTGTGTGATTGTTTATGTCTGATTTTATCATTTTAAACTGTGGAGATATAAGCTGTCGTCTGCATGAGATGTTGAACTGGTGCTGTGTTGTTATTGAGATGAGAAAAAAAAATACAGTGCCTGGCCCTTTAAGAGAACCGTCCTCCTCGCTGCCATAAGCTGGTGACACGCCGCGGACCAATCAGATGGTTTGTTTTGGTCCCGCCTTCTGCTTCGTGTATCTTGACACGTGGAGGGGAAAAAACACAAACCCAGATCGGACATGTGACTGCTTTCAGCGCTCAGCTCAGCTGATTGGGAGCTGCTGCTAGATAGAGTGATAGCACCCACCCAATTGCTAGAGTCTTTATGATGATGAGAGGTGTACTGTCAGGCAACAAATAGGTTTACAAATGTAATCGTCACACACACATGGAAATTTAAGTGAATTCACAAATATACACAGAATTGAATTCTCTATGTGTATAAACATGTAATGTAGCCTACATCATAACAAAATATAACTGAACCATTGCTGACATGTATATTTACTGTACTTTAGTGTGGTTTCAGTTGGTTGTAGGCTACATGATTTATGTTAGACTATTTATGTCTCTACTCTGTATTTTGGAGGCAAATATTGATCTTTCTACTTTACTACATTCGGCTTCCTGCCAGTAACACTGCATATCATGATTTCACATACAAAACCATAATACAAAAATATCTATACAATACTTACAATACAGTAACAGTAATGCAAGAGTCAGTACAACCTCTGTATGAACAACACAACATGGCACAGTAAGATGTTCTTATAATGCATCCTCGCTTCACAGTATTGATATAGCCTAAGCATTGAGCCATTTTCAGTTCAGCCCCTGAGGGCGTCCATTGTTGGGCATGGTATCCTCCTCTGATGGATCTACAGTGACAGTGGAATAAACAGCAGCCATGGCTGGTGACCCTCGCAGGGTGCAGGGTGGGGGCACGCCTACGCATGGCATCACTCAAAAGAGGAAGAGGGGGGGCGGGGGGGGGAGTACAGTGAGACGAAGCCTGATCTGAAAAAAAGGGGTTATTGAGTGCAAAACAGCCAGGCAAGAAGAGTGAGACTATTTGATCCATGGTGTGAGTCAGATTTTTCCCAAGAGACAATTCCTGGATGAAAGTAGATGCTGTTGCGTGGAGCACTGGTCAGCCCGCGCAGGATGTTATGTTTTCACACTGTCCCACTCTTTTGTTGTACAGCTGGTAACGTGTGAAGTGTGATTTTCTCAACTTTCCACCAAAATTCCCATGCACGGTTTATTGGCAGACTGGCAAACAACCCCTGCTCTGCCGTGTTTAAACTGCTGCTTGACAGCGGCTCCCAACCCCCCATCCACACCACAACCCCCCTCCAACTCCAATCCTGCAGCGAAAGGGACCCCACCCAAAATTTGGAAGAAGAGATCAGATGGTGGTTGTTTTTGCTCGCGCTCTCTCCCTCCCTCCCTCCCTCCCTCTGCATGTGTTTGTATTGGGGGGTGGGGGTGGGGTGTGCTGTAAATCTCAATAAACCTCATCAGCGGTCAATCAATGAACATTGAAGCAGATTGCATGGATACAAATGGACAAAAATAAAAACATGTTTCAGTTACTGTGCTCTAAAAAAGCCCTCTCCTTTACTTGATGTAGCTTGACTGCGGCTAAACTAAACCCAATTTGTATTCAAGCTGCATCTAAAAAGTAAAAAATTCTAAAATAGGAAAAGGTATTACTACTTAGTGGCGTAAACCTGAAGTCAAATTTGAATTTAGCAACAACATAAAGAGTCAGTGAGGCACCAAGAGAAAATATGTGAGTAATTTAGATGAACCCAAGTTTCATCATCAGCAAACTATTCCACTTTATCTGTTGTTGAGCGATATTTAGATATTTATGATTTGAAGGACACTGCTGTGATACATGAATAATTACTAATAAATACCACAGCATGAAAGCACCCTTTGAAGAATATAAAGGAATGGAAAAAAAACCCACGGGAAAAGTGAAAAACATCAGTTTTGCAACAATTTGATGTTTTCAGGCATTTAGAGCTACTTTTCAGAGGTGGAACCTTTCAAAAGTTAATTAGTCTACTGTGCGCTGCTTTTGGGAAAAAAAAAAAAAAAAATCCAATTGCCCATAAGTATTTCATCGCTTTTTTCCTCCCCCCCTCAAGTTTCCTTTATCAATAACTAATTAGTGTTCCCAAACAATAGCTCCAAGAACAGTGCATTTCAATCACAGTCAGTTATCTGCGTGCCAGCAGACCCTGTGGTGAGCTGTAGTTTCTCATCAGTTGAACTGCAGTTTGGTGAAGTCTTATTGTCTTTTTGAACCATATTTGTGTTGCACACCAGATTTTTTTTTTGTCTGTTTTGGCGGAGAACATAACATGATGTGCTGTCAATGCCAGACGTTCGCAAAAAAAAAAAAAAAAAAAAACACAAACGCCATGCATTGTGCAATCTCATCCACTGTTTTAAGTCATTTGCTGTCTTTTTACTTTCAAGTGCACAGCTTCAACCCCTTTGAAGAGGCAAAACAGCCTTTGTGTTGGCGCTGAACTCAGAACTTGTCATCTAAACTGAAACTTCCACTACCTCTAATGTGTCAGGTGCGGTGGCAGACAATGTGTCCCAGCCCATTTTTATCTGAGCAATTTTCCCCAGTGAGCCAGTCACAAATTCTCCACAGTGAGTTATTTCTGACTACGTGCTGCCAGCAGAGGTGATAAGGCTCTGGATGTTGAAATTTTTTCAAAGATCACTGCATAATGATACAATTTGCTTTGTGGCGTTTTCCCTAATGGTGCCAGACGTCCAGACGCTTTGTCTTTCGATCTTCAATTCGTTCCACACCCAAACACGGCTCCATCAGTGTTTGTGCCTTGCGCTGCCATTTACATTTGCATCACAATTTTACGGTTACCACTGCGCTGCCATTTAATTATCTGCCCAGATCCCGGTTTTTAGGGGGCTGTTCCTCACAGAAATTGATTGTGAAATTACGTGACAGTGATGCCAAGTTTTCACAGGTTATTGGAAACCTCTGTCCGCCTCCACCCCTCCCCCTGTCTTTCTGTCAACACCTCTTGATTTTAACCACAGGTACAGCGGGGGGCTCAGCCAATGAACGCGTCTCTCCCAGAGTTCATCCAAAGGTAACACATTTGAAGCCCAGAATCACCCGAGGGAAACACATCCCTACCATTATGCGTATTTTGACACCACTTTAATGGCATGAATTAAATGTAATCCTATACACATAATACTGTAGCCAGCACGTTTTTGGATGCGGTGTTGTATGTTAATGAGTGTGTTAGCTACTGTGTCTTTCAGTTTGTCTTCACGTGTTTCCAGCTGCGATGGCAAGTTGTAGTAAATGAACACTTAATGATTACTGAGCTGCAGCAGCTCGGGTGGTAAACAAACCATTTGTCAGGCAGACTGGCAGCCTGATGACACCTGTGCTGCATCCAGAACAACTCCTAGATCCAATTTGCAGGTGTCCTTTGACTGGTGCTGCCACGGACTATTGTTGTCACGTTGTAGGATACAATAACAATGTTGCCCGCCCCAGCCATTGAAATCCAGTCAGAGTTTGCACATCATTTGTTGTGATTTGATTATACTATTTTTGCACCATATTCTCAAATCATTAATGTGGGCATGGTGAGTCAAAGCCAACCAGACTTCTCAGGTCATAAAGGCGAATTGCAACTTGTCCAAGATGACAGATGAACTAAACCAGTTCATCAACTGAACAGGAAGTCCAGCTGTGTTTGACTCACAACTCTGACTAAGATTGTCCATACACATACTCATCACTTACTCCGAAGGACCTGTGAAACTGTAAGGAACTACACAGGCACTAAAAGAGCTGAGTAATAAGAGAATACAGAGTTGAATCACAGGTTAACGGGCTCCTGAACAAACCACAACAGTGCAAAAACTGTTGCACAAGTGTTGGGTGTTTATTTAAACATGATATTTTTTTTGCAGTTTTGGCTGACATTGCTAATATCTTGACAACTATATACTCACCAAATGCATCGATGAGATTAGGAGCGTGGCAACATGGAACAACATAAATCAACAGTTTATCCAGAAGCCAAAACCGTATACAACTGTTGTTGTGCACAATTATTATGTATAGTGGCAACTTTTGCAAGATTTACATGGAAAGTGGGTGAAGATAATCAGGGTTTTGCAGAATTGTCTGGTGATAGTGTTGGTTATTACAACTCTGGCTGCACTCAAGAGGCAATAATGGGATTTTGGGAGGACCATGTCAGATGTGATGAATTGCTTCCCTCTGTTGACAGAGGGGTTCAATGGGGGATGGGGGATAACATGCTGCTGAAAGATAGGTCAGGGTTTGTTTTTTTTTGTGTGTGTTTTTTTTTTAGAGTGCATGAGTCCAAGCTATTCTGCAAAACAGCGAGATAGTAAATCTTGTTACCTTGCAGCCTTGACATGTTTTGAGCTCTAACAGAGTTGGTGAGTTCATGTGCCACTGAGCAAGATGTACCACAGCACATGTGCCTGTGTAGTTCTTCATCTCTGCTTATATAGGCTACAGTTCCTCTTCAGAGATGTCACACAGTCTTCTAAATACCTCATTGGCTGTTAAAGTGTTGATAAGTAGGTGCTGTGCAGTGGATTAAAAAAAAAGAAAGCAAAATTATTGAAGGAAGGAGACATGGATGGAAATAGAGTTGGAGTTGCTCTTGTTTCTACGGTAACTGTCGACGGGGAGGTACCAGGGATGAAAGTGGAGGGAAAACAAACCTCCCCACTCCGATGGCAACAGCACAGCAATTGGTTCTCGTTTCCTGCGAGGACAGGAAGAAAAAAAAAACATAACAAGGTCCCCTAGTAGCCCAGGAGACACAGTTCGATGTTGCATCAGAAAGCAAGAGGCAGGGCAAAATGAACACGCGCTTTTGCAAACATGCACACTCGCCATGCACACACACACACACATACACACTCTCTCTCTCTCTATCTATCTATCTCTCTCTCTTGCTCTCACACACACGCACACACAATCACATGCTCCACTTCACCCTGCATCCGCCCCTCCTGCTCATAGCGCTCCCACTCTCCCGCCAAAACATCTACAGCACGTGAAACCTGCCTAGAAACCGAGGGGAAACTTCCGCCTTGCTCTGATTGGCTGAGCTCCCTAGCAACCGCGTATGCTCAACCAGCCAGTCAGGCGCGTTGTGAGAGGCACACTGACCCAATGAAACAGATTATTCAGAGGCGCGGGCAGGCACAGTGACCTGGTAACAGTCAGGAGAAGAAGTCAGGGAGACGCTGGAGGCAGAGAAGAAAAGCGTTCGCTCATTGGCTCACAGATTTCCTCTTTGTTGCGATTGGCTCGACGGGTTTTCTCTTTGCAGTCATTCATACATTTCTCTGCCTGCCTCAGCACAAGCTCCTCTGTTTCCTCCACCCTCAGCCGGTTCGTTCAACTTCCAGAGTGGCCACCCTGCCCTCAAGGAAAACCACTGCCCAAGGTCAAGGCAAAGACTGTGCTGCTGAAATGGGATTGGTTTAGACAAGCAGGAGAAGAACAAGATCCTAGTAACAAGTCTACCTCATCATGTCAGCACAGGATTAAAGCTTGTGATCAACAACTTGTTAGACAGCACAAGTGCTCTTCATGTTGTCACTGCTGATGAGCTTGTTATTGTCTTGCTTGTAATGGACACGGGCCAGTGAAAGGCGTAATTAGCTTTTCACTTAATAATGCAGCGTTTGACAGGGCTGTTCTCCGGGCAAGTTACGAGACACAAATTAGCAAATTGGTTAGTTTGTTTTGAAAAACTTAGCTTTTGAAGACAGCCCGGGCGAGGTTTGTAATGTAGACCCTTTTTATATATTCCAAACTGCTTGCACCAGCAGGGTGGGGAATTAATGTCAATACCCCGCAGGATCAGGAGTTCACATTGAATAGTTAATGAGTTGGGGGAGAGAAGGACTCAAATAATTTTGCGAATCGACCGTGCCATGCATACTGCCTAATTTAACATAACTGCAGGCAAGAACTCAGTCAGGCAGCAACATTATACCGCTATGATTAGTAAAAACAACATTACCATCCAACACAGAAATCGCTCATAGCTGCCTAACAAATGACTATACTTGGGCTGGAACTGAATCTATACAGAATTTATTTACGCTTTCGACAATAAATGCTGCTGTGTTATTTATTCAGCAATTAATGTTTCAGGTTTGTTTTTTTTTTAATTGCGATTTGGAGCTAATAAATGCTTTCTAGTGTTTTACCAGTGGGTGCTACACACCAAACCCACCATGAACTCTGTTTTTCATGCAATGACAAGACAGAAGAATCATTCAGTATGTGTGGTGCAGGAGATGAGTCAAACAGATCTGCTGTCAGGAAGCATTTCTGCAGTACGAGGTGATGTGAAAGGCTTTACAACGCTGCTAATGCACTCGCTTGACAGTTCAGTGGGTGCACCTAGCTAAAACTACAGCAGAATACGTCTGCAGTTGAAATCTGTCTTGAGACTGGAGGGGGGGCAGAAAAATAAGTGCCGGAGCTCATGGTGAGGTCTGAGATCAGTCAGAGCCTGAGCTGAACACAAAAAGACAGACACTAGAAAGCATTTGTAGCTACCGTATCATTATATTAGCATAATTATTGAAAGTTTTGGGGCATTTTAAATAACAAAGACTGACCACCTGGTTTGCATGGATGATGGTTGGTGAACATTTGCAGTGATGTAAGACTTTTAAAGGCATAATTCCACATTTTGTGAAATATGCTTACTTCATTTTCTCTTCTTTTTTCTTGCCTACACAAATGAATAACCCCACTAATTAACTTGCTATATTTGTTTATCCAGTAAAGAGTCCCCGCTGGTTGCCTCGCGACCTCCTTTTGCTAACAAAACTCTTGTGTATGTATGAAATAAGCAAACAACTTTTCTTAATTGTTAATTTGTTAAGGTGGTGATTCACTGAAGCAGGCTAGCTGTTTCCATTTGTTTTCAGTCTTTATGCTGAGCTAAGCTAACCAGCTCCTGGCTTGAACAGACATAAGTCATTTAGCGGAGAGTGACAACAGCAGTAAAACTGCACTTACACCCCAGCGGTTTTGTACTTTGTGTGTGTGTGTGTGTGTGTGTGTGTGTGTGTGTGTGTGTGTGTGTGTGTGTGTGTGTGTGTAGGCTACTTATGATTTTGATTAAGTCAGTATGCACACTCTAGGTCTAGTATATGTATGATAGAAGCTAAGTTTATTCCCCAAATGAATTGCTATTACAAGTCCCCCGAGTCCCTGGTAGCCTGAGGAATTATGAGCTAAAGATCAGGTTGTATTTAGCAGTCATCACAGGAGGATTCCTCACTGGGATTTGTACTTTTATGAAATCTTAGATGTGAATCTTTAACATATACTTATTGTCAAAATGAATATCAGCTCTTGGGACCTGAGCAGAGTCTACTGTACGTGGTGTGAACAGCCGAGATTAAAGGAAGCAAAGCCAGTCCTATACCATAAAACAAATCAGACATCAGATGGTTTGATCTTCAAAGTGGTTATGTGAACTGTCAGCACCCCAGACTTTGCTGTAACAGGGTCAGCACTAAACTGTTTTTTTTTCTCCCACATAGACCTTTATCTAACTTGTTAAAGGTCGGCCGTCTTAGTTTCGCTCTTTGCCAAGGCCTCATTAATGTCAGAGGGGATGACTTCAAGACAAACAACCCTTGCGGGCTTTTCCAAATGGCCTGAAGCATCTGATGACTCACCTAATTTAAAGTCACATTTCAACGGACCATAAATCCCTCCTTTCAATACACGGCTCCGTCTTTCACCATGCCAGACGTTTCTCAGAAGCCGATATGTGTCATGATTTTGGAGATTTTATGTTTTGCATTACGTCACCCCTTCAAATTATAGGGATTTACATATGCTTTGCTTCCTGGAGGGGGGGGATCAGCGGTAGGCTGTGCTCATCCGTGAAATGACCTATTCAACTTTCTATTTTTCCCTTTTTTTCCTTTTTTGTTTGGCCTGTAGAGGATCACCTCTGCTGTCTGTGTGAAGCTAATTGGACACAGCACAGCACCAAGCTAGGCTTCACAGCCAGGGGGAATAATTCCAGGAAATAAAACATAAAGGTATTGTCTCCATGAAAACAGTGTGCATTCAGCATTTTAAGCACATCACTGTCGCTGGAAACGACGAGCAGGGGAAGCAGAGAAAATAAAAGATGTTAGACAGGTCTGTGAATAGACAGCAAAATCCTCTCTTCCTGCTAAACACTAACACACACATTCACTCATACACACACTTCCTCCTTGCTTTGATTCTACTGGATGTTCTATTATCATGCAAATAATTACTCCAGCAGGAAATGCCAAGGAAGGGATTAACATATGCAGTGTTCATTAATATTAAAAGAAGTCTGTAATGTTTGGTCATTCATCTTCCAAATATGTTCTTATCATCTTAACGACTAACTTGTTATTATGCTATAAAGATGAATATACTCCTCATTGAAAGAGAATTTTATAACATCCAAAAGCTGGAAACCTGGGAGTTTTTAATTGCTTCTCTTTTATATCTGCAACTCTGACCTAGTTAGCAACTTTTTCAAAAATCAGTCAAATCAATTATCCGGTCTTGGATTAGTAGACATAAAAGACCCAACAGACTTTCACAACATCACCTCACCGACATGGTTTAGAGATACAGCGACCAAAATCAATGGAGCAGCTACTTGTTTCTTTGAAATCTCTCACACTGGCGCAGCTTCCTGGGCAACCCCGGTGTATCTCAAGGGGGTCAGCGGCTCTGAAGGATCTCCACTGTGCTGCTGAAGATTGCCTGGAGGTGTGACAGCCGCCCTCTGATCTACCGGCAGCCTCTGAAGATCTGAGGACACTTTGCCCATTTCGCCAGTCACAAGCGCTCCTCACATTAAAGCAGTGGCACTTGAGCGAACCACACAAGCGCACAGCGTGAGCCTTGATTTCCATTTCTTGTCTTCCTGAAAATAAAGCGCTCGAGAATGTCTAGGAAGGAAATAAAGCTGATATTCTGTAACCAAGCTGTGTGAGTCCCGGGCGTATTAAGAATAATTTTAAGGTTGTCTTAATTAGGCAGCCATTATCCAGTATGCTCAGTCAGTGCACAGTGGAGTCATGGTGAAAAGCATTTTAACTAACACCCACCATGCTTCACACCTCAAATGTTAGCCTATGCTGAATGCACTTTTGTACCCCTCAGCAGCGGCTTTGCTGAAATTTGTCAATCAGTTTTGAGAAATTATCCCATTGCCACAGAGGAATTTTATGCTTGAGAAATTCTATTTTCTGGTCAATTTAAGAAAGAAAGACATGGCTGCATGACTGAGCTGCTAATTAATTTTACTGTCTTTACACTGGCTTCCTTCCTCTTTTCCCAGAGGGCTTTGCTTTTTGGGACGCCTGAGCCTTACACAGCTCTCTGTCACCGCTGTACACCGCACATGGGCAGCAGATGTTAGCGTTCTGCGTGCCAAGATGGTATTGGTACCATAATACTCCTTGTACCGTTTTAACAGATGTGGCTCAGTTTCAGGCAGCGAGTTTGACAAACACACCTGTGGCCAGGACCACCTGCCTTCGACAAGCAGCACATTCCTGCGGCTCGCAGTCAGTGGAATTAATGAGCTGATCTGAATTCTCCGCATGTGAGGGAAGGAGCACTTAGAGCACCCAGAATACTGCTTTGACATATGTTTGAAAAAATTCCCTAATATGTTAACAAGACTAAAGAGTTTGCAGTCAGCCTGAGGCTCTTTGGCAATGTATGTGCTGCTAACTGCTAAAGTTGTGTCCCAAGTTGGGAAACATAGCTTTTTGTGAGTCAGAGAGTTTTCTTTTTGAAAAGTTATTCATCAGCTATTATTGGTGTGCTATGAGTGAAAGTTGGGTAATGGGTGGGTCACAAAAGTTTCCGCTCTGAAACGACTAATTTCTTTTCCATTTTTTTTACTGTGTTCACCATCATAGGCTAGTGTTAGCATGCTAACATTTGCTAATTAGCATTGAACCTAAAGTTGTGTTTAGTGGTCAATACAACAAGGTGTAATAGGGGTAGTTCTTGTTTTTTAGGGTTAAGGTTAGGGTTAGGGTTGTTTTTGTCAAGGGACGATTATCCTATTCTGAAAATATTCTACATGGATGAACATTTGAATGTAGTTTGGATTGTTTTGGTGGGGGGTTTTTTTCAAAAAATGTCTAAAACATACTTTTTCTTGTGACCCTGTGACCCTCATGTTCGTCTACCAGTGCTGCCGGTCACATTTCCTAACTGAGCTCACTGATAACAATTTAGGCCTACTGCAGGTAACTTACAGTAGGCCTACCGACTGTATGACTACTTACAACCCGACGCCGAAAAATCCAAACTATCCCCTCAAGTAAATTGAAATCCTGACCAGATGGTGGCATTGGATTAAAAGTTTATGGGTCACTAAAGGTTTTTTGGACCCATCCTTAAAGGGATAATGAATGTCTATACCAAATCTAATGACCACCTATCCAATAGTTGTCAAGAAATTTCACTCATACCACAAACGCTAATATTATTATGGCACTAGAGTAAAAGTCAAGGGATCAGCAGTCACTGATCAACTGGGGACCATGAATATCTACATGTTGTGACAAGATCTGTCAAGGAGTTGTTGAGATATTTCAATCTAGACCAAAGAAATCCATACCACTAGTTTGGCAATAGAAAAAC